>NW_024429194.1:27808341-28467256 GCF_017639785.1 Mesocricetus auratus
AGCACCCGAGGTAGGATGGAAGTGGAGAGGACGTCCTCCCCAGGGAAAAGCAAATTATCTAGGGGCAAACAATCAGCTCCAAAACATGCATCTGTATAACATTATATGGAATGAATAGGTTATATTTAAGAAATGATGTATGTATACACATATATGAATATAATAATAATTAATGAAGTCAGAGACCTTGAATTTGAAAGAAAATGGGAGGGGCACATGGGAGATTTGTAAGGGAAGAAAAGGAAGGGGGAATGTAGTCATTAAAATACAATCTCAAAAGTAAAAAAAAAAATTTGAGCAGGGAGTGTCTTTCCCCTTCTCCTCCCAATCCTATCATTCACCTTCCAGAGCACTTTCATAAGAACATTGTGTATTAGCCAAATAAATTTGAATAGGAACTTCTCTCCAAACTTCAAAACTGTGCATCCCAGAGCCTACTGTATCTGGATGCCCCACATCTATCAGTGCGGATTTCTGAAGTTATTTCTAATGATATTTCTTCATGCTCCCTATAATGGAAGCCAACAAAGATACTGTCATGGTTACATGTACATAATTTTCTTAATAAGAATAATAAGTAAACTGGCTGTACTTGTAAATATATGCCAATATCCTGAATATTTTGACAGTTCATCCTTTTCTCAAAGGAAGATTTTGTTCAAATTATAAATTATTGATTAAGGTTTTCCCCAGTTTCAGGATTGCTCCTTCAGTCCATTTTCCATAGTTTTCAGATACCTATCAAAAATATAAATTAAAAGTCATTGCCACTATTCTAATTAAACACTGACTTGTGCATTATTTGGTTGTTTTGATTCTGTTACATCTAGCTAATTCTGAGAGAAAAGCACACACTTCTTTTCCTAGTGTAATTATAGCAGTGCCTAATTTACAGAGGGGATTGTTTATGTTTCCTGAAGCTGGATACACATATAAGAGATTTTCATTAATGGAATCATTTGGAGCTGGAAGATCCATTCTAAGTCTAGGTCTTTTGAGGTGGAAAGATCCACCTTTAACCTGGGCCATGTCTCCTGCTGACAGCCTAAGTAGGGCATGGAAGAAGTAAACGCTTTATGTTTGCCTGCTTGTGCTCAGTCTCATTGGCAAGTTAATTTCCTTTACTATTATTAGAACCTACTTTTTGAGATTTAGGCATATACAGAAAACCAGCTCTCACTGCCTTGGGGAGTGAACTACTACTGGATTCTTAGACTTTCTATCGGCAAACAGTCATTTTTTGGAGTAGTTGAACCATAACCTGTAAGGCACTATAAGACATAGATAGATAGATAGATAGATAGATATAGATAGATAGATAGATAGATATAGATATAGATATCTCCAATAGAATGAACACACACACATTATATATATATATATATATATATATATATATATATATTCTGTCACCTATCAGTTCCGTATTTCTAGAGAACTCTGATTTAACACATGGACTTAACAGAAGAAAGTAGTTCACTAGAGGCAGATACTTTAGGTTATATATCCCTGGTTAATATATGTCTCACTCTTCTTGATTGGTCTCATATCCAGGAGACAAGCTTTGCTGCAATAGAGCTACTCTGCCATACTTACCCCACCAAGATGAAAGAATCCATGAGCCAAATAGATCCTTCCTCACTATAAGTTGACACTGTCAAGTATTCTGTCACAGCAACTGCAATTGTTACTAACCAGAGAAACTGGTACCAAGAAGTGGGATTGTTGTTATCAAAGACTTGATCTTTGGTGGGTTCAAAGGCCCTTGAAACTGACCCCAGGAGGAATGTGAAAGAGTTCAGGACTTTAAACCCAAGAAGGCTGCTAGGCTGTGAGCAGAGTTTTATGGGTGATTCTGATGGGGAAGTGAAAGACAAAAGTAGTGATAAAATACAGTAAAGACTGTGTTCTTTAAGCTTCGCTTGGGGTAAGATTGCATTCAGAACCAGACTGCAGACTCTTTGTGTTACATTCTGGCAGAGAATCTAGATGTGTTCTGCTTATGTCTTGAAATATCAGTGAGGCTGACTGTGGAAATAGTGGGCTGAGGAAAGTAAAACAACAAGCAGTGGCATGATTGATACTCCATTTCATCATGACTTCAGGAAGAATTTGGAGCAAAGAAAAGAATAGGTAGATGGAGAAGCACAGTAGCAAGGAAGCGCATATGTGTGTGTAAGCTTCTTTCTCTTTCTGAGTGAGAATGTCTATAGCTACAGACATCATATATTGGGATCAGATCAGCTTCTCTAGCTTTTCAATGAGGATTCAGTACTAGTGGTTCTCAAATCAATGTTTAGGTCACCAGATTGGAAATGCTGAGATGTCCATCTTCCTGGTCTCTGTTTAGAGATGCCATTATTGGAATACCTAGACCCTGTCATGTTATTCAATCCACTGAATGCAATTTTATCATATATGAATGTACAAATATGCAGGTTTTATTATACATTCATATAATAGCACATATTTTCTTCTTCCAGAGAACTCTACTACACTAATGTTCAAACGTTGTGTCATCATCTGTGTTTTGCTATTAAATTCCTTTGAAAGAAATGTCCTATGTTTTGCCACTCTGTCTTGTATGTCAAATTTTATCTACCTTTCCATTTCATCTTATTTTCTACAAGGATATTTAGCTCATATTATTTCTCATTTAATCTCCAGTTTTGTGTGACTTAATCTTCATTGTAAACATGAATTTCAGTATGTTATAACTTCAATGATATTTGTTCAGTTGCTATAACTTCAGAGATATTTGTTATCAGTTACCCCTTTCAGCATCTAATCAATAATTCAATAAATGCCTGCTGACAAAAGAATTGCTACAAGTATATGCATTTTTACATCTTTCCCATTTGTACAAATGAGATTTACCTTTATTTAAGAAAAAGTGCGAATGGAAGAGTCTAATAGAGGAGAACATTTTTCCTAGTACTGTAAAATCCTATCATGCTGCAGCTCTTCAACTGCTAACCCTGGCAAGGAGGCATTTCCAGTGATTTTCCAATGACTAATATCCTATGACCTATGCAACAGCATTCAGAGGTATCTGTGCTCTACTTGGTTATCTGCAACACAAAACCTGAAACAGAATCTCTGCCACACCTGTCTTATCTGATTTCTAGAGTATAATTTATATCTTTTGGTATTAAAAAAGGCTGTAAATGAAATTTTGATAGGTGCATTGAGGGACCTCAGAAATCTACCTATATTCAGGGCTTTTGTTCTTACAATATGCAAATCAAAATAGCCAGCAATCCTTGTATCAGAATATTTAGGTTTTATAAAACCTAGTATTCATACCAAAGATTGTGGTTTGCTAATTTATATTGTGAGCTTAGTTCTTACTACTGAAAGTCTATTTATGTATTTATGCATTTAAAAATGAGTAAGAATGCATTGCATTGTGTTCATTGCAGCATCCTTTGCTGAATATTGTTAATTATAATAATATGACTGAATCTAATGTCATAATTACCATTCAACTGTCTTATTGTTGGATGGAGACTTTCTCTGTGATATTTTGAATATGTGACCAGAGTCTGATCCACACTTATGTATTTTTTATCATTTATTTTTTCTTTTACTATGTCACACTTGTATACAATGAACTGTGTTCACATTACCTACATTGCCATAAAAATTACTAGATAGTCAATTTAATACACCCAAAATAAAGTGAAAACTTTTGAATAAAATATGTTGGATGGTGTTCTGACAATAAACAAGAATAAATATGATTATTAATTATGACATGATTCTAAAATTCCAGCTTTAAATCCACATAATTTCTACTTTTCTGAGCCTATGAGATGATAATTGTGAATAGACCAGGTAGGAGCCCTGCTCCCACAGGGGTTTGGAGAAGGAAATAAGACTCTGACTGATGAGTGAACTGATGGAAAGAAATCCAGGGAATTACAGGGCAACTCTTGAGGCAGAAGAAAAGGCCTGAGAGATGGGATTCTCACAAAAGGCCATGAAGGTGCTTCAACAACATTTGGCCAAAAACAACCAACAAAAGGGAATAACAACTCCAAATGTACTTGAGAAGAAATGAATAGCAGGTAGGATTATAACACTGAAATTTCATGGTCACAAACAGGAAATTGTTTTTTTTTTTAAGTATCAAAGGTTACATGAGTGAATTTTAAGGCAAAGAATGCCATAATTTTATTAAACTGTTTTACTGATAACTTAAGAAAACAGTATGAATACCTTCACATCACATGCACCCTGTAAATAGGACACATAGGATGAACAAACTCTTTTAGACTCCAAATGTAGGTGCGGGAAAGAAAGGAAGAGAGAGGGGGGGAGGAGGGAGGGAGGGAGGGAGGAAAGAGGGAGGGGGATGGAAGGAAGAAAGGAAGGAAGGAAGGAAGAGAAGGAAAGGAAGAGAAAGAGAAAGAAAAATAATCAGGGGTGGGAGAACATACCTCAGTTCAAAGGAATCTGGGAGTGAAGAATTCCTTCTTATTCCCAGCAGGAAAGTTTAAGTGTTATCTCCTTTAGAAATGAGGAATACATGTTAAATTTCTTAAGATTTCATGAATTTATTCATTCATTATGTATGTTGTTTATAAACAATATTTTCACTTCCTCTTCACCAGTATTTTTGTTTGTCCAATTTCAAAATTATACACTGAGCCCATGTGATTAATATCGAAGACATGGCAAAGCAAATAAATACAAGGTTGGTCACAGTTTTTTGATTCAGGGCGATTAAATGTTATAGTGACTTCCTATAAGTAAATGGGAGACATAAACCCTGTAATTGAAATGAGATGAGCTCAGTTGCTTGTCTACAGTCCAAGCTGTTTATCGTCAATCCAACCCATTTCATACATTCCTAAGACTCTCCATTTCAATCTGAAATAAACATATATACTATTCTAATCTTGAGTGAATTTCCACTCAAATGATTATATTATTAACAGGGAAAGAACAAATAAAGAAAACCTAGATGCTTATTCAATTGGACGAACCAAGCATTGGACCAGTTCCCCAGTGTAATCCTGCCTTTTTACTCAAACAGCTCATTTATTGCTTTCCTTATCTGCCTTGTGTGAAGTCAAGACTTCCCATAGAGCTTCTTCCTGAGCCTTCCTGTAGTGGTTGGATTCTCTATCCCACACTAATCTGGTATCTGCTTTAATCTTGCCAGAACCCAGCCCACTCTATTTAAGAGTGATCTACCTGCATAGCACTCATACTCAGAAATGAGGATGCTAAAGCCCTTTACACCTGCTGGAGATTCAGGTTTCTATGTATTGTTGGCATGATAAGAAGGAATGAAAACTCAAAGAAGACACATGTTTGAGGATGAATGTCTCTAACAGAGTGAAAGAACAAGCAGCTTGTGCACAGTAAAGCATAATAGAGAAAGCAATACTTAAATTTAGCATTTAAATATCACCTATTTTCATAATGCCTAGTCATTTAAATTTACTAATAGTTATCAGTACTATTATTATTAGTTCTGACTTGGGAAACCGCAAGTAAACCTGGAAGTTTCATTTAATTAAGTGTAGTTAATATGCATTTCTGACTCAGAATGAGTACACATTATTTCATTCATCTGTTTGTTCTCCTGTATTAACTCATTTCCTAAATATATATTTAGGAACCATCTGAGCCAAACTGTAATCTAATCAAACCTCCAAATACTCACGAAATAATTGTTTTTTTATTGTCTCAACAGATTGAATTTATAGATTATCTTTTGCTAGATTTATCAAGGGCAAAGATGTTGTCTGTCAGGAATGAAGCAAAAGATATTTTAGGTTGATTTATTTTATTATGTGTGTGAGTGTTTTGTTTAGTATTTTTGTCTAAATGCATGTATGTATGTGCATTATATTCATACCTAATGCCTGAGGAGGTAAGAAGAGGACACTGGATCCCCTAGAATTGGAGTTACAGACAGTTATAAGCCACCAAGTCATCGCTGGAAAATATGGAGGATAAATAGAGAGTAGAGAGCTTGGGATAAAAAGTTCTGGAAGGAGCCTGTTGTATTTTACTTTGTGACACATGAAAAGTCTTAATCAGGAACTGAGATTAGGAGAGGATGAGAAAGGAACCCACTCACAAGGGTTTTATATTCCCATCAGAATGTTTATTGAAAGTCTAGATATAAATATGAGTAAACAGAACTCTCCAGAGGAACAAAGGCAACAGAAGCCCATCAGTTCATGTATCTAAATATAATACACACACACACACACACACACACACACACACACACACACACACACACACACACACACACACACACACGATTCTGGAAGTAGAGAAGTTAGCTGACCTGCCATCTACAAATTAGAAAAACAGAAATTCGTGCATGAGATCCAGATGTAAGGCATTTTCTCAATTAAACACTAACTTTCTTCAAAGAAAGATGTTTACCTGTTTTCCATCCTGAAATCTGATAGTGGATGCAGTTTACAACCTGGTGCTCTTTTGTTATATGTAGGGTCAAGCTCTCCCAAATCCCTCAAATTGTTACATTTGTTTATCCAGACTCTCTCCAACTAGATATTGAACATTGCTTCTCAGTTGATAAAATCCGTCCTTTATGAGACATGTCACTTGTGCTTTACAACAGGCTAGGTAACTTCTGTGTTCTATTAGGGCCAGACCAATCCTGACTTTCACAGGTTATTAAGTTTACCTCAGTCATTCCCTTAGACCCTAATCTTGAGAGCATTGTTTCTGAGTCAACAGTACCCAGCATTATGAAAGATGTTGTGTGTTTCTAAAAGGAAAAATATTAGCATTTTTTCTAAAATATTTCTTCTAGGTTAAGCAATGAAAGGTCACAAAGAAGAAATAAGAACTTAAAGTCTCAAGCAAAATATGTTATGGGGTGAAAGGGCTAATATTTCTTGGTCTACTATAAAATACAATAACTAATCACAAGGTGGGCCATGCAAAACATAGTTAGCAAATATAATGATCCAGATTAGTGTTCAATAACAATTTTCCCTATCTGAATAAATGTGATGATTCAAAAATCTGGCAACCTTTTAAAACACTGTATAGAATAAGGTATAAAATTGCATTGTAAGTAGTATATAAGGACATATTAAGTAAAAGTGTCCCATGCCCACACCGAATACACAGAGTTCTATCATCTTATTATTAAGTTTTCATTACCATTTTAAACATTATCTGTTAGCATAGAAACACACGCACATACACAAATCATTTTGAAATAACAATAGAACTTTAAAATGTTCTAGAATTAGATAATAATACAATAGTAAATAAGATAATATTTGTCTACTGTACTGGCCGTTTTTGTGATTGGTTTGACACAAGCTAGAGTCATCAGAAAGGAAGGAACCTTGGTTGAGGAAATGCCTCCATGAGATCCAGTTGTAAGGCAATTTATCAATTAGTGATCATTGGGGAAGGGCTCACTCCTTTTTTTTATCATTTTTTTATTTTAATTTTAAATAGCTTGTTTTACATGTCAATCCCAGTTCCCTCTCCCTCCCCTCCTCCCACATTCCCCTTCCCCCCCACTCTCCCACACTATTGCCAGATCCTTCCACATAGGGGATATCTAGAGTCTGTCATTTTACTCTGGGTAGGGTCCAGGCACTCCCCTAAGAGTCCAGGCTGAGAGAGCATCCCTCTTTGTGCTATAGGCGCACGAAGACTGTTTGTATACCAGGGATAGACACTGATCCACAGCTCAGGGCCCCATAGGTTGCCCAGGCCTTCTCGCTGACACTCACATTTGGGGGGTCCAGATCAGTCCCATGCTGGCCTCCCCACTGTCAGTCTGGGGTCCAAGAGCTCTCCCCTGTTCAGATCAGCTGTCTCTGCTGGTTTTGCCAGCCCATTCTTTGCCAATTTGCTCATCACTCCTCTCTCTCTGTTACTGGGTTCCTTGGGTTCAGTTCAGTGATTAATTGTGTGTTTGCCTCTGCTTCCATCAGTCACAGGATGAAGGCTCCCGGATGGTTATAGACATCAAGTTCATTATCAGGAATGGGCATTCGAGGTGGTCTCTCCACTATTGCTTAGATTGCCAATTGGTGTTATCCCTTTAGATCACTCGAGGTCGCTCTGGTGCCTGATCTGTATTCGATCCTATGATTCCCTCTTCCCCCTATTCTACTCCCACCCCCTCAACCTCCTGTTCCCCCATGACCAACTCTCTTCCTCTTCACCCCCTCTCTTCTTCCCAGGTCCCACTCCCCCCCACCCCTCGCCGTGTTCCCCATCCATTCAGGGGATCTTGTCTCCATCCTCTTCTCTTGGGTACTATGCGTATATGCATATCTTTTAGGTTCTTTCCTGTTTCCCAGACTCTCTATCAGTGGAAGTGCAGACTGGCACTATCCTGATCCATGTCTAAAATCCATATATGAGTGAGTACATACCATGTTTGTCTTTTTGCGACTGGGTTACCTCACTCAGGATGGTTTCTTCCAGTGCTATCCATTTCCCGGCGAATTTCAAGATTCCATTGTTTTTTTCTGCTGAGTAATACTCCATTGTGTAAATGTACCACATAGGGCTCACTTCTTGGTGGGTGGGGCTATCCCTGGGCTGCTGGTCCTGGGTTAAATAGAAAGCAGGCTGAGCAAGCTATGTAAAGCAAACCAGTAAGCACGTCTTCTCCATGGCCTCTGCATCAGTTCCTGTCTCCAGGTTCCAACCCTGCTTGAGTTCCTGTTCTTACTTCCTTCTATGATGAAAGATGATCTGGAAGTATAAGCTTAATAAATCATTTCTTCTCCAACTTGCGTTTTGACATGGTGTATCATCATGGTAGTAGAAATCCTAAGACAAATTGGCATCAGTGTAGTGGGTTATTGCTGTGACAGACTTAAACATTTTTTGGAAAGACTTTGGAACTTTGTGCTAGAAAAAACACCAAGTGTTAAGAACTTTGTGGGATGTTCCTTAGGAGCTTGAAAGGTAAGAATAGTAAAAGCAGAAGGTGGAGGGCTAATTTGTGAAGTTTCAGGGGGAATATTAAAGACTCTTACTAGGGCCATTTTTTATTTTGAATTAAGGTTCTATGGTTCTGGTTAGCTGGGGCTGAAGAATCAGCCATGACTTGATGCTGGTCAGCTGGAAATATGAAATTAGCAGTAACTAAGAAGAGACCACTTTAAAGAAAGAAATTAAAGAAGCCCTCAGAAAATGGAAAGATCTCCCATGCTCTTGGATAGGTAGGATCAATGTAGTAAAAATGGCAATCCTGCCAAAAGCAATCTACAGATTCAATGCAATCCCCATTAAAATCCCAGCACAATTCTTCACAGACCTTGAAAGAACAATAATCAATTTTGTATGGAAAAACAAAAGACCCAGGATAGCCAAAACAACCCTGTTCAACAAGGCAACGTCTGGAGGCATCGCCATCCCTGACTTCAAGGTCTATTTTAGAGCTATAGTCCTGAAAACAGCTTGGTATTGGCACAAAAAGAGACAGGTAGACCAATGGAATCGAATTGAAAACCCTGATATTAACCCACACACGTATGAACATCTGATCTTTGACAAAGAAGCTAAAAATATGCAATGGAATAAAGAAAGCATCTTCAACAAATGGTGCTGGTATAACTGGAGGCTGGCATGTAGAAGACTGCAGATCGATCCATGTTTATCGCCATGCACAAAACTTAAATCCAAATGGATCAAAGACCTCAACATAAATCCAGCCACACTGAACCTCTTAGAAGAGAAAGTGGGTGGTACCCTTGAACTAATTGGTACAGGAGACAGCTTCCTGAACATAACACAAGTAGCACAGACAGTGAGATCAACAATTAATAAATGGGACCTCCTGAAACTGAGAAGCTTCTATAAGGCAAAGGACACAGTCAGCAAGGCAAAAAGGCAGCCCACAGAATGAGAAAAGATATTCACTAACCCCACATCTGACAGAGGACTGATCTCCAAAATTTACAAAGAACTCAAGAAGCAAGTCTCCAAAACACCAAAGAATCCAATTAAAAAGTGGGCTGCAGAACTAAATAGAGAATTTTCAATAGAGGAGTGTAAAATGGCTGAGAGGCACTTGAGAAAGTGCTCAACATCCTTAGCCATCCGGGAAATGCAAATCAAAACAACTCTGAGATACCATCTTACTCCTGTCAGAATGGCTAAAATCAAAAACACCAAAGACAAAGACTTGTGAACCAACCATGTTTCTAATCTAAATTTAAACTTAATAATAATAAAAAAAGAGACCAGAATTACTGTGGTGAAATCTTCTGGGAAGTGTTTCCTGAGAGTACAGAGAAGCAGTGTTCTAGAGGCTTGTTCATTGTAGTTGTGGTTGTAGATTTTCTGCTCAGACATGTTGATCAGTAGTGAGAACCAAGAATCCTATTCAGTGTACTCAAACACCTTTTATCTATATGGGAGGTTTTTTCTGTGTGCATGCTTGGTGACCACAGAGGCCAAAAGAGATTTTGGATCACATGGAACTGGAGTTTAGCTCATCCACAATGAGCTGCCCTGTGGATGCTGGGAATTGAATCAGGTTCCTCTGGAAGAATAGCTAGTGCTTTTAACCCCTGAGCCATCTCTCAAGTCTGAATCCATGCATCCTTAAACTCCATGTCCTTTTGTCTTTTAGAGGCAAAAGTTAAAAGCCTTTCATGGCACTTATACAATTAGGCCACTCCTTCACCCATCATCTTCACAATAGGTAGACACACCTATGGTACTTCAGTACATTAAGTCCATTATATTCTAGGGTCTTCACAGGCCCCACAGCATCTGAAAAATTCCTGTAGGTCTTTGACAGTTTATTTTTCATACCTCAATTCGCCCATTTACACTTAATTAACAACACATTTTAAAGCAGAAAAAACAACTGCTGTGAGGAATTATCAGAAAATATCAAGCCTAATACTTGCATTTTTTCACATATTACCTTGTTTCTTAGTGCTGAATTTCATCACTTCAGGCTCATCATGGCAACGTCTTTGACAACATTCTCCAATGCTTTATTTTGTGAATGCCTAATATTAATTTGAAAGACATCACAGGCTTAATTACAAATGAAGAAAACTTGTTTTGAAGAGTCCAGCTTACAATTTTTGAGATGAATGGCAGTTGCCTTAAAATTAATAATCCAAATCTTCCTCTGATTGCATAATTCTTCTGAATTCTTGACTTTACCTGGATACCTCCCTCCATCATGCACAGTTCCATGCTGCAGGCCACCATACTACCTCTCATGGACTGACCGTTGGTGCTAGTTTGGGTTTGTATACTGCCTATCTTGGAGTTTGAAAATAGGAACACTCTTTTGTCCAGTGCAACCACTCAATTTCTGAGATCTTTGGAGAATACTGCTCAAATATGTCTGTTGGGAGGCAATTATATGTGGGAAATAGAATTGAGCTTGGAGTAACAGCCCACGTCTATAATCCTAGTACTTTGACAGGTTACAGTAGGAGGATGACTATGAATTCCAGGTCAATGTTAACTACTATGCCAACTCCCACCACCATCCAAAAAAATCTCTGTCACCAAAAAAAAAATGATACTTGGTTAACTGGTTTCTATGGGGAGGTTTCAAATTTGCAAAATGAAAGATGTATCACAGGCTATGAGAATTTAAGGGTAACATAGCGTAGCTCAAACAATAGAAGAAAGGTCTCAAAACAAACATCCATAACATCCTCAGGCAAGAATATAATTTAGAACTGTATAATTAGTCATGTCTAAGGATTCATAAATTGTCTCCAATGGTCTGTACCCTAATCTTATGAATCTTTCTATCATAAGAGGAAATATATGTATTTACCAAGGATACAAAAAAAAAACAGTAAAACCTTTCTATCATCTCTGACCCAGAAGTGTCAAATCCTAGAGAATGAGAGAAGTTGGCAAAAAAAGCCTCTTGTGGAAGAGGACATAAGTTATTACAGCTATTGGAACACTAGCTAACTCTACCACATCTGAGTTTATCACACTTTATGATTCTTAAGATTTTAATCATGTAGATTGTCTTAGTAACACAAATTTCTACTGCAATATGAATCATACCTATTTTGTAATCTGTAAGTGGAGGGAGAGTGTGGCTATTTCTTACTAAGGCTCCTACACCCATCACTGACACCTTCCATGAATTATAAGCATAATTAGTCATTAAGGAAATGCATTTTGTACACTAAAACACATTCCTAGTTGGTTTAATCTTTTTATTTAATTAGGAACAAGCTTATTTTACATGTCAATCCAAGTTCCCTCTCCCTCTTCTCCCCGCACTGATCCCCTATCCAATCCCCTTTGTGATCCCCAGGGAAAGTGAGGCCTTCCATAGGGATCTTCAAAATCTGTCATATCATGTGTCTAGGCTGAGAGAGTAACCCTCTATATAGAGTGGTCTCCCAAAGTCCACTCCTGTCCTTCGATTAAATACTGATCCACTACCAGAGGCCCCATAGATTGCCCAGACCTCCAAACTGACATCCACGTTCAGGGCATCTGGAATAGTCCTATGCTGGTTTCCCAGCTGTAAGTCCATGACCTCCCCCTTGTTCAGGTCAGCTGTTTCTGTGGATTTCTCCAGCCTGGTCTTAATCCCTTTTCTCATCACTCCTCCCTCTCTGCAACTGGATTCCAAAAGTCCAGTTCAGTGTTTAGTTGTGGATGGCTGCTTCTGCTTGCATCAACTACTAGATGATGATCTTTGCTTTTCATTGTTCATAAATCTTTTACAGGTTTCAAAGATATAGTTTTTTGTTGAATTCTATGTATTAATGAAACTACTCTAACAATTTTGATAATGTAAGGATTCTATAAATAAATAAGAATCTG
Organism: Mesocricetus auratus; assembly: GCF_017639785.1. Lineage (NCBI taxonomy): Eukaryota > Metazoa > Chordata > Mammalia > Rodentia > Cricetidae > Mesocricetus > Mesocricetus auratus. The sequence goes on from NW_024429194.1 coordinate 27,821,152, forward strand.
TATAGAAAAATAATTTCCTACATTATATACATACACTAGTATTGGACTGTAAATGGCAAAGTATCATAAAGGTCTCAAAAAGAATTTTTTATATATAAGGAGGTGAGAGATAGACACCACAACCTCAAGGAATATGTAAGTCAGCTTTAATGTTAATCTTATAAGTACACTGAGTTTGCTTGGTTTAGTATATTGGGGAACTTTGGTGAGTATCCTTTAGGTCAATGGAGAGTTGTTAGAAGAGTAATTGGATCAGGAATTTTGATAATGTAAGAGTAAAAACAAATAATCCTGTCTCCAATTTTTGGAACTTAGCATAGATTATGTAAAACAAACCTCCTAAGAAGTAACCATTACAAGGCTTATAATGTTAGTGAAGAGATTCCTAACTGGGAGAGAGGATAGGAGAAATGCACAAAAACTCCCACTGTAGGAAACTTGGCAAAACCTTAATACTGTCATCAGTAATTAAGATCATGAGACAGTAATTGTTAAATAATATTTATGGTACATTTAAATGGAAACATGTTCTTGTGAAACAAAGGTAGCTTCAAATGGTATTTGAATGGTCAATCACAAGGAATTAATTCCATAATAATTTTTCTTTCAATAGTACTCTGTTATAATGTTCCATAAGTAATATGGATGACAAGAAATATGAAAGGATGAGTTCTTTAACTTAACTCTATGACTGGAGTGTTATTTCTAGGAGAAATCATATTACAGTATATGGCATAGAATATTTCTGTTGTTGGCTTTCTAATATTGTCTTTATATTATAGTTCCTTTGGAGACTATGGGCGAAGGAAAAAAGAGAGCAGAAGCAAGAAGAACTTTTGCTGGTCCTACTCCCCAAGGCCGTGATAAATTCAGAATCTCTGAGTATGGGACCCAGAAATCAACCTTGAAAAGCAAATCTTCCAGGGGTGAATGAAATGTTTTTCACAGATAAAAATATTATCATTTTATTATCAAACTTTGCTGCATATGCAAATCATCACCATAGCTTGCTAACTTTCATGTCCCTCAACCCACTAGATCACTGGGGACAGAGTTCAAGGTATCATCTCCAACAACCTACCACATTATCTGTGTCTGTGCTTCCATCTGGATACTGATGCTCTGGAATATCACTTCCAAGGGTTTCCTAAACATAGTCAGGGAAGCCAGATGCTCAGTTATGGATGCTCAAATGGGTGGTCTGTGCATTCAAGTGTCAGTGTGTTCTGGAATTTGGAGAAAGGTGTTAAATCTCAGGGTCTGCAATTCTAATCCAGTGATTAAGAAGATCTCAAGGAAATGGGCATGTGCAGTGAAGTTTGAGAATACCTGCTCTTGTTCTTAAACATATTAGAATCATCTGTGGAATTTTTTTAAATGATATATGGACTTACCTCAGAATTCTCCTTTTAAAATCTTTTTGTCCTCAGGTTTCCTAAGTCTTGGAGAAGTTTTTACAGTGTGTTTTGATCACGTTCATCCCCAATTGTTCCCAGATCTAGCCCCTTTTCTTTACCACCCAACTTTGTGCTCTTTTTCATTCCACCCCCACATCTAACTTATGCTATCCATATGTTCTTGGATGTGTGGCCATCCACCGGAGCATTGTTGACCTACCATCAACACTCTTAAAGAAATCTGGCTCTTCTAACAGCTAACAATTGTCAATAGCACCTCAGCTAGGACTGGGATTTTGTGCCTACCTCCCCTCTCCATACCAGAATTTGTCTGTATTAAGCTTTCACAGGCCTTGAACATACTGTCACAACTATTGTGAGTTCATATGTACAACTCCCCCCCCCAACCCATGTCTTGAAAACATTACTATTTCTTTATAGACACGTACCACTTACTCTCACTCTTGTGATCTGGCCACTTTCTCTTAGTCAATGACCCATGAGACTATTAGAGACAAGATGTAATATGAGTGTTGAGAATTCTGTAGTATCTTATTCTCAGCACATGCCTTCTTGAGACTGAGTGTCATGGTTAGTGTTTTGGTCAACGTGACACAGACTAGATTTATCAGTGAAGAGGGAAACATAGTTCAGAAAATGTCTGCATGAGATTGGCCTGGAGACAATGTATAGGTAATTTCCTTAATTATTGATTGATATAGGAGGGAACAATCATTGTAGGTGTTCTTGGGCTGTATAAGAAAGAAGACTGAATAAGCCAGGAGGAGTAAGCCAGTAAGTAGCTTTACTTCATGACTTTGGCTTCTTGCATCCAGGTTCATGCTCTGAGTTCTTACTCTGGCATCCTTCCATGAGTGAATGTGACCTGGAATCTGTAAATTTTCGGTCATAGTCTTTATCAAAGAAATAGAAACCTAAACTAAGACAGAAATTGCTATTGGAATTACCGTGTTACAGGACAGACCTGGCCACTTGGAAGGGTGTATTATGGAAGGACTTTGCAACTTAGGTCTAGAAATGCCATTGAGCTTAATGATCTATTATTGTCAGCACTTAGAAGGCAGTAGGGATGTAAAGGAACTTAGAATAATGAAAGTCATATTTAATTGAAAATATGTAGTACTTATAGACTGAGATGGATGTAAGATTGGAGTATTGGTGGTAAGGTAAAAGTGACTGGCTATTTCTTGTTAAACCAAGAGGATGCAGAACATCACCCTAAGCACTGGAATACCTGGAGGAACTGAGTTAAACAGTGGCGATAAATTAGAGTCATTTTAAGAAATGATCATGGGCAGGTGGGAAAAGACTCCACCATTAAGAATGCTTGTCATTCTTACAAGGGACACATAGGGTCTCTCACAACCATCTGCAACTCTAGTTCCAGGAGATCCAATGACCTGTTTTGATCCCAAGGGCACCAGGCAAACAAGTGTTTCACATATATACAGGCAGACAAAACATCCATACAGATAAAATGAATAGCTCTTAAAAATGAATGGTGTTACTGATTAGCTATGAAAATATAATCAATTAAAATCACATTAATTATGTGATTATCATATAAGTGGTTGATAAAGGCATTAGAGATCATTAAAGAATATTACATAATTTTTATAAGACCAATGAGCCCCAAAGTCATGTTTCAGATATTCAGGGATAGTTTATTTATTGACATCCTGCCAGTAGTAAATACTGACTCATTATTTCATTTAGGTTATTTCTAGAAGGATGATCATCATAAAATATGACTTAATAGCATCCCAATAAATATCTTCTCTGAAATCATGGGCTTAGGGTTATTGGATTCCATTCTGGTATTAAATCTGACTGGTATTAGGTTGAGTTGAAATAAAATGAAATGTCAAAGGACTTTGAGTAATGTATCATCCTCAGAGAGAAACTAAGTCATAATTAAGGACAACAGGGGTTACATGACTAAAGATTTATAGCCTTTAATACTTACCAGTATCAGTGTCCAACAATTCATACAGCCTCACAAATGATACTAAAAGTTAAAAGGTGTGTTTTTTCTGTAAGTCTTTTGAAAATAAATGTTTATTCTATAAATTATTAAAGGACACTGTGAAATTCTGATATATGTATAGAATGTTTTTAACTTAATCGTCAACTCAATTGCCCTTTTAATCTTGCATCTTGGCAAATAGTTATAAGAAATGACAGCCATCTAATTTAAACTATTGCTTTTATTATAGTTACAAGGGAGCACAAATAAATAAGCACAAAATATCATAAAATATTGTCAATGCACTAGAGAGAAATCAATTTGTTTCAAACAACATCTGGTTACTTCAGTAGTATCAAAGTACATATATAATTACATATTACTAAAAAAATCAAGTACAAAAATTAAGAGACATTAAAACATCAGTGTTTATATTATTATGCATATAGAAATGCCTAGGAATACATGAATAGAGAAATCTCTTATCTAATGCTTATTTGCACAAATATTCAGGCACATACCTGACATTGCTAATGAGTTATGAAAAATGCAATATGACATTCAGATTTTTAGATATGGTAAACACCTTAATGTTGAAATGGATGTTAAATGGTTTTCTTTAAAAACCCTGTCTTTTAAAAATGTAGTGTAATTATCTACTATAAAACAGATTAGTTTATATCATTTTTCATATCTATTTGTTTCAAACGTCTGAAAAGTCAAGAAAGTAAACATACAATTGCTAAATACGTAAACACGCTTTTAGTGCAAGATAACAAAAGTGTGACTGTACTGTGCTTTGATTCTTCTTATAATCACAGTGCACTTTACACAAATTGCTACACTATAAATGTTAAGAAGTCCAAACAAAAGAAGTGCATACTAAACATTGTCATATATATTATATACAGTATGCATTCTGTATCTGAGTGTGCAAATGTTTAAATATAAATGCATGTAGGTGGGCAAACCCAGTTATATTTGGGAACAAATGAATACTTTGAAGGAATATTCATACATGTTTATTTAGGATAAATTCAACAATATTTTTTTAAATGTTTCTTCTTAAATCTGAAGCTTCCTAAGAATAAAAGGAAATGTAACCAGACAGTTTTCCAGATTAGACAGTTTGTTCCAATAAAATTGACCCAAATATGAGAGGGCTTTAAACCATCCAAACCCCAAGCCACAATGTTTACATTAAACATGATAAAACAATGTTTTCTTTTACTGATTTACACAGATAGCAGTACATATTGTAAGGTATAGGTAAAAGCTTACACATACACTATACTTAGACATAAATTTAGTATATTTTCATCTTTTCTTTTGACTGTACACTTGACCAGAGAACAACAAAAATGCTGCATATAAGCAGTTTAAAACTGCCGAACCTGTGAAATCATGTATACCCTTGAAAGCAATTGACATCCTACTTTGAAAATATTACTGATTACATAATTGAGTCCCTTAATTACAAAAATCACATTTATTTCATTGTTCAATTAAAAGTGATTCTGAAACTGTCTAATGAAATGATACAGTGAACTTTTAAAGAAATAATGGATTGCTAACAAATTGTCCAAATTCTGCAATTAGCTAGTTATTATCCCAAGCCACGAAGGTGGTGTATGTTCCCCTATGCACTGTTTGTGTCATTTCTATTTTATTTCCTTTTAAATTTGAGATATAATACATGAGGAGATCATAGTCTATCCTATCTACATTCCTTTTCAAGTAAGACTTACAAACCCTCAAATTACATACTCCATAAATTGTAGTAATATTTGCTTTAATTTCAACTGGAAATGTGATTAATTTACAAGATAAACAGTGGGAATCTGACTGAGTTTAACATGTAAGTTATATAAAAACATCTGTGGGTGCATTCTTCTGATATCCTTATTAAAACAGTAACTAGCTAAGGATGGTCATATGTGTTGATTTTCTACTTAACTTGTTCAACAGAAGTAAACCAAATTCTGGATGTAGACAAGACATATGTCGCTATCTCTGTTTTCTAAAACCATTTGAACAAAATCTTGTTGCTTGTCAATGGTTCAAAACTGTCAGTATTTTAAAAAATGATCTTTCGTCCAAAAAATTACTTTGTATTCAAAGGTGTATGCTTCATAAAATAACACCTTTTAACTCTTGATGCTTGCTTTTCTTTTTCAATTATTATGTAGCTGAAAATTCACGCTTACTTGCACAAATATGCCACATTTTACTCCAAACTTGCTTCAATAGCATAAAGAGGGAGATATTGGCAGTGTCTCTATAAAGTGTGATTTTTCACATAGTTCTGGCTTCTGTGATGGGGGAAACACAGTATTTTGATCTTCCCTTCCATCATTTCTAAGGAAATTTGTGTCTTCTCTACTAAGAAGTATTTCACACCTAAAAGCGTCTTGATGACAGCCAATAAAATTCTGTTTCTACAGCATTTGCTGTGAAAAGACTATTTGTCATAAGTATGAGTTCCCTTGGCCTGATAACATGCCTTTATATTATTTGTTCTTTGGCATTGCTAGAAATATGAGCTTTATCATGACATCATGTACTGACTTCAGATTATCTTCTGACCAGATTCATATGGTGAGGCGCATGATTTATTGTCACAGAGAGTCAGCATGATTTTTTTCTATCCACTAATGACTCTTTTCTCACAACAAACAGAAGCTCTATATGAAGAGGATGTTGACTATAGAATAGCTAATTGCCACAGTGGGCAATCATATGTTGTATAGGCACAGAGTAACAAATCTGTAGTCAAATCCAAGTGAAGCCGTCTTTCCAGATATTCCAACTCTTTCTCGTGTAGAGAGAGGTTTGGACAAATAAATGGAAATGGTTACTCAAGTTCAAATTTTCTAAACAAAAACTCCTCCAAAATAACACATTTGAAAAAGGAGTTTTGACTTGTGGCCCTGGCATGAGATTAACAGAGCACCCATGAATGACTGAGTCCAACACAAATCATTTTAGTACCTGTTTCCTTCTGAGCAATTGACCAATATTAAAAATTATCTTCTGCCTAATTCAGAGGGATATGAATAGGATAAACAGGTGAAAACAAACTTGGAAATATATTACTTACATTTAAATGTCATGAGAGGGCTCGTCTTTAATAGCAAGAATGCACATGCGCTAAGATCACAGAGAGTCCAACAAATTTTGCCCTGTGTTTGATTGATTGCCCTGAATGTATGAGGTCATAATAACTTAAATCAAGACAACAACTTGGGCCAAAACACACTTGATTCAATTATGATTTTATCTTGAAACATTTTTATCACTCTTATATCTGTGTTGTATTGATTGTTGGGTTTGAATTATAAGTCCACATAGCTGGTAAAACACAGCAACAGCATTCATTTAAGCTATTTAAGATCTCTCTATGGTATCCTATATTTGTGATTTTGCCTTTGTCACTATCTTCCTTGTACAAGCAGAACTCACAACTTCAGTAAGCATTTTATATACACAGTTTTGCCACTGATTGTTCACACACACAAACACACACTCACACAACACATGCTCCCACTTACCATTTTCCTTATTTTTTCAGAATTATAATTGGACATGAAAATATACATTAATTATAAAACATTAAAAAATTATGCTATAACATTTCAATCTCTCTTCAAGGAACTATTACTGATAAAGAATTACTAGAATTTTTTTATCAATATAGATTACAAAAATTCCTTAACTTCTGCTATATTTGGCTTTATTGAGCAGCATGAAACTATTGCTGTCAATACCCTTACAAGAAAAACTGCTAGGATAATAAATTCAAACACACTTTTTCCTCTCAGAAATATAATACTAAATTGATTGTTAATGAAGAACCACATACTGTCAATTTTAGGAAGCATAAATATTAATTTAAATATACAAAATATATGTGATAGTTTCTTTTTATTTATCCGTGGCAATATTTACTTTCAACTAACAAGTTACTTTTAAAGATATATACCATTTTTCTTAAATTAAATTTCTTAACTTAAAGTTTACTACCACATAAAGTTGAGTCCACAACATTCTTTCTCCCCTGCATTTCCTGTTTCTTCCTTGAAACAAAATAAAATAAAGAAGTGGTCATAATTCTTTGGTCATGGTGTCATAATCATTAAAATGGGTATAATAATTATAAACAGAAGGTTAAGACCCAAAAATGTAATAACTAACTTTAAAAGATTGGCAAGAAATACTTTTCCATGAATGGACTTAAATTTTGAGGAAGGTTGTCATGGAAAATACTAAGATATGTAAATTGGTATAGTTGAATGTTTCTTTCTCTATTTCTTGTGGAAAAAATCATGCCCATGAAATATTACTTAAAAATACCATGTCTGTAGTACCTTTGCTTCCACTTTCTTGAAAACAGCCATGGTCTTACAGTTTTGATTCTTCGTTCCTTCCAATGTCACAGTGAACCCTGGTCTCCTCCAATCAGATCAATGCTTCAAGGACACACATCCCTAAAAGTCATTTCTGAAAGAAAGTTTGCTACTGGAGTTTCCCATAATATTCTACTACCTTTGTGTGTAGTCTGACTAACTAATACTAAGTGCAAACACCCGGATATGAAAGAAATCCTTAGGAAGTCACTGTAGCAAAGACTGTCAGTGTTAGGGTAACATGGGCGTGCAGACAAATGTCATACTTTCACTCACTTCCCACCAACCCCCTACAAACAGAGAGCAGCAGACATTTCTTACAAATACGACATACATTCAACTTCTGTATTGCTAGCACCAGATCACATATTATGTGCTTAAATAGGACTTATACCTGTGAGCTCTTCTACAGAAGCCAAATGTGGGCAGGAGGACAAGGACATTCTCAATGCAAAAATTAATAAGAAAAGGCATCCAGGGATTACATATAAAAGAGATAACAAACCAGTTAATACCAAATTATATCATCTAGTAAACTTTTCTGATATTTCCCCAACTTAAAATATGTATAATGAATATTATTTCAGTTGTGACCCACAAACCAGCAAAATATTTACAATTTAATATGTTCTGGATTCAAAATAATCCACGACAAGAGAATGTGCCTTAATTCCAAGGACAAACACATTTTATCTTGGGCTTGTCACAGCGCCCATAGATTCTTGTGGAATCCCACATCAACAAAGAATATATGTAACAATTATCACAAGACCAAGTCAACCTCCCTTGTAATAAGCAATGTGGAGCTCACGCCAGTAGAAGCTCATATGGCAGTATCCCAGAATACCGTCTGCTGTTTAGAATAGGGTGGAGGGCTGTACTTCTTTGTTCCTGCGTTCTTCTTCCAGCTGGGAAGGATTGGCATGCTATCCTGTTTGCAAAGGCCCTTTTCCGTTTTCTGTCTAGCCTTTATTTCTTTGCACAAGCAACGCTTTTTCTCAATCATCTCAAGCATTGTATGGTCTCCATGAAACCACTGCATGCATGCCACCTAGCAAAAAAGAAACAGTGAATACAGAAGAAAAAGATGGAATGAAAATGTGTCTTTTGTACTGTTCTAGTAGCTGTCATGAAAACTGTCAGTTATTTATAGACCTACTTTTTGAAAAGTTAAAAATTGACTAATAAGACACAAAAGTCTAACAAAGCAGAAGTGACAGCATAGTTGCTATAAATAAGCATTCTACTTAAATTGGCAAATGTCATAACATAATTTAGTAACAGTTTGGACATAAATACTTCCCAAAATATTTTTGAACTCCTCGGTAAGGACAAGGACATGACACAACAAGAAAAGATATTTGTTTCCCAGTGTAGTGACCTACGCTTGGTCCCTGTAATGCACACAGTAGGAGAAAACCAACTCCTATCAGTGGTCCCCTGACAGTCTACAGTCTTTATTTTGTATTCTCTCTCTTCTCTCTCTCCTCTCTCTCTCTCTCTCTCTCTCTCTCTCTCTCTCTCTCTGTCTCTCTCTCTTCTCCCCCCATCTCTCTCACATACATGCACAATAAATTAATGTTTAAAAAAAGACCACAGTGTGGAAACAAAATAACTTTATTTTCTAAACAGATTTCCAAATATTCAGCAATTTTTATATTCGCTCCATTGTGTTATTGTTCCCAATATATCTAAATAAATATATATGAACTATCTTTCAATTACCATGTTTTAAAGTTGCTAAGGACAATTTTCATTCCTGAAATATGTTTTAAATACTTGGGTTTCTTTCTAAATATAATCAAGTACACATATTTGTAGAATAATTCCACCTGCTGAAGTGACTCTGGCAATGCACTCGAAGTTTGGATGGGTGCTCAAACATCTGTCTGCAGAGTTATTTTTATTGTAGTTTTGATACACAGGAAACATCTGAGGTGAAATCATTGCCCTCTACAAACATGGTGATAAATACTCTACTTGGTTTAAAATAAAACAACTTAGAAAAGACAGTTCATCACGTCAATTAGATTAACAAAGGAGGATCAGTGTGGACTATAGGTTTAACATACAGTAATACATATATTTCTAGACAGGTACACACTGCTCCCCTAATGTATGTAGTAATCTATCGATATTCTTCTGAAGCAATTTTTCCATAGAAAGATAGTAAGGACATAAGCCCATCAATAATCCAAAGAAGCAAAACTACATTTAATTGTTTAAGCAAATACCTCCTCTGACTGAAAGGTTAAAATAAAGCAAATGAAGTCACCAAATTTGTCATTATAATTTTAGGATGATATTTTAAACAAATCCTTATCTAACTTTAATTCTTCATCTGATGATATTGTGTTGATTTAATGACTTAATAGACCCATTCCTTGCAAGAAGGATGTTCTAAAATAAGCACTGTACATTACCATGGTCCAGTACGTGAAGCTTCATGGAAAAACATTTCCCATCCTATAGTAAATAGCTACGTGGTTGGAGATCATTCAACTCTATAACTCTGGAAAATTGCCAAGTCAAAGTAAGATTGCTTTGTAAAATACATTTACAAATATATGTAGCCTAATGTATAGAAGATCCTTATGTCAAATTTGCTATCAATCACTTTTTCTTCAGATCAAAGAAAATAACAAGGATGAAATGAATGACTGAATTATAAAGCATAGTTTATGTGGGAAGATAAACCTCCTTTGTATTTATAATTTAAGTAGGGCATGCTTAGGTTCATCTTAAAATTCTCACATTAAAACTCAGAGCTACTGCTGTGGACATTTAAAATTAAAATCTCTCCCTCCAAAGTGATTTTAAATATTATCTTTTATACTGACATAGTGATGTTAGAACGTCATGTAGTAGAGACACAATTTATCACTTACTTGAGCTAAATGAAAAGTACTATCTGTATTTATCAACCTTTATTATTTTGTTTAATAATAAAACATCATAATCTTGTTAAAATACAGCTTCACAATGACATTCCAATTCTCTATAGGTGAAACAAATTTGGATGTTATAATTAATTTAAAATAAGCCCACCAAAAACATTGTTTTAGTTTAGTTATCTAGTTAAATGACCTTGTTTATTATATGCAACCCAAACATATTTGTTATATATACAGAAAAAGCATATATATATATATATGATAATTACATACTAAGGCATAATTATAAAATAATTGTTTAATTATTTGAATACATAGCTAGCTTTGGGGCAACCTTTTTATTAACATAACTCATTAGAGATGATACTATTGAATAATAAATTCATGGGATAAAATCAAGTGAAGTTTCCCATCGAGGAGGGGAAATGAAAATGTTCTTTTGTTTGTGTGAACCATTCAGTGACATCTGCATTTTGTGAGGGAGAAAGGTGCTGGAGGTAACATCTTATGGAGAAATCTGGGTCTATGCTCTGGAACTTAGTGACCTCTCCAAATTCTTGTGTTGAAACCCGAACCTCTACCTTGATTGTCTTAAAAATGTAAACTTGGAAAGAGGTAGGGGACAATTGAGTTCTACAGCTAGTAGAAATGGCTATATAATACCTAGTTTCTGAAACAGTAGACACCCACCTGTTTGCATTCAGCCACTGAGATTTCTTTAAATATATTTGGTTTTTTAAACAAAATAGAAATGAAAATATTTGACAGCACATGGGAATAATTAAATAAAAATGACTGTATACATAAGTCAAGACTTTTAGCTTACAAACATGATTATCAGTTGGCCTACCATCTACAGAGTGGGGTCATTGAGACAGAGACTTTGTGGCTCACCACACATACAATATTTACAACATGGCCATTTGTAGAAATAAGAGATCATCCTAAAGGGGAAAAATACTAAAAACTGATACAATAGTATTGAAATAATAACTGAAGTATGAAGAAAGTTAAAAGACCAAGTAAATGGCCATCCTACATCTATAAAAGTAGAGGAAAAACAATTAACAAATCAATTAAACATAAAGCTCATGAAATGCCCACGTGGTGTTATTATTATGACTGGTTATTGGAATCAGATCAAACTCTATCATTCTCTGGTCACACTCTTTCCTGAAGATGCTTTCAACTTAGTAAATAGTGAATTGACCCTTAATAAACATGAATTAGACTTGTCTGACAGAAGATGGAAAACAATGCCAATATTGGTGTTATAAAAGGGTTGTGAAACCAAATAAAAAACATTGATTCAGACTAGATTAAGGTGGTGTTATATATATATATATATATATATATATATATATATATATATATATATATTTGACCCATCCAATAAATCAGAGATGATGAGAAACAGATTTGAAGTCACATTAGAGAACTCACTTGGGTGTGCTAGCTATATATTTTGCTGCCATATCCTTATAAGGAGAAGTAGAGTGTTTCAGTTGTAAAGTAGCTAGGCTTAGACTCTGCAATAAAGATTAGTACTAGGTGAGTCCATTCTTTTACACTAGCAGCACACTACATCTAATGTACAATACTAGTGAGAACCTAAAAACAAATATTCACTTTGATAACATTTCCCACAATTTTAGTCAATTATTTTTCATATCCACCTTTCCAAATATATTTTGGAAGGATACTTTCAACCTTACAAAGAGCAGACAATAATATAAACCTAAACCCTCAATAAAATTGAAATTGACAATAACACAGAGCCCAGAGGGTGGCAATTTTCTGAACTTGTCTGTCTATTCACTGGTAAGACTGCTTTATTTCGTAGTTAATGAAACACAAATTCTTCAAATATCACACAGAATAAAAAACGAGAATTTGTGTATGTGTCTCCTACTAAGTAAAATGCTTTGGAAAAATACAGAGGTAGCCCAACTTCCTATGTTTGTACTAAATATTTGAAAGGTAACCTTAACTTAAACTCCGTGACTCTACAGTTGGTTTATGAATACCCCCCAAATTTTCAAAAGTGTAAACCTGAGACTGAATTGATGGCTCATTAGTTAAGCTCACTGGTTAAGAGCACTTGCAGCTCTTACAGAGAACGTAGGCTCAGTTCTCAGCACACATCCATGGTGGTTCACAGTTGTCCCCACTCTAGTTCTCAGGCAGCCAATGTTTTCTTGTGGCATCCACAGGAACCAGACATACATTGACTCATACACATACATGCAACAAAAATTTCATACACATAAAATAAATGAATCTTTTTAAAAGTATAAATCCCAGGACACTAAGATGAGTGTAAACTAACGGTCTGTAATCCCAGGACACTAAACTAACGGTCTGTTTCTTTTTAATTTCTTGAAGGCCATAGTGAAGGTCTCTGCACTGATACCATGAACATGTAATACCAAAACAAGTAGAATGTTTTGATTCTATTGCCCTCAGGCTGACCAGAGGCTTTTGATATGACTTCATTGGTATTGTACATGAGCTATGTGTTGCTTTCTTACTTGAATTATTGTAAGAACTGAAGATGAAATAGAAAGAGTTCTAACTTTTAGAGTTTGCTTTTTGTTGGTGACATTTTTTCCTTTAAAAATTAAGATAGGGTCTTACTGTGTTGTTGTCCTGGTATTTTCCATGTAGTCTAGGATGGCTTTGAACTCCAATCCTCCTTTCTCAGTCTCCCAAGTGCTGGAATTATGGGCATGTATCACCCTGTCTGGTTGTTTTACTTTATTTTGTTGTTTTGATGTGCTGGGGTTTCACAAACATGAATCAATCTATTTTTACACTTTGCCTACACGATTTGGTTTCTGTGTGATGCTTAGTTGTAGAGTGGAGGTGTTTCTGACTCTTTTGCCAGTTTATGGGACTCTTTCCCTCCTACAGGGTTGCCTTGTCCAGCCTTAACATGAGGGCATGTGCCTAGTCTTATTGAATATTATACTATGAGCAGTTGATACCTCTGGGAGGCCTGCTTATTTCTAAAGGGGAGCAGTAGATCTAGCAGAGAGGGGAGATGGGGAGAAACTGGGAGGAGGGAGCACATCCAAACTTTTGTATGTTTCTCTTGTATATCCCTGTGTGCGCGCACGCGCCCGTGTGTGTGTGTGTGTGTGAATGTAATTCTAATCTATTGACTGGCTGTTTCATAATTATTATTCTCATAGATCTTCCTCTTTAACAACATGTTGACCCAGAAAATATGTTTAATGGAAGAATCATTAGGCAAGTCTAACCCTGAGCCATGAACTGGAATTTCATTCTTTATTCGCTATGTCTAAACTTAGTTTTGATATACATCTGTGTTCACAAATGATAACCACACCTTTATTTCAGATTTATTTTACAATACTAAGTAGTGGCTATACACCAATTCCCACTTTTCTCTATTTTGATCTAACTATCCCCTGGATATACAAAATCAATCAGTTACTATGAACATATAAGAAATACTGAATGTTGAATCATGTGTGTGTTTTTTTTGAATCTACGTATCTGTGCTTGCACTGGTTATGTAAATCTCAAAAATAAAAATAATTAAAACATACACATTAATGCCTCTTAATCCAGCATGGGAGTTTTAAGTTAACAACTACTGTATATTTTCTCTGCTGGTATAATGCAGACAGTGTCTAACCCTTCAGTTTTATGGTGACACTCTCTCATTGAAAACATCTCAAGTCACACACAGGGAGAAGGGTTGCTTTCAATTTTCTTCCAAGCTCTCCTAGCCTAACCTGAATGCCTCTTTAGTAATAACTTTGCTGTTTATGTCAACCCCATGTGTTTGCTTTTCTGATTTCTTTGAAATTGTATAAAATGAATAAGATAAAGAAAATGACACGATTTTTAAAAAATCGGTATTTACTGTATCTGGGACTAGTTATTTAAGTGTTCTGTGACTATGTTTTTTTTGTAAAGTGAAAACAGTAAAACCTCATGTCTGTTGAAACAATTGAATGCAATGATGTGGCATTTACTAAAAAGTAGACACACACATACATATATATATATATATATATATATATTCTTTATCTAGATCTTTGAATATAGAAACATTCTTGTTAATTCTTATACCCTTAACTTCTAGAGTAAGAGAAGTGGTAAACAATAAATGTTATTAAAGTTAGTGAATGGATGTATGAACAAATACATAAATACTGTATGTTATGTGATTGTTTCCAGAATAGCCACTTTTGAATATTTTTGTTTTATGAAATATTTAGTTTCACTTTGAATCACTTATATCCAGCAATATCCTTAATTGCACAAACTTGCAAAAATATTTATCTTGGAAGGTAGTCTCAGAAACACATAAAAGGGAATAAAAGATGTCAAAGGTATCTCTAAATAGCCCAGACACATTCTTTTAAGATCTAGTCTTCTTGTTCTCTCTCCATACTACTCTACACAATCTACAAATAAATAATCATTTGAAGGTGGATAATTAGATAAACTTTTCTCTGAGAAAATTGTTGCAAGTGCAATCCATGTATGCATGGATTTTCATGTCTGTATGTATATTTATGCTTAAGTATAAATATCACAAATAATTATATTTCTGAAGCTCTCTGAAAGCCATTCACTTGCTATATTTAATGAAAACAAAAAGGAAGTCTAAAGGGGGAACTCAGGGAAAAAGAAAAAAGTAGCACAAGCTGGAGGAAGAAATGGAGGATGATAATGACTAAAAGACATTATGTTCAGGATGAAAATATTGTAATGAACTTCAATCTCTTGACTAATTAACATATGCTAACAAAATGAAGGATAATAAAAAATAAAGGCATAAAAGTTCAAACGAATAACCTATTTACAGAAAATGAAAATGTCACTCAAGAAAAACCCATAAGACAGGTAAAGTCTCAAATACTGAAATTCCTGATGGATGTAAGGAGCTTATAATATTCTTCAGGGAAACAAGTATGTAAAATATTTGTTCCTTTCATGTGACACTTGAGTGAAGGGTTATAGAAATAAAAGTAATAATTCTTGCAACATAAATAATATAATATAATAGTGACAGAAATTATTAGTTTCCTGTAACCTATTTTGAGCAGTTGATAGGCACAAAGCTGGTATCAATTGCCTAAAGTATAAGAAAAATTAGGTATATCTTTAATGCTATTTTTTTTTGGTTTTTACGAGATAGGATTTCTCTGTATTGTTTTGGAGGCTATCGGTCCAGCCCGGCCTTGAACTCACAGAGATCTGCCCGCCTCAGCCTCCCGAGTGCTGGGATTAAAGGCATGCGACACCACCACCCGGCTTTAATGTTATTTTTGAATGGTAAAGTTAAATTAGTACTGATTAAATCACAGTGGCATCATATCCTTTGCAGAGAATAGAATTTGGATAGGCATTCATGGGACTAACTATAGTAGACACTGGTGCCTCTGCCATTAGTATCACAGTACATTGTCTCAGAGCTCATTATGATTAAAGTAACCCAAGGCAGTAGCATACACGTAGAGAAACAGACAGTGTTGATGGTACTTAGGCCTCATACAGCCAACGGCATGGGACAGTGTACTAAATTAATTGAAACAGCCAAGTTTAAGGCTAAGAAATTCACAATATTTTAAAATTACAAATACTCCAAGGGAGAGGTGAGATTTTGTGCTGATTTCTTATTATTGTCACATTTCCATCCATCCTTTTACAATCAAGGTCATGAACAAAACTGCGGTGCCAGGGCCTTCCAATGAGGACAAATAGTACTGTGGCAGTACGTTGCTTTCTTCACTTCATTCTAGACTCACAGTGCCCCTGTGATGACAGTTGTCTAGATGAGAAAAATCCAGTTTAGAAGCTCTCAAAGACTGTTCGTCAGCCTGCTCCACTGAGAGTGAAAGGGTGGCAGATCCAAGCAGGGAAACAGCCCTTCCTCAGGCTACTCTCTCCTCTTGCAGCTCATAGCCCTTGCCTCTGTCCATCAGAGTGCACCTGCAAAGCCTATTGTGTTTTTGATGGATTTTAGCATCCAAAGGTTGTTGATTTGTGCTCTTTGGTATATCACCTCCAATAGCTGACATGTTGGCATTGAAAGCACTGCCTGCACTACGTACCATACCTATGAAAAGACTGCTGCAAGTACTTTTTATTATTTTATTGACCATGTAATAGTTCATTTCTCAATTACACAGTAGCAAAAACAAAACCTAGCGATCCCCCATGCATATTTATGATTCTCCTAGAGAAATCTCAATTATTGGTGGATGATAGTTTCTTTACTGAATTTCACAAATGTGTTAGTTATTTAGAGTTGAATTAAGAGCAAAGCCCAAGATAATAGTTTCATAAAGATAAAGGCAGAGACTCATTTCATGTCTCCATGAAGCAAAGTGGTGTTCAGCTATCATTTTACAAATACTTTACTAGTAGACACACTGAAGTGGGAAGATAGCTGTGAGAAGAAGTGATGAGAAAATTTGAGATGGGTGCTAAGTTATGGTAGACAGGAGTAGATTCTTGCTCACCGCACAGCAGATTGACGAAGACTTATCTGTGCACAGTGTGTCTGAACCAGTTCGAAGGATAAAGGACGTTCAGCCATGAAGAAATGATGCATAATTTAGGAAACAGATCTATTTATCCAGACTTAATATTAAAGCACGCATGTATGTTGATATAGCACACAATGCCCTCTTAACATGTACATTATTTAGGATTAGTTACTATTTTAAAAAGTAGTGTAAATATAACTTTAAAAAATAATAGATTTTCTGTGGCTGAAGAGAGAATTCAATGACTAACAGTACTGGTTGCTCAGAAGGGCTTATAATTCCAACCGCAGTTGACTGCAGGCCTTCTGCTGGCCTCTGAAGGGACCAGGGACACTAAAGATGCAAAGACATACATACAATCAAAATGCCCATACAAATAAATTTAATTTATTTATTTTTAAATAAAAAGACGGCTAAAGGCTTATTATGACTCTGGTGTCCTACTGCACACAGATGTTTATTTCTTCAGAAAGAAAATGAAGTACAAACTGAGTAGTGTAAAATGGCTATATAAACTTTAATTAATAATATCTGGTGAAAGGACATGATCAAATGTAGAAGAAATGAATCCAATCAACCATGAGGATAAGCTACACCCACAGCTCTACACTTAAGCACAGAGCACACATGCAGGTGTAGTAAGTAGGCTACACTTGTACAGAGTTGAGCATTGCAATGCTACCAAAAAAACAATACTATAAGAGAGTCAATGTGTTATGTCATTTTTATATGTGAAATTAGTTAACTTCCTGCTCCTTTAAAGTCTGTAGGAAGTTCTGAAAGCCATCTAGTGCAGGCATAGATGATGTGTCACAGGATGTACTTCTAACTTCCAAGAAAAACTGATTAGTGTTTGCATATACAAATGTGTATAACTACAGATGTTGTTATCTTAAATTCTATGATTCACAATTCGATTTTGTACTATTGTGGGATTTAAAATTTTTGTCTTTGAAATGTAAAATGGCTATATTTAAAATAAAATACAGTTTTCCAGGAAAGAAGACACAACAGGATTCTCAAGAATTAAACCTTGTAATGACTGCAGAAATAATTCCAGATATTAATTGATTAAGCTAATTGTTTATAATAAAGAAAGCCCTAAGAAATTTACAAAATTAATTCATATGTTTTTAAATGAGTGAGATGTTTATCAAAGGAGAACTTTAAAAAGAAATTCCCTCAAGGAAAGCACAGTGTTACAAGATAAAATTCAATTACAGGAAATATATTGATATTTTCACTAAGTGTATTCTCTTAATCACCTATATTAGGAGTAATTTAATTGTAAGTTTAATTTCATTATAAAATACTGGCATTTGATAATGGATGTAGGCTTGACCCCAGTCTTTGGAAGGAGAATATAACCCTGGTAAACGGGTACTTTCTGTAGAGTGAGGTGATCTTTGGGAAACCTGTGTACTAATTCTCAAAGAGCAGACTGACAATACCCAATGAACTCTGTATGACATGCTCATTCTTACAACCTGGAATTGAGTTGGGGAGACTTGACATGCTTTTCTCCACTAAGGTGTCCTGCCCATCACAGGTAGATACATGCAGGCTATGGAAAGAGAAGCAAGCAGTCGCAAACACAGTGATCCCTTCTGGAGTCAAATTAACTGCCATATTGGTTCTGTGTGACTTGATCCACAAGTCTCAGTCTCAGGATATAAGAACCAGAAAGCCCAAACTGTGGAATATAAAACTACATTAGGCTTCTGATTTATAGAAACTACATAATATTGACAAGTTTTGAACCCACACAGAAAAATGATAATCAATTGAGATACTATAGATTCAAGAGATAAGACGTCGTTTAGAGGAGAGGGTGAAGAGCAGCCAGGAATACCTAGATTTGAGGTCCTCTTGCACATCAGAACAACAACACAACAGTCATCAGGAGCCGTGTTTCCTCTGTCTTTCCAATAGCTAGATTTTCTCACCCAGCCTAGAAATGGTGCAAGTTCAGTGCTCGGGCAAAACGCCAGAAATGGTTTTTCATTTCCTTGGTGGCAAAACTTTTTGTGTAGTAGAAAAATATGTGTTTTTGAATTCTTCAAAGTGAGAAAGTTACAACTCCCCATTGCCTCCAATGCAGATGTAGACACCAGAGTCATTGTTAAACAAATGTTTAACAATTAATTCAAAAATCGGTTATGAACAGCTTATTCCAGTTCATAATCCACAAGCTAACTGTTCAAAGAGGAGTCCCCTTCCTTTCCATCTCTTTATCTCTTCTCTTGTTTCATGGCTGCTTCTGTGTTTCTTAGTGTCTCAGAGGATGCATTCAGAGCATCTAAAATGACACACGCACACACTCACACACCACCCTATCTGAGACTGATGCTGTCTGTAAGATGGGTGGAGACAGGAAATAGAGGCTCCTGTTCCAGTCCTAATTGAAAGCCTTTAAACCTGATTTACAGAATTGAAGGCTCTTATTTCCTGTTAACCTACTCTCGTGAGGATGATTTGATGTGGTTTGCTCAAGTATAAATGACTGTGAGGAATTTCTTATTAAATGGTGGAGACTGTTTCTGGCACTAAGGGTGCAGACTACTTTAAATCTTTTCTAAGTTAATGTTCACAAAGAGCTTCTGTTGTCATGACAAGCAGATACTGTTTGGGCCTGAAAATGATTGAAGCTTATATGGAGAAAAATGAATCTGCCACAACAGGCACTGTCAAGAACCATCTCTCAAAGGACTCCATATGGACCATGATTCGATTCTCCTCTAGAAATAAGACCTAAAATTCTGCTCACTATCTTCCTCTAGAATCATGACCTGATGTGAAATCAGAGATGGGGTAAGCTTCAGTTGGGCCTTTGTCATATCTTGATTCCCCAGTTCCGAAGTCACCTTGACGTTTCCCGTTTCTTGTCTCGGTACCTTTCAGCTGAGTGTTTCGGAAAGAGGTGTCAACAAAGTTTTAGCACCTGTAGCCATGACAAGGGGAGAGTGGCAGGAGGCACAGAATATGGAGAACTAAAACTATGCAATTCTATTCATGAAGTCTGGTGTCTGTTTAGCATTGGTAGGGACCCTGGGATCAACAATATCACATTTACACAATCTAGGTTACTATGGAGACACATAGACAATAGGGAACATCTACATTTCACAATCCCATTGCCTATAGTGAGTTAGACAAAATCTGAGCTCTGGGCTTGGGAGATGACTCAGGATGCAAGAGAGTTTTCAAATGCAAGGGTCTGAGTTCAATCTTCAGCAGCTGTACAAAAATCCAGAAACGGCTGAGAGTGTTTCTGTAACTTCAGCACTGTGGCAGGGCTAGATGGCTTGTTCTTAGAGACAGGAGGATTGCTGAGGACTGGGAATTGCTCATTGTTTCCAGGTTTGGTGAGGAGACCTGTGTCTCAAGGTAAAGAATGACATGACCAGACACTCGATCGTACTCTGGCCTTTGTGTAGGCCCACAGGCAGGCACACCTACACACACATATGCATATACTACAGGTTCACTCACACATGCACACACACAGGTATGAATATACTCTACAGGTGCTGTGTGCACGCGTGCATGCACACACACACACACACACACACACACACACACACACACACCTGAATTCTCTACACCTTCTTGAAACCCATGCCAATCCTGTTTCATTCAAAAGAAAATTTCTTTTGGTTGAGACTGCTAGGTCTTCATCCTAAAGTGCTGACTTATTTTACGACAATGAAGAATTTCTTTTGGCAGCTGCTAAAGTCCAATTTCTAAAACTTCAAGGAAGTGACTGTATAACTCTCAGGGCCATTCTTTCATGAACAGTGTAATGGCGAACATCTCCTTCCAGATACAGACCTACAAACCACTCCAAAATAAAACACAAGTGGGGAAAAATGAAAATCATGACAAAGGGGAATGGAGAGGACAAGATGTTTTGTAATAGTTGTGTAACTCACACAAGGCTTCAATTAGACCTGAGTCAGCCCAAGCACTCCCAGGGTTCTACATTTTAATCTATTCCTCCTCATTTCTCCTGATTTTTCAGATATCCTAACACTTACCAGGAAATGATAGCCCCAAAAGTGTTAAAGTATTTGTTAAATTGTTGTGAGAATGTACACCTTGTTCAAGAGAAAAGAAAAACATAATTTCTCACGGCTGTCCTTAGGACCATCTAGGAAATTAATTTAAAAAGTTTGTATTTAATAATCATGTTATTTTTGTAGATATCTGCCTCAGAACCAATTTCCTCTGAACTAAATGTACATAATTTTGTAAATTGTTCAAGAAAAAATATTCAGTCTCAACTCTACAGTCCTTGGAATTAGCACATGATCGTTAACGTGTTTTCTCTGTCTCTTACTACTTTAGAGTTTAAGCAAGTGAGGTTTGGGGCAGATACCACCCCTGCTCAGAGCAACTGTCCACCTAATCCCGGAGCACACAAAGCTTTCCTGCTCCTCCTTCACAAAATACATCCCTCAGAATGCCCCCCACCTTCCTTTACACTACAGCTGTCATCATGATACTGTATTTATGTCCACAGAAATTACTGACCAGTGGTTCCTTACTGTCACACACAGCCTCATTACAATGACCTCAATTCTGAACTAAAGTTCCATAATTACATCTATCATTTCAAAATTTATTTCCATAACATACATTTGATTTTTTTAAATCAACTTCCTAAGACTGACCATGAACAATACTAGAAAAGTGCAAATTGTTTAATCAAAGGACTTTAACTCAGTGGCTGAGAGCTGGCATCATGAAACGTATGCAAGTAGTTGTCAGTTAAGTAGTTCAGGAAGCAACATCACCGTGCTTATAGTGCCTACAGGAGAAGACAATCTACTGTGTGAATAAATCATAGCTTGCTGTGTATAATAACCCCCCAGAACTTACTGCATACTTCTTCACCGAATTGGAATGTTTTTACAAGGCAGGGCATGCAGGAAGGAGAACTTTAGACACATTTATAAATCTGAGTGGCATGCCTTTCCCTGCACACAGAAACCTCTTTTTCAAACTTCACAGCAACAGAGGGCCAAATACCCATTGACATATGACTTAGAACATCAAAGCAAGCAAATGGTTTCCCAGATGAATCTGCTCTCCATGGAGAATCTTGCACTGGAAATTCCAAGAGATGGAGTAAGTCTCACAGTATGCTAAATACTATACCAAATGTTCTACAGATTACTGCCTTTAGTCTAAAATATTCATGTAATCAGATTTGTTAAAATAGCTTCGTTCAATTATAATGGACTTTTCCAATAATGGTAACAGTAATTCTTTCTACTAACATACTTTGGCCTAGTTAAGAACATCTCCCTTAGGGCTAGAGAGATGGCTCAGAGGTTAAGAGCACTGACTGTTCTTCTAGAGGCCCTGAGTTCAATTCCCAGCGACCACATGTTGGCTCATAACCATCTGTAATGAGAACTGGTGCCCACTTCTGGCCTGCAGGGATACATGTAGGCAGAACATGTATATACAATAAACAAGTCTTTGGAGGAAGTAATGTAGGGGAAGACACTGCATTTCTAGAGCGGAGTGAAAAATGTTTAAAGGGTTTAAGCTAAAGCCGATTGATTCTAGAAGCTGCCATCGTTCTACACACAAACACATGAAAATACTAAGAAGAAAATTTGCTTCAAAATAATGGTCTAAGAAAAGCTTAATACTAATAACTCATGAGTTCCACATCAATTACATTATGTAGGAAGTGCTTTGAACTAAATATTCCTGAGTACATGAGATGTGTGTGCCAAGGGAGTGGCATGGCTGTGTCAAGGCATGCAAATGGATAGAGATTAATAACAAAAATCAATGGTAAAATAGACTTTGAAAAACAAATATAAGATATTAAAAACTGCACCCAGAAATTAGAAATATATTAGTGTGTTTAAATATTCTTTCTAAATAGCATTGATGAGTAGGATTTTTTTAAATTTTCATGTATATGGGTATATTTTCTGCATGTATGTCGGAGTGTCATGTGAACACGGTGCCTGTGGAAACCAGATCCCTTACGACTGGAGTTAACAGATGGTAGTAAGCTGCTGTCTGGGTATTAGAAATAGAACCTGGGTCCTTTGGGAAGAACAGCCAGTGCTTTTAACTGCTGAACCATCTCTCCAGTCGTCTAATAGAACAATATGAAGATCACATGATTTTAAGATGCTTCTCGAACACTGTATTTAAAAAAAGTTAAGGCAAACAAGGGAGATGACTCAGTGGGTAAAGTATTGGCCATGCTACATGAAGACCTGAGGCCGAATCCCTCAAATCCTAGAGAGCACATGAAGTTGGCCATTGTAATACTTATTTGCAATCTTAGAAGTCCTGTGGTGAGATAGGAAACAGAGACTGAAGGATCCCTAAAAGCACAGGGAAGCTGGACTAGTATATAGGAAGCAAGCAAGCAGGCCAACCAACCAACCAACCAATCAACAAAACAGAAAATAAAACCCACAGAGGAAATCCAAATACAAAGCAAACTGAATAAAAAACAAAACCCACAAGTTTTCAAAAATGTTAAGAGTGAAGGACTCACACCCAAAATTGTCCTCACACACATATCTACTCACAAATAAATAAAAAACTTAAGGCATTTCCTATAAAAAATAATTGATATGAAACATATTACTTGCTAGTGTTAGTTTTTCTAGATCATGATTTTGAATTTGTTAGTGTTAATAGTATTTTAATTCCTATGTTTTTCCTGGACATAAGGCGATTGCTGTCTTACAGCATTCCTAAACAATGAGACCAAGCCTCTGGAAGCACTTGTAATCATGTCCGTGCTTGCTGAGCTACATATTCCCTGATCAACACTTGCCAAATTTCTGATACAATATATTTGATATCTTTTTCTGCTCTGGGATCAGCATAAAAGTAATGTATGCACTGTCCTTCGAGTATTGAGCAATGATAAGTAAACCAATGATACTGTCAGTCCACCTTATCATAAGTTACCTTTATCCTGCACTTGTTAGGACTATAATTACAGCCCTCTTAATTACTACCATTCTTCAGACAAGGCACCTGAGTCACAGAGGTTCAATAATGTGTCCATGGAACTCATCAGGGGAACAGTTGACACTGGGTAAAGCCTGCAGATTGCACATCTGCACATTCATATCTAATCCCAGAATCTGATGAGTGACATCTTCATATCTGACTCCAGAACCCGATAAGTGATGGCTCCCATAAATTAGAATCTCCTTGCTGGCTCCCCCAGCTTCCTTCTCACACCTTATCATGCAACACAGAAAAGAATATTAAGTTCAGGAAGGAAATAGACTCTACATGCTTATGTTTTCACTCTTAAAATACTACAAAAGTTTGTAGAATGGGTGTCTCTTTCCCAGGAAATTGTAGAAAACAACAGAAAAGGACTCAACTTCCAAATACAGGGTTGCTAATTCATCCTAAACTTTTAACTCAACAGTTATGAGTAAACAATGAGATATGAAGATGCAATGACTACCATGTATGGGTTGTGAGAGAAGACTGATCTTTTCCAAGTTTCACCATGGTAGTCGCATTCCTCACTTTGCTGAGATGTTGTTGGTTTCTACAATCAATGTGTTATTATAAATATGATTTCCAAGTGATACCTACCCTGAGTTTGGGCAGTGGTTTCATGTTAGAGCACCTGCCTTACATGTGTGAGCAACTAAATTATACCCCTCTCCAAATTACACACTGCTTTTTAATTCCGTGAGTTCTGATGACCTTGCTGTGCTTAGTAACTATTAGCAAATTCCCACACTCTATGGTGACCAGATATAACCCCAGTTTCTTTAGCAGCACACTGCTCCCAGGAGACTCTGAAAGAGATAAGATTTGGTGCATGTCATTAACACAGGATCTAGTTTACAATGGACCGTTGTAACAGGGTTGTCCTGGTCTCAGCTATCCAATGCCGAAATGCTTAGGGAGATTCTGATCACTGGTAAATAGAGGGCACATTACAAGTCTCAAGTTTCCCCAGCTAATCAGTGTCACACCATCACACACCACTTCCCTTTGTAAGGAGTCCAGTCACAGGCTCAAGGGAACAAAGACCAACATAGACACTTCCTGCCAATTACTCCCTGAGCAATTGGAATGATTTCCACATCCCAAAGATAATTTAGATAAAGAGAAACAAACACATGAGACAGATGCTAATAAACTCCTGCTATCGTTAAGTTTACATTACAAGCTATTTCATTGGATAACACACGAGTATATATAGCCCTTCTTATCATGAAACTAGGTACACACTTTAAACCTGCGTGTTGAGCCCCTGAATTCAAAGACTACCAGTGAATATGGATTCACAGTCCCAAACTATGGGAGTTAGCCACAATCTTCTCATCTGGTCCCCCCAGGAGAAAGGAAGAATTAGCTTTTGCCTTCTTTGGCTCTACCCAGAAGCTCTCAGCATAGAGAGTTAATTACTGAAAGTCTCTTGGACTCCACTCCGGTGAACTAGACCCTAACCTTTGTAGGTAGCATCACCTGGCTTATTCTGCACACCACATGGAAAATTCACCAAAGCTTCATCCTGTTTCCCAGTTGGTCTAGGGACAGAAACCTACTTGACCTTGGGCCCAACACAAAAGGGAGACAGAACCATTGGTGTGACTACAGAGAAGGCAAAAGATTCCTTTGGCCTTTTCATCTTCCCACCAAAGGAGTCCCAGCTTTTGGATTCTCCTGAAGGTCTAATACTCACTCATTTATCCTAGAATCCGATTGCTGAAAATGTTACATGACCATGGGTTTGATCCACAAGAGGCCATGGTGAAGCCCACACCTCCTATCACTGACACAGAATGACCCAAGGACATCATTCAGTTTTCTAAAATGAGGGGGAGGGCTATAGAGAATTTTGAGGAGTGTTGATGTTTAGTCAGATCTTTGTCATTCTGAAACATATGAAACAGGATTACCTTGCTAATTACTGCTTACTGCTTCCTAAGCAAGTGCTGAAAAAAACCCACTGCAGGATTTTTAGGAGAAAAGCTGAGACGGTGGCACAGGAAGGAGAAAACACTGAGGCAATACTGTCCTCTTGTGGCCACATAAGAGTTTGTAAGTGATGCGGCCATTTTAAAAGGTTTATTAGCATATGAAGCATTCACGTTCAGCATGTCATTTTTCAAACAAAATTCATTTCTGTTGCCTTTCTCTCCAGTCTCTTTACCCATCCTCCATGCTCACCTTGTTCTCTTCAAAGCCTTTCAAACGCTTTCATGTCATATGTACCCTTCAGTCCTCCTTGAATCCCTCTTGTTACCCTAGAATAATCTCCTATCTAGTTTTATAGAGTATACATTCTCACAACCTTCACATTACACATACACATTAAACAACCTGTGCATAAACAGGAATATGTAGTGTTTGGAATCTCCTACATACTCATCTCGCAAAGACTGGAATACCAACTATCACCCTTTTTGGTTGCCTGGCAGAAACCCATGGGTGGCATCTCATTGCTCCAGAAATCTATCAGTTTTAAAGGTCTTGTGATGAGGGTTCTATGACTTCCATTTCCAAAACATTCCATGGTTTGCTTTCACATCCAATAAAAATGCCATCTGCAGCAGCAGCATGGGCCCATGCTTCTAGTGGAACCTGCTTGTTTGGTTGAGGGAGAAAGCAGTATTCCTCCCCTCTGTTTCTTGATGCTCTTCTTGCACAGGGTCAAACCAGAGAGGCAGAACCACAGCAACTGTGGCATGGGCAGAGGGACTGATCATGATGTGTTCACAATACCTCACAATTAGGAGCAGCAATGCCACATTCTCAATCTAGGACAATCTGTATTTGAACAGATCAAAGTGTGCAAAGCTTCATCAGAAGACCGTGTCATTGTTGTCTTACTAAGGCAATCCCCTGATTCTGCTGTGAGCTTTATACAAACCACTTTCCTCAGAGGGGGCTTCAAAAATTAGAGGTTTTGAATGACTTAATCTATCTGTTTAATACTCTTTGCTAACCACTCAACTAGTAGAAGGAAATGAAGCAAAACTCTTCATTCTTTTCTTCTGTCCCACAACATTTATTATTAATACAAAGGTTACTTACTGTTTTTATTTGCATTTTTAGATCCTGTTAATCTCTCATTGTTTTGCTTTTTTAAGATTTGCTTTTATTAGTTTTAATTATGCGTGTGGGTTTGCGTCTGGGTGTGGATGTGTCCATCCATGTGACAGTAGGTGACTACAGAGGTAATCGGCATCAGATCTTTAGGAAGATGTCTTTGCAGGCAGTTGTGACCAACCTGAAGTGGGTACTGGGAACTGCACTTAGGTCCATAGCAAGAACGCTATCTCCTCTCATTTGCTGAGCTACCTGTCTCTTCATCCCTACTTTCAATTAATGTATGTTTACAAATAATTTAAGATATGGTATGTATGATGTTTGTATATATGTGTGTCTATATAGGTATATGTACATATTCATGTATATGAATCTGGTTTCACTCAGAACATGGCCTGTGGATAGGAATCAGAGGGGAAATTCAAGTGTCGTTCTGGACCATCCATCTTGTTTGAAACAGGGTCTGGTCTATGACCATAACACCACCAGTGTTCTGATCCTCTCTGGTATCACAAGCTGAGCAGTGTGGAGCTTGTTGGAAGAGAGACATGCTCTCTTCACTGCATACTCTAAGCTACCTGGCTTAAGAGGCCTGAGGGAGTCTCCTTCCTCCTCCTCCTATCTCTTCAAAGGAATTCTGGGATCACAGATACTCACATCTGGCTAGATCTGGGATTATAGATACTCACATCAGGGTAAATGTTGATTTAAACTTTTAGAATCATTAAGCTTGTAGAAGTATTTTTATTCACTGAGCCTGGTGTTGTTCTTCTGAAAGACTGTATTTCCCAGCTTGTCTTGTGGACTCTGGAAGTCATTTCTCTTCCTATAAGAGGCAGTATCCCACTTTCCTCATTAGATAAAACATGTCAGGTTGTGTGCATTCATCTGCAGATACACATACATTGTTTATGGATATGTAGGTCACTGGTCTTAGTCTTACAGAGATTTAAATGTATTTTGGATATGAATAATATAGAAAAATTGCTTCATGCTATTCGACTCTACAGAGAAGGCAGGCACTGGAGTTGGAATTTGGTCTGTGTGCCCCAGACCCAAACATGTTTGCTTAAAAGTTTCCTCCAAAGTCTCTGTCCTAGGCCAGGCTAATCACCTGACTTTGTGACAGCAAAAAAGACAGAAACACAGAACAGCTCAGGAAAGGACATCTTTGCACTTGAGAATAACTAATAACTAAACTATTTATTACAAATGGTAAGGTGTTTAACTCTCTGAATTACCCCCCCCCGCAGTCCCACTTTGCCCTCGATGGGGGAAGTCCTTCTGTGTATACATATGAATAAGCACTGTTGGCCAATAGTCAAGCAAGATAGGTGGGACTAGAAGTTTAGGAGGATTCTGGGAAATGTAGTGAAGTGGGTTGTTGCCATATGATCTCCCAGGAGCAATGGGCACTCAGGAGTACATCCTCAAAATTATAAGTCTTTATAAAATACATGTTAGTAATTATGGGTTAATAATCAAGTCAGAGCTAGCCGTTAAGAAAACAAGCAAACGACCAACAGCTTCATAATTAATATAGTGTCTTGTGTGTTATTTGGGGGCTAAAATTGGCAACAGGACCCAGGTGGCGGGCAGGAAGAATACAGGTTACAATCCTGCTCCCATTTTCTTGGTTTTGTTCACTATCTCTAAGGCTTATGTTGAAACTTTAACTTCCTATATTTTAGGATTTGTGAGTTCATTGAGTGTGATTTAAAAGGAGTGTATAGATAATCTTAATCTGCTATAACACATCATGTTTGTAACATGAATTAAACTCTTGTACAGCTCCATTGCAATTGCAGGGATCTACCTACCTACAATTATCCTTATTGACAGGCATTTGGTCAGTGTTTAGGGCCCAGGCAAAAGCATCCCATCTAAGACAATCCCAGATATCCATGGACATGCAATTGCTATATGCCTTAAGTTTTTGATTCATAACTGCTTAGATGGATAGAAAAATAAGCATTCCCTGGTTTTACCTAACTGGCAGACAGAGAAGCAATAACCTAAACTAAAAGATTTTCAAACTTCTTGTTTTATTAACTTAAGATTTTAATTCAGAGATTTACTGCTTCCTCCTATTTCCCCTGGGAAGATAAAGACAAAGGTAATCAGCCCATTTGCTCATGCTTGGGAAAAGTAAGCTTTCCTGAAGGCCCATGTCACCACTGAGGCCAAAGCACTGAAAGACCCCAGGTTTTGTTTCTTATGCAAATTAGACTTAGAGCCTCTCTTTGTCCTACAGCCCTGAGCAATTGATGCTAAAAGTTTCTCCTTGTTTTAGTTTATAGTTCTCTGTGTGAATCTTATCTGTCTTGCTGACTCTGAGAAACTCAAGCCTCACATGGATCGTAAAAAGAATTACTGTTGCAAATGTGTATATACCTGTACCCCAAGAACAGGGGAGAAACAAAGAAACAGAGAAAATGAAGAACATGCAGAGGAGCAATTGTGTGTGAGTCCATTCCTTGTTCCCTCAGATTTAGTTCTTCACTTATTTGTAGTTCCTTTATTTGAACTCTGAGAGAAAACTCTAAAAGCTGGACTTTTAAAGTTTTCGATAGCCAGCACATCCTAACTCATTTGAAATGGAGCCTAGAGACAAGGACCAGAAAAAAAAATAAGCCTTTTCCTATGCTTGGGCTTCTGCTTCCCTCCCACTATGTCTCCTCACTGTGATCATTCTTTCCTCATCATTATTCCAACACTTATGTTTCTACCCCATCTTTATAATGTTTAACTTGCTGAACTGCACCACACACCCAAGCAAAATGTCCTATTCAAGTTATCTCAATAGCGTTCACCATACAACAGCTCCATTTACTCTTGAAACATGTGGAAAAAGACCTTGTAGATGCCATGGAGAAACTGACTAAAAGGAACCTTCATCCCTTTCACCCCAGGCTAGATTCAATTGTTTACATCAGTCCTCTATTTCTCCTGTCCCCTTCCTTAAACTTGTTGCATTGCATTTGCAGTTTGTTATTTTACAATATACTTTGAACTGCAATTCACAAACAAAAACAGAAGAGCACATTTGGGCGACAATGGCTTTTTTTGTTTTGTTGTTGTTCTTGTTGTCATTGTGTGTGTGTGTGTGTGTGTGTGTGTGTGTGTGAGTGCGGGTGAGTGAGTGCATCAGTATGTTGGTGTGTAACTTTAAATTGCAATAAATTCATGACTGTTTAATGATTCCTAGTTCAAGCAAAGGCTGTCATGTTAACTTTGAAGGTCCTCTCTCCCCCTCTAGTGGTGAAAAACTGAATAAGAAGCTTGCAAAAGGCATTTGCTCTGGAACTTTGATGGGAATGGACTTCCGGGAATATACATAACCCAAAGCAATGCACTGAGAGTGAGAAGGGGTGAGGGCAAGTCCCCCACCTACTATTACATAATTTGTGAACATGAAATTTTGTTTGATCTGCTGCTAGTCAATTGTTTCATCTGAAACAGAGTGTTGATTTTCAGGGCTGTCGTGGTTGTCATAAGAAAACACATATATTAGACCAAATTAAATAGGTGATAACACACAAGAAAATAGAATCCTTTCTTTTTCTATATAAAATTCAAGAGGCACAGATATTTAGTCCACCTGTGGTGCACAGGTTCTCAAGATCCTTTGTCTCTGTCCCTTTTTGCCAAGAGCCAACTGATCATGTATACTTGAGCCCTAGCATTGCTGGGAAAACAACCCATATAGAATTCCAGCTAACAAAGGTGAATTCAAATGTAACTGCAAAGGAATTGTCAGAATCAGAAAGAAAAAATAAGAAAAGAAAAGCACACCCTAGCCCTTAAAATGTTATTTCATTGATAGAGTACAGATGACAGAAAACATTCATGATGGAAGTACCAGGTGGGCTGGAGGCTGGAGAGATTCAGTGTCTGCTGCCCTTGTAGAGGCCCCGTGTTCTGTTCCAGCATGCACAGGGCTCTCCTACAATCATCTGTTACTCTGGTCCCAGGTAATCAATGCCCTTTTCTGACTTCAGAGAGCACCATGCACACATATGGTGTACATACCCACTTGCAGGCGACATTCTTTTAAAAGCTCTTTGAAAAAAGAACTCTACAAAAAGAGCAAGGAAATCTATGGAACTAAAACTAATTCACACACCAGGGTTTGATTCTGGATACAAGAAGGACTTTTGAAACTGGCCATTTTGAGATTTGAAACTAAACTTCGATTAGACCATAGAATTGAATCCTTACCAGTGACTTGATTGCTTCATATTTAGGTTAGTGAAAGAGCTTAAAGGGATATTCTAGACACATTGAAATATCCAGAAATGGGTTTTAATGAAAAGAATGTGAGTCTGTCTGCTAGTATCCACATTTCCCTAGATTACCAATATTAAGGAAAAGTAGACAAGCAAATGAATGACCTTAGGAAGTCTGCCCATTTGGGCTCTTTTGAACTGTTCCCCCTTTAGTCCTGTTAATTATTTACTCTGAGGCTCTCTTCTATAATCATCTTGTCAGCCGATCCTTATGGATTATGCACAAAGGAATGAGCATTTGACTTCTAAGGAAGCAGCTCTTGGCAGGTCACTGAATATCCTAAGCAGGCCAGTTGCCTTATTCCCAAGATGGAAAGAGAATGACCACTCAAATGGTTCCTAGGCTTTCAGAGCTTAGACAACTGTTCTTCAACCCTCATGAGTGAGTTCCTCCCCATCCCCATCTTTCCCTCTTCAGCATCCATAGCTTCCTTGATGCTAGTGGCTTGCATCTAGCTACACTGACAAATCACATAGCTTACAGAGCTTCACTCCTTTGCAAGCCTGGTGTCTGCTGTAATGACCTTGTTCCCTCTCTTGTTGAAGTGCCCATCAAATGCCACTTCCTCCTTCTATAAAGCTG
Source organism: Mesocricetus auratus (assembly GCF_017639785.1). Lineage (NCBI taxonomy): Eukaryota > Metazoa > Chordata > Mammalia > Rodentia > Cricetidae > Mesocricetus > Mesocricetus auratus. Next base: position 27,853,318 of record NW_024429194.1, read on the forward strand.
TACTCCACCACCTCCGGTGACATCTCCAGCAGTGGCAACTAATCCCCCGTCTTCTGTGCACCTGCTTCTTAATTATACTGATCTGTGGGTGCACACACATGGACACACACATAACTGGTCTCTTTATGGGGCTGAAATTCCTCTGAATATAAGGAGTTGGAGCAAGTTTTGCAAGCTAGAACACCTGTGAGACCACATATTGTGGCAGCAGCTGAACCATGAGAATCTGTTGACTGAATATATGAAAGTCATTAGTAAAGTCTAAGTACTGAGCATTATTGCAAAATGCCATGTCAGCTACACATGTTAGTTCTCAAGGCTTGGTCAGTGGTTCGTAAGAAGCCAGGCTAAATAGGCAGCACAGGAAATGAGCAATCTATGCATACAATGAATGACATTTAGAGCACAGGTGTTTAGAATAAGAACAAGAACAAAAAAGAATGGCCTTAAATTCCTTTTCTTCTCCTCTGTACTTTTGAAGAGTTCCCAGCTGCTGGTTTCTGGCCTATGCCTTACAAGACTGCCAGATCACTACCCTGTCCCAAGGGTCCCGGCATCCTTCAGGGGCTTGCAGCCACCCACCTGGCCTGTCAAAATGCACCTGAGGGAAAAGAAGGAGAGGTAAAGGTGGGACTAGAAAAGGTTACAGCTCCCTCAGCTTCACCTTCCTGGCCTCACTTCACAACGCTCTTTCTGACACAGGTACTGGAACCTGTCACTCATGCTGAAACCTCAGCAATTCATCCTTGCTCGAGGCGGGGGGGAGGGGAGATAAAGTGCTGCCCCTTTCAGGGTGCAAGTTGGCATGGCCTCTCTGTGAGCCCCTAACAGCACAAACTAAACCTGATAGCATTCAGGTCAGCGGAGTATCACCTCCAACCATTGTTGGTCTCTGTGAAATTTCACTTTTTTTTTGGAAGTTTTTGTCTTTCAGTTTGGCTGCAGAGGTATTCTTAAAATTTTTAAATGTGTGTGACTAATGCAGAACCACCAAAAAAGCAAGTGTTTGTGTGTCATGGCACCAGTCCTGTAAGGCTGTGACATAGCAATTCAAGGAGGTGGGATGGTGAGGATGGGGATGAGGGTGGGGTTGAGGATGGGGGTGAGGATGGGGGTGAGGGTGGGGGTGAGGGTGAGGGTGAGGGAGAGAACAAGAAAGAGAAAAACCGCAGCTTCGATAGACCTATTTTTTAAAGATAGTCTCTTGTCCTGAAATATTTGTAGGAAAGTCTCCGCTCCACTCCATTCTCTGGGATTGTACAAGTTTTCATACACTTTCATTCACTCTCCATCAGAGTTAATGTTCTGCCCCAAATACATATATGTATCATTGAAGGATAGAATGTCTTTCTCTAAGGGCACCAGTGATGCGCTATGTCCTTTTGTTGATGAAGCTGATTAAAAATAAACTTCATGTTCAGGAATGAGTCTGATGGGGATTTCTTTCCTCTAGGAGTTGCAACATTGTGTTCTCTCTCTCAGTGGGCATTGCTTTTCTATTATCTCTCTTGTTTTTCCTGGTCACTCCTAGCAAGCTAATGAACTCCTACATTTACTACCTGATGGAGAGATAAGTAAGAATTATGAGAACTGCTGTCATGAGTCTCCATGTGTCTACCAATCATTATCATAGCCTGTTGCAGGCTTATCTATTATACCTTTATCAAGAATCATTCATTCAATGCACACTCAGACAACTAGAACTTTCTAACTTGAAGTATATATTCCCACTCTAAAGGAATCTGTAATCTAATGTAAATACTTATGGCTACTGCATCTCTGGAGTTTAAAAATGTCTTTATGAAAATATTAAAATGCTAATATAGCAGAGAAATGTGATCTCTGTTTGTGTGCCTGTTTGTCTCTCTGTCTGTCTGTCTCCTGTCTCCCCACCTACGAAATATCTGACATATGTCTATAACTTTAAAACTCTGATAGTAAAGAAATTCAACTAAAATGTCCCCTGTTCATTGTTTGGGCACACATAGAACAAAAGTAGCATAAATTAGGAGTAGTAGTGGTCTTTGCTGAGAAAGGACTGATACAGTTACCCTTCAGAAATAGAGGGACTGTTCCAAGAATATAAGAGCCATGGCCAGGCCTCCAGGAGGAAAGCATTAAAAAAGGAAGAATATATTTTCTCACAGACAACTGCTGTGACCTGAAAGGGAAAAGAGAATCTTCTCTTTGAACCCAGGAGGAGAGATTCATTAACAGGGATCAATTAAGTAAGAGTATATGAGCCACAGCCATCATGGGCAGGATGATGGATATGGGTGGGTGCAAGAACAGAGGAGAACCCCTTCAGAGAAATCCTCTCAAATAAAAGAAAACATCTGTCTCATATCCTTTGGGGAAGGCATTACATGACTTAGTTCAACATAAAGTTCCTGATAGAACGCATGGAGGAGTCATCAATTGAAAACTGTTGAGCCACAATACAACATGGCTTCTTAGTTCCACTCCAAAGAGAAAGGGCAGAGGGAGTTAGGGAGACAGACAGACAGACAGATACTTTCTTCAGGTTTCAGGACATGCTGTCTCAGAATGACAAGCCTCTTCAAGGACAGGTCTGTGATCTAGAGTAATATCCTTCAGCCAATGTTTACTACAAAGTAAACATTTTTGATCATGAAGAAAAGAAGAGAAAGGAAGACATGCTTGGGATAGTAGAAACAGCTTCCTAGACTGCAGATTGCATTTGACTCTGTCCAGAGGTTGAACTGTTCCTCATGTCACCACTAGGAGGAGATTCCCAGAAGTGAGAGCTGTGCAACCTTTATGCAATCCCCTGGAGTGTCAAAAAAACGCAAAAGATTGCCTGGTAGGGAGTGTACAGTGGGCAAAAGGAGTAGTGGATAGATATGGAGAAGTGGTGGACAATTTAGTTGAACAAGACCAGGACCAACTCACCGGGATCTTGAAATCCTTTGAGTAATTGCAATGGGCAACTCTACAGAATGTCACACAGAGAAGGACACACATCACATACCATTACTCTTTTACAGGTGTGAAAAATAAATCTGGGCTGGAAATTGGAGTGGAAGAAATGGACTAGAGATACTGGTCCTGCCATAAGACTACACAGCTGTCTGCCAAACATCTGGATTCAAGAGACAAAAATTCAAAGCACAAAAGTGAGGGTGTGGTTTGCCCCTCTCCTGACCTCCTCCCAATGAATGTCTTGTTTTCTTGATGCGTGCTTGTGCTAAGGAATAAGAGACAGTTCTCTGCATTTCGGTACGCAAACAAAATGATCAAAGGAGTCACAGGATGAACAAATGAATAGCAGAAAAAGAACATTGCTGCTTTCCAACATTCTAGTCTAAGATGAGCTTTCAAATCCATTGTCTTATTTTGTAAGAATTCAGAAATCAAAAAACTTGATGATTTCACAGGCTTGGCAACACCAAGATAGTGTGTGAATGTCTGGACTCCCCAGGTATCCCTCCTCCATTTCATCATTTAGACTTCTCTCGGTAAATGACACAGATTGGGGATCTACCTAAGGTGCACTCCAAAAATAAGCAACTTTAGCTCTACAGGCTTCTCTGGAAAGTCTGGTTCATTCCTTTTCATATGCAAAGTTGATGGTTTCAGGTAGGATTACTCCTGACACTCTTAGGTCTTTCAAATGACTTCCTCATTTACTAGGAACAGAGCCATTAAATGCAGCATTTCAAATACCAAATACCATCCCTGTCAAAATAGCTGACAACCAGGGATTATTAACCAGCTCAAATGCAGCCTTTGCTTCACAAAAACAAATGCTTTGAACTGACAGTATGGTTATTTCCCCCCCTTTAAAGTGTCTGTTTATGGGATTGCTGTGGAAATCCAGAAGTCAGGTAAACCTTAATGAATGCATTAATGTCTGTTGTGCATTGTCGGCTACATCTTGCAGCTGATACTTTCAGGTCCAAATGTGAGAGGGGTTGCACTTTGTTTTCAGAACCTGCAATGTATTAGGTGTGCTCAAGGCCTAATTTTCAGAGGCATGCACACTCACATACATAAGCATGTGCACATATGCAAGCTTACACCAGGACATGCACATTTATGCATACTCATACACACACACACACACACGCACACTGTGTGAGCATGTGTGCATGAGCATGCACACACTCTGAATACTCACATTGACTTGGATGAGCACTTATGCATCCTTTCAACATGGTCAGACACTTATCCTGACACTAGTCTACACTCCACAATAGAATGTTGTAGACAGTAGATTACACCTGACACTCTTCTAGCTGTCAAGGAGCTCAGGTGTCAGCAAGCTTAGAGATCACTAGGGATGGATGCCATCCCTATAATCAGTAATGTGTAAAACTAATAATTAAAACTACAGGACTCTGGCTATTGTTCAACAGAATGGGATTTGAATTGTATCTCTGACCCTGGAAACGAGGCATGACATTTGAACTCATAGAAAGTTTATTAACAGTTAACAGCTTAAATCTTTACATGCTGTTCTCTAGCCAGTGGCTTTCTGATTTCAAGTACATCATGAGCCCCCCCCCATAGGAGTCATTTTAAAGGGGTCTACCAGCTACTTAGGCAGTGAAGTCCTCAAAAGAAAGCATATTCTAGAGACCTTAGTGACTGTCTAGAGCCAGTTGTGGTGCTTTAATTGAGGTAGCACCCAGAGTCTCAGGCATTTGAATGTTTGGTCCCCAGTTGGTGGCACTGCTTGGGGAGGCTCAGCAGACATGCCCCTGCTGACAGAAGTATGACTCTGGGAACACACTTTGAGGAGTCAACCTCCCTCATGTCATTCCTCATTTATTCTCTCTCCTTCTTGTTTGCAGTTCAATATGTGAATACTCAGCCCCCTCCTCTAACTGGATACTGGGTTCCATCTTCCTTGTCAAACCGGACAATTATCCCCCTAGAATCACAAGCCCAAACAAGCCCTTCTTTCTATAAGTTTCCTTGGTTATGGTGTTTTATCACTGCAGCTGAAGAGTAACTAAATCCACCAGCCTAAAATACAAATGGAAGCAATGGTCACTTTGGCCGTCTTCCACATCACACCCTCAGATACCTTTCTTTGGCAACAAATTCTGTCTCTTACACCCTGTCTTCTGAATTCTTTTAATGGGGAACACAAGAGTGGGAGTTGAGAGTCAAATCCCAAAGATGGAGTCACATTGACTACTTCATTTCACTTGTGGGATTCTAAGCCATATACAGGACCCTACTTGGTTGAAGTCTTGGTGAAATCTGTCCTCTCGTAAGCAGTCCTCACTTAAGAAAACCTGCATTTTACTAAGCAGATGAGCAAATGAGAATGTGAAGGACAAATGACAAAGGAGGCAAAAGAAGGTATTTGTGTGTAAGGCGTGGCTTTCATAAAATGACCTGGGCTTGCACCTGGGCAGCATATGACTAGTCTCAGAGGTTGAACTGGCAGAGACATTCCCGCTTCAGTTTGACCACTAATAGAACTATGTCTGCTTAACAGATATAAGCATACAAAGTTCCAATAGTTTATGATATGGATATGGTAATGCAGAATTCCAAGAATGGTGACAGTTGCAGGAAGAACACAAATGTTGCTTTAGGTATCTGTTTCCTTCAGAGTGGTGCTTCAACCTGAGGAATAATATTCATTTGCAGCACAGAATAAAGGGTGACAACTAAAGATCTCTAGTCTTTCTTCAGAAAGGCATGCTCTCTGTGACTGTATTTATTCTTCAAATAAGGCAGTGGTTCTCGCCCTGTGGGTCAAAGCTCTTCAGAAGTCACATATTAGATATTTACATTATGATTCATAATGGTAGCAAAAGTAGAGTTATGAAGTAGCAATGGAATAGTTTTATGGTTGGGGGTGACCACAACATGAGGTACAGTATTAAAGAGTCACAGCAGGAGAAAGGTTGAGAACCTGTGAAATAAAGTGAGGTACAGCTAGTGAGCTAGAACTAAGGTATGAGATTTCTTCATAATCCACTGGTCACCTAAGTAGAGGTAAACTTACCCACCAGAAATAAGAACTTCTTTTTGGGAAGAACTCTTAGGTTCTCATTTCAAATACCTTGGTGGCAGAAAAAAACTTCAGGAAGATATTGTTCCTTTTTGTTGAATTAATCTTTTTTTCCCCCTGCACTTTAATTTCCCTCGGTGGAAGAAGGGGAACCTTTGTTTTTGAGACACAGGTTGCATAAAGATGATTAGAATGAATGGATGATAGCATGAAGCTTCATCCATTCATAAAGATGCATAGCACTCAGGGTCATAGGATGTGTCTCCTTAGGTCTCTCTGCCCAAAACATGTTAACAGTAAGATGGTAAGTCTTTAATATAAACCCCCTTTGAAGTGCTGGTTGTAGTATACACTTCAGTTGCTAGGGGGAGCCATGTATCCACTTAATTTGTTAACTCGCTCCAAGCCATATGAGCAGGCCTGTTAAGCACCATTCATTTCAATTGTTAAACATATATTCTACAATGTGCAAGATGATTTTCAAAGAGAGCATGGTATTCAAAACAGTGGGGTGGTAAATCTTAAGGCACATTCTGACCTTAGAAAAATGTGTGCCATGTTTCCACATCTTTTGTCCTAAACACAAGGGATGATAGCATTCTATATACCTGTAGTATTTACATTGCATGTGGTTATCATTTAATTCAAGTAGGACAATAAACAATATTAGATGATAGGTGAGCTGAAATTATACCCACGGTTAATTTTCACATGCTTTGCATCCAAACTATAGTTAAGTACAAGGCCAGAAGAAAAAGACACTACTATCTAGCAAATTCTGAGTGCCTAAGTCCTCACAGTTTTATATATGGCTGGTAATACTGGGAAGAAACAAGCAATCCATCAGCATTCACCTTTATTGTAATACCACTTGTTGGAAGTACTCCTCTTAGAATTCTCCAATAAGTTGGAAATTTAATTATTGGGAGAGAAAAGTAATGCAAAGGAGGAAGAGAAATAATTAATATTTTTAAAGCTGTTAGTATCTACCTAGGCTTTTATACATTTGTGTGTGTGTGTGTGTGGGTGTGGGTGTGTTTGTGTGTATGTATATGCATGTGTGTATATGTATATGCACACATATGAAATTACACTGATTCTCAACAATACTACTAATCAATCAATATTTCTAATACTTTACAGAGAAGAAAAAAAAAAGGCTCAGAAAAAAAATGTGACACATCTGAGTGTTTCAGATCTAGCATAGTCTCTAGGATCCCATAAGCAAAGAAAACAAAACATACACGTAAAAACGTCTGGAGAGGCTGGGTCAGCCACTTCACACTAGCACTCCCAGCTGCCGAGTGGGATAGTCAGAGCACCCATCTGATAGTGTACAATCAGTGCACCCGCAGATACTCCCATAACTTCTGTGCCTTTCACACAGTTAAAAAAAACATGCTTCAGCTGGGCGGTGGTGGCACACGCCTTTAATCCCAGCACTCAGGAGGCAGAGGCAGGCGGATCTCTGTGAGTTCGAGGCCAGGCTGGACCGACAGCCTCCAAAACAATACAGAGAAACCCTGTCTCGTAAAAACCAAAACAAACAAAAAAAAAACATGCTTCAGCCAGGCGGTGGTGGTGCCCAACTTTAATCCCAGTACTGGGGAGGAAGAGGCAGGCAGATCTCTGTGAGTTCGAGACCAGCCTGGTCTACAAGAGCTAGTTCCAGAACAGCCTCCAAAGCCATAGGGAAACCCTGTCCTGAAAACAAACAAACAAATAAACAAAAAAAAAAACCATGCTTCAGTTACTTTATACATTTTCCTGGTTACTTATATTGACATCTTTGACTTCAGATGATAAACGACACAGCCAGCTACGGAGGACTGTAACACCAAGTAGCAGACACCCCAGTGTCCTTTGACCTAATTGTCATATGTTGGGTTGAAGTCTTTTTAGATAAAGTTCTAAATCATATCACTCTACCCCATACCTGGGAGTGATGGATGGCAGCCTGTTGGGGACCACCATGAGTTTGTTTGCTTTATTCAGCTCAGTAAAGGATTCCCTAAGAATCCTGGTATAAGAGTGCTGGATTCAAAAAGTGACCTCTAAATATCTTTTACTTAAAGCATTCCAATTTAATGACCATACAGTATCTAAATTATAAATATCCCATGACACAGTGGCTTATAAAGTGTAATCAGAATTCCTGCCATCTGAGTTCCTTGCAGGGTTGTAGAAATTAAATAATTCCAACATTTCAAGATCCAGTTGCCATTTAAAGGTAATCTTTCCTTTATTTAACTCAGACAGTAATTAAACAGAGTAGAGAGCACTACAGAAAACTAAAGCCTCACACTTTTCTAAATCAATCAGGCAGCATTATTGAGAGTATATATAAGATAATGGGGATTTTTCTACTTGCATTAATGCAACATCACCATAATGCATGGCTACAGGTTAGTTTAATAAGACCAGTAGTCTTTACTAACATTGATTTATTCCATATTTCACAGAGTTAGATCCCATCCTCAATAAACTGCATTGAAATAATCACTACTTCTGTAAGATACACTTTGTTAACAGAATTTCTTTTTCAGTTTGAAGTTGGTACATATAAACACTTCCCCAACACTAGCTGACTTTGTGTAATGGTCTGTGGCTGTTTTCCATGTCCCCTATTTGGGATTTTCTGTAGTTAGAAATACATGCTGAACTGACCTCGAGGTATGCTAACATGAGTGACAGATATTTTTGGCTAAATCTCTGCATGGCCCAGTGGAATCTCTACTGTGGAGAAACTTGGTGTTCAGTCAGAGGTCAGTGTTGGCTGCTACAATACCTATTCAATTTTGGTCATTTCTTCTGGTTCCAACTTATATAATCATAAATACATAACCAGACAAATAACCATAAACTACTCATATCCATACAATTGCACTGTGCAGAATTTCCTGTGTGTTGGAAGGTACTATTCTGCACATGAGTCTTTAAAAGTTTTTCAGTGTTTGAGAGACAGTGGAGAAGGGGTTCTTCTGTCACTGTGATTCAGAGGCAAGTGTGCCCTCCCCACGTATCCTGTAGTCATTAAGTAGTTAATATGGTTACATTTACTCACAAAGGCCTTTAGTGGTTTAAATTAAGACACAAGAAAGCCTAAATGATACTTGAGATGCACCTGAGAGAGACAAGTGTTTGTAGATACTAATATATTCATAAAATAAGTACTGTGAATAGTTTTGTTAGACAAAAATACTAAGAGGCACACTGTTTCTCATTATAAGATGCAATTATTTTGCTTCTTTATAATTTTAAAAGATCCTGACACTTAACGTATTTGATGAACGTGCAATTTGATAATCAGTGCTGGCCTGTTTCCTAGAAGATCTTGTTATCAGTTTTATGAAGTCCCATTTCACCAGAGAACCATGAATGCAAATACAAGAGCTGGGCAGCAGAACAATCATTCCAAAATGGCATTGTCCTGCTTAATACCTGTGACACCTCACAGCAAAAATAACTGAACATCACCATTTAAGGTATTGGTTTCCTATTGGTTAAGTTACGAAGCAAAATTTGTATGTAGTGATTGTCCTAGTTCTAAACTCCTATTCACAGTAATTCACCCAAATAAACGTCAAAACAACATATACTATAAAGGAATAAATGGTATTTTATCTTACATCTTTATTTCTCATCTCTTTTCTCCAAGTGATAATGAAGCTCTCATTTGCCATGCTTAGACACTTACATTCCCTTTCTGAGAACACTTCTGATATTTTTGGTATAAGAGAGAAATGTCATTTATTTAAAAGGTTGTCTTATTAATCTACAGCTGTTGTTAAATATTTAAGTTATTTGGTTGGCTAATTTGTCTGTATGGCCTAAAGAATGAAGAAAGACTAGCTGCCACATTCAATCCAAAGTAGTCAATAGATATATGAATATTTATAAGAACATCAATATTGACATTGTCTTACAGTCATGCTTGAAGCTAAATAAAAATCTGAGTAAATTACCACAAATATTACAGTATAGTAGGATAAGAGTTAAAATATATGTACAGATTCATTGACAACATCTGTGCAAATATTGTGGACAAAACATTTAAAAAGAAATTTACACAAAAAATAGATAAATTTATCAAATGTTGATAAATTTTCAAAATCAGTATAAAAGTACACAAAACATGGAAAAGAGAACGAATTTTTTAACGTAGCCACTATGCCTATACATATAGTGCACATTTACTACATTTATAATTTAGGATGATGGAAATCAGAGACAAAAACGATTCAGTAACAAACAGCAAAGAAAGTTTCACCAATCACAAAGAAGAAGGACATTCTCTTGGGGATGAAAACACAGATCCTGAGCCCCTCCCCTCCCCATACACACAGAGAGAAATCAAAGCAAACGCAAACGTTGTCTACAGCAACACAGGACAGACAGGTGGGAGGCATTTGGTATGTTGCATCACAGGAAGTCAATCACGATTGGCTAACGATGATGGTACCTGGGTCTGTTGTAGGTCACTGGCTTGTCTGAGAGGAGTAACTGAAGGAGGAGGAACTCCTGATGTGGATGCAGACCGGCCTAGCTTGCAGCTTACTTTAGGCTCTGTGAACAAGGGAGAGATAAAACATTAGCTGAACACCATCCAAATTTGTGGGGTGGAGCTCTGCTTCCACTCCTACTTTGCTGCCTGTGGACATGTACAAAATTATTCTGGTGTTGGCTAATAGTTATGCCAGGGACAAACATTTTCATAGCTACTTGTAATCAAAGGCGCTTTATTCACAGATGAGTTCCTGGGGAGTAGAGACAGAATCCCTTTAAGTACAGGCCTTGTTTCCCTGCAAGAAAATCACTCCATTCAGGAGTAGAGCAAATGACCCTGTTTTAGTTCATTTTAGGTTTTAGTTCCTAGGACTCCATGGCCTCAAAATGTCTTATCTAACATCTCCAAGTAATACCTTCTCTCCTTCTTTATTTCCCACTCTTGCTCCTTCCCTTCTTCTCATTCTTCCTCCCCCAATCTCTTTCCTCATTCCCTCTACCTCCTTTGTCCTCTCTCCTCCCTCTGTTGAGTGAAGTCTTCACACCATCCTGGTTCCAGAGCCACATCAGTCCCAAATGAACACACAGGAGGCTATATTAATTCTGAAGCTGTTGGCCGTTTGCTTGGTTTCTTAACTGGGATGTAGAGGACACACTCCTTTTTAACCAAGGAAAAGGCCTTCCTTTGAAATCTCTGCCAATAATGCTCCACAAGGGAAGTGGATGTTGCTTGTGAAACTTCAGTGGCAATCATCTATGATGAGGAAAAGAATTAGAGTAACATGGAAGATTCAGAAACAGACCAACAAAGGAAGATAAGAAAACAGGGCAGAGAGAGAAAGGGAGAGGGGTTACAGGTCATAATCACAAGGTGCTTCCAAGTCAATATTAACCCATTTTTCTCCCCTCAGTTAAGCACTCCGTAAATCAAGTAACTTAGTTCCTATTAGTTTTTGTGCTTCAAAAAACAAAACAAAACAAAAACTATTGAAGCCAGAGAGGCCAGCTCCCAGGATGCACACAAGGTAGCAAAAAGAATATCTTATCTTTGTGAGGGTCTTTAGGAAAGGACTCACGAGTTCTGAAGGTAACTTTCCTTATTACTGACTCTTGAAATAATCTCTCTTCTTTCTGACAATCTTTTTGTAGTTACATCTCTACACAAACAGCTATGTCTTTTGCCTCCACACATTTGTCTTCTATACACATCTCCCCTCTCTACTCTGTTACATTTCTTTACACATTGCTGTATCCCTCTTCTACATTACTCACTCACCCACTCACTCACTCACTCACTCACTCACTCACTCACTCACTCACTCACTCACACACCTCCTCCAGTCACCAAACTCTGGACAATTATGATTTATATATACAGAGTCCTACCAATTCTAATAACATATGATAAGTCACACAGTTTCTCTCAGGCTAGGGAAGTTGCACTGACCAGGAATGAAGGTTAAAGTACACACATAGCCTTAAGTGGTCAGGGCTCCCAGACAGGCCAGGCTGCCCTATTCACAATAAAATTAATGACTTAAACAATAAACAATTAGATGGTTAGATCTTGAGTCCCACATCACAAACTGAGGCCAGGAGTGTGTGCAGAAAGTCAATTGCTGCAGGGAGTTATATGTCTTAATGTTATCAGTCTGACTTCGGTTCAACAAACAGACACCTGTGAACTTGCCCTTGTACTTATTTTGCAGGGGCAATTAGTCTATTTTGAATCTGCTCTGAAGTCTAAAATCAGCTAAATGTGTAAAAAGCTGTCTTTGTAACTGAGAATATTGTAATTTTCCTATGTCAGTCTGAGCTATGAAAAAAATATCCTAGTACTATTTCTAGTCATCAAAATTATACAGTTTAAGCAGAGATCATCTTTCTGATCATCCAGGCCCAGTACATGGAATATATATGAGATAACACACAGTAAGTGGGAAAATTGACCATAGTCATTTTTAGCATTTTTAGAGAAGAATTGTAGTGGCACATGAGAAAAATTACAGAGAACAGCAGCCAGTTTTCACATCCAGTAAGCCCATGGTCCTTGCCCAATGCAGCTCTCTATCTGAGAGTCATTCATCTGGTGAGTTGACCTGTAGAATATTATCTGTCATCTGCTGTATATTCTTTTTTTTATTTGAACAATTTTTCCTTTTTTAAATTTAAATTAGAAACAAGCTTGTGTCACATGTTAATCCCAGCATCCTCTCCCTCCCCTTCTCACCTGCCTCCATATCAACCTCCCCAACCTCTCACCCAGTCACCACTCTGCACCCCAGGGAGGGTGAGGCTCTCCATGGGGGATCTCCAGAGTCTGTCATTCATCCAGGGCAGTATCTAGGCCCTCTCTCATGTGTTCAGGCTGAGAGAGCATCCCTCATTGTGGAATGGGTGCTGTATGTTCTTGTGGCCTCTGGTAAAGTCATTGCTACCAGCAGCTCTCAGCAACAAACAAACAAACAAACAAAACAACAACCATTTCTCATTTCCCCTCATTATGTGACCCAGAGCACTGATACAGAAGAAGGTTCAAGAGGAGGCAGATTTTCTGGATTGGTGTCCCTGCTTTCAGAAAGACACAGGACTACCTGCATGACCATAGTAGATGAATACATTGTCTCAAAAATGAATGAATGTATAAATGAATAATTGAAGATCTCACTTTCATCTAGCATTAAAGAAGAAAATCAACCAAATGTGGACATGCAGCATCTTTTCTCTATTTTGAGGTTCCCTTCACCAGAGCATGTACTAACAGAGACATGTCCTGGTCCCCAAGTCAGTCATGCTTTTCAAAGCTGCATTGAAGTTAGAGAGTAGTTTTTCTTCTAGTATGCAAAATTATGTTTTATTTTTAAAGATATTTTTAAAAATAACTATATAAATCATTTGAGATAAATTGACAACTTAATAAGACCTTGTGACATATTCTAAAGACATTTAAAACTTTTATCACCTATCATAACAAAAATATTAAGATTACCACAAGCTGTGAGCTAAATCTAATTTTCACACACACTTACTAATGAATTTTGATAACTTGTTTTTAATTACTGAGTTTCAGTTAATCCTATTAACATGTGATTTATTACTAGATTGGTCCTGAACTTATGAGCCTCTGACTTCACCATCCTCAGTTTAAGATTTTGAAATGTATGCAACCAACCTAGCATCATATCCCACAAAACTCTTAAACAATTGGACAGTCTAGTCTAGAAAACTTTTGCAATCATAAAGGCATCTTTTTGTTTGTAAATTTCACAACTTCACCCCATGAAACACTGTTCTTGATCTTTACATTATTGTTAACCGGCAGAGTGTGTGTGTGTGTGTGTGAGAGAGAGAGAGAGAAAGAGAGAGAGAGAGACAGAGACAGAGACAGAGACAGAGACAGGCAGACAGAGAGAGAGAGAAAGAGAGAGAATCCATCCATCCATGTGCATATGAGTATACAAGAGTATGTTCGCGCATGCACACATATATGCATGGGTGTGGAGCACAAAGGACAACCTTGCTTGTTCTTCAGGTGCATTACACTTTTTGAGACAGAGTCCCTAAGTTGCCTGGAGTTCACTCATTAGTTCAAGTTGGGTGGCCAGGCAACTTTAGGGGTTATCCACCCTTCACTCCCAAGTTCTGGGCTTACTGGTGAACACCACTACACCAGCTTATATTTGACATGGGTTCTGGGGGTCAAACTCAAGTCCTGATGTTTGTGTGACAGCCATTTTCATGATTGAGCTACCTTCTAAATCTGTCTTTTTTTCTTAGATATTTTTGTAGCTATCTGAGTAGGTGACAGGCCTGAGTGTTATGGATATGGCACCAAAGGGAGAACGAATTTGAAATTGCTATCACCATTATTGTGGCAAAGGAGAAACAGAAAAAAGTCATCAAGATGTAAAAATTTGTCATGGAAAAAGATAGCATTTCTCAATATGTTTCCAAGGAACTTTTCTCTGATGGGACAAGAAAGACATGTATGGTGTGGAATGACTTCCGGCATCCTGAGGCAGCAATGTTCTGTGAAGGGTCAAATAATATGGTTACTCTACTACTGTATGGTAGTTGTCAGCATTATCAGAGACCTGATGAAAACCTAAATTCCAAAGAATAGTGAAGTAGTCACACAGTGTGACACCTGTGATCTATGAATGGATGTGGAGAATTATAAGGGCTATTATATATAAGAGGAAGAGAATCACATACATGTAGTGGTGGGAATATTCATTCAATTCACTTTTGTGATCTGAGGGCTCAAAATCCCTAATCTCTCATATTCTTCTTTGGAGAGAGTATCAGTTACACTGTCCCCCGTATGGTGATGTTCAAGATGCTGTAGCTTCTTACAGGGTGGCATAGTGGGATGTAGCATGAACATGTTTTCCTATATCAGCCTCTTTCAGGGCAATGTGTGTTCTCTAAAGTCCTCTGCTCTATCAGCTGAGCTATCGAAGGGAGAGTAATATGTATTTTCTAAAACACCCTAGGCACTTGTATCTCTTCAAATTAATGCAAAATGTGCTTTCACTTAAAATGGTTTATTTATCTTAAATTATTAAGCATATATATACAAAACAAGATATGTTATCTATTGAACAAATATCTTTAATTGTCTTTGAAAATATTGTATCAGGTAATTCATAACTCAAATGTACATGATTAAATGAATAAAAATCTAAAATACATTGACAGGTAGATAGATATTTCATTTTGTGTTATGAAATTTAAAATACAGTAAGTTAATGCAAAGCTACTTCCATTTCATCTCTTCATTTTCATAAAAAAACATACATTTCTACCTTAAAACAATACCATTTATTCTATTACAAAATATAGAAAAGAAGAAAGTAGTAGGTTTAAATTTTTCATATTACTTAATTTGTTGATGTTAAAACTATTTTCTTCTGAAAAATCAAAATTAAAATTGGCCATAATACTAATGACATTTCCTTTTTATTAGAGTGGATTTTGTAGTAGACTAATGAGCAAACGTGAAAGTATGAGCAGTTATAAATTTCATGCTCTATTAGAGTACTATAAAGAGAAATGGCATGTTTTCTTTCAGTAGCATAAGTCTCTATGCTGCTACATTAATGACTATTACAGAGAGCAACAAAAGTACATGTGGCTGACCAAAGTTCGTTTGCAAGAGTTTCATTAACCTGATTCCATTAATGGCTATTCTTGTTTACTCTGTAACAGAAGTTCCAGGGACCCTAATATCTTTTAGGTATCAGAGAATGAGTTCAAAACTCCTTTTCTATGAAAATATTAAGATGCTTAATTCACTGTGTTAACAGATTCACCAAAATGCCAAAAGTGATGCTCACACCTGCTGTTTCTTAAAGCCATCATAGCAGAGGTACTAAACAGTGCCTGTGCTGCTCTGTTGCCTACCCCATAGGCTTGGAAAGGGACAAATATTTTCTTCTTAATGTCATCATAGCAGCGGTACCAAACAGTGTCTGTGCTGCCTTGTTGCCTACCCTATAGCCTTGGAAACGGACAAATATTTTCTTAAGAATTAATGCAAAGATTCCATGAGCTCAAAGATTAGAGGTGACAGTATCTGTTCACAACAGTAAGTTCGAGCATTTGGGCAAAACCAAATTTTGGGTACTTGGATTTATCACCATGAACTTGAGAACACCCAATATTTGGAGGCTTTTCTTGTGAGATCAATCAGGGTCGTCATTAGTGGATTTTTTAAATTGATTTTATAATGAACTGCCTTAACTTATGACAGCACAGCACTTAGGACGGTCTTGGAGAACTGGTAATTTTCGAGGCACACGAGGTTATAAATCACAGTAACTGAAAGTTGCACTTTGCAGGTCGAGAAAAATGATGGATCTTAACTTGACAAAGATATGATAAGTTTATTGATATGAAAAAATTGTGACTAAACTTTAAGATATTACTGTTCACTGTTAAGATATTACTGTTCACTGGGCCATTACTCCTCCCCCATTAACTACCTATCTGTCTATGGCTGGATTTCCTTCCTCTGTTCAACCCTAGCATGATTACGGCTGGTCCACGATAGGAACTCATTAAGTATTCATGAAACAAATTATTTTAAACCATATTTTAAAGGTGACTGTAAAATGAATTATTTTATAGTTCATATTTATATAATTGAATTTTCTCCATTTCTTAAAGCAAAAAAGTGCTAAAGTTCACTGTGTAGTCTTCAAATTAAAGGATGGACAAGATGGGGAGAGGATGAGAGAGCAGGAGAGTTAGAGTAGGTGAAAGGAAGGGAAGGAAAAGGGGCGGGGGCGGGGGGGGAGAGTGATGATTTAGAGTTTGTAGTTCCTGACTTGAACAATAGATGGCAGTAAAAACATTATGCATCCTGAACAAGTCTCACTGAGTAACATAAGTCAGACTGAGCCTTCTGTAATGGTTTCTGTGGGTTTTCAAAGAAACAGCAAGAGTGTTCTTTGTGAGTAGTGTTGGTACAGTGGACCCATGGGGTCTTGCCCAAGGTAGCCAAGTGCTGCCAATAGGAGCACTAGCAAAGATGGTATCCCCAGAGGGAGGGACAAGACTCATGTGCCGGACAGTGGAAGACCCTGGTTGCTGGAGTCATAACCAAAACTCAGCCAGCACAATGCCATCCCAGTGCTCAGGCAGGTTTAATCTTTTACTGAGATAAGTGATATAAAGCTGCCTTCTCTATCAGCTTAGCTTTCTATGTCTGTTTATGCCTCCTCAAGACACTCAATTAGAAATTAGCTGGAAAGTGAAATTACCACCAGATTGTATTATTTTTCTGTAGTGTTCAGAGAATCTCTATAATGTACAACATCATGTTCTGTGTACATTTTTGATGGATTTTGAGTTTGGTTGATATTGTAAACCTGGGAATTTGAGATTCTAGCTTAAAAGGTGGTTTCATGGGCAGGCACTCTCACAGCCATGTCAATGTCACCCAGATCCTTGACAGACCCTATAACTTTAATTGGCACCTTACTTTTGCCTCCAATTTAAAGTAAGCTGTGTGGGAAGAGTCGGCACCCACCTAAGTACATATCACATTTCTGTTTTGTGGTTTTGTAAATGAGCAAAAACACATTTGTGATTTGGTTGCTCAGACTTTCAAGGATTAACATTATAAATGGAAACACAATAACACAAGCAGCCACAACACACCTTCAAGTTAGTTACAGAAACAGAAATTGCAAGGACTGAGGAGCAAAGGAAACATTTCTCCTTTGCTTTTATAAGGTATGCCATTTGGGACAGGATATTTATCTCCATAATTCTGTTGCCCTTGCTTTAGGAGGATGATAAATTAGAGGCCCCCACTGATCACATAAGCCCTGGGTTTAAAAATCCATAAATGTCTTCCTGTCATTTTAAGGTAAGAATCAAATCACAAATGCAGGCTTTCAACTGCCTCTCTGCTCTCATTTTAGCTCCTGCACATGTGGGGCATCCAATCTTAAAGTCATAGCCCTTCTTGTCCTCTTGCTTGAATGTAATTTCTCCTAATTAACCTTGAGGCCTTGGTCTCTACATCATCAGAATGCCAGACAATGTTCTCCAAAGTAAGTGTTGTGGCTGAACTTTTACCTCCACCATTAAGTATCCCACCATCACCACCACTAGCTTCTAGTAGATACTCAATACCTAAGAATATGGCACTGAACAAAATATATGAATCAATGAATGAATGAATGGCTATTTGACATCAAAGTAGAAATAGAGAAATCCTGTCTAATTTCTGTAAGTCATTGGGCAAGGCCTACCAAGAATACTGAAAATTACACACTGTTATAACTTTGAGCCTTAGTATTGTTTTGTTCAAAAAATAATTTACTAACACCAGCCCATGTATGTGTAGGCTCTTGTGAAGTAGATATCACATGATATCATATTATGTCACACAAAAAATCTACAGAGGTAATCAGGTTCAAGTCTATAATTTGGGTCAAATATCATTTGTAATGCCTTTAAATAACTTTCATTGGATTCTATCTTCTTTAAACTAGTGTATTTAAGTGTTTAGTTGAACATATAAAACCTTATATACAGTCATAAAATATCAGAGCTTCTATTGTTGTGATTAAAACACTTTGAGCAAAATCAACTTGTAAACGAAAGGGTTTCTTTCACCTTGTGGTCCTACAGTATAGTCCATCTCTGAGGGGAATCAGGACAGAAATACAAAATGTAGGAACCTGGAGACAGAGACTCATATGGAGGAGTGCAGCTTACTTGCTTGTTCAGCTTGTTTTCATATAAACTGTAGGACCACCTGCCCAGGAATAACCCCACCCACACATGAGAGATTGACCACGCAACATAAATTATTAATCAAGAAAATCCATCACAGGCTGGCCCTCAAGCCAGTATTTTCTCCATTAATGTTCCCTTTTCCAAAATGACTCTAGCTGTTGTGAAGTTGACATAAAACCAGGTGGCACAGAAAGCCATGCCATTCTTTTCTGAGCACAAATTGAGTTTCATTCGTCCAGATCTTTCTATTACATAAGTTGTAGGCCAAAGTGTAGGGATTTTTGTTTTTGACTTTGGTAACCGAAAAGCATTCTGTTTGGGACTGAAGAAATGGCTCTGTAGTTAAGAGTACTTGCTGCTCTGCCAGAGGACTTGAGATTGGTCCTCAAAATCCAAACTAGGCAGCACAAACCACCTATAGTTCCAGGGGACATGAAGCCCTCAAGTTTCTGTATGTAGTTTCAAAGATGACCTTTCTCTCTCCTCTCTCTCTCTCTCTCTCTCTCACACACACACACACAATAAACTGCTTTAAAAGAAAATAATTTGGTTTGTAAAAGCTAAAAATACAATAATGAAATTGTAACTTAAATGTCTAATCAGGAATCTGAACATCATCTGAAGACACTTCTTCCTCACTGTTAGAGAAAGTTCTTGTAATCAAAAATGCTCTCTTCCTTTCTCATTCCTCTGGCCCAGTCCTGGATGTGCACTCTCTGAGTCCATCAAGACAGGAGCAGGAGGGAAGAGGAGAGATGAAAATTGGAAAGGGTTTATTGACTGCATAGTGTAAGCTGTCTTCTCTCCTCTGTAGATTCAGGAAATATTTGAACTTCAAAGTCTCTCTCCTGCAGATGTTTTTCCAATACTCAGAAGGCCCCCTGGATGGGTTGTCTATCACCTGGAGAGTTCATGGCTTTTGTTTTGTGTCTTTGCTTGTTTGCTCATCATCGTTAAGAGTGCCCTGAGCCAAGACATGATACCTTTGCAGAACCAACAGTGATATGTCCTGCATAGCTCCCAAAAGCCCAAATCAGGTCTATGGAATCACACTAGTGAAATGCTATCCTCTAGCCAAAATACGCTGTCATCAGTTTTAATCAGAGTAGCTGAAACTACCTACAGTGCCTAGACAGAGGGTTGGAGAAGGCCAGTGGAGACTCGCTTGAGATTCTAGACACTAGATTCTAGGCACTCCTTCCTCGTATTCTTTGCCCCTTGCATTTGTGGGTAATCTTACCTGAGCTTCATGTCATCTCAGGAGGTGCTGAAGTGCACCATAGGTAGGCAGTTAATGAAGAGGGGCCTCCAGCTATACAGCTTTAAGGAGGTCACCCCCTATGTCTAAGTGTATTTTTTTCTGTGATGCAACTATTTAGAGATCATTAACACTACAGGGTCTGTCCCGTGATCCTAAAGTAATAAAATTAATTAGTTAATTAATTAATTAATTATCTAGTGAATGGGCTCATTCCTTTAATCTGTCATCTGAGGTAAATAGAAATTTGTTCACCTTTCTCCAAGAAATGTCACACAGCAACACTTTAAACATACTTTCAGCACATAGTCTGTGGCCAAGAATAACTTCCCAAGCAGCTTTTGGCTCTGTGGTTCTAGGCTAGTCAGTTAATCAACCTTTTCATTATAAATGGAATTCCCAAATACTTGTATTCATGCACTGTACACCTGGTCACACACATATAATCACATGCATACACAATCAACATAATCACATACCCCCATACATATACACATAACATTAATGCATGTACACAATCATATACACATGCAGTAATATACTTACATAATCACACACAGCTACTCACAGAATCACAGAAACATATATACACACCATATACCTACACATGCAACCAAACACATATACATATCAATATTGTAAAATACAATCACAATAAATCCACACATGCACAATCACACACTCACACACAATCACATGCATATAATCATACATATACCTGATTGCAAGACAGTTACCTGTATACAACCACATATACAAATCACATACAATTACACATGATAACACACAAGTCACATATACCCAATTATGTGTCACACACACACACACACACACAATCATGTGTGTATAGACCACAAGAAATCACACATACATGGGCACAACCACACACATACAAATCACTCTCAAGTCACATATAAATCACACATATATCATCACACAAATTTCATATATCTAAATCACCTACAACATCATACAAATCACACACAACCATACACAAAAAGTCAATCTAAAATCCTGTCTAATACCGGGTTCTGTGTCTGCCTCTAACTGCCTTCTCAGGCTACAGAGGAGAGTTCAGATGAGGATACCAATATTCATTTTGCAAGTTCTTTCAGTGCCTTGCCTTTTTGTCTTGGGATATGAGACTAATTATATTATATTATCTTGTAATTAGCTTTTGCATTTCATACCCTGCTTATTTCCATTCAAAGTCTATTAAGAAACACTCTGACCACTTAAAATATTTAACACTCTCCTGTTTCTCCCTTTTTGGTGGTTTCCCAATGCTGTCTGAACAGTATCAGGAAAAGAAGAAATTATTCCATTTCTCTGGTTGACACAAATTCTGGTGACACAAATCACATTTTTCCATGGAGAAATAGTGGAGCCACTGGGGATATAGTTTCCATGACCCTCTGAAGACTCCACATGAGAATCTGGCCATGTGTTTACTACTAGAATTCAAAAGGCTAAACTCCAGAATGAGACAATAGTGTAGAAAACCAAGCAGCAGGGACCAGTAAATGTTTCCCCAGGAAATAACCAAGTGCAGGAACTGGGAAGAGAAGCCTATGATGAAAGTGGCTTCCGGTGCATGAACCCACTGCACAGAATGGTAGTCTGGAGGGCTGTAAATACAAAGCTCACAGCTGTGTGGGGCTGAAGAGGAGGCAGGCAGGAAGCTAGAGTGCAACCCACAGCCAACTCCACATTACAGCGAAATATACCCAAGAGCCTTGCTATTCTTGTTGCAGAATAAACATGAATGTAATGAACTCGCACCATATTTTGAAAATTAAGGTGGTAAGGAAAATTTTGGGAGTGTAGATTTTCATTTTCTTTACAAAGGTGTTAATTAGCAAGTGTATTCTATTTTGCCATTATTTTCCCATGCTGTCACAGCAAAATGAAAACACTTCATTGGAAAGAAAGACACATACGCTGATTTATTTTATTATGTGTATGTATATGGGTTGTCTGGCTAAAGGCCAGGAACTTCTGCTTCTCTCTATGTTGGCTTCACCTCTTGGCATTTTGGCACAGCGTTCCTAATATACTGGTGGGTGGCAGGATTGGGGAAAATCAGGCATAAGTCCTCATGTTTCCAGAGACTAAGGCTCTAGAGTCATGTCCAGTAACTTTCATCCCATTATATTGGTCACAAAAGACACAAAGTCAACATAGATTCACAGGATAGGAAATGGATTTCACCTCTTAGTAAAAAGCTTTTGAATGCAGATTCCAAAGATCTGAATGCAGAGCTGGGTACCAACTCTGTAGCCCTAATATTGCAAGGAGATGCAAGTTGGGAGTGGGGGGCTGGGGGGTGGGGAAGGAAGGGGATGTGGTATGGAAATCATGACATAACCTTTTAACCTTAATGTTAGCTTCTTAAAGTAAGACACAGGAAGCCATTTCCTCGTGGTCATCTGGCTACTATTTGTTATGCTGTTCCAATTTTAATAACACAGATTTCAGAAACATATGGAATTGTCTTTCCCTTGTTAAGAGGATATGCCATGTGGCTCTCTGGCATCTAGATCCCACATGATACAGAGTAAATACCAAATACTGTTTTCTTATTTTAAAATATATGATCCTAAAGACAGTGAATGACTGAACAAATGTTAAGTAAGTTGTTTATCAAAGGGGATATATGTTTGTGTGCTTATTCATACCTTCTTATGCTTATTTCCTTGTCAACACAGTTTTAAATCCTGTTCATTTCACTGTGGAGAACAGAGTGGTGTGATAAATTAAGATTGTTTTTCTTAACTATTTAAAAATTTATTTTTTGTGTGTGTATGAGCATGTGTTTGTATATGTGAATGCATGAGCCCCTCTGTGTGTGTGTGTGTGTATGTGTGTTGTGTGTGTGTGTGTGTTGTGTGTGTGTGTGTGTGTGTGTGTAAAATACATAGTTTCAGGAGTGCATTGCTATGCCATGAATATGGAAGTTAAAGAAAATTCTGGGAGTTCATTCTCTCCTGCCACTTATCAGGGCATGGGAATCAAATTAATATACAAGATTTTTTTTATCCCCTGAACGAAATTAATGGTGCAAGATTACTTTTGACAACTGTGTATACTGTTACAATAAACTGAGGTTTGCCTGAGATCATGTCTCTTAATTCCGTCTACTAATGCACACTCACTTGAATGGAAAATATTTATGCACATGGTCTAGTGTTTTACACACACACACACACACACACACACACACACACACACACACACACACACACACACAGGAGCTTGGAGCCCTGTAGCCAGTGAGCAGATATGTAGCTAAGAAAATCTCTTGGAATCTGTGGGCTGTTCTTCCCAGAGAAAACATCCTGTCTTAGTCCTAGGGAGAAAGTTCATCAAGCTTTCACATAAAGTTGAAAGGGACTCGAATATCATCAGTCTAGCACCGGCTTCACATCAGCTTCAAGTCACTTATTTCCATGCATTTTTAAAGCCCTCAATGACATAGACAATGAAATTTCTTTTATCCTAGCTTTGAATGAGAACAAAGTTCCACAACTCTTTCAAGTCATTACCATTGACATAATATTTTATTAATGTTGTTGCCTAGCATAGTTTTCTGCACTGAAAAGAGAAAGCAGGAATTGTTGTCACAAGTACTGTCACAGCCCTCAGTCCCATGATTCTAAGGTATGGACTTGTTTGTTGCTTGAGCACTTGAGATTCTTGTAACATCAGGATGTTCATCAGAAGAGTTTACCTTCCTTCCAGCATCGCCAATGGTGACAAATACATCATCATTTTCAAGAAGAAAGCATCTTCTCTACAAATGGATGGATGCAAATTCCATGTTCAAAGCTCATTCTCTTGAATTAATTGTGATTCTCTTATGGAATCTGTTTTATGTTCCTCAGACTAACATGACTCTGTTGTCCTAGATCTCCTTCCACAACTCTGAATTCCTTGAACAACTCTCTCCAGTATCTTTGCAGTTTCCTCAATTTCCAAGAACATGACTGGAATGAGAATGGCAGCTGCAGACACCTCATGAGCCTTGCTTGGCTTTGGTGTACAGAATGCTACTGTAGGGCACAGTCTCCCAGAGGACAGCACATTGCTCCTGCCTGGCTGCTGTTCTCTTGCTGCCTTTCTTCTTTCTTTACTTTCATTTTTTTAATCCAAATTCTGGTCAGGGAAAGCCCATCTCACACTGGATTTCATACAGAAAATTTTCCTCCACTATTCCAGGGTGGTGGTTTTCTTGGCTTTGGTAGGAAGACTGCTGTAATGTCCAAGTATCCACAAGAGTAACTGTGGTATTTATCTAAAATTCACTGCATTCCAGGAGCTATGCTTAGTGTGTTCCATATTTGCCTAAATCAACTCTCTCAAACTTTGCCTTTGTTTTTCTGTTTTTTCTTGTGATGTATCACTGTTATCACTATTACTATTATTTTGATTGTGAGCCTAGCCTTTAACACCTGAGACATCTTTACAGTCACTGTCTTTATTTCTCAAAATTGTTTTGTTACATATTATTATACTATTATTTTGATTGTGAGCCTAGCCTTTAACACCTGAGACATCTTTACAGTCACTGTCTTTATTTCTCAAAATTGTTTTGTTACATATTATTATAATCTATCTTTTATGAATAAATTTCAGGAAGATGAAGGCATCTGCCTAGTTTCATCACCAATATAAAACAGAATCAGCACTTAAATCCTAAATTACCCTTACTGTATTAAGTATATATGTGTTTAAAGTTAATACAAAATCCATCATACAAATGTGGCTTACAAGAAACCACATACTCTCTCTCTCTCTTTAATGAAATTACTTATCTGTCTAGTTTCATTTCTCTGAAATTGAGACTCTTTTGGATACAGAGTGTAGAATCATAAATGGCGGTAGAACATGCATCCTGACAACGCATTTTAAAATGACCATAGCTGTCCTGCAGAGGAGAATATACAATATTGCCTCTAATTTGTAGTTCACTCTGTTTACCCCTGCAGAGTCTGTGATCCAGCACAAAGGATCAAGTGGTCAACAGAATTCTGTGTTTGAAAGGTTGGGAGAACAATAATATATAAAGTGAAGCCTCAATGAAAACTGGTGGCAGAGTTTCCCCATCCATTCCCTGTCCACTCAGAGGTCTTCATACTTTGGCAGGATTCTGTGAAAGACTTGACTGCTGGTGTTCACTATTCATGAAAATCCAGACCTGCCATCTTCTACTGCAGTCTCTCTCCCTGTCTGACAATCTAGGGCCATGTCTCATTCCTAGTCTTCCTATCATTTAAATCATGGTGGCTTCTGGAGAATATAGACTCAGAGGCTTAAGTGTGTGTTGGTTCTTCTGGAACTTTCTGTGCCATGTGGTCAGAACCCATGGCTCCATTTAGCAGTCAGGTTTGATATCATCAACGAGAAAACTCACACTGACAACCTCAGGTTTTGCAAATCTGGAGGGAGGGAATCATGTTACTCAATGCTTTCTGACAACTATGCTATGTTTAAAACTTGGGAGCTTTAGGTAAAAAAAAAAAACAACCCTACAAGGGACACACTTGGAAGGCCCCAGAAAAAGGGAATAGTTAAGATCGCCTGGATAAACTGGGAAGGGGGGTGGAAGGGAAAGGATGGGGGATGGGAACATGAAGGCTTGACTCCAGATGGCTGAGTTGGGGGGAGGGACGGAGAGGGGAAGCAATAAAAGAGATCTGGATAGAATGAGCCATTGGGGGGTTATGAAGAAAACAGATGCTAGGGAAATTCCCAGAAATCCATAAGAATGACACTGCTAATACTCCTAGCAATAGTGGAGAGGGTGCCTGAACTGGCCTTCCCCTATAATCAAATTAGTTACTACCCTAATTGTCATCATAGAACCAGTAACTGATGGAAGCAGATGCAGTGACCCACAGCCAAGCACTGGACTGAACTCCTGGAGTTTGGTTGAAGAGTGGGAGGAGGAATCATATGAAAAGGGGGGAGGGTGTCAAGATCATAATGGGAAAACCACAGAGACAGCTGACTAGTTACTGGAAGCTCACAGATTCTGGAATGTTAGCTGGGAAGCTGGGAAACCTGCATAGAACCAAACTAGGCTCTCTGAATGTGGGTGACAGTTGTGTGGCTTGATCTGTTTTGGGGACGCTGGCAGTGGGACCAGGACTTACCCTTGTACATGAACTGGATCCCATTTTTGGAGCCCATTCTCTATGTTGGAATATCGTGCTCAGTTTTGATACAGAGGGGAGGGGCTTGGTCCTTCTTCTACTTGATATGCATGCTGGGCTTTGTTGACTCTGAAAGGGAGGCCTTATCCCCTCAAGAGGGAAGAGTGGATGGGGGAGGGATGGGAGGAATTGGAAGATCAGGAGAAGGGGAAGGAGGGGAACTGGAGCTAATTTCTAAAATGAAATAATTAAATAAAAGGAAACAGAACTATTGAAAAAGATGGGAGCTTTCACATGATCACAACTGAATCTGGAAATTTTGGACCCTCATTAGCCAGGGGTGCTTCTGTCTTCTTGACATGATTCACATTCTCTAACTCACTCACATGCCTATCTCTGAGTTCAGAGATTCCTAAACTTGAAATGACTTTTCCTTCTCACTGAGAAGTGTGTTTTCATTTCCGTGTTTCTACGAAATGTGGAAATGCATAGCTTAGACTGAAGGGCTTCATACTGCTAGAAAAATGATAAAATAATTTCCTCTGTGATGGTGATATATATGTTTGTTGACATGTTTTCTGTGTGAGCAAAATCATGTCTGTTTTAAAGGAGGAAGCCTTTTGCTGATATGCCCATCTTTCTGGTGAACACCTTAACTACCATCACATCCATGACCCATTCTATTACTGACCGATCCCATTACATATATAGCCTATTCCTGATCCAACTCCTCACTGATGCATGACTGACCCATTCCATCACTGACTCACCTCATTCCTGACCCATCATATCACTCACTGATCTATCCTATCACTGACCTACTCTATCTCTGACCCCTCCATCACTGAGCCATCCCATGACTGACTCATTTAATCGTTGACCGATTTTATCACTGACCCATCCCACCCATGGCCTATCCCATCACTGACCCATCCCTTACTGACTTCCTAAAACTATAAACCATCAAAGGTGAGGACAGAGAAGAAGGGTATTTGGTTTTTTTGTTTGTTTCTTTTCTGTTTGTTTTTTTTTACTACTGATTCTCTCGTTTTTATGGTTTTCATTCTTTTCTAGGCATAAATTATAAATTATATACTAATAACTCCCTCTCTGGGTCTCTCTCTCTCTCTCTGTGTGTGTGTATGAGAGAGAGAGAGAGAGAGAGAGAGAGAGAGAGAGAGAGAGAGAGAGAGAGAGAGAGAGAGACTTCTAAAAATGCTTCAAGTCAGACCAGGCTGACAATACCAAGCCAAAAATACTTCAAGCTTCACTTCTTCAACTTTGTCCTAAGTGCAACAATGTTCTTTACTCAACTGTTGATAACAATGGCTCTTGGGACGATCTGAGATCTCCATGTATATGTATCATAAAAAAATATATTTGGTTAAGTAGAATTAATGTATAATCAACAATTCTGTGGCATAATTATCCTGGAACACAGAGACCATACAACACAGTCTATTGTGCATATGTATGAATATGTGAGTATCCCCAGAAACAGCATTAGACACAAGCTATGGAAGCTGTAACTGACTGAAGTCTGAGATTTTGTAAATACAGTATTTACTCCTATAAATTCGCCCACACTCCCCCATTATATTCATGAGTATTTGAGTCCCAGTTCTCCATTGCTTTCAGAAATCACCCTCTGGGGGATTTTCTGACTTACTAAACAACAGCAGTTTAATAAACTACTGCAGCAACCAGTGGCAATGTTGATTAGAATGGGGATCTGCTGACATGTTTTCTGTACTTCAGCAATTCCTCCATTTCTCAACAGGGCTGTTAAGAAGAGCCATTCCAAGGAGCTAAACTACTTCGGGTAAAGCAATAGTTTATGTGAATGTGTGTATGTGCAAGCATGCATACCTGTATTTGTAGGTGTGTGTGTGTGTGTGTGTGTATGTGTGTGTGTGTGTGTGTGTGTGTGTGTGTGTGTGTGTGTGTGACTGTAAGGGGCACATCAGAACACCAGAGGAAGGGAACTGATATGGGAAAGAGGAGTGTGTACACAGACTACTCTTCCTCCCCTGTATGGTATCATTGATAACTATGCAACTGAAGGAAGAGGGCTGTGATTACTATTCTAGCATTTCTAGTAAGACATTAGTGGTTCAATGACCCTGTAACCCAAAGAAAATATTGAAGCGTGCGGAAGAGAAGCAGTCAGGTTTGGCTCATTCTCTACTCTTCCAAAACAGCAAGTCCAGAATGTTCTCTATGAGTGGCTAATTTCCTGTTACTGACCCAGGCCATTTTGTAGGTCCATGAGCTTCAGGTGGTGGCTGGCTTGTTTAAAACACCAACAGTGAATGGGATTTGGTTTCTCTTCATGTCTTCACTGACAGAACTATGGTGTTTTCTTAACCTTTCTGGCCCATTTTAAACTCTTAATGTTCAGAAAAATAATACTCAAAACATAAGAAACACCTCTTCCTTTTTTTCCAAAAACAAAAGAAAAACAAAACACAGTAGAAGGAAAGACTAAGTACTTGAGTAACAGTAACAGTTGTTTGGAATCCCACTTTCACATGCAAAACTTGGAAGAGAGACAACTTTAGATTCATGCCTCTGTATTTGCTTCTACATTGTGGATTTTCCTTGTTGTTTGGATTTTGTTTTTCTTCTTGAGACAGGGTCTCACTATGTAGTCCTGGTTGGCCTGGCACTTGTTTCATGGACCAGGCTGTCACTGAACTAAGAGAAACCTCACCTGCCTCTGTCTCAACAAATGCTGGTATAAAATGTATGCACCACCACCAGCTATATTTTGTATTTTTAAACAATAGAATCAAAAATTTGACACCCCCTTTTTCTACTATATATGTCTAACTGTTGCAGAACCTACAGTAGAGGGCAAAAAGGACCAAAAACATGTTTTCCATTCCCTTTCATTAGTAGATAGTTTGTTGCTCTATAATCAGAAGCACAGGCTTGGAATGTTGCAAACCAAAATAGATGCTTCAGGAGCTTGAGGAAGAAGAATGAGGAGGCTTCCTACAAATTTTTTTAAAACTCTGAACTTGTTAGAAAGTGCATGTCCTAGTGCTAAAGAACATAAGGAATGTGCTCGCCAATTTCTGTGTAACAAATTGTTTAGTGAGAATCTAATCATTCACCACATAATTCTTTCATTTCCATTCACAACACCCTAGGATTTTTAAGTCTAAACTATAGACTCCCTGGATCCCATATCAATTGCCTTTTTTCTCATGACTCCTCTCTTCTTCATGTGTGGCTCATCCACTCTATGCTTGCAACCATTCCTAAGATCTCTAGTACAGGCCTGAAGTTCTGCTGAATCTCATTGGTTGCAAACCTGTAATTCCCACTGTCTCCTGGACCTTCACTTATATATGCAAGCATGTTTCCAGATTAGCAGTCAGAATTCAATGACCAACTCTGGCTTATTACTTGCTCAACATCTCACATATACTACCTATTTCTCTGGTAATGGTCTTCTTGTCACTCAAACTTTAAATCATCGTGGGATGCTCCATAATATAAGACAGACTACATTTTGTATCTTAAAATAAAGGCTAGCAATTATTTGGTATATAATGTTCAAAACCTAATTATGGTGTGGTAGTTAAGTGCCTAAGGTTTCTCAAGTTCATTTTCCCATTATGTCTACTAGGTGGAAGCCTTTACTGAGCAAGAGAAAGGTTTTGCTCCATCCAGGGAAGGTCCTTTCCACTTCAGTCAGGAGTTGATCTCAGAGTTGATCTTCTGATCTCAATTCTCACCAGTTGGATGAAACTGAAAAAGTCAACCTTCAGTTTTCAACCCATGGCTGTGGAAAAAAATATGTAAGGAAAGCAAAGCAGAGCTATGAACTCTGAGAACAGGGTGGCATCCAGGAAAACTTGTAGAAAATCTATATCTACACACTTCTAAGTTCAATAGCAAAAGTACCAATAATGCCCACATGGAAAACTGTTAACTTGTGTTTTATGGTGAGTTTCCAGTTAACGCATGGGGTCCTTTAGAAGCTCATTTACATCAGTTGATTCCCAATAAATGGCCTTCAGTTCTTTACACTAAACACATTTGTGTATGTGTGTGGCCTGTAGGTTTTCAGATTCTACTACAAAGTATGTCATTTTCTTTCTCCCATCTTGGTGAACCTCTAGAAATTACTATCTTCTCCACCAAAGCACCTGATTATTCTTTCCAAAGTCAATGTCTTCCAGAAAGAATTCACTTGTTTCTATTTCACATATTATTTTGTACATCAATTTGCCTGAACTAAGAGATCTAAGATCATTGGTAAAATATGCTTTTAAACTCTGTAAGGGATGATGAGTATTTGAATCAATAGATGTTCACCAACATGGGTAAGCATCATGCCATCCATTGAGGGTCTGAAAGGAGAAGGACAGATCACATCCCTTCTCTCTTCTTGAGGTGGGACTTCCAATTTCTTCCATGTTTGGACATTGACACAGTGGTTTTTAAGTCTCTGAACTCAGACTGTGGCTTGTGCCATCGACACTGTGTTTGATCTTCACTACCCGACATGGGCTTTCTTGGACCATCAACTTTCAAATAGCAGGTCTGTTTCTTCCAAGCTTCCATAGTGATGTAAAGATATCCCTCATAACAAATCTCTTTGTACAGGCATATCTATTGGTTTTGTTTCTTTGGACACAACTGACTAAAATAAGTATTACATTACAATGATATAATTATCTATCAATAGATGGTTAAGAACCAATCAGTGTAAGGATTTTACTGGTCATTATGATCCCTGACACTAGGATGCTGGCTGTTGCATCACAGGTAGTCAGATAATAATTTATGTTTTTATTAAACATGTCTATTTTCTGAATATATCATTCACATACTTTAGGTAGAAGTTGTACAATTTTAGATGAGTCTATGATAATACTAATATTCTGTAAATTAGTTATCAGCCTTAGCTGGTAAGTGTTGTCTACTATTTTTATTTATATATTTTGTTTTTGAAAAAAATGTACATGCAGTGTTAATTTCACTTCTATTTGTTATTATAAAATACCATGACAAAAGCCACTCTGAGGGGAAAGAGTTTATTTTAGCTCACAATACCAGGCCTGCAGGAACTTGAAGCAGCCAGTGACAACCACAGTTAAGAGAGAATTAATGCATGCATGCTGACTACCCAGCTCATTTGATCCACTCACAAAATACTCAGGGCCCGAACCAAGGAATGGTGCTACCTGTAGTGGGTTGAATCTTCCCATATCAATTAATGTAGTTAGGATAATCTCCCACAGGCATGACCACAATGAAACTGATCTAGACAATCCCTACGTGATAACTTTTCTCGGTGATTCTATAATATATCCAATTGACAAGGAAGAGTAATCATCACGTATAACTATCGCCATTTTTACTTTAATATAAAAATCTTTTAGAATTTCTGCACAAGCATCAAGTTTTTCTTCTGTTAGTTTTTAACTTGAGCTGAAATGTAATTACTTCATAGTGTACATGGGATGGCCCCACCATCTAGCTTTACCTAATGTTCTAAATCTGGGTAGCTAGGGCTAGGTCTTTTCCCAGAAACATCCCTCCCCAAGCCCAAGATCATTGGCCTCCTGTATTTTAACTTACCCATATCAGAG
Organism: Mesocricetus auratus; assembly: GCF_017639785.1. NCBI lineage: Eukaryota > Metazoa > Chordata > Mammalia > Rodentia > Cricetidae > Mesocricetus > Mesocricetus auratus. The sequence goes on from NW_024429194.1 coordinate 27,885,097, forward strand.
AGTACACAGGTTAACTAAGTGTAAATTGCTTTCCTTGACAAATATCAAAGTCAAAAAGAACATGAAAGGATTGGTCTTTTCTTCAGAGACCTAGTATTCTTTCAGAACAGAAATCTGAAAACTGCAGGAGGTTCCTTGATTATTCACTGTTTATTTTAACTGACAGCTCTCTGTGAGTCCAACATGTAGATGAATCAAATCAAAGCAAACATATGCTGTTTTACAAAATTGATGTTTAATATTACTTATCTGTTAACCATGCAGAATTGCATTGCCTGTTTTAATCTGGAGCTATGAAATTGAAAGGTACATTAATGTTTTCTCTTTTGCTTTGGGTTTGAGAACTTCATGCCATGTCACATGCCAGTGATTGTGTGATACAAAATAGCTTCTCCCTCTTGTGCCTTCAGATTGTTATTGTTATATTTCTATCCTGTGCTTTACTTCTGATCAAATTTCCCTAAAATAGCCTTTTAAGAAAAAGAAACACAGACACGGAGTCATTCAGTTCCACAAATTGAAGTGGCTTTAGTTCAGGCCTATAGTCACTTTTGAAGACATTTAGTACTAAGTTTTTCTAGCTGTACACTACCACATGACAGAGCTTCAAGAAGCACTTTTTTTCCTTGCCATCCCTGTGAGTAGTGGCCCCGTGATGTGCTGCAATGAGTCAACCCGTGTCTGTGCGTTTCTAGGGTGGTGGTCTGAGTGGAGGCAGACTGGCCTGAGGCAATGGTTGCCTAAGTGATACCTACCTACATAAGACTACACTGAGAGAGCCATCTGGAAGGACAGGGGCCTGCTTACCTGAACTGTGATTTCCTGCCAACAAGGTGGGGCTCACGGAGCATCTGCCCATTCTGCTGGTGACCACAGGTGGACCGGGTGTTCCATCCCATTCTTGAGCTTTCCTTGGCTCTCTGGAAGAAGCTGCTCCGTGATGGCCTCTCTCTTTGCTGTCCAACTTTGGTAACGGCTCCGTGCTGTGGCTTCGAACTTTCAGCTCCTCAGTGGATTCTGTGCATTAGCAAAATTACTTGTTATTCGAGAATTAAATTCTCCCTGAAATCCTTCTTAGAAACTCGAATGTCTTTCTAAAGTGCTCGTAAGATGTTGTGGAAAACAGAGTTGTACTGGGGACCCCGGTTTTTAAAGTATGTCAGAGAAATGGGTCCCATGAGGGATTTTCTTTTTCTCCAAGATGTGGGTATGTTAGTATCACCAGAAAGAAAATAGTTTTCTCTTTTGATATATAATACCTCAATGAACCTTAACTCTTCTTTATTACCTCCCCCCTTGGTCTCACCTTTAAGGAATTCTCTTATGGGGTGTATTGCATTCCTTCCTACTTTCTATTCTCTCACATTTCCTTTACTGCACTGTGGCATGAATCCAACCCAATTATTCTCCAGTACTGCTTTTCTAAACATATAGTAGATTTATTAGCTGAAATATTTCCCACACTTCCCAATGATTGGCCAATCTTCTACCACTTGTTTTTATGTATTCAATTCTATCAGTTTCACAGATCCTTCCTTTATTTGCATCTATTTCTGGGTCAAACCCCTTTTCTCTGTCATTGTAATTTTCTTTTTTGACACATACTTTACAAACTGGTCATCTCTAAGACAGTAGCTGAGACACTGTCCTAATTCACTATAGATTCTTTGTATGACTTTTATTCTTCTGGTTCCAACAAAAGTCTCTTCTAATTACTAATGATTTCCAAAACTTTTCATCAAAAGCAAGACTGTTCTCCTTAGTTTATATTCATTATCCAATGATTGCCTTATAGATAACACAAATTTAATATTTCAGGTACTGCACAGATATTTCTCACTCACCTAATGGCTCTTCCTGACCATGCATTCATCCATGATAAGAGATTGTTGTTGTCTTTGACTGCTAAAGCTCAAATTCAAATCTATCAGTCAGAAAAGTCTACTGACTGTTTCTGAAACTTTTCTCCACCCTTCTCTACTTAGTAGCAAGTCTACCTCAAGAACCCCAGTTCAAGCTGTTGAATGAATTATCTCTCTTGAATTGTCACACATGGCTTCCTTGACTTTGTCTTTGATATCCAAGGTACAAGTCACAACATACATTTATAATACAAACATGGTCATAATATTCACCTGACAAGAACACTCTGAGGAGTTTCCAGTTCACAAAACAATAGCCAAGTTACTTATTAGAGTCTGCAATATTGGCCTTCCCTGTCTCTCTAACATAACTCTCTCATAATCATTGTAACCAAGGAACAGTGTCAAAATGGTCATAGCTCCTGTCACCCTCTTCCTCTCCTGAGCAAAACAATGATGCCTTCTACAAATTCAAGCTATGCTCTGGCTACACTTAAATCTTGTCTTTAATTGAGCAAATGAACTAATGCTGGGTGACATCAGTGTCTTCTAAAATGGTACCACTGCCATGGTCGTACCTTCTGGTCATCTGTATCGTAACATAGCATGCTGTCTTTCCACATGTTTACTTTGCCCCCAAACCCCTAATTCTAGAAAGTCTCATGCTTTGGTTTATTTGGACTGGTCTTCCTATCAGCAAACACCCTGTTTAATAAGCATTTTACTTAATTGACCTAGCAAGTTTGTCAGCTTTACCATCAGTTTTCCTCTATCTTTAATATTTCTAATTTAACCAGAGAATCAAGTGACAGTGAATGTAATAAAGGGGCATGATATTGGTAGTGTTTTTTATCTGATAATTTGATAATAATAATGATAGTAATAATAATATAAAAGTCATCAAATTAGAAGTATAATCCATATCTAAGATTTTTGATAAACAAACAGTAATAATTTTAGTAAAATTTATTTTTGTTTTCTTATCTTTTAAATTTAGCTTCCAATGTTCCTCAGCTTTTAACAGCTTAAACACAAATGTGATGTTCACTTTCTCATTATCTTGCTGTATGGGCAAAAGAGCAGGCTTCTGTGTATTGAGCAGTAATGGTCAGGGTTGTGAGGGCCTCACAGGGCTCCACTTGGCAGTGTTAGCAAGCAGTAATTGTAGACAGAAAAAGGAAGTGGTAGACAGAAATAGCCCAGTTGGTTATAGTGCCTGATTTGGAAGTGCAGTGGCTGTTTCAGCCTGTGATTGGCTGCAATGATTGGTCAACACTCTGCTATTTGTTACAAGGAGAAGCTGTTAAGTAAGGGCAAGGGCACAGTTTGTTTACACAGTGATTATAAAGAAGCACCTGTGGGCCAGTTTAATTTCACATTTTTGCCATTTTGCTCTCTCATTCCTCTCCTTGTTTTAAGACTCTGCCAAATGGAAGCCCTGAATAAACAGACTTTCTGTTCTCGCTGATCTACTCTTCTTTTATTTTCATACTGCTCTAGCCCCTTCCAGCTATATAAATATAGGGATTATGCTTTATGCGATGAACAAACCAGAAAGGTGGTCTGATCCAATCAGAAAGAGATCAGACCTCTAAAGACACCTGTTAAAAAGTTAGGTTACAGTTACACTGAACACAAATATGAGAAGACACAATATTTTAATGATAACATCCTTAAAACATACACATTAGGACAAGAACGTTTAACCGACACTTGCTATTCAGTACCCTGAGACAAATGGAATGAGATCAGCAGCAGACATGATCAACAGAGGCCATTCCCCAGCTGTTTCTCCACACTCTCAAAGAAAAGGCAACTCTGGCTTCTGAACGTTACCTCCTCAAATGTAAGGGCCCATTTGTTTCACATGAATTTCTCTTCCACAGTTTAACTCTACTACTTGCGTATCTGTGCTGTCATCTGCTTATGAAGTAAGACTCCTCTCCTCCCATCTATCTCTTTTGTCCTTCCTGTATCTCTCTGACACTTTCTCTTTAATAGCTTGCACATAAACAAGAACTACTGGAGTTGGAACAAGCCCAAATATAAATAAATAGATAAAGAACTCAAATTCAAAGCTGTGTCCAATACTGTTCTCTCAGACATAATTTTAAATATGGAAGGAGATTTGTGTGAAGGAATCTCCATCAAATTTGGTTTCTTTATTCTTATTCTTATCACACCTCAGATATCAGTGACTTAATCATTTAGTCCTCAAGCCCCAACTATTTAAAAGCCCAATTTTGTTTAGAAACAAAAAGGAAAAATGTTTCTCTTCTTTGTGTTTTCTCTGTAAGTGCCAAGGGTTAGTTTAAGGTAATTTTGCAGGTGTATTTAGAGAAACGTGAACAAAGTTTCAAAGAGTCTACACTGTTCAGGCTTAAATCTGTGTACCTTTATGTATGCTTTTCCATTAGAAAGCAGAGATGTTTAAGAACTGCTTTCAAAACTACATAAGTTTACTCAATAAAATAATGATATAACTCTTCAAAATAACTGTCAACAATGTAGAAAGAGGAAAAACTGGATTAAGAACTAATTGGTCGGACAATTAGATTTAAAACTATAAAATTAAGCAATACTTTGGGTTCAAAGAAATCTACTTAGGTAGTAAAGACAATTACCCATATCCAAATATTTTGAAAGCAGTTTTGAATTTAGTAACATAAACTATCCACAAGATCCTGTTATATCATGTGGAAACTTTCTTCAGATTTATAGTGTCTCATTGCCTATGTAGCAGCTCCCATTTGTAGATAGGTAAGGACTGTGTTTTGCACAATCTATTCATCTCACAGACAATCATGCTAACAGTGAGTGAGTGACTGAGAAAGAATAGATATTTATTTCTTATATTTCTACAACATGAAAGTCCATGACAGGAAGGCTCACAACTAGCAAGGGCTTTCAATGTGTCACCATCCCTTGACAGAAGGTTGAAGGGAAAGAGAATAAGCAAGGAAGTGGGAGGGAGAGATGGGAGAAGGGAAGGAGAGAGGAAGTAAATGAAAGGAGAGGGAAGGCCACAGACATTAATAGATAAGCAAGCTCATCTTTTATAGGAAATACATTTGCATGATAATTAATCTCTTCCTGTGACATACCATTAATCCATTCACAGGAGAAAGTCTCAAGGCCTCACGCATCATTAATACTGATAGAGGATTTAGTAAGGGACACATGTCAATCACAGAAGTGGCTTATTTCTGAAGCAATTCAGAACCAACTTCTTTCTGTTTTCTTAGATAAACACCCCGGTGAATCCACAGTGAGGTTGCATGTCTCCTTTTGGTCATGTCTTCCTTATAACACAAATGAATTCCCATTCTCTCTGTGACCCTAACCTGAACTCTAATTGCATGTTATTGTGTCTTTCAAAAACAGTGCTGTGTAGAGCTGATCACTGCCAGACAGAGACAGTTTACCTGCAAGTCTAGACAAGCACTGGGTCCTTTTGTGACCTTCTGTCATATCATTTCCTGAATCTCTAGGAGGACAGGGCAAAAGGTCTTCTGTCTCCACAATCAAAGGGCAGTGGGATGAGGGGGAAATTTTCATTCATCATTGTTACTTCATTTTTATGTGAACCCTGTCATTTGGGGTCAGTTTTGACATCCTACAGAGGCCTTCTCTTCAACACACACACACACACACACACACACACACACACACACACAGTCATTTGCAAATCTGATCATTTTAAATAAAATTGAAACTCCAAATTTTTAAAGAAAGTACACAGTATAAAATCTCAGTATCAAGAAGAGGCATACTGAAGCAGGGTTTAGTAGGCACCAAAGCCTGATGGATTTTTTTAAAAGATGGGGTCTAATGTAACAGGGTTTATGAGATGCTGGAGGGAGACAGAACCTGCAGCTTTATGCTATGAAAGTACTCCACCAGCTGAGCTCCACTGCTAGCCAAACTTTAATCCTCTGAAACATTATAGCACCCCAAAGTGCTTCTGTAACTTGCCCAAGCTCACACATGACAATTGGTAAAATCTTACAAAGAACCAGGGTGCTCATGCCCCCCACTTAGCTCAGCACACTGGAACTCTGCTGCTGACTTACAAGTCAATTGCTCTTTTCTCACGGGTGCAATGAAATCAATTTATCAATCATGTTTACTTTCCCAGGAACTTTTACTTATCCTTCTGCTAGGATCAAGTTTGTGCTGAAAAATTCTTCAGGTGTCCAAGCCAATGACTTAAGCCAGTAATAGTTACAGAGACATCTCCATCAAGCTATCTGTATCTAAAAATCATTCACAAGATCAGCAAGCAGCACGGAGTATTAAACTATTATGGCAAAGCTTGCATCAAGAAAGCCCAAGAGAGTAGGACAGAGAAACAACTTACTGGAAGACTGCCACTTACAGTTGCCTTTGTGTTGATAGGATGAAAGCTAAAAATGATCTCTGGGTTGATGCTACTCACAAAATCCACTTGCCCCTCTCTCTCTGGCCATCAAGCTAACCAACCTCTTACTCCTTGCAGTAAGAGAGAGTAATATAACCATGCTCTAGCCAGTAGTAGGTGGGAACTGGTGACTGCTCATTCAAGTTGTGCTCATAGCTGTCCCCATAGCATATTCAGGCTCTTGCTTCTCTTGCATAATGAATTTGTTGAGGTCTTGAGAACTGTTAGACCCTGTACTTGGAAATCCCCCGTTAACAGAGACTCATCTTTCAATCCATTAATTGTCACCTCATCTTCAATAAAATCTTGGTTGGAAACATGCATGACCCAAGGTTCTACTGCATGGCATTAAACCATAAATTTTGGAGGGGTTGTTATTTTTGCAGCATTTGAACTATCTGAGCACAGATTTTTTAAACATATTAGTTCACACTTCCCCCTCTATAAAAACCAGTCTAAATGTAAGATTGCTTAATTTATAAGGAAGGAAAAGATTTTATAGATATACTGACAGAAAAATTAAGGAGGAAAAATCTTAGCTAAGTTGTCAAATAAATCTCAAAAGTTTTGGCTAGCAAAATGATATTTGCAGCACAAACTTAATTTAGAACCCAGAAACCCAAAGAATTGGAGAGAATTGACTCCCCAAAGTTATCCTCTGCCCTCTTCACACATGACATGACATGCGGACATGCATTCAAACATGCTCTCACCGTACTAAATAGAAAGCTGAATTCCTCAACCTTGTTATCCTCCTTGCTTTAATTCTAGGAAAACTCCTTTATGAAATGTACAATCTTTAGTGAATACTTAAGAATTATTTTAAATACCATGGTTTTAGTAAATTTATATCCAATATAGATTAGGTAATCACCCATATGTTTTACATATATTATTCACATGAATTTGAATGGGGATGGCAGCACACCCAAATTTTCATCGTTTTCTATTCAGACTAGCAACTAATAATTATATTAGAAAGAAGTTAAGTAAGACTATTTTCTGTAGTGACAAAGGTCAATATAAGATTCTTAGAAAATACTCCAAAGAAAATATTAAACATTTCAACATGAAATAATTTCAACATAAGTCACATATTAAAGAAAAAATAAGTGTAAGCTAGTTCCCTTCCCTCCCTATGCTGGTGTGAAATTGAGATGATTTACAGTTGATACTCTCCTCCATTATGTAATCCCCGGGACTCTGAGGAAATAATATTGACCATATTTTAGATTTCCCAAATAAAATGATAAGCTTGAAACAAAAATTTTTCTAAAGATCCTTCTAAGTATCACACGTGTGTGTCTCTTTGACAGTTCTAGAGGAAAGCAAAATGACCAAGGTTTCCTTCCCTATCTCTGCTTAAAATTACACCTCTAAAAGCTCCATCTTTCTGAACATTTTCAAGCCAGGCACTCTGATTTTAAGCAGTAAGACAATGAACTGACATGGTGACCACCATTGTAAAGGGACTCTCTGAGACAGAAGCAATTACATGAAGTAAGACAGAAGTCAAGTTCTGATAAGATTCACAAGCAGACCATGATCATTGCAATGTGACTACATCATCTGCATTTTAATGATGAGGAAACCAAAGCCTACGCAGATATGTTACCAAAAACTGACTGGTGAGCAGTTAACTCCCTTTCTATTGCACTTTGATAATGAAGTGAGAGGTCTGTCAAGCCTAGGGTCTGTGCCCATCACACTACATGAACCTCCTCTTTTCTACACTGATTCTGCTCTTGGCTGGACACAGAACTTCCTGCATGAATAGTTCTGAGAGAACTGCCACATCCTTAACTACGCTTTCCCCCAGAAAGCCAGTGCTGTATGAGAATCAATACACAGGCACACAAAAAGTAGGTAAGCCAAAACTTGGGAAATGTCTAGCCACATCAAATAGCACAGGCCAGACTTTCAACCGTCAGGTAAAAGGGCAGAGGTTTAGGATCCACAATACATTCACTTCCTGATGAAAATAAGCTGCATGTGGGAAGAGTAGTATCTGAGCTGACATATAAATAAACTACAGATTTTATATTTACTTAAGTTTTAAGAAACTGGGGCTGGACAGTGGTGGTGTAGGCCTTTAATCCTAGCAGTTAGTAGGAAAGGCAGGGAGATCTCTACGAGTTTGAAGTCAGCCTGACTTACAGAGTGAGTTCAAGGACAGCCTCCAAAGTTATAGAAAAACCCTGTCTCAAAAAAGAAAAGAAAGAAAGGTAGAAAGAAAGGAAGAAAGAAAGAGAAAGATACAGAAAAAACAGGGTAAGGTAATATAACATTGCTCTTAGAGGAAATTTTAACCAGGAGGCAAAATCCATCAAAAAGGGGACATAAGAAGTTAACCAAGTCAGAGGTTCATGATTATGCCTGCTTTATCTCTGCTTTCATAAAACCCACAGAAGTCTAGACGTTCCTGCCCAAACATGAGTGTTCCACCAAGTTCTAACACATCCTTTTGCAAAGGGTTGGATAGTCCTGATGCTGAGATACTGAACTACTAAAGGTTTACTGGTGTTTCATCTTTATAAACAACTTTTAGGGTTTGTATTTAAGGTAGGTAAATGTGTGGCTATCTGTCAAGAGAAGAATTTCTCTTTGGAGATAGGATTCATGGGAACCTAAGTACTTTTCAGAAGTCGTGTTTTATGTGCACATCTCCCTAGTAATGCCAATTATGTTTCAAACTACAAAGATAAGTTTGTTCTAATGAGGTTTTAAAACGATTACATGTTTTCTTGTCATGAACAGAATATGGATGATTTTATAAAAATAATGTATTTCCTAAAGGCATAAAATCCCACACCCAGAGTCTACAAGAAATGAAGCAAAACCCTGGAAAAGTAGACATGAACAGATTTTTTTAAAAATGTCTATAATTTTGATTATTCTTCAAAACATTCCTCTTCATTTGAAGAGTTTCTTCTTAGTAATATCATGAGAAAAACAATACAGTAATTATCTATTACAAGGAATTCAAACATAGGTATTTTGATAAAGAAAAACATGGAATTCTATTGATGCAGCTACATTTTCTCTTTTTGTCTATTTTTAAGTGATCAAAGCAGAAGAATCCTTTGAACAGTAGGAGATGAAGAGAATGACTAGGGCAAGAAAGGCAGGACTCCATTAGAGGGGATTTTTCAAAGCTAGAAAGACTTTGGTGATGGGAGATGATTTTATATATCACCAAGCTTGAGTTATTCTATTGGAAATTACTAGTAAGTACTCATGAATCAAAACCAAGGTTTCTATTGCAGAGGTTATTACAATATAATTTAGAAATGGCCTAAATATTCTTAGTGGATATAAAACTGGTATAAGTTAATACCTGCAACCAGGGAGCTGTGTGTAAAGAGTCAACACCCCTTGGGTATTTTGATGTTGGGAGTCCCACCCACAGCATAGTATAGGAACAGTGATTCAGAATTGTCTTTGGAGTTATAAGCACCTGAGTACCAGCTTAGAATTAGCCTCTAACTAACTCTCAGGTCATGGGCTACACTGTCCTCTTCGGAGTACCCATGTTCTTATCTGGAGGCATTTAGATTCAAGGGTCTTCAAGGCCAGCAACTCCAGGATAAGTGCTAGACTATGATCTACATTAGACACTCTGGTTTCTTACTGCTTATTAAAGGCTTGGGGGATAATTTTTTTTAAGCTCTTCATGCGTCAGCCACAATTAAATTGAAATTTCAAGAGTTGGTCCTCAGAATGGTGTTTTAAAAACATTTTTGTTATTTCTAATATGAAGAGTCAGTGTCACTGTTGAAAATTATGGAAATTTTTATAACTGCTTAAAATAATTTGGATTGTTAACTTGGTTAGGTCCTTACTCTTTTATAGCTTTACCTAGTTTTGAATCAATTTATCCTAATTATCCTCTTTTTCTTAAGTGAAGGGAAAAAGTAAAAAAATAATATAGGGCCTTATCTATTTTCACATTTTTAAGAGTATTTTAGGAAAAGGTACAGGAAGAGAAAAAATGTTTGAGTACTACAAAATTGAAGATAATTTATATAGCTCATTTATTTTCTGTTATGATTACCCCCAACTTCTTATAAAAGGAAATATCAGGTTGTCAAATCTAAGAACACACAAATTCACACAGTGATGTGGCTGGTTTCTGATTTTTCATTGGTTGCTTCAGCTATGCTATCTCATAAAGGAAAAGGTAGACAGCACTGTTACATCAATGACAACCATGAGGAGATAAAATATGTAGTTGACCTAAGAAAGCCAAGGAAAAACCTCACTTAATATTTCTTAATGTTTTCAGCCTTGCATACCTATGCAATATTTAAAAAGAAAGATCATAGTTCAATTTATTTTTAATTTTTGAAGGAAAAGCAATATTTTTCCACTGTTAAGTGGAAAGTGTTGGTAGTTGAATGTATGCACAGGTGTGAATACCTCTAATTAAGACTCAAATCATTTTAACAGACAGATGGAAAAACCCTCCATCCTAAAAGAATTAGAAACATTTAAGCACTAAAAATATTAATTTATGAGAAGAAAAATATCATTTCTATTATTCCTGAAAGATGTGGCTCTGAAAATACAGTCATAAATGTTTCTGATGCAAACATCAAATGCAAAGGAGAATTGCACCCTGCCATAACAGATAAGAGGAGCATTTAATATCTGCCAATGCAAAGAAACAACTGAGTATTACTGCAATCACAATTACCAATGTCCATTCATACAAAAATTTTCACAAAATTGAAACAATGACTCCTCCAAAGATAATAAAACTGATGGGTGCAGCACTGAATGTACATAGAACAGTTTTTTTTTGTTTTTTTGAGACAGGGTTTCTTTGTGGCTTTGGAGGCTGTCCTGGAACTAGCTCTTGTAGACCAGGCTGACCTCGAACTCACAGAGATCCGCCTGCCTCTGCCTCCCGAGTGCTGGGATTAAAGGCGTGTGCCACCAGTGCCCGGCCTGTTTTTTTCCCCTAATTTCAACTTACCTAGTCTCTAGAAAAAAATGTTTGGAGAGAGTAAGGGTGTTTTAGAAACATTGCAAGACAATATAAAACATATCAGAACATCTAAGGGAAGAAATGCACATATATATTATATTAGGGCATGTGTGAACTGGTTTTGGTTTTCCTCCACAATGGGATATTTTCAGTAAAACTGAAATCGTGCCATTAGAATTAGAAAGCTACATTGGGAGAAAGAGAGTCAGACTCCTTTCCAAGGTGTTCAGTCTTAACTCTGCTCATCTTCTTTCCTGTGCCTATTTGTGTAACAGTGACTATGTCTGCCATGGTTTCCCACAGAAAAGTGACATCTCTGTTACAAATGTAACTCCAATCTTCATTTCATTATTTAAAATTGTCTTACATCTTACATTGTGACACTCAAAGAAAACATAAGAGAAAATTCTAAGTGACAGTTGAGGACAATTTTTTTACACTTTTTTATTATATATTTAAATTAGAATCTAGAATCTGAGTTGAGGACAATTTTTAATTTAACACTAAAGCAAAGCAACAAAATCAAAAGTAAATGAATTAAAATAATTAAAACTAAAAAAATGCATGAGTCAACGGGTGCCATAAGCAGAATGAAAGTACAGTCTATGGAATGGGAGGCAATAGTTACAAGCTAAGTGTCTAAAGGATTAATGCCACACTAGGATCTGGGAGGATGGCTTAGTGAATAAGAGCACTTGAAGTGCAACTGGGAGACACATGGTCAAATTCCTAGCACTCATGTCAAAAGTTTTACATGACCATGGATGCCTGAAACAATGCTGGGAAGCAGAGGCAGGGCTCTTTGGAAACTAGACAACCAACATACCTCAAACAGAGATTCTTGTTCAATGAAAGACGCTATTCTGAGGGAATAAGGAAGAAAGTAGAAAAGAAAAACGCCCCACGTCCCCTGCCTTCTGCATACCTGGATTATGTGTAGAAATTTTACAGCTCATTATTAAGCTCAAATACTCAAACCATACAGCATTAAATGGAAAATATCTTGGTCATATATTCCTCTGAAGATAATATGTCAATTATCTTCAAAGGCTAATAAATGCATAGAAAATGATCAGCATTATTAATCATATGGAAATACAAGTCAAACCTGACACATAAAGCTTCATGACCATTAAGATTTCTATAAAAAAATAAAAAGCTTTGCCTAGAGCATAGAGGAAGCAGAACTATTATACATTACTGGTGAGAACAAAAAAATAGTAGTTATTTCAGAAAACTCTGGCAGTTCCTCAAAAAAAATCCAACAACAGAGAATTATTACAGACCTAGAAACTACTTCTATACTCTAAAACAGAAACCCCAGGCCCAGTCAGATAATTATACACCCATGTTCATCATAGCATTGGTAACATAAGGTAGAGTGGAAGCATTCCAAAGAAGCAGTGATGAACAAATGGATAAGAGTGCTATAAGTATGGGCCTTAAAAACAAAGAAACTCTGGAGGGTTCAGCCTTGAAGACATTGAGCTGAGCGAAGTATTCCTGGCTCAGAAGGAAAATAATGTATGCTTTATTTCTATGAGTCAGCCAAAGTAGTTCAAGAAACCAGAACAGCAATTGGAATGGTGTCGAGGAAAGATCAGGGGCTATTATTCTGTGGAATATTTTTTAGTTTGTAAAGGAGAAGAAGAAGAAGAGAAAGAGGAAGAGGAAGAGGAAGAAGAAGAAGAGAGAAAAGTAATTTACTAAATGTTATCCAATTATATTACTAAAATCATAAGTTGAACATTACATAGATTTTACCACAGTAAATAAATACTTATGTTTGTACTTTTGTGGGTCTTAGGATTGGCATGAACAAATGGGAAGCAGTAGCTGATTCCTAACTCTAATGTTTGCCTTTTATCTTTAATAGAAATTTCTGAATCTTTGAATGGTTCTCATCATAGATATGCCTAGTGACTGAATTTACACTCCTTTTCCCGTCAGTCTCTCAGTTGAGATTAATGTCTGTGAAGTTTAGCATGAGGCACTATCTCCAGGATCTAGGTCCAAGAGTTCACATTAACCATCTGTGTGGGTCCACATTAACCCTTGTTGGGTGCCTACATGCTCCTTTATGGGAGAGCCTCTGTTCATATGTAGACTCTGTGTTCCTCAGTTCAGGAAGGACCATGACTTATCCATCTTGTTCCTAGTCTGATGGCCTTGGGACACTAAGTATCTAAAGGCCTTGTTCTGATGAGTCAATCCTGTTTTGCCTCCAATATAGTTGCATGAAAGGAGCAGAGGGTCTAGGCTATTGTTCTCCTCCAGCCTCAGACCCAGCGTTTGTTTACTAGAAACCACCTCATATGTAGCTGAACTCACAACTCCTTGGGGTCTCATAACTGTGGCATGACCTCACTTCCCTGTCTCCACACCTACAGTAGCCTTCTCTGCTGTGAGAGTAACAAAAAGGAAGGGAAGTCAGAGGGATGGGAAGAGGGAGAAAAAAGGGGGAAGTAATGAGAGGAGAGGAGGAAGGAAGGAGACAGGGAGGAGAGAAGAAATGATAACTGAAGCCCAAGGAAACATATTACACGCCAACCCAGATTACGAGAGCTGGATTCCTTAAATGTCAGCTACTCACAGTTTCTGAAGCCCTCCATTGATTTCACAGGGAACTAGGTCAGGGCTGCTTTTAACTGGGGAAGCAGCATCGTGCAGGTTTCATTTTACTGCGAGGAGTGGATATTAAAAATTAATGTGTAACACAAGCTTCTGCTTAATTAGCCTCTGGATAAAGACTTAGCAAGGAAAGTCTTAGAAGTTAATAGAAGAATGAGTAATGGACCAGTGTTCCCACAACTGCTTTGGCATCTGTAGATCTGCCCTTATAAATATTATTCTGGAAGGCCATTTGGCATAAAAGCCCCCCTTTTTTGTACCTGCTAGTCTATATTTTGGAGTTTAGTGCTATCTCTTATCTTTGTCTTAAAATAAAATTTGAGCACTTGCTAGTTTTTCTGAGAGTTGTTTATTATTTTCAGATTCTAAGCTTAACTTTGGAGGGAGCATTTAATGTAATCACATTAAAAGGAAATCAAAATATTTATGATATTTGAGAAATATCAGCAGTTGGATTTTAGTGACTGTCATACTACTGGCAGTATGAGGTTTGGACCTTCATATAACAAGGAAAACCAGATTGTTCTCAGAGTTGCTACTTGTGAGGGAGGGAGGTATGATGGCCCTCCATTTCCTTCCACCTCCTCCACCTGTCTTCAAGTTCTAATCTCATCACCCCTCTCCTCCTCCCTCTGCCTCCCTACACCCATCCACCCCTCTCTACCTCTCTCCGTCCCCTCTGCCTTCCTCCATCTTCAAGCCTTAGACTTTATTCAGAATCCTGAATGTTGTTCCCATGGGGGCAGGAAATAGCATAGTTGTCTGCAGTTCTTTATGCTCCAGGTACCAGGATTATTCACTTAAAATGTCAGATCCTTCATCTAACTCTAACTGAAGAGGAAGCTGCACAGACAATAGCAAGGATCTCTGACACTTTCAGTCCTTTGCATTTCCCTCTTTTGAAATGAACTGCACATTCTTTCTGGAAATAGCTGGGGTCCTGTGATCAACCTTCTAAAGTATGTAAAAAGTTAATGTTTTATAGGATGCTTCCATGTGTATCATTTTTAATTGTATCAATCTTTAAGGTAAATTTGGGGGGTGTAAAAGACTGTAGCTGTGGAAGTTTGTCTTGTTCTAAAATGGCAAGTGAGATGGACATCTATCTGCTGCCCAGGGGAATTTGACTGCTGACCTTTTACACACACACACACACACACACACACACCCACACACACACACACACACACACAATAAAGACACTTATACATATGGACAATTTGAGTTTCCAAACTATCTTATAGTATAGAAAGGTAGCTTTAAAGCTGGTTTAACAAATACATTTTAAACAAAATTGTGAAAATGAATATTCATGCGTATCTTTTCTTTCTTTCACTTTTCTAAAAATTCAACAGTAAGCAGGCCATATTCAATGCCACCTGGAGCCCAGTTAAGCTCACCAACTACAAAGACTAGTTCCAGAACTCACTGGTGAAGATCTGCGCTCTACTGTTTTATATAGAACTTATATTAATACTTATTTGACCTGAGACAAAAGTATTTTGTTTTATTTTTGTTGCTGGCTGACTCTTGTTTTTACCTCTCAGTCTGTAATTGTACTGATCCTTCCTTTGGCTAGTACATATTTTCATATTTAAATATGAAAATTACTTGTAATATAGTATGTATAAATTATCTAAGCCTCAGTCTTAGATGGGTTTTACCTAGAACCTTTGATCTTTAACTATTTTAAATAGTGTTCATCTTGGTTCTCTGTGAATAACTCAGGTTATCAATGCTTCATAATGATGATATTTTGGAATGCTATTAATAAGTTTAGATTTGGAAAAATCAGTAACTCCACAAGTATCGACTGACAATGCAAAGTGCACTCATAAGGACTATGACCATGGAATGAGAACTGCATATGATCCTTGTCTTGAAAATCACCATCAGTTATTGGGGACCAACACACATTTTAAAGATAATCCTGATTTGGAAAAACGTTAGCTCTTATGGCAAAACCACATCACATGCCCTGACCATGCCTTTACACATATGCCATTACAACTCTGTCTGTCCTAGGCCAGAAGAACCTTTAACATATAGAGTAAGAAAGCTCCTACAAAGAATGAGGGGAAAGAGTTCACAAAGGACCCTACAGAGGGTGTTTATGGCATGGCAGTGACAGAAAAGTCTTTACAGAGAAGACACCACCCTCAGCAGGCAGGACCCTCCTCTATCAATTAACAACTATGAAAATGCCCATAGACATACTCTCAGGCCAATGTAATGGAGGCAATTCCTCAACATTCTTGATTTCTGGGTGACTCTCATTAGTGTCAGGTTCAGAAAAAAACTAACCAGTGCAAGGTTTAAGGCAATCAGGACGGAAAACAGACAAGAGTCAGGTAACAAGTAGGAACCTTCATATGAGTTCAAGTTGAGTAGAAAGAAACTAAGGTTAAGATGGAATGGGAGAGGGGAGCTATAGACACCACATACAGAACATGCCTTTGAGTGGAGACCCATTGCGAGATATAGTGAGCCTTTTCTATTTTTACTTCCTCCTGAAACATCAACGGATTCTTTTATTAGTCCATAGAAGGCCAAAGTTGAATTCCTCAACATTAAGTAATATTACCAATACACTATTAAAGGAAGAGTGTGGGGTAATTTTTTGAATTTCTTAGGTTTGAAATGTCTCAGGCCATTGTGTCACTGACAAGCTTTCATCTTCTGACAGCTATCTCCTTGTTCTAATCACTAGTAAGTGGCTAATAACTAATCAGTCAAAACAGTAAAATTAGTATGCAGGTATAAAGGCAAATTTGACATCCAGAATGTGATTCTCTAATAAAGCAACATTTCACCTCAGCTCTGATCATTCTCTTGGGGCCTGCTATCAATTAAATCCTTTTAGCCATTTAGATATTTTATTTGTGTCATGAGAACAAAAAGACATGATGGGAGTATTCATCTACAGCATGATGGGGGAGTCTGTATTAGATAATAAATGGATGTCCTGATCTGGTCTATACTTGTTTCAAATTACTAGTATTTATTTATTCTTTCATAGTCACATACATATATATGCATACATTGTGCACATTGATTACATTATCCTCTCTCATCTTTACTCCTCCTGAATCCCTCCTTTCCAAAAAAATGCCCTTCCTAGCGACGTGGTATGTGTGGGTGTGTCCTATTATATTTAATTAATGATACTTGATTGGGCATGAGTGAGGGTTATTTTTATTTGAGCAACTTGAATAATTTACCATTGAGAAATATGAATCCCCTCCCCAACCAACCCTTAACTATCTGGAGCTCTTTAAGGCTGTTGATTCCCTTTTCTTACTCCCTATTGTTTAGTCATATTAATCCCGTTTATAACAGGAAAATGCACGCAGAAAGTAGAAAAATGTTCTCTCACTGAATGCAACTAAAATTGGAACAGGAGAAAATGTAGGGAAAGTTCTTCTGTTATTCATAGTCAGAAGGATAGCTAAGATATCTCTATTGAAGTGACCCATCTCCTTCGGTCAATTGTATACCTAGCTAGATAGTATGCATGGTTCAAAATCCATGTCATCAACACTCCTCTCCCTTCTCTCAGGTACTCATTAGAACTTTCATTCCTTTCCTTTGGGAATAGCAATGGCCCAGATTCTCCAGTTGATTGGCTTTTCTACTAGGAGTGGAATGTTTAATTAACCTAACTCCCATCAGCAATCTGCAATAATGAGCTTGCTTCAACCACGAATCACCGTACACTGCTATATACACCTTATTAACTTTGGAGTTGTTATTCATTTACAAACTTCTGGAGGAAATGATTTTGCAAAAAAACCACTATGAAAAGCTTTTAAAATATTTTATAAATGAACTCAATTTTACCTGAGAACACACAAACACTCAAGACAGCTAGTGGCATCATAATAGTTCCTGGGTTTCCACATTACTTCTTTTCAAAGAGATTAAATGACTTGCTTGAAGAGGTTTTCATTCTTCTTTCGATTTGTGCTCAATAATGCATAATGTTTAGTAGATTGGAATTCCTTCTTCAAAATGTTAATCTCTTACTTTCTTTTGTAAATGCACCTTCTTAATTCCAGACATCCAAAAGGGATCAATTTCCACAGCTCATTCATTGGCACAGTAGCCAATGATGATTTGACATCTACAGAATGACTTACATTGAAATGCTTCATGGTTATAATCTTTATATTTTTTATTCCAGTTAAATATGCCTGGAATGAAATGGTTCTTTAAATCATACCACTTAAGAGTGTAAGCGATGGATTCAGTATTCAGTATCACCTCTCTTGTTGAATGACTATATTGATTTCAATGTGAAATTTTCTAGGTCATAGAAGCCTGCTTGTTTGAAACTTAATGGTCAAACATTTCTTATATGATTTTTTTCTGTCAAGTTCAATAGCCTTCTCAAGTTATAATACTTACTCAAATTCAATGTGTACACACACACACACACGTATCATGCTTTGACTCTGAGAAATACACAGCAGACAAATATATTGCAAGAAATAAAATGACCATAAGGTATAGTTCTTACACTAACTGCCTTTTGTCTTAATAATATTTCTTTTAATTATGAGACATTCAAGTAGCTTACATATCATTACAAAGGTACAAGGAAAATAAACATAGTCACTATCATATGAATAATTCTAAGTTGAAGGATTCTGGGTAGCATCTCTAGGGTGAAACTGACATTGTTTAATGGAATTTATCAGAATCTCTGTGGCAAATGACGACTTCAGATAAAGAGACTCAGAGGTTTGTTTGGGGATTGCCAGGCTGACCAGACATCCACAGAAGCACAACACACAGAAACAGAAGAGATATGAGTTTTACCACGTACTAGTTTCATTTGACAAGTTGGAAAACTATGGCATAAAATCCTTATCCAAGGTCTCGATGCTTTTTTGGTTAGGACAAGATGGAAACTAGTTGTTATGACATCCAGTCTTCTATATTCCTAGATCATTTAGTTAAGTAGAGGCTGTGCATCAGGCACTATAATATGGCACTAGGAACCTTTGTACTTAAACATAGGAGTTTATTAATAATATTTGTCAAAGCTTTCAAAACCCATAACAGAAAATGAAACCCAGATAATAAATTTCCTGTTTCATCTAACTAGTCAGGAGGGAAAGAAATCAGTTGTAGTATATTCCACTGGTGTAACTTAGATAGAACGGAGAGAGTTTTTTTTTAAAAAACACAAACCAGTGTAGTTTAATTCTGAATTGACAATGTGACTGGATTTTAGAGTCTGAAGCAGCAAGGGTTCCTCTTAATGGAGAGAGTCGCTGCTTTAAATTGCTGACAAGAAATTGCACTTGAAGATTCAGCAGCCAGTGAATACAAACACTAGGGATAAACATGTCTACTTGCATCAATCAAAGACAGCTGCATCTGTACCCCCAGAAAGGTGAGCAATTATTTATGAAATTATGCTTTCTTCAGTAATTCTGAACTGCAAATCTAGGATAAACTGAGTGAAGGAAACAGACAATATCACCATTCCAATTAACCACAGAGTCACATGAATTTTACTTAACCTTATCACCCTTGATACTGAGTTTTTTTTAATTTTCAAAGAAGACTGATTAAATATACCAACAGACTGGCCCACTATTATCAAATTACACACACACACACACACACCACATATATATATGTATATATATATATATATATTAAAGACAAGTGTGTGAATAGACAGACTCACAAGTCTAAAGACAAAGAAAGTGGGGCTGAGGTCTTGTGGTGAGTCAGTTTCTGGATTATCTATTGTGCATCTGCCATTGCCTTTAGCCATATTGTTGTTGCTGTTGTGATTGCTTGTGTGTGTATGATATATGTGTGATGCATGTACACATGTATGTGTGCAGAGGACAGAGGAGGACATGGGTGTCCTTTACTAGCACAGAGTCCCTCACTGAACCAGGAAACAGGCTGACAAATAGTCATCTCTAGAGAGCCTCCTGTCACCCCCCTTCTCTTAGAGCATTGGCATTAGAGACACATGAGCACC
This sequence comes from Mesocricetus auratus, assembly GCF_017639785.1. Classification (NCBI taxonomy): domain Eukaryota; kingdom Metazoa; phylum Chordata; class Mammalia; order Rodentia; family Cricetidae; genus Mesocricetus; species Mesocricetus auratus. The sequence goes on from NW_024429194.1 coordinate 27,905,007, forward strand.
TATTCTCAGCGTTTTATATGGGTGCTGGGATCTCAATTCAGGTTGTCACACCTGTGTCACAAGCTCTCATACCTGTAAAACCCTAGCCATTACTTGGGTTTTGGATCCATGTCTTAATTTTACTTGGAACAGTCATGAACTATCAAGCTACTATACAGTGGTGACCATGATGCCAGCACAGTCTTGACCATGATGTCAGCAATCAAATACAAGAATACTAGATTTCTAAAGTTCATGCATCTAGGGACAGTGCAGGACTGAAAAGCTGACTGTTCCAATCAGGTTAGTTTGTGAGCAGGTTCCTGAGAGAATTAAAACAATTTTTTTTAAATTTTGAATATGAGTGTTTTGCCTACATGCATGTTGTGTGCTACCTGTATACCTTGTGTTCATGGAGGCCACTAGAGGGCCCCAAATCCACTGGATCTAGTATTTAGGATGGCTGCAATATGAATGCTAGAAACTGAACTCTTATACTGTAAGAGAAACAAGTGGTCAATCAGTGGTGGCATATCCCTTTATTCCCAGTCTTTAGTAGGCAGAGGCAGGTGAATCTCTGTGCGTTTGAGACCATTCTGATCTACAGAGTGAGTTCCAGATCAGGCTCCAAAACTACACAGAAAAACCTGTCTTCAAAAAACTAGAGAGAGAGAGAGAGAGAGAGAGAGAGAGAGAGAGAGAGAGAGAGAGTGGGGGTGTAACTGAGCCATCTCTCTAGCTCCCATGAGAGATTTTCTTGGACGTTAATTGATTCAGAAGGGAGAAGGGATATGCATGGTACCCAAGAGAAGAGGAATGAGGCAAGATCCTCTGAACAGATGGGGAACACGGCGAGGGGTGGGGGGGTGTGGGAGCTGGGAAGAAGAGAGGGGGAGAAGAGGAAAAGAGAGTAGGTCATGGGGGAACAGGAAGGTTGAGTGGGGGGGTAGAATAGGGGGAAGAGGGAATCATAGGTTAGAAGACAGATCAGGCACCAGTGTGACCTCTAGTGATCTAAAGGGATGACACCAGTTGGCAAGCTAAGCAATAGTGGAGAGACCACCTCGAATGCCCATTGCTGATAATGAACTTGATGTCTATAACCATCCGGGAGCCTTCATCCAGTGACTGATAGAGCAGAGGCAAACACCCACAGTTAAACACTGAACTGAACCCAAGGAACCCAGTGACAGAGAGAGGAGCGATGAGCAAATTGGCAAAGAATGGGCTGGCAAAACCAGCAGAGAGAGCTAATCTGAACAGGGGAGAGCTCTTGGACCCCAGACCGACAGCTGGGAGGCCAGCATTGGACTGATCCAGAGCCCCCGAATGTGAGAGTCAGTGAGGAGGCCTGGGCAACCTATGGGATCCTGAGCAGTGGATCAGTGTTTATCCCTCTAATACTTACAGACATCGTGTGTCCATAACACAAAGAGGGATGCTCTCTCAGCCTGGACTCTGAGGGGAGTGCCTGGACCCTACCCTGAGTGAAATGACAGACTCTAGATATCCCCTATGCGGAAGGAATTGGCAAAAGGGTGGGAGGCTAGGGGGAGTGGTGGGGTGCAAGAGGAGGGGAGGGAGAGGGAACTGGGATTGACATGTAAAACAAGCTATTTAAAATTAAAGTAATAAAAAATCTTAAAAAAAGAAGAAGGGAGAAGGCCACTATGGGTGAACCATTCCTTAGGCCCTGGTGCTGGGGTGTATGAGAAAGCTAGCTAAGCATGAGTTGGCGAGCAAGTGAATCAGAAAGTAAGCCAGCGAACAGTGCTTCTCCACAGTCCCTGCTGATCTCCTTTGCTATAAAGTGAATTCTCTGGTTGGAAGAAATGCTGTGAAATAAGCAGACCTACCTTCAGTTCCTGCCTTGCTACCCTTCAGTGATGGACCGTGGCTTGAAAGTGTAAGCCAAATGAATCTTTCCCCTCCTGAAGTTGCCTTTTGTCAATGAGTTTTAGCACAGCAGCAGAAAGTAAACTAAAAACGTGTCTTTTAGATTATTAAAAATGCTCAAAAGTATAAAATTTTATTTTACATTTGTTTCTTTAGTTAAAGCAAAATGATTAAATGCTTTTAAATTGCTTTTCAAATGAGTCAAGTGAGAGGGAAAACACACCAATATTACTTTATCCTTAAAATGCAAAATAATCCTGGAATATTACTTAAAAGACTGAGAGCACTTGAGTCACCCATTCTGTGTTTATGATACCAACAGGTACCTACAAAGCCTGTCAGGCTGGGATAAAAGAAAGAAGATATCACTGAAGGTAGTGAAACAATTACCACCTGACTTGTAGTCATTAACAATTTTGGTTCTTATGTATCACATAATGTGTCTCAGAGCACTTCTGATTTTTTTAAACATAAAGTAATATTTTTCTATTTTCCTCTACAGTCAAGAACAATTAAAATTTTAATTACTCATTCCTACTCTGCATTTTACTTCCATCCCATTTATGTAGAATAAAATGTTGGGGCTAATGAAACAAAGCATGGCTTTCTCTGAAGGCTTGAGATACAGCTAATGGATGATGGAAAGAAACCTAGCCCTTGACTCTCAAGGGTTGCAAAGGACCCAGGTCATTCTTCCATGCACAAGTTTTGTTCTTGAAGCATGCTAATCCCTTTCAAAGTCAGACAGTGGTGTCTCTGAAATGCAACATATAGATTGATACTTAGCAGATGGATATTTCCTCTGAAATGACTTCATATTGTGGCATGGGCACTCAAAGTCTATTTGTTTGCCAGGGACAAAAACTACCCAAGGCCCCATAGATATCATAGGCCTCCTCACTGACACCCACATTCAGGAGGTCTGGGTCAGTCTCATGCTTTCCACACAGCCATCAATCTGGAGTCCAAGATCTCCCCCTTGTTCAGGTCAACTGTTTCTGTGGGTTAAATCAGCCCACTCTTAACTCCTTTGTCCATCAGTCCTCTCTTTCTGACACTGGATTCTAGTTCAGTTCAGTGTTTATCTGTGGGTATCTGCCTCTGCTTTCATCAGTCACTGGATGAAGGTTCTGTTTCCTAGACTCTCTGGCAGTGGGTTTGTGTGCAGGCACTCCCCTGAATGGGACCTCCTGAAACTGAGAAGCTTTTGTAAGGCTTAGTTAAGCTTTTACCTTTAACAATTCTAGACATACATTTTTAGCTTCCTCCAAATCAAACCTTGTACCTAAAAACCTCATGGTGTTCTTCATTAGACGTTTTGGAGCTGTTGTAAGTATTTTGGTTTTACCCTTAGGAAACTCACACCTTGGGGGTGGGGATAGAATGTATTATAACTGGGCAGACTGTCATTTTAGTGTCCACTCAGATCACACTAGTTCTTTTAACATGCCCGAAACTTAAAAATGTCTTTGTATTTTGACATTGGAACCAAACGACTCAGAAGCAAGTCCCCTGAGCTTTGCATGGGCTTAAGGGGCCTCCTTTTTGCTTTTGAGACTTGCACCACACCAGGTTGCTCAACTTACTCTCTGCAGGCTCCTTGGACCTTCGGCCGCTGGATGACTTCCTCAGCAGGCTCCGTCCTGAGGTAAAAAGGCTGGTGAGCTCCTCCAAAGGACTGGTGGGTGTCCGGGACCTGGAGCCACTCTGCGTGGCGCTGTAGGTGTTCACTGCGGCGTTGATCATCTTGGCCCCATCTTGCGACACGGGTCTGGGGGTCGAATGAGGCACTGAGGAAGAGCTTCTTGAGAGGCTGCCCGAATGCACAGCGTCATAGGGGGGAGGTCTCTTGAGACTCAAGGGCGTTAGGGACCTCCCCATGCTGACAGGGGATGGTGAGGTGGAATGACTTTTCGGATAGCCATGAGGAGATTGTGTTCTGTACAAAGTGGATGGAGGTGGAGGAGACGAGGAGAGCACAGATGCTGCTGGCGCAGGACCCAGGGCTCCGGTCTGGTCTTTAGCGTGGCTGGAGGCGTGTGACGTCAGGGAGGATGGACATGCTCCAGGTGGCTGTTTCATGTAAGACACGTTTTCCAACACAGGGAGCTTTGTGACCTCCAGAGGGGTCAGCGGAGACTCATCAGAATTAGGGGAGCAGTGTACTGGGGCTGGTGGGAACACCAGCAGGGGTGGTCTATGGGAAAGCAAGTTGGGGAAGGGTGGGGGTATCTCACAAAGCAGACCCTTAGGAGTACATGGTCCTGAAGACTTGATGAAGTCCAGGTCAGGCACCGTGGGAGTAGCACACTGGGAAGAACAACTGTGATGATCAAAGTCACATTTGGAATCATGGCCTAAGTCGTCGAAAATGGGGTATTTCATCTCCTCATACACAGCCTCACTCTGGTCATCATCTTCCTTCCTGAAGTCTCGGAGAATGTTACCCACCATCTCGATGTACACAGGCTCCTCTTCTTCGGGGTCTGCTGCAGGGCTGCAGACCTGAGACAGGGATGAATCTCGTGGCAGCGAGGTCCTCCTTGGCACGTGCTTTTTGATGTAGGTTTCATCGAATGATGTGCTAAGCTGAGTGTTAGGATTCCGTTTTGGTTTTGGAGGGGGGATTTTCTTTGAATATTCATCACTGTGGGGTCTTGGCTTGGCAGACACTGAAATAAAAAAAAGGAGTGAGGAATAAACCATGAATATATTGGAAAGCTTTCAAAGTCTACCTGTGCTTGCATTTTCCGCAATTCTTTGATGCAAAAAATAGTCAGTTTCATTGTTAGCTTGAGTCTTTGATTAAATCTCAAACTCCCTAATTCCATAGTGGCTCTCCCCATTAAGATATCTCTTTAATTGCTCCCTCCCCGCTCGGCCAACCCCTTCCTTCATGTTCTCATCACCTCCCCTCTAGAAGCTTGGATCATTCCCAAGAAACCACAAGGATGACCCCAGCTAAGACTCTTAGCAATAGTGGAAAGGGTGCCCAAACTGCCCTTCCCCTGTAATCTGATTGGTAAGTACTCCATTTATCATCATACAGCAGTAATTGATGGAACCAGATGCAAAGAACCAGACCTAGCTCTGGGAATTCAGTCGAAAAGAAGAAGGAGAGAATGTATGAGCAATGGAGGACACAATTATGATAGAGAAATATACAGAGACAGCTGACTAAGCTCATGGAAACTCATGAACTCTAGACTGACAATGGTAGAGACTCCATGTCCTCCATATGTGGGAGACAGTTGCAAAGCTTGAACTATCAGAGGGGGCCCCAGACAGTGATACACACCTGGTATATGAACTATCTTGTTGGAGCCCATTCTCTGTGGTAGTATCCCAAGATCAGCCTTAATGCATGGGAGAGTGGCTTGGTCCTGCCCCAACCTATTGTGTCAGACCTTGTTAACTCCTCATGAGAGAGAGAGAGAAGTGGACTGGGGGTATGCTGGCATGGAGGTAAGAGGGGTGGGAGGAGGATGGGGAGAAAAACTGTGGTTTGATTTTAAAACGAAATTTAAAATAATAAATAAGCTATATATTTAAAAACCCCTCAAACTCACAGTCAAACACGTCCCACAGAAAATCTTGGTGGTTGAATCATACTAACTCTAAATTTCAGACTAATTATTATCTGCTACTCATCCAACACTGATAAATGCATTAGACCTGGGGTAGTTACTACCCTGCCTTGGTATTATCAATGGAAAACTTGGTGAAGCTTCTTGGATAATGACATATAATTTGGAAGAATTAAGTGAGACTGAAATTGTTGCTGGTGGGGAGAATATTATATATGTTCACACAGTCACAAAAAATAACAGAAATTGAGATATGTTACTGGTGTGGCTGCAACGCATTCTTTCACCTTTCATTTAGAATAAAAAATACCTTAGCCTGTTGGATTTAATCTCGGTGCTGAACAAATAAATAGCTCCTACAAAGATGGATCCAAGACGTCAGAGAAATGGTTATGAAAATCTTAGGAACCTAGGCAAGTTAATGTCTAGATCTCCAGCTATGGTTTAGGGTGTATTTGTCTACCTTTCTTTAGCAGGTATCCTAAGGTATGCCAAAAGCCATCTTGGTGTGAGTTTTTTAGCACCCTCACATTTGAACTCCCTGAATAGTTTTAAAAGAGAATAACTAAGGGACAATGCATAAGCTTCAATAACTGCTAGAAACTGGGAACTTAGGAGGGGGCCTCTTGAATCCCAGCCCAATGCCTGAGAGGCCAACAGGGGACTGATCTAGACTCCATCAATGTAGTCTCAGTAAGGAGGTCAAAGAAATCACTGGGGCCTTAGGTAGTAGATCAGTGTTTATCATGGTTTATGAATGATTTTTGGGATCCCATTACAAATAGAGGGATGATATCTCAGCCTGGACACATGGTGAAGGGTCTAGTTCCTGCCCTGGATGAAATGACAGACTTTAGAGATTCCCCCCAAGGAGGGCCTCACCCTCCCTGGGGAATGATGTGGGAATGATGTGGGGATTGGGTGGGTGGTTGGGGGGTTGTAGAGGAACAAGGGAGGAGGGCTGGGAGAGGGATCTGGGATTGACATGTGAAGCATTCATGTTTCTAATTTAAATAAAAACATTACAAAAAAAAGAAACTGGGAACTTGTGACAGATGTGTATAACAATGAACTACCTCCCTGTCAGCTGGGAGTCCTATCCCTGTTTCCCACATTTTGATAGAGAAAAGCTTTCTGACACCATACTGTAAGCTAGATCTAGGTGGAAAATGTCTATGATTAAAACCTGATGTTTATCATGAGAAAAGATTATGGGATCTTCGTATTGCCCTATTACCTCATTGGGTTGATTAATACTTACAATGAATATTTCCTGATACAATCTGGCAGACCTCGGGGCTTACATAGATGGCAGTACATGAGGTAAGGTAACCTCAGAGTTTACAGGGACCAAACATGGACAACATTAACTGGACTACTCCATGATTTTCACTAAGAGGGGTGTCAAGACACAAACCAAGGAATACTTTATTTCTTATCCCTTGCTGTTTTTAAATCACATAGCTTATGACACAAAAGCCTATCTAAAATTAACTAAAGTATAGGAATATTTCTAAGTGCTGTATATGTGGTTGCTCTGTGCATCCTCTGTGTCTCTAAGATAGGAAAAATCAATTATTATCTTATGCACGTCATTTGGCTGAGTGATCCATATAATCTTGAGTATTCTCTTCTGTTTGCCCATTTCTTTAAAAATGCTTAAAATGCATCTCGATTTTTCCTTTAAACCTTAATGCTGAAAACTAGCTGTCATTTCCCAAGAGACTAACCTAGTGAAATCCTTTAGCTCCCAATTTAAAATGTCTACAGACACAATTAAGTAGAAACTAGTTAAGCAAATCCTCTTTAGAAGAAACCAAAGCAACCACTAGCTCTTCTTTCCATCACTCAACTTGGCATGAATTTTATTTATGATAAATAAAATCATATTATATACACACAAAAATTCAATATTAAAATAAAGTAAAGCTATCCATGAATAAGGCTGACTTTGTACTAGAAGAATTTTTGAAACAATGGAAAATTCAAAAAAGGAAAGTCTATCCAGAATATTCTTGAAGTGTATTTCCTGTTACCTTCAACCACAGGGAATCACCTAAATTAATGATAATGGGAATAAATTTCGTTTTGACTGTTGGGTCCTGAAAGAGGAGAGAAGAATTAGAAGACCTGTTAATAGGTGATTAATCTGAGCCTAGAATTAGGTTGATGCTATAAGATGGGTAACTTCCCTATGGAAACAATCACATTCAGAATAAGACTGTCATTCTTCTCTCTTAAATTATGTGCAAATGATGTGTGAAAACAAGCCTTGTACATTGTCCAAAGCAGCTGTGTGGACAGAGAATCCTGAAGCTCCCTCCTTCTTTCTGATACAGATTAGAAAGTAACCTTTGGAATAATTGGGATCAATGCCTTTGTTTTCCTCAACATGTGAGCAAATGGCTGTTTTATTTGCAAAAGGGAACAAAAATTAATGAAGATATGTTATATTCATGAAATGAATGAGGTAATTTTCTATTTCAGAAGAGAATATAGTATCATTAAGCTGGAACAACAAATGCTAAGAAATATGGACAAGCTCTTTAGACCATGGAGACAATTTAAGTTTGAATCAATTACAGATAACTGTGTACAAGGCAAACCAAATATGATATGTGAATTTCCAGAGTCACTGAGATGATCAAAACTGGCAGTTGCCAGTGATTGAACTGTGATCCTCTAACACACACAAACATTCTACTCAAGACCTCAATCAGTATCGTGACACCTGGAGAGAGAACTGTGGTTGACCTGTAAGCTTTGAAGAAGTCTTGAGAGTAAGGGGACTTTGTGGTAATTAGAAGCATCTCTACCACTTATCTTTATGTGTCATACCAGACCATAGAGGCAGGGCATCCATCTACAAGCCAGGCAGAAAACATGCAGTAGACTCTAAACATACTGTGTCTTGATCTGAGACTGCTAGTGTTAAAGACTATAGAGAAAGGAACTTCTGTAATTTAAATCATGCCCCATTTTGCTATGTCACCCTGAGGCAGCTAAGACAAAAAATGCATTCATTTATCACTATGTAAATATGTAAGTACCCTTTATTGTTGAATGATGGGTACCTATTTGAATTCCATCTTCTGGTATTAGGTTAATATGGGTACCTTGAAGGCATGGGTGTAATGATTTCACTAGACCCAAGATAAATGATAAATGGATATTTATTGGGGAATACTTACACAGAAAAATATAAAGACCCACAGGAGCACTTCCTATCAGATCACCTGACTCAAGAGAAAGACCACACACAAAAAATCCATGCCTCAAGCTTTCCTCTTTCCACTTCTACCTGCTTGAAGCCACACACAAAGGGGTGTGGCCACCACTACAGTTTTACTGGCAAGACTGATACAATTCCCTTTTCAGTCTGAATAAGATGGTTTCAAGCCTGACGCCAAAACTATATACAATGATAACAAATGTCAAGCATATTTCAGGAAAAAGAAAGGTAAACATACACAAATTAAAACCTACTACCAGCAAGAACAACATTGAGCAATAGATATATACTACGTGTTCAGTATACATGTCCAGTATCAATGTAAAGGCACGACAGAGATTACTCTGATAACAGTCCTAAACTGGAAAGTCTAAGATAATAGAGGATATGGCTATGACTGTCTAGTGTTCAACCACATCAAAGACCTGAGAAGGAAAATAACAATACCAGGGTAGGTAGGAAGTGCAAACATGTGACTTCCTAAAGGTAAAATGAAGATAGAAATAGTAGGCTACCTGGACTGTCACTCAAGATCTCACAGCAATGCTGGGGCAATCAACTTTGGCTAAGGCCTAACATATCAGTACCTCTGTTATTAAAATTTAATGCAGCACATCCCAAGGCATCCTTTTAAAATTTTTCCAGGCCCTGCCTCACACCATCTCACCTTTTTCAAGAGAGCATGTTTTTGTTGCACACAGCACTATTCAGAACAAATAGGGCAGGCTTCTACCACTACAATAATCATGGTTCCTCGGGATACGACTCCAGCCTGTAATGTATGCCCACACACTGACTGCCTAACTCTCACTTACTTTCTGGAGGCTTGATGCTTGTAGTTGACACTTGTTGCAACCCACCTAGTCCCTGTACCTCCTCAGTACATCACCAGATGAAGCATGCTTCATCTGGCCTTCTCTGGGAAAACCCTCACATATCGAGAGGGAAGTCTCCTCTTCACTCTCCTGATTGGTGAAGAGTGCCCAACGCCAGCATATTCATATAACTCTAGTAGTTCTTTCTCTGACCTTCCTAATTGGTATTATACAAATTTCCAGTTGGAAGAATAAGGATTATCTAAAGAGCAAATTGTTAAGTAAGTTACAACTAATTGAACCCACTCCTTCCCTATTGGAGGGAAGGTGATTCCTATACTGCATCATTACTTCATAACTGTCCCCTCCCCCAAATCTCATAGATCAGAGGCATACTCATTTTTCCAGGGATATAATTTTTCCTTTGCCCACATATCACAGGGTAGATCAACGATAATATATTTCAACTGTCACATTTTTAAATTTATCTATATATGGAAAAGTCTGAAATTGTAGGTAACATTATCCCCTAATTTATTCTACTTTAATCTATTTCTGGCAAATTAAAAAGTAAAGAAAATTAATTCTCAATGTAACTTTTTCTAAAGCCCTTAAAATAGTCTTGTGCTACATATAGAGATGCAGAATTGTTGCTAATTAAAGTCACACACACATACAAAAAGACAATAAGGACTGTGCTGCAATTTTTAACATTTGACTAAATTCAACCATGAGAAAAAGGTGATCTTATCACTGTTAAATGAATTTTAAATTATTTCTAATAAGCCCAAAGATAGAAGCAATAATTCTTGTTCAGGTTCAGAACACAAATTTTAAAGCTTAAAATAGTATAATGACAGTCTCATTGAATGAGCTGAAAGTGACATTTTTGAAATGAAATACCTGAGCACAAAGGTTATGCATGGCTTTCAGTCATGCCCAGATGATCTGTCTTTCACAGTTAATTTTGGAAATTCACCATGTCCTCTGTCAACTTATCTTTCAGAAATACACATTTTTGTGTTTTTTAAAGGGTCATATAAAAATATGCTCTAGTATTCGTCAGTGTGCATAACCTGTGAGATTAAAAAGTACACAATGCAGGTTAGCAATGCTCCCCATGGAAACACTCTGTGGTCACAGGATGCCAGAGTTTGAAGGACAATTAGAGATTATTCAGCCCAAACATTCATTCATTTAAAGTGTGTGTGTGTGTGTGTGTGTGTGTGTGTGTGTGTGCTTGTGTGTGCTTGTGTGTGTGTGTGTATTTCTATAGTTTGATTTCAGACAATCTCATAGGTCTACATAATGCATAGTGGCCATTCTTACCCCACTCTCTCCCACATCCCTACCATCTCTCTCCAACCACCTCTTCCCCACTAATCTCTCCTGTTTGTGTCTATTCAGGGCCCTCTGTGTGTTATGTGTTTAGAGCTATCTTTTGGAGCCTGGTAGTAGGTCCTTAACAGAATACAATGTCTCTCTGTCTCCAAGAATCTATGAGTAACCACTAGTTCAACAGCAAAGGTAGGGTCCTCTGAACCTCTCCACCTCCCATGAGTGATTGGCATCAGGACCAGTCTTGTGTGGATCCAGTGCAGACAACCAGAGTTTCCAAACTCTATATGACTGGTAAGCAAATAGGAATTGTTTACTACCAGTGTTTCAGAAAAGAATATCCCAAGTTCAATGTAATATTATATACTTTTTGAGACAAAGAAAGTAATAGGGGTAAGCTACATAATTCATTATTTTATCTGTGGTACACTGTAATATATTGTTTAAAATGCTACTCATCCACACAGCAGGCAGAACCAAATTGCTTTAAATCTCATTGTACATGTTTATTTAAGTAATAATTCAACTTGAGAAACAATGTCCACACTGTGTGATTCTGGAACAGGTTGATTTTGAAGGTGAGAGACACATTTCCCACTTACAGGGGGGAATTGTGCTCACAATAACTCTCTTCACAACTCACAATTCCACAGCTTAGAGAGGTATTTTTATTTTTCACAGTCACAAGCTCTAAAATACTATCAACAATTTTTAAAAAGATGTTTGTTAAGGATTAGAAGTTGCAAGGCCTTTGGTCTACTTACAGGAGGAAAAGAAAAGTATGATAAAGGCACAGGGCACATCAAGACTGAAGTTGCAGGACTCAAGGTACAGTTCCTGATAAGGTGACAAAACAAGCAGCGAACCCAAATTTATGTTCCAGCGGATCAAAGTAAACCATGGCTGGATCTTGTTTTAGCCACGCATTCTGACTTTTAAAGGGTGTCAACTGAGTGAGGCCTGAAGGAACTTTGGCTAACATCAAAGACAGGATACTAGCCTAGCTTTGATTGTCTAGCAACCCATGACACTAGGCACATCCCCTTTAAGAACGTTTTTTACTTACACTCCTATTTTCCTCCCTTTTCTCTTCCATACACTTATCTCAAAATTGTGTGTCTGTACATAATTTTGCAATGAATGCTAAGTTTTGCTTCAATCTACTAGTAGTAAAACAAACTTAAGGTCTATAGTTTTCAATTTTCTTTAAAAAATTAGAGTAGTTTTGAAGATGTGAGTTCATTTCACATGGTGAGGGTTAAGGTTGTTTCTTGAAATGATACTTATTTTGAGGTATATTGATAGTCCACATATCACACATAATTTTTACAGGTCATGGTGAGAAATATTTAAAGAACCTTAAATTGGAAAAATAAAGAAAGAATCTCTGATAGCCTCTAGTAACAGTAACAGTTCTCTTTAGCTCCTAGTAACAGTAACAGTTCTCTTTAGCTCCATGTACACATACTGTTGTTTTTCCCATTGATGAAGTCTGTTTCTTCCCACCTTCCAGGAAATCCAGCCACCATGTAACATGACTTCTGGCTTCTCTGAGATCACTATACTGGAAGAAAGCCCAGGCTAACCACAGAGAAAACAAAACAAAACAAAAAATCCAGCCAAATGAGCCTAGTAAAGCTGGCCTGTTCATCTCACTCCCCTTCTGAATTATTTCATGTAGGACAAAAGACATTCAGTCATGGAAAGATGACCCCCACCTTGTACCCTGGTGGATTTCACTAACAAAACTGTGAGTAAATATGATCTATTAGTATAATACAATAATATTATTATAACAGGCATGTGAAACCTGTTCTCCATGAGCTGCAGATATCAGAGGGTAGCCATGAATGTAGTCTAGTAGAAATTTATAAAAGTATTCAAAACATTCTGACTCAATTATATAGGTCTCCAGTGTAAAATCTGTAGATAACAAAAGCTTTTTTTGTGACAATGCCAAAAGGTTTATACACCTGCCTGAAGACAGTTCATTATGTAATGGGACATGATTGAAATGAACATCAGGACTGATGCTGGTCTAACCTAAACCACTTTTGGGACAGAGAAGCAGCAGATCACTTAAGGACAGTGTGTTGTAAGTCCAAGAAGAAGATGGAAAATGGAAAATCAGAGCTGGAGGTTGGGGAAAAATTAGCATGATTGTTGTCTGCCACCATACAGAAATAAAAAATAAACACAATAAAACTATGAAGAGATTCAGAAGAATGGAATGGCATCAATGCGTTTGTTTGAGCTACATGGAGAGAATGTAAACAGCCATGAAGATGCTGAAAGAGGAGCTGCTATATCTTCAGGCAAAGATGAAAAGAAGTGTTGCTAGTTCTGTACTTTTTTGGGAATCCTCCTCCAGACTACTAAACATTCGAAAGAAAAAGTAGGTTGAGGCTAAGTCAAATTGAGAGTATTACCAGGACAATCTGATCATGAAGGCTTTAAAAAAAAACAAAATTAGGGCTATACAATCTATTGTTGAAAACTCTAAAATATTTTAGATCATGAACTCAGGGATATTAAGACCTTGTAAGTATTCTACAATAATTCACAATTGTCCTCATGTAGAGAGGGGCCTAGCTCAATCTGTTACTTTGCTTTTCATTTAATGAAGTAAAGGCTAATTTGATTAAGTGAAAGTTCATTAAAAGTACAAAGGTGGCTTACAACCCATATTGCTAGAAACAACTCAAAATTTAAATAAAAGAACATTTTAGGAACTAAAATGTATAAAAACTGCAAGTCAGAAAACTACTCACTGTAGATAGCAGGCCACTTCTTATGGATCAGAGAAAGTAACTTGGGGAAAGAATTCTAGAAATCAGGAAATAAATAAGAAAGCATAGAGATCTTAGACCCTACTCAGTAAATATTTTCTGCCCTCAGGGTGTAGACAATCACTACAACTTTCTTCTGAGATGCTGATGATCAATGAATTTTCATCATCTTGACTTATTTTTTCCTCCATTTTTTGTCCAAGAATATACATAGTAGGTTTCTCACTCCTGAAATATTAGTGTGGTGGGTCCACCGTATTTGGATTTGTAGTCAAAGCATTTTCACAATAGAACTATAGCCAAGCCTGAGAAGCCATATCAGAGACTTATTTCAAGCCAGTGTCACAAAACAATGAAAGTTTTGGGGAAAGGTTTGAGGATATTTTATCCACTAGCACTGTTAAATATAGAAAGCACATTTTGGAAAGCAAATAGTCTTCAAAGATAGCCACCCTTAATTCCTTCCTTCCCATTATACAGTCCATTCGTCAATAGGTATAGGCTTTCTCTTCCTGAAATGGGCTGGATTTGAACATCCCTTAGCCAATAGAAAGTGACAAAAGTCACTTACTGGTTCTCAGACTTAAGCACTCTTCACACTTCTAACTCATATCCAGTGTCATATAAGTACAACCAAATGAAAGACCCTAAGTAGTGTCACAGATATTAGAATAACCATTCTTATAAGGCTAACTCACGTCTTGTAATAATGAGAAATAATAAATTATTGTCTTATCTATGCCATTTTGGGTCTGCTCAGCATACAGCCATCGATAAATGAAATAATCCAAAATTAATATCCTGTGCATGTAGATATGTTAGAAAAATGCTATTGTCATTTTTCATAGCAGGTAAGGTACTTACTGTCCTCTGAGGACACAGAAAGCATACTTTCAGATTATAGAAACTAAGGAAATAATATTGCTTCGTGAATATTATCGAATAACCATAGGGTGATTCAGAGAAGAGATATAAAAAGAGGTTACATCTTTTCTGGACCCAAAAGTCGAAATTAAAATCAAAGTGATAGTATTAACATAAAAGAGAAGAACAAACCAGAATGGACCTAGTTACCAGAATGAAAAGCAAAAGACTGACAGGACAAAGCTTGGTGGTCCAACAGATTTTCCCAAGCTCTAGATATCAAGTATATTTCTATTATGGACACAGCATTCTAACTTAAACTTAGTATCTTCATACTTCTTATGGGGCATTTGTTCCTTAACTTCAGATTTGCTTCTGGATATTTTCATAGTCTTAATTTCTACAGTGTATGAACATGCTTTTGATTTAGAAACTAGCATAGTTGAATACTGCCTTTACATAGTCATCTGTTTTGAGGTTGGTTACCATGGTTTCCACTGACTGTGTATGGTTTTTGCACCATCATTAAGTCAAAAATCTGTAAGTGAAACTCTTGCATCTGAAAATGCCTGGCTTCTTTGTGTTGCTCAGACCACAGTTTAAAGTCACCTCTTCAGGGCCATCCCACCAGCTACCAATATGAGTTCTTTCTCTAGCTTTCTTGGTTAGTTCAAGTGAGTTAGAGGTGACCATGCAAGTATTTCCCTTCACTATACTTAGATCTACTCTCTGTAGGATCATGACTGTGTGGAATAATCTTTATCTGGTCACTACAATAAGCAGGCTAGAGTAATCACAAGCATGACTGTGGTAAATATGTTTTTCACTGTTGAGTGTGAGTAAGACCTTTGACATTCTTATAGAAAGCCTTAAGACTTCAAATATTCTCTACTGACCTTAAAAAGCCATGAGCAACCCTAGAAGTCCTTTCTTTAGGCATTATTTGACTCAATAATAAAGGAGATGATGTGACCAATGAATGGTAGTAACATTTGCAAAGGAAGGGCATAAATTAGAGGGGTGTCTTTGAAGGAACACTCAGATTACCCATGTAGCAGAATAAGGATGATTAAGTATTTTATCTGCTGAAAAGGAAGGTTGGCAAAATGGAAATATTCCTGTTTCTATCACAATCACATGCGAAGGAAAAGTCAGAGATGGGAATAAAGAAGACAGTTAAAGGGAAATCAAGTTGGATTCTACAATGTATAGAGTCTAACGGTTTGTTAAGCCTTATCCAAGGCCAGGAATCAGGAGTTCAAGTGGCCTTTTCCTGGAGAAAACTATCTTTGTTGATATAAAACTTAATATATCAAAACCACCACAATCAAGGGCACCAACGTACTATATAATCCTTTAAGCTACCATCTCAGGTGTGAGAATGACATTTTACTTGGATCTCTGTGTAATAGAAGGAATAATACAGAACATATGGCAGCCAACATGTTCTTTACTTGCCCAATAGCATGTCAGAATTAATTAATATCTTTGTGTTTCCCACCGATAATGTTCATTCTTCATGTGTCCTTCACATAAGCTGAAGCAGGCAGCCATTTCCTCATGTTTCTCAGCAATGTGTTCATACTTTGCTCAGTCATTTCCTTTTCTACAGTCTTCAACTCTCTAAGGTCCAATTCAAATGCCACCACCTCTTCCCTTTCTCCTCATACCACTCATTGTTATAAGCACTGCTTTTTTATTTTGAATTTTTTCTTCCCTACCTAGTACTAGGATATCAGCTTCTCTCTTTTAGGCCCTATGAGCTTTCTGAGAATAGAATTAACTCATTTATAAGAGCCCACTAGGCTGGGCGTTGGTGGTGCACTCCTTTAATCCCAGCACTCGGGAGGTAGAGGCAGGCTGATCTCTATGAGTTCAAGACCAGCCTTGTCTACAGAGTGAGTTCCAGGACAGCTTCCAAAACAAGAAACCCTGTCTTGAAAAACCAAAATAAATAAATAAATAAGATCCCACTAAACTTAACATAGACTTGTTCCCAATAGGGAGTTTATCAATAATTACTAACCAGTTAAAGTTCCAGACAATAAACTGCAAATGTATTGTTTAAAGTTTTAAATCCCTTTGCTTATATATACCTTTGATTTTTTTCTGCATCTCTTCTATCACCAGGTTTATAAATAAATTTTATCTTCCAGAAGTTTTCAGAAACACTTAATTTAAAGATGAAATATATTTAGAAAAATGATTGAAATAATTATAGACACACATTATAACAACTATGAGTGCTGTAAATGGTTTTCTTTCTTAATACAAATCACCCATGTCCAAGGGCCATCCAAACACTAGAAACCTCAAGTTAGGAAGAGCAACATACATTGAAAACTGAGGGGCATCTGAATTGTTAAATGACAAGTGTTTTTAATGTATTTTTTCTTTGACCAAATACTTTAAAGTCATTCACTAGTTATCTCCATAAATTGACAGTAGCTATCATTTGCTGCATCTCTGCCTGCAGTGAAAGGAAGTCACCAAATAAGTTTATTTCCTGTCTTGAGGGGAAAAATGTGATAACATCAAAGTGCCCATGGAAAATGCATGGTGCTGAGCACCCAATAGACGCTCAGTTAATTTGGATTTCACCCAGGAGGATATTATGTTAAGGGAACACACGATGGAAGAGAAATCCGATTAGCGATTAGAACATTTCTCCTGTCCCTGGGGCAGCCAACCCTGTCGAAGCCAAGTCTCTGCAGTTTCACAGATAGGGTCCCCTGGGGATTATCCTTTGTAAGTTTGTCCTGGTTGTGATATAAAGATAGAAATGTTTGTGATCTTTGTAAGTATGTGAGATCACAGGGAAAACAGCTTGAAATTCCAAAGCTGCAAAGCATTTTTTAACTTCACCAAAGCTATGTTGATGTTTGCTAACATCTATAAAGGAATTATGATTTCAAAGATTAAGGTAATATCATTAATATTATTATCATTATAGAACTCTTCTATCTGATACCTCATTTCTATCAGACAGTGTACTTTGGGGGGATTACTTCTTGTAATTCTCATCACATTCCTGTGCAGTAGACACTACTATTTTTTCTGATACTAAAATTTAGTTCTAAAAAAGTTGATCCAGTTGCCCAAGTTCAGAATCTAGTTTAATATCCAGGCTGTCTAACACTACTTGTCATACAGAAAAATAATAACTTGCCTATGTGGATTATGGTTCATATTAATTAAAAAAAAACTACAAAGATAGAGTTGTTCTGTAGCTATTTCTTTCCAATTCAAACATTCCCTCCTACAGGATGAATGGAGACATAGTGTTTAGAAATAAAACTCATGCCATTTTGAAGACCTGAGGAACTTAGAAAATTCCAAGATTCAGAAGGGTCTTCTCTGATGTTACAAGAACAGTAAACAAGAGCAGGGATAGAGGAGACTCTTCAAGGGAATTGCTTGCAAGTTGGGCAGAGCACACCAAGGATGACATTTCTGGGCACTGTCATTCAAGTTACAGTAGGCTTTGCTGTGACACAGCTGCCCCTGAGATATTCATATTCTTGTAAGTCCCTTTACCTTCATGTTCCTATAAGTGACCCCAGGGAACTCATTGGTTCACCAAGTGGGATTTAGATGAAGCTATTTCTTTGATGTGCTGTTGGTGTTCTATCTATGACTAACAAATTTGTCTACATCTCCCTAAGAAAAGTTACACAGCAGGAAGATTTTAGCCACAGTTAATATTATTCTTCCATGGGTTAGATTCATTCATCCTAATTTGAATCAATTTTTGCAGCTGTAAAATGTAGGAAAAGCAAAAAATGATTTCTTTAGGCCTCATTGAACTCAACCATCAAAGGGAGCTAGCAATGTTTCTTCATATGGCCACGTGAGAATGGTAAAAATTGCTGAATTAGAGGTAGCTATGTCTAGGACATAGAAAAGACTCAAATCATGAAAGCATCATTATCAATTATTGCAAATTTCTCTATAAAACTCTTTCTGGCTGAATAGGAAACTGTGTAATGAGAGCATGTGCTTTTACATATACTGCACATTCGCTTAACATGGCGCTATAAAAATTAATGATGCCAATATCAAGGAACCACCAGCTCCAGGAAATTGTAAAATGAGTGATTACCTAGATAAACATAGACTTTATGTTCACTGAAATGTCAGATCAATATTCCACTTTCCTCATACAATAGTTTTCAATCCTGTGAACGTGCATATTTTAGAACTCGGTTTACTCTGCAAAGTAGAATGTCCTTTTGAGACCATTTACTATCAAAGTGATGTCAGTGTTCCATCCCTAGTTTTTCTCATTTTAATGCTCTTTTAGTAAAATGGAAACTATGGTTAAATATTTCATAAACACTGTCACATAGATTCTTGATAAGGGTTTATAGAATAGAACAGCAATAAAAAATGCACATAAAACAATTCTATTAGTGTTGATAGCTTTGTACATGTGTAGAATGCCTTCTAGTTATCCACCTCCTCTCTTATCTTTCTTTATCCCCATCATCTCCTCTTCCCCTTCCTTGCCAGTACCTTTTCTAGATTCGCTACTTTGGCTTTGTTTTGTGACCAATGTAGTTTAACCATGGACATCTATGTCATCACTAGATTAGGATTATTTGTGGAATATGGAGTGTTTCATGGGACTATATGGAATCTAGTCTTTATTTTAAAAGTTATGATAATTTAACAAGCTATTATTTGTTATCAGTTCAAGCTGAGGTTTTAATGAAGGGGATAAAAATGGTGAAATGTTGGAGCATGGGAATGCTTAATAGATATGGACTGTCCATGACGAATCTGCTTTCAAACCCTTGATCTCACAATTCAAGTAAAATGGTATGATAAGAAGATATAGGAAGTCATGTTTAATATAAAAAAATAGGGATAATAGTGGGACCTAAAGGTTTAAGAAGAAATGAGGGCAGAGGGTTGGGAGAAATGAGGAGTATAGGATGGATTAACCAATATCAAAGATACATGAAAAAGGCTTATGAAACCCCATTAGTTTATAATCTAACTAAAATAAAGTATATTTAAAAGAAAATGAGTTTGAACAGAAATATCCCATATTAGAAAATGATACTACTCACAGGAGACACATGTTATTGAATGAAAATATCAGGGCTAAGCAAAAGATTGCTTCCCTAATAGTTATTGTTCATAGACGCCACAGAGATAAACAAAAGAGTACTGGCTATTGTTTTTGTTCTTTGTTGACTATTATAAGATGTTAAGATCTTATTGTTGAAGACACCACACACTGTACTTTTAGCACGAAAAGAAATCAATTCTCAAATGACCAGGAAACTGTCCCTGCTGACTAAATTTCACACTGCTGAAAGGTGCTATGCAAGTTGCTACCAGAGAAAATGATGATCTTATCCTACAATAGGCCCCTCATGCTACAATACCACTCTGCAAGACGTGTTCATCAGTATAATAAAGCATGACTATTTACGGCAGGGGGACTGTTCTCTTGACTTGATTTGGAGCTTCCTTCACAGTAGAGAATTTGTGTCTGGAACCATAAACATGAACAAAATGTATGGCTAGTGAAGTCATGGGCCCCAAGAGAGAACCAATGATGTTGGTTTTCTAAATGGTCATGTTATCAAATTTATATACACAGATTGTGCTTCTCAAAGCCTTGTTCAGAGAAGCTTCTAAATGCAGTGGATAGTAGTTAATACAGAGGTGCATTGCTGTTTGAAATGCTGAGACTAAGCAACCTGAGTTGGTATACATGTATCAATTTTCAAAGAATGAATTAAATAATGAAATCAGGAAGATGACATGGATACTGAATCTAAATCATAAATAAGAAAAAAGGTCTTATCACACCCCATCTTAGTTGACTTTCTATTGCTGTGAAGAGGCACCATGACCATGGCAGTTCTTATAGAGGAAAACATTCACTTGAGGTGACTGCTTACAGTTCAGAGGTTAAGTCCATTATCACCAGGGCAGGGAACATGGTGGCTTGCCAGCAGACATGGTACTGGAGAGGAGCTACTATGTCTTGATCCACAGGCAACAGGAAGTAGCCTGAAAGACTGGGCATGGCTTGAGCTTATACGAGACTGCAAAACCCACCCCACAGTGACACACTTCCTTGAACAAGGCCACACCAGCTCCAACAAAGCCACACCTAGTAATGCCACTCCCTATGAGCTTACAGGGCCATTGCTTTCAAACTACCACACATCCAGACTACAATACTGTTTCATCATCCCTTGAAGTTCTCTCCTAAGTCCTGCTTTGCATCTTGTACTTGTAACTCAATATTATCATGAAAGTTAAACCTCAACTTACAGACATTTTGATCAATGGTGAAAATATAGACAGGAGTCTAAGCTTAATATCAACATACAATTTATAAGTCATATATGTGCAC
Organism: Mesocricetus auratus; assembly: GCF_017639785.1. Classification (NCBI taxonomy): domain Eukaryota; kingdom Metazoa; phylum Chordata; class Mammalia; order Rodentia; family Cricetidae; genus Mesocricetus; species Mesocricetus auratus. Next base: position 27,925,886 of record NW_024429194.1, read on the forward strand.
ATATCTAATATATATTTATTCTTTGTGTTCATTTAGATATAGAGATCCTTGCCGGGCGGTGGTGGCGCACGCCTTTAATCCCAGCTCTCGGGAGGCAGAGGCAGGCGGATCTCTGTGAGTTCAAGGCCAGGCTGGACCGATAGCCTCCAAAACAATACAGAGAAACCCTGTCTCGGAAAAACCAAAAAAAAAAAAAAAAAGAAATAGAGATCCTTTATAAGATTATAATTATTCCATTAAGCTGACTCAATTCTGTCAGGAATAAACTTCTCTATTTCATCTTTGACAACTCCTTGGATTCAGGTGTGAACCTATTAAAGCCTATGTGCTAAAAGTTTACTTGTAGATGGTGGTTTCATTTTGAGACAATAGTTACTGTTAAAAACTGTGATTCAATGGAAGGAAGTTGGGTTAGTAGAGCATGCCTTTGAAGGAAGTTTCAGGACTCTGGTCTCCCTCTCTTTTTTTGGTGTTTGAGTAGCACTAATAAAGTGGCTTTTCTCAGCCACATGTTATCACTTTTGCATACCCCACAGCCTCATGAACATAGATTTGAATTTCTGCAACTGGGAGTGATGATAAATATTCCCACCTTTTGAAGTACTCTGCCATGGTGATGGGAAGCTAACTGGAACACCTGTGCATAAGAGCATGAAGAAGGGCTTCCACTGCCTTCATAAGCCAAGTGTCCCAGAAGCCATCCTGTTCAGGGCTTCCCTGCCAATTGCTCTTACGACATCATCATGAATTCCATTTTCTATTTAGCCTTTCAATTCCAGGGTTGACTTTTAGTCAAGGACTGCTTCCTAAAAGTCAGTATAAGAATAAGGCTCATTGGGATCCCTTTCTTCTTTTGGTCACCAGCTCTAGAGGCATATGTATTATTACTGTTTGTTGAGTGGTCTTCTTGTCCTTTAGTTAAACTGTCTCTTCCTTATCTCTAGAGCCCCAGGATCTTGCTTGATGTCTGCTTTAAAATAGAAATGGAAATAGCATAAAGTGGCAAATAAGAAGATATAAACTTTCACATTAACCCTTCGTTCTGAACATCCTGATAGTAATTCTAACTCAAGAATAGTATTTAATGAGTGAGTATCTTATATGGTCATCAGGCACTGATACAAGCAATGATTCTCCATGCTGTGAAAAGCTAAGGTTTTTTTCACAATGAAAATGAGGGAAATATCTAGTCAGAGTGCATAGAAGCTAAGATTGCTTCTTTGGCACAAACCAACAAAGGCATGTGGTGCTGAAAAAGTGCAGCTTGTGAGGAAATTTGTCTTAACAGGAACAGGGTTATAGGGTGATGGCTTGGGCTTCTCAGCAGGTACACCCACACAGAACAAACAAGCACTCGAGGTAATTGGCATCTGTGCTGCCTCTTCCACTTTTGAGACTCTGAATGTTCTCAAGAAAATTTGCTCCCATAATGTTTTCCAAATACCGAAAAGACTTGCAGAAGGAAGACAAACTGTTCTCAGCCAATAAGAATTTAGTGTTACCTTGGAGATAGCCACCCTTTTCAATCAAGTCAGTGTCCTCAAATTCTTCCACAATCACCCCCAGAGAACACAGAATTTAGACCAGAAAATAAGAGCATTCCAAAGACATGGCCCAGCAAGCGGCTTGAAACAGTAACAGGATGTCCTGATGGCAGGAGATAATGAAGACATGGGACACATATGGGGAAATGACAGGATGCCACAGCCTCTGGATATCTGGATGTGTGTGTGTGTGTGTGTGTGTGTGTGTGTGTGTGTGTGTGTGTGTACTGTTGTGAACAGATTCCATTGGGAAAATTTGCTTCTGTTCATTTGTTGTATAATTTGTCACATACCCAAAGGAGGCAATACCAACAATTCTCCCCCACCCTCCGTGAAACAACATATGTAATTCCTTGCTATCTACCAGTAAGTGAGATTCAAAACTGACAAATGAGCATGAAAAGCACCCAGGGATCTACAATGACACTCCCTCCTCCTCCAACCTACTTTGTCCCCAGATTTCCAGCAAGCTTCACTTAATGTTCTAATCCTATAGTATACAGGTAATTCCAGAACTTTGCCGAAGACAGGAAGTCAGACTTGTATCAAGTGATGGTTTTCCATTAAAGATTCACTGTGCATTTCAGGAGACAGTTGAAAAACTGTGATACCTAATTCCAGGACTCAGTGCACTGATGCAAGTGACTGATTAATGTCAAAATGACACCATACTTGTGGCAACAGAATGTTATTAACAGGTTACTGGAAAAAACCATCTTAAACTTAAGAGAGTGATTTTTGCATAGCACTCACCTAGGTAAATTGTTATGCCCTGAGTCCCATCTAAAGCCCTCCATTCATCTAGACCAGCAATAGCATGATAAAGTGTAATCTCTCTTCTTCCAGAGTTCTTCCCTAGAATACTCACGCAGTGATAGTGCTGCCTGGCTTCCTGTCTCTTCTATTCCCAGAGTCTAGCCTGGTGAATATGACATTTCACGTGACTTAACATACTCATTGAATGGATGGGTGTAATGGCTTAAAGTATGTGATAATGAGTCTAATACCACTGGGAATGAACTAAACCCAATTTTCAGTACAGTTTTCTCTTCCAAGCTTATGATGCTCCAGTCATGCTGGTCTTCTCCTAGTGTTAAACTGCCAGCCTTGTTCTGGTCTCAGAATCTCCACACTTGAGGAAAACACTCCCTCTGCCTGGTATATCCTTACTCCTGACTTCTATTTAGTATTCTCCTTTAATTCTTTTGCAATTTTGATTAAATGTTATCTAATTATTGCAAAGCTTTTTGTTTTTCTGATTATCTTATCTAAAAATGGTCAATTCCTCCGCCCATCTTCCAAGCTGCTCACTGCTTTATTGGCTTTCATACCATCCATCTCTAATTGCCTTCTTATTTATTTATGCTTACTGGCTTCCCTCCACTGAAACATAAATTTCCCAATGATATGCAGTAGCTCTTAGGCATGACTATATCCCCACACTGGCAGCAGCTCCCATCACCTACTAATTGCTCAATAAAAACTTGTTGATAAATTCATGAGGAACAGTACATAAAAATGATTTGGAAGATTTATTGTTACATGTATCTCTTCCATCTATGACTCATACAGACATCCAGGTACAGTAGCAAGCTTGAAATATGTGGACAACTTATAAATGGCATACTAAAGGAAGTTAGAATGGAACAATCAAAAAATGACTTGTATTAAAACGGTATCCACACTTCTTTGTACACACACACACACACACACAGAGAGAGAGAGAGAGAGAGAGAGAGAGACAGAGAGAGAGAGAGAGAGAGAGATCCCATTTTTTTTGCTAAGTCATTGTACTTTTAAAATTCTGAGCACATTGCACATCTCTTTCTAAGTCGTGCTTGCTCAAGGGGGCTTCTATTCCAGTTGAAGAATTACGACCTCTAAAAATACCCCAGTCATCCAGAAGAAGATGCTACTAAATTACCTAGAGCCACGTTTTGCTATGACAATGGATTTTTGAAAGAAACTGCAAATGTGTTGATGTACAATTCAGTCTCACATTTCAAATTTCTGACAGAATGTATTGTGTTTGCTTTCAAATGGTACCTGCAGGCATGAATCTCAAGGAGAGATTCAGTTACATATGAAAAGATGCCCAAGGCCCTATAACTTAGTGAACATCATTCTCTCAAAAATAAATTATAAAAAATAAAGTATTGTGTCCTTAAATTATGAGATATTTATAACTAGGTAACGATGTATTTTGTAATAGAAATATTGTCATTTAATATGCCAGGTAACATAGAAAAGTGTTTATGACTCACAAATTACAAACCTGTGAACCTGTGTGTGTGTGTGTGTGTGTGTGTGTGTGTGTGTGTGTGTGTGTGTGTGAAGAATGCACAGAGAAGTGCTGGGAGTACTGATGTTTTTCCGTAAGCTATAAATCTCATAGACAGTGAGTATTAGTTGTTCTCTGTGCACATATTGTAATCTTTATAACATGAGAAGGCTTCTTTTTTTTTCTTTTTTTGGTTTTACGAGACAGGGTTTCTCCGTATTGTTTTGGAGGCTGTTGGTCCAGCCGGGCCTTGAACTCACAGAGGAGATCCACCTGCCTCTGCCTCCCTTGTGCTGGGATTAAAGGCGTGTGCCACCACCGCCCAGCGAGAAGGCTTCATTTTTAAAATGTAGAAATATAGTAATACAAAACGGGAAAGTAGATGAAGCTTGACCTTGGAATTTATGTCATACATTTTTAATTAGGGAAAGTGTTGCACATCAGTATTGGTTCTTGAGGGAGTAGTGAAATATTATTCTTGGGTGTGAAGTGTAAATATGTATGTAGCACATAGATCATTACTGGAAAGAATAGATCTTAAAAGGCTCCATATGGAACTCTTAATGACAAAGTTTCTGTGAAGTCTTTTTTTATTTCAGTTCAAATATTTTAATCTCATGTTTGTGGTTTTTAAAATATTTTTATAGTGTTAAAGTTTCTTCTGTCTATTTTCCTTTTCACTTTTTTGTTTAATGTTTCTGCAAATTTATGTTTAGGGGCACTGGCAACAGTTATAACAACTAATTATGTTTCTTTTTATTGAATTTTGTTTTTAAAATGTATTTTTATTTTACATACCAACCTAGTTCCCCCTCCTTCCCCTTGTCCTGCTGCCTCCCAAATTCCCTCTCCACCCCACACAATCTACTCCTCATAGAGAGTAAGGCCTTCCTTGGAGAATCAACAAAATCTGGCATACCAAGTTAAGGCAGGACCAAACCCCTCCCGTCTGTATCAATGTCAAGGAAAGTATTCCATAATAGGAAATGGGCTCCCAAAAGCCACTTCATGCCCCTGGTATAGGTCCTAGTGTCTCTGACAGACCTCCCCACACCAACAGATCAAGTCATATAACTGTCACCCGTATTCATTCAGAGTGTCTGGTTCAGTCCCATGCAGTTTCCCCAGCTGTCAGTCAATTATTAGTTTGGGTAAGTTGTCTCTCTGGTTTCTCCATCATGGTCTTGACCTGCCTTGTTCATTTGATCCCTCCTCCTGCTCTTCAACTGAACTCCAGGAACTTATCCCAGTGCCTGGCTGTTGGTCACTGCATCTGCTTCCATCATTTACTAGCTGTAGGTTCTATGAAGACAATTTGGGTAGCCATTAATCTGATTTAATGGGGAAGGCCTGTTCTTACAACCTCTCTATTATATAAGAGTCTTAGCTGGGGTCTCCTTGTGGATTCCTGAGAATTTCTCTAGCACCACGTTTCTCCCTAACCCTATAATGGCTCCCTCTATCCAGATATCTCTTTCATTTCTGTCTATCAATGTTCCTCTTCCAACTTGGTCTTCTTGATCCTTCATGTTGCATCTCCTCCATTCTATCTCCTCCCAGTTTACCTGGGAGATCTTAACTATTTTTCCTTGCTGGGGACCTCTGTCGTGTCCCTTTTAGGATCCCCCTTTTGACCTAGCTTCTCTAGGTTGTGGAATGTAGCCTGGTTATCCTTTGCTTTACATCTAATAACCACTTGTGTGTGAATATGTGAATATGCCACTCAAGAAATCAGCCTGAGACACCTTCTTACACCGGTCAGGATGGTTAAGATCAAAAACACTGTTGACAGCTTATGTTAGAGAGGATGTAGAATAAGGTGAACACACCTCTACTGCTGGTGGGAATGCATACTTATACATCCACTTTGGAAGTCAGTATGGTGGTTTCTCAGAAAACTGGGGATCAATATACCTCAAGACCCAGCAATACTACTTTTGGGCATATACCCAAAGGATGTATAATCTTACCACAAGGACATTTACTTAACTATGTTCATAGCAGCATTATTTGTAATAGCCAGAACCTGGAAACATCCTAGCTATCCATAAACCATCAATCCAAGAATGGATATAGAAAATGTGGTACAGTTATACAATACAGTAAAACAAAACAATGACATTTTGAAATTTTCAGGCAAGTGGATGAAACTAGGAAAAGCCATTCTGAGTGAGGTAATCCAGACCCAGAAAGACAAACAAAGTATGTATTCACTCATAAGTGGATGTTAGATGTGAACCATTTATTTTTCATTCAGTTCTCTCCCCCATTTCTAGTAAGCACAAGCTCAAATTCAACCACAGAGTCCAAAGAGTAAGCCTTGTTAAATTTATGGATGTTTCTGAAAATATGTCAAGGAAGGGCAAAAACATGTAAGCCACTTCGGGCCCCTCAAAAGCAATCCTTAGAATTACTTCTCCTGTTTTCTAATTGATGGCAGACAATGAGAAGCTGTTCCCAATCCCCAGACATAGCACTTTTCTTCTCCTTTTTGGCATTTATACAACATTTTCATTTAAGACTTTCCTTAAGAGCACCTGCTCAGTGATAAATGAGAACTAGGGTTGGCAATCCTTTCTTCCATGGCTCTCATATTTCAGAAAGTCAGGATTGTGATTTCAGAAGCACAATATCAAAGCCAGGGCTCCAATCAGCCCCTTGAGCAAAGGCAGCTGAAATTAGAATACTGCCAGAGCTTCCTCCCAGGAACAATTTGAATCCATCCAGAACATAGAAAAACATAATGCTGAAACACACATGCACACACAAACACACACACACACACACACACACACACACACACACACACACACGCACACATAGGCAGAAGGGGGGAGAGAAGGAAAGAGAGGGAATTTGAATAAGGTTTATACCGCCAATAATAATAAATGTATCCAGTTTATCATAAAGTGTCTTCAAGGACTGTCTCAAATAACAAAAGTGTCCAGATGGAGGTCTGCAGGAGTACAAGCCCCCACATTGACTGATTTCTTACTTGGAAGCTGACTGATAATACCACACTATAGTATTTTGGTTCTTTTTGATCATTTCCAATAATCAGATTACTCTCTTTACAAATGGATTTACCTGATGATGGTTCCCACATCAGTAGGAGCTGCACTTGTATCAAATAGAAGGTCCAGCATGTAGGATAATGACAAAAAGAGATGTTCATATCCTAAAATCTAGGATCTGTGAACATACTGCTTTCCATGGAAAAATGGGACTTGGAAGATGTGACAAGATTTAAGGAGCATCGATTAAACAGCGGAATCCAGTGTAACCACAAGAATCTTTAATATAGAGTTCATTCCTTGGTCATAGGCCCTCTGAGAGATGGGACAACAGAAGTAGGGGCAGAGAGAAGTTGCATAAGACATTGCCAAGCTCTGAAGATGAAGGCCATACAACAGGGGCTATGTGTGGCTGGCAGAAGCTGAAGTCAGGAAAAGGATTCTCTCCAGTGTCTCCAGACAGATGCTGAATCTTAGTTCAGCAAGACTCACACCAGACACATTATTGCTATTTTAAGCTACTAAGTTTCAAACATTTTACTGCAGCAGTACTAGCAAACAATGACAGAGCTAAAGGTAGAAAATTTTAAAAATTCATTACCAACAATTTTAGTTCTTAACTATAATCTAAACACCTTGAATGCTGTTTAAAATAGACACATTTCTGCCATGATTAGACAACCCTACTGGAAGACCATGTCGTAGTATCAAAGCAATTAGAACCTGTGCTGGTTTTGAATTACTAAAACAGTCCCAATTAAGAAGTTCCCGAGGTAGGCTATGTTTGAAGGTTAAAAGCTTCCTTCCAGTATAGTTTCAGAAGCTAAAGACCTACATTGGACAGCCCAAGTAATTTGGTTTCTGCTTAAGGTTGAATAGTTGATGGCATCAGAACAGAAATAGATATTCAAAAGAAATCACAACTTGGAAGAAGAAACAATGGAGATCTCTTCCCACAATACGTTCCTAGCAGAACACACCTAGTGAGCTAAAGATTCCGATTAAACTACATCACACACACACACACACACACACACACACACACAAGTGCAATGAATGGAACCCAGGTCTTTTGCAATAACAAGAACTCTCAATTGATGTGCCATTGCTTCAGCCCTCAGACTGTACCTATAACTCTAAAGATATTTGCCTAAAATAAGCCATCACTTTCAAAAACAGTTAACTTTCCAAAAAAGTTATCATTTAAAATAAACAGTAAAATAGGAATAGTAATAATTGAGTATCCGTAAAATTTGATTAATTTAATTCTTCACACAAATTTAATGTATATTTAGATGCTGTGGCTGATGCATTTCCATCAGTAAAAAAATTCCTTCTCTTACAGAGTTAATATACAAGTAATATACAAGTAATAGGCTAGAGAAATGGCTCAATGACTAAACTCTTGTTAGTCTTGCTGAGTCCCTGGATCTCTCCCAGGACCACAGAGGCAATTCACAACTATGTATAACCAAGGTCTAGAGGATCTGATGCTTTCTTTTGGGCTCTTTGGGCACCATGCATAAACACGGTGTATGTGCGTGCGTGTGTGTGTGTGTGTGTGTGTGTGTGTGTGTGTGTGTGTGTGTATGTGTGTGTGGTGTTTCTGTGCATGCACACATACGTGCTTGCAAAACACTCATAAAACAGAAATAAATAAATATGAAAAGAGATTTAAACAATAATTCATTAGATTTAAAAAGTAGATTATGTGACTCATTAGAAAGAAATGGTTGTGTACAGAAACAAAAGAACAAGCATAAGGGTATTTAGGGTGGTGGGAATCACATTTTTACTGCTTAATTTCTGTGCAGAGTTACTGGAAAATGAGGGGGGGAGCATCCTCATCAACCCCTTCCATTCATATTCTTTACCAGCTATGATGCTCATTTTGGAAGAGCTAGCTCTAGTATTCTGTTCTTCCTAGGCAGGAGAAGAAAAACTACTCAGTATTAATTTTCTATAGAAGGGTTTGGAAACAGAAGCATTTGTATGCATCTTGATTAAGTGTTGTGTGGCATTCTTCTGTGTGTTCAGGAAAGCCTCTCCCATGCCCATTGGCACACAGGCCATATTTTTCAGTTTAACATTCACCATGAGCAACAAACAGAGAGTACAAGTCTGGAGTTTGTAGTTGCCACTAATAAACAATTATGTGATCTCTGAGATTATGACTAAAATGTTTGACAACATGGAATCTACAACTATAAGGACACCTTGGGAAAGGCTCTCTGGTTCATTGATTAGCCTAAATTCAACTTTATTTTTCCACATATAAGTTGCAAAACAAGAAAGTTGAGAGAATGTAAAGTATAACTCAGGTGCACAAAATATATATTTAAAACACAAGAAGCAACACGTTTGTCTTTCTACTCCCACCCTATGCTATATTTATTTTGGATGCTTATACCATCTTCCAAATATCTGGTAAAAACACAAGTTCTTCTGGGATATAATTTGAATGTAATTATTTAGGATCACAAATTACTCTGCAGAAATGACTTCAAGGCCAGGAGAATGTCTTGGGGATAAGGGCACTTAACACCAATGCTTACAACTGGAGTTCAGTTCTTAGAAACCAGATGGTAGAAACAGGGTTTATACATTATGGCAATTGTGCGGGCACACACATGTGTGTGCACGCACACACACACACACACACACACACAGAGGAAGAGATACAAATAAGCAAACTAATCAATATGTGAATGTAAAAGTGCTTAAATTGATTCCAAAGTGTCAGCCTATTTCGTATAGAAAGTAGCTCAAGATGAAAGATAGGGATGAAAACTGAAAAATGTCTACAGTTTCTGTATTTTGCTTTGATGATGGGTTTAGAAAATTGATTATTTCACAAATAAGAATCCTCTTGATCTGAGCATTAGTCATTATCAAGACAAAACGTTTCTGATGACAGTAGTAGAGTTGTTTTTGGATTGTGGATTTTTAAAACAATTCCAATAGTTTATATTAATTCCATAGTTGGAAGCAAGAAACGCCTGTGCTACTTTAAAATACATTATTTATATTATTGTTTGTAATGCAACTTTGAAATAAAAATATGAAACACAAGACACATTAGTCATGAAAATAAGAAACTAAATGACCATGAATTAATAAAATGCCAAATGATTTTTAAAATTTTCAATTCACTTTTATGTGTTTTAAATTCTGGATGAGCACTGATTTTCTTCTTCAAATCATGATAATCCAGAAACGGAAGGTATATGCACTCTTTAGAATTGTAAAATTTTAAACAATGCTTATAATAATAAATATAAAAAGTGGTAAACATACATCTAGACTTTCATAGATGGCAGTGTCATAGCAAAGGATATGTCATACAAAGTCACCAATACTAACTCCCCTTTCTTTTACTTCCCTCTTGATGTCACTGAGGAGGCAGGAAATGGAATGGTTACAAAGGCCTAGGCAGGTTATTAAGAGTTTATTACTGAGCTCCTGTCTTCCCTTCCCATGATTGACCCTGTGACATGTTGACATTCTAAACATCATGCACCTGCTTGCCTATAGTTGTTTAAATAGTGAAGAGAGAGAAGCTCCAGGATCTTCTATCAGTCTCCACACAAGCTTCATCATGCTTGACAGACAGCATCAGCATCAGTGCAGTTCCCTTCTCCTGAGCTACCCATGCCTGAAACTTCCTCCAGGCTTTTATGGTTAAATAAGCACAACCCTTTGCTTTGAAAAGATGTGTTAGTTTGGCCTGCTACAATAAAGAACATAGGCTGTGTTACTTATAAACACAGCAGACATTGATTTCTCCCCTTTCTAAAGAGAGATATGAAATCAGGGTCCTTTGGGACTTAGAAGGAAATTAACCCTTTTCTTGTCCTAGACTGATTAAAGGAACCTTTAAGATAAAACATTTTCCTCCCCCACCACACAAAATGTTGTCTCAACACCTCCAAATTCAGTTGACTATTCCATCAAAATTAGTAATTCTGTACTCTGCTGTTTTTGGAACGCGGCAATTAATTTTACATGTAATGTAATTGTATTCACTGTCAAGCTGGTTTGCACATGTTGTTAAAGCAATGATTTCACAAACACTGAAACAAGGTAATGTTTCAATTAAGGAACAAATCTATATTCTGCTAGCTTGCTTGAATTGAAAGCAAATATAGATGTATATGTTTTCTTTTCCAAAGTTTATATTGTGTGTAAATTGTCTTGCCCCTTTCCATGGCCAGGCACAATTAGGGGAAATATTTAATTGAAATATATAAAAATATGGCCAGAAAAAATGGCTTATAGGTGAAGTGACTACTGTTCAAATAGGAGAACCTGACTTCAGATCCTTAGAAACCGTGTAAAACCCAGGTGAGCTGGAAAACACCTGTAGAACCATTGCTGTTGGGTGGAGGGTGGAGACAGTCAAAGCCTTGGAATCTACGAGTCATATAGTCTAAACAAATCAACAAATTCCATGTTTGGTAAAAGACTGTCTCAAAATGTAAAGTGAAGCGAAATCAAAGAATATATCCAACTTGATCTCTCATTTTCAGTTGCACAGATGTTAAACTCATATGTGCATGTATTTACATAACAGTGCACACACACACACACACACAGACATACAAGGCAAAGGTTAGTTTTCACTTCTCTTGGTAGTACCTAAGTTTTGTGAATATTTTACACTTTGGAAGCATTGCTGAGTTTCGTTTTGTGAATTCAATTTTCTATCAGTATAATCCACCTCAATATATTTCATGGAGATGACATCCAGCAAAAGCTGCCAGCTTAGAGATGTGGTCACTACCATTTCCAGCTGTACGTACACACCTTTTAATTGTTAGCAGAGCCTCTTAAAAGAACCTTGCTGGTTTTTTTTATGCTGAGTTAGGAAAACTCCCTTAAGTGAGCCCATGAGTTTCTGCTTGTTGCTAGCAAAACAGAGCCCACCTGAGAAAAATGCTGCTACCAAGAACCCATGTTTTTCTCCGTTCTTTTGTTTCTAAAATTCCTTTAAAGCTTTTGTCATTCTATGTGGAAATTCATGATCCCACTCCTGATCCATTTGTAGAGAAAAGCCTTTTCTTGCTGGCCACTTTGGTTTCTCCCCACCAGTCGCCTGGGGTCTGCCGCATTGTAGTCCCCAAATAACACACAAGACGCTGTATTAATTATGAAACTGTTGGCCTTGCTTGTTTCATACTGGCTAGCTCTGACTTAATTATTTACCCCATAATTGTTAATCTAAGTATTTCTCTTCCCAGAAAATGTTTTGAACTTCTCATCCCTATGGCAGCTACATCTTGACTCCCTGTGTTTCTCCTACCCAGAGTCCTCCTGGACTCCTAGTCCCACCTATCTTGCTTCCGTATTGGCCAACAGTGTGTTATTGACATTTACACAGGACTTCCCCATCATACACACTCTCCTGAGGTAGGACTTAAAACTGTTCAAAATCTGGATGCTTATATAATAGAAAAGACACTTAACTAGATAGATCAACGCTGTCTCTAATGATAATCAGAGGAGCTTCCTCCTGTGGTAGAAGTAGATAGGAACAAGTACCAAGGCACACAGACAGAAAATATGCAGAGAATGAGAGACCTTGGAACACTCAGCCCTAAATGGAAGGTGTCCTTGTAATTTCTCCTTGGGATTTAGGGGACCCTTTGCTGCATCTCCCTTGTCCCCATCTCCTACTTAATACACCAATAACTACTCATCCTGTTATCATAACCTCAAACTCTAGCATGCATTCCCTAGGAACCTGCCAACCAAGTCTACCAGAGAAGCAAGAAAACCAGCTAAGCAGGTAGGCAAGTTTCAGATCTCCACATTCCTCCCTCGACTCCAAACTCAATCACCTGGTCTCATTACCAGCTCTGCAGTATACTACCTGTTGCAACCTGTCATCACCACCGATTTCATTACTGGGGATTAAGCAGATGCTGGTAGAACACCCTGCTCTCTTCACTCCTGTAGAATCCTTTAGGCCCTCCATTTTCTTAGCCCATCTCCATTCCTAAATGTCAATTGCCAATATCTAGAAACATATTTTACTCAAAATCTCCAATAGCTATACTGAGCAAAATCCCAGAATAATTCCCTACCAGGCAGGACACAGTCAAAACATCCTCCATATACCAGAGAAAGCAGCAGAAACCAAGGAGCAAAAAAACCTCACTAAATGTCAAGACAAGATATCAGTATCTGTAATTGCAATCATCCCAGATACAGATGCCTAGATTCTAGTGTCGAAGCACAATCAAAAAGAGCCAGGACAATACGTCTCCCCTAGAGGCCAGTAATTATACCACAGTAGGCACTGAGCTTTGCAATATAGCAGGAACTCAAGACAGGTGATTTAAAATAGCCTTTTTAATATGCTAGAGGTCCTTAAAGAAGAAATTAATAGATCCCTTAGAGAAAGCCATGAAAATACAACAAGCAGTGGAAGAAGAGGAATAAAAGTGTTCAAAACTGGAAAGTAGAAATAGAGTGAATTGAGAAAATCCAAACTGAAAGAAATATGGAAAGAATAAGTTTAGAAACTTGAACAGGAACCAGAGGCAAACTTTACAAACAGAATATTAGAGGTAGAAGAGAGAATCTCAGGCATTGATGAGAGAATAGAAAAAATAGATACCTTAGTCAAAGAAAATGTTAAATCTAAGAATCTCCCAGAACAAAACATCCAGGAAATCTGGCACATTGTGATAAGAAAAGAAATATAAGGATCATAGGAATAGAGGAAGCAGAAGAAACCAAGGACAAAGGCACAGACAATATTTTCAACAAAATCATAGAAGAAAACTTCCTCAATCTAAAGAAGACGACTAGCAAGGTGCAAGGAGTATACAGAATACCACATAGCTGGAACCAGAAAACTGGATGATTGCACGTAGAAAACTGCAAGTAGAACCATACTTACTACCCTGCAAATAAAACTCAACTCCAAATGGATGTAAAGACCTCAACACAAAACTATATACACTAAACCTGATATAGGAGAAAGTTGGAAATAGCCTTGAACTCATTTGCACAGAAAAAGACTTTCTTAACAAAGGCACTAAGATCAACAATTCAGAACCTCATGAAACTAAGCAGCTTCTACATGGGAAAAGACATTATCATTTGGACAAAATGGAAGGCTACAGAATGGGAAGACATTTTTACCAAATACACATCCCATAAAAGGGCTGATCTCTAAATTGCATAAAGATGTCAAGAAAATATATCTCAAATAATCCAGTTAAAAATGGGGTACTGATCTAAACATAGAATTGTCAAAAGAGGAAACTCAGATGGCTGACTGAGGAACACTTAAAAAATGCTCAGCATTCTTACATCAGAGAAATATAAATCAAAATTACTTTGAGGTTCATCTTATACCTTATACTTTGAGGTCAGAATCTCTAAGATCATTATTTAATATAAATGACATCTCATGCTGGCAAGGATGTAGAGTAATAGAACTACTCAACCATTGCTGGTGGGTTCCAAACTTATACATCCATTCAGAAATTCAGTGTGGTAGTACGTCAGGAAGATGGTAATCGATCTACCTTAAGGTAAAGTGATACTGCTCTTGGGCATATATCCAAAGGATGTTTATTTTTTACCACAAAGACATTTGCTCAATCATGTTCATTGCTGCTCTATTCATAATAACTAGAAATAGAAACAACCTAGATGTCCTTAACTGATGAATAGATAAAGAAAATGTGGTACATTAACACAACATACACATCCATTAATAAGAATAAAATTCTGAAATTCACAGTAAATGGACAGAATTAGAAAACGATCACTGTAAGTAAGGTAGACCAGACCCAGAAATTCAAATATGACTTGTATTTGCATGTATGTAAATTTTAGTTGTTAACTAAATTTTTAACAAGCTAGAACATAGAGGTTAGGTTTAAAGTAAAGGGCTAGGAAGCACAGATAGATCTCCCCAGGAAAAGGTAATAGAATAGCGAGTTATGGATGGATATGAATGGGATGCAATGGGAGGATCAGGTGGGGGATGGGAAAGAAGAGAGGGATAAGGGAGGGAATACAGGGAAAGCCACATAAAATTTAGAGTCATTTGAGGGGTATAATGAAACCTAATAGAGTAGAAGCGTCCTAAAATATGTACCTATCTAAAGGCAGTGTAAAAGCAATTGCCAAATAATGGGGAGAGAGAATCTCAGTTGGGCACATCTGGTCATGAAAGGAAGTTTTCAGCACCAGGAATAGTATTATAGGTTGCTCTCCACAAAAGATGTTCAAACTCTTTTGCTGAAGGCAACACTTATAAAAATCATTGAACATGGACAAGTCAAACTAATACCTCCATTGAGCCTTGATTCGTACATGCTAGTGTATTCATCACAGGAGACTTTCTGCACATTACCAAAGAAGTAATATAAACAACAGCCCAGCTCCAAACCCTTTGATATACACTGGTGTCCTTCCTTCCAGATAAGCTACAGCAATGGTGGCATTAAGTTTGTGGAGTAAATATTTGATTTCACTTAAGTCTTATTCTTTGAGATGGAAGTCATACCGAACACTGCTTTGGTAATTAAAAATCTGAGAATAAATAACCCAGGGACCTAGGGTAAAACCAAATACTAATGTTCTACTAAAAGAACAAAGCAATAGACTAAATACAAATGACATTCTCTTATACTCGTATATCAGTGTCTTGCTCATCCATCATCAGAGAAGCTTCCTCATACAGCAGATGATAATACACAGATGCATACTCAAACAAAATGGAGAGAATGAGAGATCTTTGAACACTCATCACTAAATGGGATGCCTCCATCAAATCCCTCCACTCAGGGCTCAGGGAACCATTTGGAAGAGGAGGCAGGATAGTGTAGGAGCCAGAAGGGATGGGAGACACAAAGGAAACAAGGCTTTCTATACACAACAGGATGGACACACACATGAACTCAAGAGACCGAGGCAGCATGCACAGGGTCTTCATGTGTTTGCACCAGATGCAGTCCTAAATCTGAAAGAAGCAGACACATGTACCTATCCTTAATCCAGGAGCTTTCTCCAATTGATAACCATTTGCAAACAAAAATTTAGTTTTCTCCAAGAGAGTCTCACTGTAAAAACAAAACTGCTCTGAAGGGTAGGCTGAATATTCAGCAATAGAAGTACAAGAGAAAATGAACTCACTGGCATATTTGGAGGTACATTGCTGCCTAACATCATGTCCTGTTGGGGTTTAATTATTTGTTTACATTTTTACTTTTTTCTTAATTTTACTTTTATCTGATTTATATACTTTTCTCTCTGTTTACCCTACAGTTCTTTTAGGTATATATTATGGTTCCCATTTAGTGTTTTAATGGGATTCCCTAGTGCCAATGACTGGAAATCAGAATCAATATCTGTTTCTTGTGTCTCCTTGGGCACCTCCTTTTCTTTATTTGTTCTGTTTTATTTCGATGTGTTAGCTTTTGTTTTAACTTTATTATATTTTGTTTTATTTTATTATTATCATTTGAAGCCTATTTGTTTTCTAATGAGTGTGAGAACAGGAGTGGATCCACATGAGGCAACGGAGTGGGCAAGAACTGGTTGGAACAGAGGGAGGGGATCTGAGACAAAACAATAGGAAGAAGCGAGTAGAAGACCATGAATGAATACCATGGAGAAATGTTTGGGAAATATGTGAAATCATAGCCTCCAACGCTAAAGGTAAACAGCAGAGGATAGGCGTGGAGGATCACCACAGAGGAGGTACAATGAAGGTAAAATTGTGGAGCAGGAAATTGAATGCTGTTATGTAACAAATAAGAGCTTGGGCAGTAGAGTGAGCAAGTACAGAAAGTCTTTCCGCATCCATCTGAGCAAGCAAGTAAGAAGAGATGTAGCATCACAGTTAGAGTAGACCTCCTGGTTAATGATTTAGCCAGTCCTAATGAGTTGGAGAAATGTAATCCTAACAATTAGAAAGATTCTATCCCATCACTGTAGACTGTAGACACAAGATTGGGGGCGTTTTCTAAAAACAAATATGTATTATTCAGTGAAATATTAAGTTATTTAAGCAATCAAATGGTGGTGGTAATATTTCAGTGCAAATGGTTTCAGGAACACATGGACAGGGTTTGGAAATATGGGAATGAGGCTAGGTTAACTCAGGAAACCTGCCTGTGAAAGCAGCCCCCAAAGCCGACTTTTAACAATGGTGGTTTCAGTTCCTCTTAAAAAGACTCCGGCACCACGCAGAAGATATTCCTCTGAAGGAATAGAGGAAAAGTGATGGCTTTGCAGAGATTATGACTAAAAGAGGCAATCTCAATGAAAGATGGAAAACTATCAACCTTCATTCCTCTGTTCCTCTTATGAAAATTATATTAATTAGCAATTCATTTGCTTTAGTGTAAATGCAAAGATGTACAGCTCTACCCAAGTCCAAGGACAGACAAATGTAGAGACCATGAGGAAAGCCAGGCTTTTCTGTTCATTTCAGGCTGCATGGTTCTGACCTTCGTTATCCATTATCAAGAACTCATAGTAGGAGAGAGGTAAGAGAGAGTTATGGGGTAGGCATGATCAGAGAACATTCTACACATGTATTGAATTGTCAAAGATTAATGAAAATGGTGCAGTCATTGCAACTGAAAAGTCATGTAACTTGAGATCACACTCTCATACATTTCATTGAAATGTTATTCACAGGCACATGTAGATCAGAAGTCACAGAGCATTGCTTTAAAAAAACAATTTCAAAAATTCAAGTGTCTGGAGAATCTCGTGGACCAAAGCAGTAGGGAGGACCATTCCTGCATCAGAGTTGATGGTGGGTCAGTCTTATTTGATCCAGAGCCATCTGGTGTTTTTTAGCAGAAAGTGACTATCTGGCCAGGTTAACATACTTAGTCAGGAGACCTGACAAATTAGGGAAGTCAGCAGTGGGAACTCTCACAGATTGATGTCTATGGAAACAATTTTAATATTAGGTCATTTTCATCAACATTATACTGTGAGTTCCAATTCCTATCCTGGGAGACACAAAAGTGTCTTCTACTTGAATCTGAAGTCACAGTAAATTTCATGCTTTCAACTTCCATGAGATAAAATAATCCAGCTGTTTTTGCCACATGGATGGTCTTCATTATATGGATAAGAGGGATGGATTTGTTCAGCAGCCCTTTAACTTGTCTGGACATTCTGTAGAATTGTAGTTTACTTATTATATTCAAATTTCCAATATATATTGACTTTTAGCATCCAATAATTGGATAGTACATGGAAAAGCAATACGCATCTACTACCCCCATATCAGGATTCTTTACTGTCTCTCAAGATTCTCACCTACAGGGACATTCACCTTGTATTATTTCCTCTCTAAGAAGAAGCTGGGCTGTGACTGTGATGACACTTCATGCCTATGATTAAGCTACAGGGTATGTAAAATGATAATTGGATTGTCTGGTCTTAGTAAAGATTCCTAACAAGATGACTCTTAACCAACAGTGGATACATCTAGGGAGCCTGTACTATTCAGGTGACATCTTTAAAATGTCTTGGTTTTGGGGATGGTTCAGTAAGTAAGAGGCTGGTGACCTAACTTCAGATCCCCAGAACCTATATAAAGCCCAATGCTGTGACAAATGATATTGCAATTTGCATATTACTTTCTTAGGATGGTAGACAGACATGGAAATATTGGAAGTACACAGGTCAGATAACCTCATGAACAGGAAGGATTCTTTCTCAAACAAGGATAAAGTCTAAGATTGAATGTGAAGTTATCACTGGACCTTCAGATGTGTGCATTGGCATGTGCACAGCTATAATTTTGCAGACAGACATGCACACACACACACACACACACACTCAAACACACCACATTACACATGCACACACCATGATATGTATACTTAAAAAAAGACCTGGTGTCTCTGAAAAGCATCAACTTATCTGAGACTTGTCTATTCTTTTCCATGCATCTGTTGATGTAATGTTCCAAACTGTATCAATATAATTTGTAAGATGGAATAAGCTTGGGCAGGGATCCTAAGCGTCAAATGAGACCCCAAGTCTTGTTTGTATCCTTAATGAAACCTTGGGGGGTTCCTAGAAGATATATCTAACCAATGTACACTGTGAAATAATAACAATGTGCCACAATTATTTGGGGTGATATATTTCCAGCCATAGAGTCATTTAGTGCCAGCCATAGAAAAACTTTAAAAAATCCATCCCTAATCACAATAGACCTTTATAACTTTGGGCTGTTGACATATCAAGGAAGACTCTATTTGTGTCAAGAAAACAGATCATGACCCCTTCAGTGAGTCTGAGCAAGGAAACGTTAGGTAGGTGTCAGTCAGACTCAGGAGAAGATATTGCATCAGACCAATACTAAGGCAGCTAGTGTTTTGTATTAGAGCCTTAGTCATGGCAAGAACAGAGAGAAACAGACAATGCACAAGGATTTGACTTGCAAACTGTTTCTTTCATTCAAGAGCCTCAGGGTTCATTTAGAGAGCAATCATCCACAGTAGTTGCACAGCCCCATCTCCATCTGAACAGTGCCTGGTTGACAGATGGCTTTTTCTCTAGTAAGCCAAGTGGCATGTGACTTTGCCAACCTGGAAAGAGAAATCCAGGAATGGAGGACTTCCACAGTAACCTCACACTTTTCATATGCATAAAATGAGCAAGAACTATCCCATGCTAGCAGCATGGAGAGCTCTCTAAAGGTTATCTTTGAGTTTAATTACTATAGGCTAAGTGGGGCTTACTGCACTTCTTAGAAACATGCTGTGAAGGACATGTGCCTCTTGTTCTGTGCCCAAAGACACTAAGGTCAGTGGCAGTTATCCCAAGAAGTTCATCAAAGGTCACAGCTGTATCCTTTGTAGGAACAAACATCCTTGGGAGTTCTGTAGGCTTTCCCACACGTTTTTAGTTTTGGTTAACTCACTCCCTAATGATAAATGATAAATAGACAGACAGACAGACAGATAGGTAGATATATATATATATATATATATATATATGTAGATAGATAGAGAGAGTGAGATGGATGGATAGATAGAGAGAGAGAGAGACAGACAGACAGACAGACAGATCGGTATATATATATATATATATATATATATATATATATATGTAGATAGATAGAGAAAGAAAGTGAGATGGATGGATAGATAGATAGATAGAGAGAGAGAGAGAGAGACAGACAGACAGACAGACAGACAGACAGACAGACAGACAAATAGTAATGAATTGGGAGGGGATGTGTTTATAGGGAGACTAGGAGAAGTTGGAGGAGAGAAATGGAGGGTCTGTATAATCAAAATGTATTTTGTACAGGCATGAAATTCTCAGACCAAAAATAAATTAAACTGTTTTGGAAAGAGGAAACGATGAGTGTGGATAAACCCATAAAAAGCCTGTAAATCCAGACAGGGCTCAGCAGATACTCTGAAGGCTTAAGCACCTGTGTTTTCTGAAGCTCACTATCTCATTTCATTTCAAAGTCTGGCTGGGAAATCCTAAGAAGACTAGGTATTAACCAGTTGCTGCTGGTGACTTAGCTCCTACTGAGGGAAGAAGGGAAGCAGGGCTACGGAGCACCTACACTGAGTCAGGAGTTCCACCTCACGCTTTTCTGTCAACAAATTTGTGAGATGCCTACTTTCCCGTTGCTAATTAAGAAGTCATAGCTTTGGCTGCTTTTATGTATTTTAATCAATATTATTTCTTAGCTCACAGTGTTATAGACCAGAGTCCTGGGGACATTCAGAAACCAAAAGGCTAGGCTGCCTGCTCAAAAACAGAGACCTTGAAATCGCCAGCAGTTAAAGAGTAACAAACACGTGGATTAAATTGTGAGAACTTTCTTCCCTAGCTAAACAGTTAACTTCAGAGAAGAAAAAAAAACAAGACAGGTGTTCTACTATCATTGCTTGCTCGGTGATCTGGATCAAATTAAGGAGATTAAGGTGAAGAATTAGATACAAGGTTGATTACAAGTAACAGGACCTCTTCTGTTGGTTAAATCCCAAATACAACATGGTAGATGTACCCAGTGTATTTACTGAATACATGGAGGTGTGAAAAAAAACATAATATTATGATTAAGTCTACTTCTCTGTGCTGGAGAAACTCACAGAAACAGTTGACCTGACCATGTGAGAGCACACGGACCCCAGTCATAAAGCTGGGGAACCAGCATTGGACCGATTCAAGCCTTCTGAATGTGGGTACAAGTTAGAAGGCCTGGACAGTCTATGGGACCTTTTCTAGCAACCTTTGTGAAGGGTTTTATTTTGTTTTTTTAAGACACTGACACTAGACACAAGTATATCATCAATTCAGAAACAACCGATTAAGAGCTTCAAATTATTAGGTTGATTCTGGATCGATGATATATTCCAGATCATTAGGAACAAGTTGAAAACATTGCGGAAGGTATTTTCATTCCCATGTGTAGTTCAAAATAAATCCACGCTGGTTGTGGAAGCCCATGCCTTTAATGCCAGCATTTGGAAGAAGATGGATGGAAGGACTGGAATTTCAGATGACTACACAGTGGGCTCTAGGTCGACCTTGGTGAATTAGACACTGACAAAAATTAAATTATATTAAAAAGGTACAACTCCTCCAATCACTTCTGTAAAGGAACATTCAAAACTAAGACAATTGTGCCAATTCAAAAAACTGTTTTTTTTTCATTTTTTAAGGAAATAGACAGACTTAAGATGACACCATAAGTGAAGTATTGAAACAGTCAGAGGAAAAAGGTCAAATGGATGCTAGAGAGATTGAATTGCCTTAGGGGATGCTGTCTTTAAGGTGCTTAAAGTTAAAAACATGTGCTGTATTCCTCATACTAAATAATATATGATATGCTTTAATAATAGTTTACTAGGGGAATATGTATTAATGCCTGAGCATTTTAATAGATTATCATACAATTATTTATTTGTATATTATAAATCTTCCAAAATTTTTAGTTCTGCAGTTGGAAAGATGGTTCAATGTTTAAGAGAACTTCCTGCTCTTGCAAAGGACTCAGGTTTCTTCCTAGCATCCACATGGCAACTCACCAATATCTGCAACTCCTGAGCCAGGTAATCCAACGCCATCTTCCTACCTCTATAACACTGGGCATATGCAGGCTACACACATGCATGTGGGTAAAAAGTCTTATGCATGAAACAAAAATTAAATGAATGAAAGTATTTACGCTTGTCATGCTTACTGTGTAGGTTTTTAATATGCATATGTTGTAGAATAGCTAAGTTGAAATGATTACTATGAATGACTTAACATAGATTTTCATGGTGAAAACATTAACTCTGGACTGGAAATATTGCTAATTGGTTAAGATCACATGCTTCTCTTGCTAAGAATCCGGGTTCAGTTCCTAACACCCACAAGTTTGCTCACTGCTATCTTCATCTCCAGTTCCAGGAGATCCAAAGCCTTCCCCTGGCCCTTACAGCAGTGCATGCTCTAGGTGGTGTACATATACAAAAGGAAAACACTCATATACACACATAAAATAAAACTAAATAAATATTTAAATACAGAGAATAGCAAGATGTACTCTCTGTGGTGTGTAAGAATATACCATGATTGACTTAGCTACCATTAATTCACAGTGAATCTCTTGATATTTAAACTAGTATCCTTTGGTAATCCTCCCCCAACTCTATCCCCTGGTAACATTCATTCTACCATGATTCTAGGAGGTCAGTTATGATGCACTCCACATATAAATAAGATGGTATGGCACTTGTCTTTTTATGCTTGCTTTATTCCATTTAACATGTTATCCTCCAGATTACTCCTTCACATTGCAGAAAAAAGTTGATTACAAAAAGGATTCTACTGTGTGCACAGACACCATTTTCCTTACCCATTATTAGCTGCCAGACGTAGGCTGATCCATATCTTGGCAATTATGACTAATTATACAATAAAGGAGTTCATGAAGTGATTTTTGCATGCATATTCTGTAGTGAAAATGTCAGATCCCACTGCAGTTTTTTTTTTCAAATTTTTGAGGACCTCACACGCTATTTTCTGTAATAGCTGCTCCACTTAACATCACCACTAGCTGTGTACAAGATATTCCCTTTCTCCAAATTCTTGCCAGCACTTTTCTTCTTTCATGTATTTATATTAGCCATGTAGGTTCCATGGTGAGGAGTGGGTGAACACATCTTCTTTGTCCCTTACATATTTGTTTTGAACACCTGTGATGTGAGGCGTACTAACGACATTTAGTGTTGTATTAAACATATCTTTTAGCAATTTATTTTTATCATACACACCATTAGCGCTGACACACTGAGTCATCATAAAGCTATGAGTACCATTTAGATTTTGGTACTGTAGATGTTATCTCAAAGTTTAAAAAAAAGTCTTGTTTTGTTACTTGCCTCTTGACTCTGTGAGCAATCTCTTGACCATGGCCAGGCAGTGTATTTTACTTATATTTAAGGAGGAATGGATTTTTTGGAGACAGGACGATGACTAAAGTAAAGCTGCATAGCTGCTTCTTTGATTGAATGACTCCCAAGAAACAGCTCATATGACCTGTTGTTCTTTCTAGAGAACTCTTTTCTGCTGTTTTCTAACAAAAACAACCTCCACAGAGAGACCAAAATAAAAAACGCAACCATGTAAATATTTGTAGTTTGATGATTGCCAGTTTGTGATGTCCAATTATAAAATTTTAGAGGCAGTACTATGGTAGAGAAATCTGTTCAAACAATGTATATTTGAATGTGATAGAACAACTTTTAAACACTAACTCTTACTCTTCCCCTTGGTGTGGCGTGTGTGTGTGTGTGTGTGTGTGTCTGTGTGTGTGTGCAAACGTGCATATGTGTGCATTCAAATTTCTTTCTTTTTCTTAATCCCGAAAAGCTATTTTTGCTAAAGTCCACTTCCTTTTACTTCTATCCACAGGGAAGGCATAATCCTCCCTTTAAATAGCAGCTGGTTACCATGGAAATCATTCTAATGCCCCCGAATCAATATTGTGATTTTGCTGACATTTCAGGTGAAAAAGAAAAGACAGGCTAAGATGTATAAAAGTCACATTTTCTTCTGTTATAATGTTTACAGCAAGCAGACAGTAAAGAAAACATGAGCTCTACAACAAACTCCAGTGAGCTCCTGATTACAAAGAGCCGAGTACTCATAAAAGACCAGCCTTCATATTTAAATAATTTTGGATTTGAGTATGAACATATGTGCACATGCTCTTGGATTCAAGAGATTTCCTTCTATCTCTGAACTGAGCCCTGATTTAACCCTGTCCTTTTATTCTAATGACTCATTAGAAGACAGTTGGGTACGTATGGCTTTGCATGAGCTCCAAAGAGAAAGGTAAATTTGCATAGTAAATGCTGTTTTGCTTTTATTATATTCAAACCATCATCCAGCCTATGTGAGATCCTTATATACCCACACAGCTAAGGGCTTTCCAGTTCATCTTGAGAGTCCTTTATGAAGAGAAATGTTGAATTGGGGCCTGGTGGTCCATAAGTTGCAGAGGTCATTAAATAATGTTTAGATTTATCTAGCTTAAGTCCTCTCTACAGAAACTTAGTCACTTTCACATGTCCTCCTTCAAATACAAAAACAATTATTAAAAGGCTACTGTCTACCGGGCGTTGGTAGCACACGCCTTTAATCCCAGCACTTGGGAGGCAGAGGCAGGTGGATCTCTGTGAGTTCAAGACCAGCCTGGTCTACCGAGAGAGCTCCAGGACAGGCTCCAAAACAATACAGAGAAACCCTGTCTCGAAAAAACAAAAAAAAAAGCTACTGTCTGTTTAATGACTATTCCTGAGGCACCCTTGATGCATAGTCAGTGTAGGTACCTGAGATAAAGTAATGGCTTCAATACATTACAAGTGGATGGAGATTTGTTCCATTTTAAGATGATTGACAGTCATCCAGGTATTGCTTCTAAGAGCAGGTGATCATGACTGTGCCCCTAGTTTCGTTCTCTGTACTTTCCCCTCCTCTTAGCAGGGCTCTTCTGAGGTAAGTACCATATGATCCTTCTAGGAGTTGGCTGCATGGCATGGTCTTGTGGCACAGCTCTTAAAATCTTTGCAGCCTGAGTTATCTCGGAACTTTCTATGTAGCCCAGGACTGTCTTGAACTTAGGATCTCCTAGTCAAATCTCAAAAATTCTATGCATCCAGCCTGTCCCACTATTCCTACCTTTCCTTTTATTTTTGAATCACTCTGGATTATATACATGTGTGGTGATATCTTGCTTGTACAAATAAAGCATATTTGAAGATCAGAGGGTGGAGTTTGATGTCAGCTAACATACAGGAAGTAAGATGATGGGGAAGAGAAAGGAGATAGGCAGGAGAAAACAGGAACTCGGTCTCTTTTCAGCTGGGAAGTTAACCAGGTAAGGTCTGACCATGGCTTGCTCCTTCATTTCTTTCATCTTCAGACATGCTTTATTTGTACAAACAAGATATCACCACATAGAGGCCTTGTCACTCAGAGATTCCTGTTTTGAATTTATAATTTTATTTGGTAAAGAACCTGATATAATTGATTATGTAGTTCTGGAAGTAGAAACAGAAGATAGTTGATTTTGAACATAAGATCACACATAATTAAGAGAAATGAAAGACACCATATTTCCCTCTTAGTGTCCTCCTTGTTACCTAGCTTCTTTGGAGTTACGGATTGCCTGGTCTACAAGAGTGGTTCCAGTACAGCCTCCAAATCCACAGAGAAACCCTGTCTCTAAAAAAAAAAAGAGTGAAGGTAAAGGTGGCATGTTATCCACAGGCATCTTATCTCTTATACTAAGTGTGAATTTCTGGGTAAAGAGTCAGGAAGAACTGGAAATTTCAAGTGGGGAAGAATTATCAGTCGAGAAAAAGATGACATGCCTTGCTTTCACTATACACAGGCCTGAAAAGTGGTATGCTTGGGCTCAGGGAAGCTTCAAACTCAAGCATGGGCAGGGTAGAAGAAAAACCGCTGGGCTAGGCAGAGATCTTCTGTTGACTCACCTCTGGCAGGATTGAGGCATGCCTCACAGCTGACACACAATCATCCAAGTGACTTGGAACAAGGGACACAATGATGTGTTCCTCAGAATTAAAGTCCTGAACACTTAAGCTCAGTGTGATGTGTTTTGGAAGGTGGTGTCTTTGGGTGATAATAGGGACCCAAAGTTAGAGCCTTTGTAGACAAGTTTACTTAACATTCTTACACCCAGTCCCATCTCATACGAACAAGGTAAGATTATCAGAAGACAAGACTCCAAATCTTTGATGGGAGCTCTATTCTAAGATCATGTTGACTCCTGAGCTTTGCAGCGGAGCTGGAGGGATGAATTTCCACTCTTCTAAAACCAGACAGTCAAAGGCAATTTGTTATAGCAGCCTAAACTGGTACAGCTGTTTCACAGCTCACTTTTGACTCCACTTCAACCAAGGTGCTTCTGGGAAAAGCTTAAGTAAGCTATGGGCTTCCTTACTCAAGAACAGCTGAGGATTTATGAGATATTAGGCTAGTGTGACCAGATTTCTATTCATATACCCATGGTAGCTGTGTTTGATTTGTGTATCTCATAGCTGAGAGGGAAAAAAAAACCTACAATGGAAAAAATAAGACTTATGAAGCAGAGGCTGAAATACTTAGCTGATACAGACACACAAGATAGGAAATGATGTACAAGTGGCTACTTCTTTTTTTTTTTTTTTGGTTTTTATGAGACAGGGTTTCTCTGTATTGTTTTGGAGGCTGTCAGTCCAGCCCAGCCTCGAACTCACAG
Source organism: Mesocricetus auratus (assembly GCF_017639785.1). Lineage (NCBI taxonomy): Eukaryota > Metazoa > Chordata > Mammalia > Rodentia > Cricetidae > Mesocricetus > Mesocricetus auratus. The sequence continues at coordinate 27,952,508 of NW_024429194.1, forward strand.
AGATCCGCCTGCCTCTGCCTCCCAAGTGCTGGGATTAAAGGCATGCACCACCACCACCCAGCCACAAGTGGCTACTTCTAAAAGGTATGATCATAAATTTTTCTTCATATGTTTCCTGCATGAAAATCTCACACATGAAATGTTCTAATGAGCACCCAACATGTGTTTTAACTATGCAAATTACAAATTAGATAGTAAGAAAATATAAGTAGTAGATAACTTCTAGGCAAAAATAATTTTTGGATGATTCAAAGTCTTAAAAGTGCTGCAATGCTCACATATTGCCTTGCCCATTTTTGTTCTGTTTTTAGACTGAGGACTGAACTTTGGGTCCCAAACATATGATTGCAAGCACTCTGCTACTGAACTTCAGTACCTGTACTCTCCGGCTTTTCTGGTTGAGCATTTTAAGAACGATTGGCTGTTATTTGACAACAGACCATAATGCCTCCTATACTTCTGGGACCCAGGAGGAGGAAACAGGTTCCCAGAAGTTGAAGCCCTTGGAGATGACTGTGAAGTGGGCACAATGAATTTACCTTCTGCCCTCTCCAGAGGTCTCCCACTTTTACTGGCTGCCGTGCTGTTGACTGTCTCCGATGAGGTGCTAAGCTTGGTGCTGGGGTCTCGCTTGGGTTTGGGTGGTGGTTGTCTCCGGGATCCACAGCTGCTCTCATCCTCGGTGCCCCCAACGGAGTGCAGAGACTGAGATCTCACAGTGAATCCACTGGAACAGGGATGAGGGAGTCTGTCCTGAGGAGCAGGCATTGTCATGAACCCCATGCGGAAATGCTTGCCCACGTAGCTGGTGTCCTGGCCTCGCCCTACTTCTCCCCCTATGCTGTAAGAGAAAGCAGAAACCACCTGTGAGGAGAAAAGATACTTGAAAGCATATACACTACCATCATGTTCTTTTGTTTTGTTTTGTTTTGTTTATGAGACAGGGTTTCTACCATCATGTTCTTGAGAGGTGAAAATTCTCACTGTGAAGAAGTACGCCATTATACAAGGGTCTACACTTATAAGTCTAATTCTGAAAGTAAAACCAAAACAATTTGATCTGAAAAATAAAGTTTAACATGTATTTAATCTACAGGCACCTTCACTTCCCGATGAACTTACTATCCTAAGGGAGAAAATCCTGCACAACGGATTTTATCTTCAACCACTCATAAACAACAAAGCAAACAAACAAACAAAAAACCAAAATTTGGTGGTGAATCTTGTCCCATGACCTAAAAGGAGACAAAAATGTGGTGACTATATTTCCTAGACTAGCTCCTATTAAGTGATTAGACTCCATTCCTTTCATCTGAACCATCCCCAGGTGCATTGGTAGTATAGTGGTGAGTATAGCTGCCTTCCAAAATCATCCCCGATTGCCTCCTTAACATGCTAAGAAAAATAGCACAATCAAGAGAAGGAAAGGTTCCGTTAATAAGCAGTAAGAAGAGAGAACAAAAAACAGCAAAGGCAAAGACTGTGGAGGAACAATAGGGAAGCAGGAAGTGAGAACAGGGGAGAGAGGGTCAAAGGATGATAGAGTGGGAAGAAGGAAAAAGACTGTGGATGAAATCCAGACAGAGAGAGAGAGAGAGAGAGAGAGAGAGAGAGAGAGAGAGAGAGAGAGAGAGAGAGAGAGAGAGAGAGGGAGGAGAGGAGAGGAAGGAGGTGTTGGAGGGAAGAAAGGAAAAGAGGAAGGAAGAAGGAAGGAAAAGCTAAGATGGAGACAGGAAGACAGTTGTATGGAGGAAGAAAAACTCAGTGGAAGAAGAAGAGATGAAACACATTTCAAACTGGTAAGTGAATTGTCTGTTCTTTTGTTTCCTAGAAGCATTGCCCCATCCCTTGATGTTATATATGTGGTACCAATAAGCAGCAAGCTCACCTCATAGAGTAGAAGACTTTAACAAAGTTTTAGAAGACCTGATCCTGATATGACTCTACTTCCTCAGTATTGAGGATATAAACACATTCCAAATTTAATATTTTCTCAGGTTTTACTAGGGAAAATATGAAGATTTAGAAAGCTGTAGTTTGCAGTTCAGTTAGCCACAGAAGAAACACTGCTTGGGTTTCTTTCTATACTGTACATAATGGCAACTCTTTATGAAGAAAACATCATGAATATGTATGTGAACTTTTAGGACTACGATTTTCCTGGAGCTTGCTTTGTCCATCAAGCTAACTCACTGAAAGGAAAAGCTAAGAGAAAAATCATGTGTAAAATATTTGCATTTTCCTGAAATGTGTGAATTGTGAAAACAAACTCAGTGTATGAATTTTGTAAGCTTGTAGAGTCTGCCATTCTAGTATATGGATTTATTTAGAAATATTAAACTAGATTTTATCTTAATTTCTGTAAATGGTGCAATTCAAAGTAAAATTTGAATTTTGATTATTGTGTCTTTCATACCAATATGATATTCATCATACTTAAAAACACGGTGAGGGGTGGGGGGGAAATGGGAGCTGGGATGAAGAGAGGGGGAGAAGAAGAAGGGAGAGTAGGTCATGGGGGAACAGGAAGGTTGATTGGGGAGGTAGGATAGGGGGAAATGGGAATCATAGGTTAGAAGACAGATCAGGCACCATTGTGACCTCTAGTGATCTAAAGGGATGACACCGATTGGCAAGCTAAGCAATAGTGGAGAGACCACCTCAAATGCCCCTTCCTGATAATGAACTTGATGTCTACAACCGTCCTGGAGCCTTCATCCAGTGACTGATGGAAGCAGAGGCAAACACCCACTGTTAAACACTGAACTGCATTTTGTGGTGACTCCCCACCATAAAATTATTTTCATTGCCACTGTAATTTTGCTACTGTTATGAATCGTAATACAAAAATCTGATATGCCACCCCTATGAAAGTGTCCTTTGACCTCAAAGCGTCGCCACCCACAAGTAGAGAACTGATGAACTTGGAACTTGAGAGAATCACATGTATGTTGTGGGGAAAGACAAAAGATACAAGATCTTTATAGTTTGATATTAGCACTTACAACAATAATTTACTGCTTCAACACGATTCTTAATCTCTGTCCTTTCTTGCTTAATATTTTGAATATTAGACATTGTGTATGGCATCTTAGTACCATGGATGGCAGTGTTAAAGCAGGGCAATGGGCATGAAGTCCCAGGTGGCCTCAACATGTCAGATGAGTGGATTTTCATAGAGATACAGGAAGCATCCTATTTAATGTTTCTGTGCATTTTAATTTCTGTGTTTGCTTCAAGACCATCAATCAAGACACAAATGAGAAGTTTGCACAGAGTGTTTTGTGGAAAAACCATTAAGAATTTCTGGGAAAATGGGCTTTGTGGTGGGGAGAGGAGTCTTGAGCATATGGGAAGATTTCACTCTGGGATGACACATCTTTGATGTTCCCCACAGAAGATGAGATATTTGATTTCATCTAACTTTGCCTTAAATTATTTTCATCTGCATGTCTCTTTTTCATTTCTGTTGTATCACTGAACAAAAGCTGCTTTAAAGATTTATTTAGACAGCTGCCTCTTTGCCAGGAACATACTCACCTAGGGAGATCTACGCATGTGTTAATGCACACAGGCATTTATGAGACAGTTACTAGAAATAATTGTATCAGCAATTTATCTGTTACCTTTGACCTAAATAGAGCCTGTACCTTTTCCAAGATAGATAATTAGTCCTTCTTCTTTGTGTCAGGATTTTCTATTTATCAGCACAAAACAATTTTGTGTAATGCTGGTTTTGCTTATAAATATCCTGTTACACACAGTAACACTTCTACCAAGTGAAGTACAATGTGTGCTTCAAACAATAACAGGTAGAAAGATGCAAGTTTAGTTCCACCTGGCAGTGAATACATAATAAAAGCACATGGCTAAGATTGAGTTACATGTGCATGGCCTTTGTTCAAGTCAAGGTGAAGGACAAGCAGTAAGGATAATGACACACCTAACTAACTGCAAGAAATTTAGAAGTGTGTTGAGTCCAAAGCACACTGAAGATCACGGAATGAAGCATATAAGCAGTTTCTGAATCTACTGAATATCTGTTTTTTTTAACATGCCAAATGCAAGATACCCCATCCTAAAGGCAATAATAGAAACATATCTGCTGCGTATCTGTCAATATGACTCAATACCTCATGCTATAGCTACAGTAGCATGTGCTTGAGATCTTACTTGATGGAAAAACATACAATGATGGATGAAGTTAGTTGAGGAAATAACCACTTTGTTTTTTCAATTTGTTGGATATTGGCTGTGTTCTTCAAAACACATATATATTGAAAATGCAATTCTCAATTCAACTGTGTTAGGAAATAGGGCCCATTAGTGGGTATTTTGTCAGAAAGGCTCCATTGATATGAAGGGATTTGTACTGATTATAAAAGGACTGAAATGTTATAGTTTAATATCTTATGTTCCTTCATTCCATGATGCCTTAGACCAAATTATAATGAAACCAGAAATCCCTCACCATATGCAGCCCTTTTATCTTAGATTTCCCAGCCTTTACAACAGTAAGCCAGTCAGTGAGAGTTCCAACAATAGTGGGAGGCTCTTGCTCAAAAATACATTAAAGAAGACAGACAAACAGGCAGAAGAAGGGAGGGAGGAAGGAAGGGAGGGAGAGAGGGATGGAGAGAGAGTGAGAGAGGGAAAGGAACAGGGAGGGGGAAGGGAGAGAGAGGGGGAGGGAGAGAGAGAGAGACATGCAGAGTGATAGAGGAGGACACCAGATATTGACAAATGGCCTCTATAAATGCAGACACAGATGAGAGCACATGCAAACATACCCATACAAATAAATAAAACAGGAAATATCCTCGAAGTGGACAAGACCACTGACTTCGAGCATCAGAAACAGAGAGGATGGTTTTTCCAACCAAGCAGAGTAACATATGTTTGGAACATGGGTGACAGATAGCATTGGGTGTTTCTTGGAGTTTTTGTTGTGAGCCTTTCCCTTTAATAGCTGAGCTATCTCTCCAGTCTTTTGGGGGTATCTCTTGATACTCCCTTGTTTCCTTGTGACTTTGAGATGTCACATGCGGCAAATTTAGCTCATGGAGGTTGCAGTCACAAGAAGTTCCAACTTCTCATGAAAGAGACAAATCTTGTGACTACAAAGGTCAGAAAATGTGTTCAGAAGGGTCCAGCTAATTAATGACTGTGCACAAGGGGTTTGCTGAGTATAAGTTGCAGCCTCCACACTATCTGCTGTCACTGAGATGGTAATTTATTGCACTAACTGTATCCTTCTCGATTTACCCTCAGGAGGGGTCAGATGGGAAACAGCAAAGTACTGAGGGGTCACTTCAACTACATTTTGGGGACAGCATGTGACGGTTTGCAGGTGTGTAGCTCAGATATGCTTCAAGAGAAAATCTCAGAGACGAGCAGCTAACGCCTAGCATCCAGTATAATCTTCAAAACCTGCTGACACGTGAGATGTGAGGGCTTGCTTTTGCTCCATATGTGAAATTTTTGCCTCTGAGTTCCCATAGCTACAGCACCATCTCAGGCTCTTCCTGTCCAATTGTTTCTCCTTCCCTTTGTCCTTTTGTAGTTAACAGAACAGCACCAAAGTTGAGCAAACCTAGCCACCCCTGTATCTTCTTCTTCATCTCTCTCAGGAAAGCTCCTCAGTAAAACTCACTATCTGCCTCCTTGGGGACCCTAACCTGACATATGACATAGTGAAGCCAAACCTTATTCAGACCAGGTTTTATAACAAACTTTACAAAATAGGCATATTGAAAAAAGATAGTTGGGAAAGATGACGGCTGGGAACAGCTCTGCCTCCACTAAATCAGGGCAATGACATAAGCACAAGAGACACTCACTCCAGAGTGTCTGAAGGTGACCTATAGCTTGTTATACAAAATTAAAAAGAAATAAAGACTTGCGTCAATTTAGCATTTGCTGTGTTAGGGATTAAATGGAGGGCTTTATTTATGCAAAGTCAGCACTCTAACAATAAGTAGGAGCTTCGGCCCTCATTATAATACTAATGCACACATCCCGGAGTGGACATTTAAGATGCTAATGATAAATTTGACATATGAAGTCATATATAGAGCTGCAAGTAACAGAGCTTATGCAGAAAAGCACACTAGATGGATGAGTCCCAAATCCTGCAAAATGTGACATGAAAGCACTGGCGCTTTGTACAGCATTACTATTCGAGTCAGTAAACTTTCTGTGTTCTCATCCTCCTCTTTCTTGGAAGCATACCTTTCCCTAGCAACCTACTTCTACTTCTGATGCAACTGTGTAACTCTATGCAGTTTCTCAGTTGGGGACACGAGAACCTGGAAACCTTCTGAGAGATCTGCTGAACCCCAATGTCTACTATTATTACGAAACACAGAAACCAAACTAACAACAAAGAGAAATCCGGAAAACAAATGTGAGGTTCAGAAAAAAGAAGTGCTTGTGCAAATAGGTCACTCCCCTATTTCAGACTGAGCATTTAAATGATGTTGGGAATGTGAAGAACCAGTTCTACTGTAGGACTACTTGTCTCTGAGTGAAAGCTACGTGGGCTGAAGACTCCAGCACTGAAGATAGACTAAGCCTGACACATCTCATGTTATAAAAATAAAAATCAAGTTTCATAATCTTGAATTTAAACAAGTCTGTTTCTTCTCACACAGCAGAAGTAAGACAGCAGGATCAAGTTGCCTTTCCTTCTTGTGACTGCTATAAGACATGGAGAATAAAATATGGTATGGCTTAAAGCAAATAGTAATGGATTTTTCCAGAAACAATAGGTTGTGTACTTCTAAATTCCTTCCCTGTAATAGTTAATCTTAATTGTCAACTTGACAGGATTTATAATCACCATGGAAATAAATCTCTGGGCATGTGTGTTCCTTGACTGTGTTGATTGAGGTGGAAAGTCCCACCCTAACATGTGGGAAACACCATTCCTTTGGTTGGAGTTTTTAAATGAAGAAAAAGAAAGAGCTCACAGCAGCATTCAAATATTTGCTCCTTCATCAGAGACACAATGTGACCAGGTGCCTCATGCTACTGCCACCATGACCAAAGCTTACTCGCCATCATACACTGTAACCTGGGATTATGAGCCAAAATAGACCCTTACTTCCTTAAGTTGTCAACTATGTTCTTACAATAAGATAAATGACTAACACACATAATGGAAGAGATATTGGCTAATGGACAGGAGTGACAATTTGAGTGATATACACATACACTATAAAGATACATTATATGTGTTTGTATCCGTATACATATACATTGTGTGTGTGTGTGTGTGTGTGTGTGTGTGTGTGTGTGTGTGTGTTCATTATATATCCTAAGGTATCTCACTCAGTAACTGGAAATCTTTAGGTCCTGAATTTTATGGCCACTTTAAAAAATTTATTAAATCTTGATATTTGTTAGATAAACTCATCAACTTTGCCTGAGTACACCCATGAAGAACCTGTGGCATAAATCTGATGTGTGGTACATAGTCTACAATCTTAGCTTTAAAGTACTTCCTTCTTAATTCTGTCCTACTAAATTTTAGTAATAAGATCACTACTTGCTTAGTGAATCCACATATGGTACCACAGAACTTAAAAAAAAAACCTTCATGAGAAGAAAATCAAAACAAAGTCTTATATTTAACTGCAAGTAGCAAGAGTCTAGGTAAATAGATTCCTTCTTGCAGAACATTCTCAAATGCTTGCTTTATTTTCTCAAAGCAATTGTTGATCAGTATTGAAAGGGAAACTTGAGAATCATGAACTTTGAAAATCTTCTAGTACACAAATAGTTAAGATGCTCATCTGCCAGCTTATCATGATTGCTATGTTTGAGAAAACCTGATTTTCAGATAGAGACAAATTCTTGGAAAAGGTGAGTTCCTGAGATCAGGTGTCAACTTTCAAAGTGACAAGGTCATGACTTTGTCTATAATAATTTTGAAGCAAACATGCCAGTATTTTGCAATAAAGATTTCTTTACTAATAAATGTAGAAAGAAAAAGAAAAGAAAATGAATCTTAGTCTCTATTCATATGCATACATGCATTGTTTTAAATCTGTTTAGAAAGCCAGTAAGGAAACAGAAGGTATAGTTAGAACTATGCTTACTTTAGAAGAATTTTTTCAGCAGCAATTCTGTAGAGCTAGGCTTAGAAATCCATTTCTGATGCTGATTCGGTATCTAGCATATGTCTACCTTTGTGAATACCTGAGGCACTGGGATATTCTTTTGTATTGGTGTGTCTGGTAACAGCACTAGAACACTTTCGACTGCAAAGCAAATAAACACAAATTGGAAAAAAAAGAAGTAACAACTCTATAAGAGACAAGTTTGCCTGGTGGGGAAGTTGATCACTGTACTAGTTAACATTAGGTATTTCACTATGAACGAATTATGAATGCTAAGTTATCAACCCTCTGACTTCATTTGGGAAAAGAATGCCTGGAGAGTTCGTATTTGATACATTCTTCCTCTTGCCTTCTCTGTGTATGCATGAGAGTGAAGGTTGATTCCTGCTTTCTTCTGAGACACTGCCTAGCACACTCTAACAGGGGACACCTATACCTGATCAAGAACCAGGCCTCCTCCTAGTATGATCCAGAGCTACACTTGTCTGTGTTTAGGAAAATTGGGCATTGGAAGAGACATGAGGCTAATACGTCATATATAGACTGGTAATGACTCAAACCAAAATCACACAAAACAGAAATGGTTAATCATGTCTGCCTTAGTGCCTGGCAACTTATAATTAAAAAATCTTATATTTGCACAGTCAGTGAGGCCATTCAGGACTGGTGAGCATAGTGGCTATCCCAGTCACCCATCGACAGCTTTGTGAGAAACTCTTCTCATTCATGGCTGCAGATATTATCTGTCTTAGTCTCTTTTCCTGTCATCATAATACACTACTGTAAGGAATGTAACTTCAGCAAGAAAGGGTGTATTCTAACTCACAACTCAAAGTACGGCCCATTGCCATGGAGGAGCTAAGGGAGTAGAAAGTTAAAGTTTGCATCTGTTATCAGAAAGCAGAGAAAATGAATGCATATTCAGCATCCCTACAGGTAATGACAAGACCCATAGTTAGTGAGTCTTCCCACCACAGTCAATAGAATCTGGACAACACCAAAGACATGCCCAGAAGCTACCTCCTAGGCAATTCTAGATCTCATATAGTTTACAAATCTGAGTAGCCACCACATTAGTAGATCCTTTGTCAAGTAAGGAAAAATAAACACAAGGAAGTCTACCTAAGAAACAGTTAAGTGGGGGCCTTCTAGAGTCAACATATGCCATTTATTTGGAGGTTTAGTATTTCCTCCCCAGGAAAGATTGATAGAAGATTTTCTAGTCACCAGGATTAGTTTAGAGATTGGAAAATGCTTCCTCTTGGATAAATCATGGTGAACCACTGTATTGGAAGTTGTGGCCTTTCTTTTGAATATGAAAGGAAATTGGTGGGATCCTGTGTGACAGCATTCTACGGATCCTAAATCTAGCTATGCTTTAAGCTAGATCAAATCCAAGATTCTTTGGACAATCATATTGAAGTTTCATAATATCTATATTACAGGAAGTTCCAGCTGAACCAAGATGATGTTCTCCAGATACTAGTCACTAAGAAAAGACTGATAATGTGATGAAAAAGGCCACTGGTGCCATGAAAAGGCAAGAATGATAAGCAGAAAAACAAAACAGCCTACTAAAGTATTGTCCAAAGCATTCTTGTTATTTTAGCACTATGCATAGAAATAATTAACTGCCTGATATATTTGCATTGTACATATTTTTAAACGCATAGTCTGCTTTGATATGGAAACTTGGTTCCTGTAAAATTAAGTGTTCATATTTCTCTTCCAAATTATTCACTCATCATTACCCGTAATGTCTTCCCTGAGTCCCACTTGCTTATTCAAAGCCATAATCCGTGGCTTTCTTGCCTTAGGCTCCAACATTCATTTTCGGTACTTCATATCCTCTGTGATATCTGTTTTCTGCTCTTTTACTTCTAATATTTCCACTTGCCTAGGTTCTTTTCCAGACATCAATTTCCTGTGTCTGGATGTTTGTTGATGCTTCTTGGATGCTTATGTCAGGTGTTAAGATGTGTTTTTTATATGCCATTTCATTTACTGTTTTAATAAACTTTACAGAAAAGATAAGATAAATCAAGGGGGAAAAGCAGAAAAATCATCCCAAAGATATGAAACTGCTTTTGTTAGCTTCAGGTATTATATTTAACATTAATAAGGATTAAATTCTTTCTCCTAGCTGGACTATTTCAACTACATCTAAAATTTTGTATCTTAGAAAGAAGAATAAACATGCAATTATCTGTCTATTAAATAATTATCTAAATTTAGGTAAGAAGTATGTATTTTTCAATTGTCAATTATTATTATTTATATAATGGTCAGACACTTTTCAGGGTTTTTATAACAAATTTAAATGGCACAAGGCAACAATAAATTATCTACCAAGGTGACTGATATAGGTGCTATAGAATGGATGCTGTGCGCAAACTCAGTCTGCCAAAATTCATAATCTGATGCTAACCTTCAGACTGAAGACATTTGGAAGTGGTAAATGGGAGATAACTAGGCAAGGAGAACAGAGATCTCTTATGTAAGATTAATGTTCTTATTAAAGATAACTGAAGAGTTCTCAATGCTTCTGCCATGTGAAAATATAATAGTATATAAATCTTCTGTGGACCAAGAAATAGGATCTCTATGGGCCAAGACGTTTGTGAACCAGGAAGCAGGACCTCTGTGGACCAGGAAGTAGTGCATCTATGGATCAGGAAGTAAGTCCTCTCTGTGATCCAGAAGGTAGGACTGCTGCTATACACCAAGAAGTAGTCAAGCAGGCCCTCTCTATGGACCAGGAAGCATGACTTTTGTGGAACAAGAAACAATGCCTCTGTGGCCCAGGAAGCAGGACCTCTGTGGGTCAGTAAGTAGGACCTTGGTAGACCAGTAAGTAGGACATCTGTGGGCCAGAAAAACAGGACCTCTCTGTGATTCAGAAAGCTCCTTGTGAACATTGAATATACTAGAGGCATGAGTTTCACAGCCTTCAGCACTGTGCAAAGTAAACCTGTGTATAAGCCACTGAATCCTGACACTGATTTCTTTCCTCCTTTCCTTTCTCTTCTTTCTCTCCTTCCTCCCTTCCTTCCTTTCTTTTTCTTAGTACACTAGAAAGACAGTGTGTCTGTGCACATATTATATAAGTCTCTAAAATTTCCTTTCTATCATTCTGAATTTCTAAAGAGGCAGGCCTGTGTTATGATTCGTATTAAGGGCAGAACAAATTCTCCTGATCATCTTTAAGACTTATTTGAAACATGACAAGTGCTTTTAAGATTAACATATGTAATTACTTATGGTACTTTAGAATCTAAAATTAAAACACTACTTATTTCTATACACAAATAAGATCTCCATGATTTTTAAAGTACTGTCGCTTGAAGAAGAGAAGGTACATGGAAAATAAGTTGCGGTATTCTGACTCAGTTTAAATGTAGTTTACACAAGTTCACACCTTGGGAGATCTTTTCTAACAATTCAACCCAAAAAGAGGAAGTTCTGAAAAATGTTATTTTATTTATATCATGAAAACCAACAAAAATTTTGATTATGGTTTGAGAACCTGCCAACTTTCTAGAAATAAGATTGGCCAGCCATATGTAGCCTTTTTTTCCATTCTAGAAGTAGAAACTAGAAGGAGAATGTTAATAGCCTTGAACTTCCTCTGTAGAAGGCACATTTAAATAATAATTGGTTAGACTTTCCAGAATGTAATTTTTGATCAGACAGGACAACTTCATTAGGGAACTTATTTTAGTTGTTTACTATTTAGTATAGGAAAATAAAAAATCCAGGTAACGTTTGACTGGGCAACGAACAAAGCTGATTGGTCAGTAACTCAAGGAACAACAGACTATAGAACCAGCATGAACTCAGTATCATGTAGCCAGGCATGTTCTTAGAGGAAGCACCATGTACATTCACCATCCTCTGAGGAACCCATGAAATCCCATGACAGGAAGTATCTTTTCAGCTCATGCAGTACATGAATGAGATTTCATCAGATGAAGGCATCGGGTGCTGACACATGGAATCAAGAGAGCTTGAAAAATGTGACAGGGCTAGTCAGGCAGAACTTCATGGGACCTTGCTACCTTGTTTGCTTGCTGGCTCAGAGCTTGGCTCAAATGGACAATCTTTAAGGTTACACTAAATGGATGAATTTGTGTGTACATACTATGGAACAGTCAAGAACAACTCATAGAAGCATTAAGCAATGAGATAGGTGATGTTTTTACTTAACTATATTCTTCATCTCCCCCTTTCCTTTAGTTGACATTTTCTACTTTAATGATGGAGAAAGAGCAAGACCTGTGAGTGCTTATGCACAGATATCAGCATAATTCCCTCCTCTTCATCCCTCTTGACCTGCTTTGGGCTTACAGCACTCATCACTTCTGGGCTAAATTAGTGTCTTTGCCTCTTAGCTGATCTTTCCTCTGTCTCAGTGATGCCAGACTTATGCTTCAAAATGAAAATTTGCTCATGTCACTCTAAAGAAGAACCCTTGGAGTGCTTTTCTGTTTCTTTGACCTAAAAATTTACACTCATGTGATATCTGAGACCTTTTAAGGCCTGGATCCTCTATCGATAGTCCATCTTTTCCCCATCTTGAGCCAAAGAATCTTCTAACATAATGTATTCTCACTTTACCACTGCTCCAAACAGCTGATAAAAAACATCCAGGCTGAACAAGTTGTCAAAAGTTTTGAGTCTAAAACGTAAAAGTCAAGTCAGTTATGAACTCAGCCAGCAGTTGCACAGTCCTCTCTGATGTTCTGTTTGGATAAATTATGTATACGATTTTTTTTTTCAGTGTAGTTTCTTTGAGGAAGCCTTCCATCACCAGATGGGTTTGATAATGGCTGAACTCAATACCTATTCACTGCTCTGTCAGAGGATTCTACTTGTCCTGTCTGGAGATAAAAAATATCCCAACTATCCTTGTGTCATTTCCCAAGTTCTCAAAGTCTTAAATGTCAGCACATGGCCCCACTTTATCAGTTCCTTAGTTGATCTCCTCCACTGATGGTCAAGCCACCTGCAGGTATTATTTCAGAAAATAGGCAGGAAGACAAAATACCAGAAACAAAGAGGAGTTGTGTCTTCCAAGAAAAATACTAGCTATTTTCAGAACCATCCTGCTTTTGAATTCTTTGGCATCAGCAGTCTCAAACTGTCACTGAAAGGAAGCTGCAATGACTCTGTGAGGCAGGCAGGATTAGCCAGTTATTATTTTGTTATCTACAAAAGTCATATCTTCAAATGTTATTTTCCATATCCCAGTGGCCAATTTGAAAACTTAAACTTAACAACCTAAATTTCAAGCTCTGCTACTGACTAGCTCTGTGTCCTCTTAGACATTAAATTTTTTCAAGTATTACTTTCCTTTTCTGGAAATGGAGACTATCAATATATACCTGTCACATGATTTTTATAGATAATTTAGATGCCTAAGATAACACAGTAGAAGCTCTAAACAAATCATCTTGGAAACAATCTCTGAAGTGCATCTCATTCTCCCTTAACTTTGTAAAGTTTCTTACTTGACAGCCATGGCATTCTGAGAACAGCAGCCAAGTATCTGTTCTTTGTTATGCCCACACACTTATGCTTTAGAGATGAAATTGTATGCTTATGAGAGTCAGTTACGTTTGCATTCAAACCCCAAGACAGCTTGTACATGATCCTTGGAAGAAGAATACACTTTTGCTAATAGTGTTAACATACAAAGCAGTGTGGTGGATTTGAAAAAAAAAATCATGGAAGTAGCAGATGTCATGATCTTCAACACAGCTTCACTATTCACTATTTCCAAAGCAGTGTAACTGCCAGTCAAAAGGTAGATGGTGACTTCCCAAGCATAGATCATCATTTATGACATGGCATTTGACACACATCACAAATAAACACTTGTCATTATTATTATTATTGCTTTATGAGAAAAACAAATAAAATGTCTATTCTACTTTTCAGAAGCTGGATTTTCCATAATCTTGGCCGGAAAAGGATTGGTATGACCCAAAGTTATTTCTGTCTTCAAATTTCACAGCCAGAAAAATGAGTTATCTTGGATTTTGTAAAGCTCCCAATTATACTGCCAGACATTCATTGACCTTCTAGCAGAGAAATAGTATAATTTGCCAGATAAAATCACAGGACTGGAATGAAGCAATCTTTAATGTCAGCTCTGTCTCAAACATAAGGTGTCTCTCCTCCTCAAATGCTTGTAGGATGTGCATCTTCTGACCATGATCCTTGCGATTTAATGGGCATTTTAAATTTCTTGGGAGAAAGCTTAAAGACTATAAAGAATGTACTATGAGATTTAGTGTACTTGAGCATGGTGAAAGGCTTCTTGCAAAATATACTTCTCAGACCTTAGAAATATTTTTAAGGTTTAGACCAAATTATGTTGGGGAGAGGAAAATGTGCTTCAAAAATGTATTTTAAAAATTATGTTGAAAAAATGAACTGTTGATGACTAAAAATGTACCAGTTTCACAAAAATTAATGCAATATCTTCCTAAAGTATCAGTGTTGACTTAAGGTTCCCCTTGCTTACAGTCAAGGTACTTCTATAGATCCAATGAACACACCTTGAGATGACTGAAAGATTGAAGAATCTGTGGCTTCATTAATTCAAAGCATAAGCACTTCAAAATCTGTTTCACTGAGAAAATGGTGTGTTCTGATGCTTTTCATCACTCCAACCTCCCGGACCCCCCTCCACACCCATTTCTTCTATTGAAACTGTCTTCTGCAGTACCATGATGCTCTGATCCATGGAGACTAAGAACTTCCAAGTTCTTCTTCAATTCCATGAATTTATCGCCAGTATTGTAGCTATATAATCCTCATTACCATATAATAATTCCTTAGTCTTCTAGCAAGTGTTCACATATGCTTCCTGTTGTCTAATCTGTCTCCAAGGCTTTGTATTAGTGTTTGTCTGTGAATGGTGTATTGGTTACTTTTCTCATTTCTGTGTCCATATACCTTACAGTCTGTAACTTACAGGAATGAGAGGTTATTTTATCTCATGGTTCAAAGTATATAGTTCATCATAGTAGGGAAAGCATGGCTTCAGGGGCAAAACAGCTCTTCACGTTGTATCCACAGCCAGGATGCAGAAAGTGACCAATGCTTGGACTTAGCTCAGTTTTTGTTTTTCATCCAGTTGAGGGGCCACAGCCCAGGGAATGGCATCTATACCCCACAGTAGGGTAAGTCTTCAGGTCTCAATTAATATAATTTATATAATCCTTCACAGAGGTGCCCAGGGGCTAGTATCTTCAGGAATCCTAGACTTTGTCAAGATGACAAACAACATTAACCATCACAGTCACTCACATGGAGTCTCTCAGTTTTCCCCAACAAGGGAAGAACACTCCTAAGAAAGAAATAAGATGAAATCATCCTTCTTCTTTAATGTTGTTGGGCTTATATTTGAGACTGCACATATCCTCTGTAAAACAACTTAGGCTTTGTGTGACCCAGCTCAATCTTCTTTTGCATTTTATTATCAACTCATATGATCTCACTTCCCTGGGGACTTATCTCTTTCAGATTACATCTCCACTTTAAAAAAGGTATCTCTGAGCTGGACAGCGGTGGTGCACTCGGGAGGCAAAGGCAGGCAGATTTTTGTTTATGAGGCCAGACTGGTATACAAAGCTTCAGAGAGAAACCCTATCTCAAAAAAAAAACAAAAAACAAAAAAAAGGCATCTCTGATTCATCAAAACCTTGGTTGAATTCCACCCCACCTCTGAATCTTCAATCAACTATTTCTTTCTTCTTTAGTTTGAATGTCTTATCTGTTGTTGTTTTGTATTTTTATTATAGCTATCCTATGCAAACTTTAAATTCCAGAATTCTGTAAGAAGAGGATCAAATGTATCCCTTTATTTCTTATGTATTTCTTATATGTCCAACATGCTTGTTAAATATTAAAAGGAACTTCTACATGATCAGGCATTTAAATGAAATTCAGACCCACGTTAAAACTAATCTATAATTATTATGCATAATTTCCAGATATAAGCTATATTAAAGGGTATCAAGTGTCTAAAATGCATCTGCAATAGAATAAATATAACAAGTCACAAAATATTGTAAAATGGAAAGATAGCTTGGAAGGAAGCAACAAGGCAAAATATAGAGAACTGTATGTTGTTCTGAAATCCCCAGCTCCTGGAGAGAACAGTAAAGTCACCCTCTTTCCAGGAAAAACCGTCAAAATGGAAAAAGTAAGTAAATCATCTATAATCTATGTGTCTGCAGAAAAAATACTATTGATCACACACACACACACACTCACACTCACACACACGCATATGGTACCATATCCATTCTCCAACATTTGTTTTGTATCCAACCTAGTTAGGAAATTTTGTTTCTAATTCTGTTCCTGAACCATGTGTGATGATTAGTGAATCCATTCCCAAAGATAGAATCGTTTGTTTATCAAACAGGGGTAGTAATATCTTAGTCAGTGATCCCTCAGGATAGATTCTATTCATGAAGCATTTTTTCTACTTAAGAACAAAGAATATTTTGCAACTATTTTTATTGTGCATATTAGCATGATAAATACGTGGGTTGAGAAACATACTTCCTGACACTTTTGAAGGCCATTAAAAAGTTATTCATGTAATGGTAAAAACAAAATCTCTATCCTTCATCCTTATAATCAGTGACATGCAAATATGAATGACAAGAGATACTACTTTAAGAGTCAAATATTTATTCCTGGCTGTTTAGTTCCTGTAAATGGACCAGTGACCCATCTTTATGCACAACAGGTTCACATCTGCTTAATGCCCCAAATGGAGTAATGGAATAGGCTGAAATATAGATGTCAGAGACTGCCGACTCAGGGGCCAGAAGTCTGGCGGCCTGCTTTCCTGGAATGGTTTTCCGGGAACAATGCACTCTCCATGATTAGTTTCCTTTAGACAAAATAATTGAATCTAATGCTCTCATGTCAATGAAAGCACTTGGATTATCAGCTTTATGTGGTAGCCCCTAGAGGCTCCAGGGTCTGGTATTAAAACTTGCCTTTGATTAAACCTCATCTTGCTCTATACATCTTTATGCATAGCAAATTAAAAGCTATTATCACAACATATTAGCCACAGTTTTAAGGCTCATGATGCTTCTAAATGTAAAGGAAAACAACTCCACATTATAATGGATGTACTATCTTAGTTTTCCTCTTTACATTTATCATCTGTTTTATGTTACACACAACAGTACAATGCTAAACAATAGAGAAAGATACAGTGATACAAAGACACTGAAAGGTTTTACAGTGCAGTGAAGAACAAATATAAACTTAAAATTTATCCTATTAAAATAAAATCATCCTGAGGACGTCAGAGAGGACAAGGGAAACATAAATTTATGGCTATCTAATTGGAAAAGGAATTTGCCATTTATTAAAGCATGGCTCAACTGAAGAAGGAATATTAACTAGGTGATCTTTCAGAAAAAAAAGAGTTTTAGGTTTACTTTGGTATTTATAGCTGTCATTTGTAGATATTTGTTTCAATTTTCTTTTACGTAGCATCCACAAAATATGGAAATAAAGAAATCGAATCTAGCAAGGGGTGACAAAAATATTTTTGTAACATATCTTACCTAAAAGGAAATAGATAAGTTTAAGACAACTGTGTTCCCTGGGAACACAATTTCTGGGAAAAAAACATAAAGCAAAACAACTCTACAGAGACAGCATTTGCTTCCTGCATTGACCACAGCACTATGGTTCTAATATGATCTTTATGATTACCAAAACTTTACCCTCATAACTTCAGGTTTAAGCATCTACAGAGTTGATTCCCAATGCTTATCTTTCCAAATCACTTCCTCTCTTTCTCAACTCATCTTTGTTATTCATTTGAAATTTCCATCTTCTCTGTTTCTCAAACACTGCAAAACTTGTCTTCTGGTGTGTAGCTTATATTTCACAACTAATTATTATTGTCACTGCCTGGCACATCTTCTTAAATGTGATGTTCTGGGTACTCCTCTCTCATGGGATGAACACAGTTGTGTCAGCTGCAGAGGTCAAGATCAGCCAATGTTTCCCTGTAGAAAGTGGCCTAAAGAAGCCAAAAGATTAGACACTTCTGAAATAAAACATCCCTTGGCTCAGACTCAAACAGCACTTAATTAAAACTGTTTTGTTATATGGCAATGCTACATATGTTCATTTCCAGTCTCTATTGGTGCTCACAAAAGAACTAACACATGTCTGATAGGTACTTTAATTTAGAGTTACCTATGCTAAGTAGCATACTAGACCATTGTCAGTCAGCAATAGTGAATAGGATACTCTCTAGTTACCTATGCTAGATAGCACACTAGGCTATTGTCATTCAGCAATAGTGAATAGGATACTCTCTCACCAAAAACTTGGAAATAGGGTGATTAAGCTCGCTATTGTAAAGAAACAGTAGCAAGAAAGAGAAAAACGTGAATTTCTCCTTTAGATGTGGGGAATGAATAAATGATAATTCTTCCGGTACAATACCTCCTTCCACTTTTCAAATCTTTTCCTTAGGACAAGGAATGCATTCTTCTGCCTGTGGGAGCCTCTCCTAGGGTAGCCATTCTCAAATGCTTCTACTTCTTAAGCTTCTGGAATTTTAAATAAAACAGCTTGTCCCTTGAGTCATTTCATTGCCAAACATTAATTTTTGGATCCAAAAGTATATGCTTTTATTTTGTTTTCATTTGTTTGTTAAGTTTTGTGTTATTGTCAGACCTATTCTATAACTTCTGGCCTCATGTAAGTCTCTTGCCTCAATTTCCCAGTTCTGCCATTACTGGAATGCCAACTAAAATAAACACTATTAGCCTTGGGAAAGAATTGTTTTTTTTCCTTAAAAAGTCTTAACTCCTGATCATGGAAAATGTGGTTGAAACAGTATAACTAAGTGACCTGCTAAGATTTAGTTATTAGTTACTAAATTATGCTCATATGCAATTTTTGCAAGAAAGAAGCTATATAAACTCTACTAATTTCATTCTGTATAATGCTCAAACATACTGCTTTGAACACATTAGACAAATTAAGAATACATACAATTGTAGTTTTTAGTTAGTATTATTTCTTTTTGTACTAGCAATATAATGGAAAACACACATAAGTAACAGCTAGAGTCTTTCTTGTATTCCATATCACATTTTTTGAGAAGTCTAAGGAAATAAAAAATAAATCTTCCACAAAGATAAAGATGAAAATCCTACAGAGTTGAGCACACAAACTTTGTGAATAGGTATCAATTTATTCCACCCCTCCATACATTATCTCAGTCCCCAAATAACCAGTAACAGTAACATTCTCTAAAGTAATGCCACCAAGTTCAGGAAGTAACATGAAGACACTACATTTCACCTTGACACATCAAACACATATGAAAGATCTGCAAGCCAGCTCTTCCAAATAGTCCTCAAACTCTAAAAATAATTTTCTGGAAGGAATAGAATTACATACCTGGACACCTGGTATCTTTTCTCAGCACAACAGGAGATTTGGCATGAAGCTAAAATGAATGGTTATTTGGAAAAAGAATGTGAATCTTGCTGAGCTAGTGGTCACTTCAGAGTACTATTTGAGTGACTGATCCTGTTCAGTTCAGAGGGATGGGTGTGATTAACTGCATCGAGGCAAATGATTCATTCTTGCCACTGTAAGTCATATCCAGAGTTCAGCAAGTACTTCCTATTTCCCTTCAGTTATAGTGGCCTTTTTATGGTACATCAGGTGACAGAAACTTTGGTTCATATCCAGTTTGTGGGGAAGACAGAGTCATTGAGTAATGGAAGACAGTGGTCTATGTGTCACATTTTCTCACACTGAAGGAACTTGGATTTATAAAAATCTTTCTTAAGAGTGCCAAAAGCTGTCATGCACCTCATATGACGTTTTGCAATTGATGCATCTGATGCATGTCCATTTTACAAATCAAACCAGGGAACAGTAAAAAAGTAAAGTATTAAAGAACTGACACTAGCAAGGGCAGTAAGTTGGAGGTAACTGATAATGTGAGATTGATTCAGAGAGTGCAAAGACTCGAGTTACAGTGACTTGAGAAGTTATTAGGAAGATTTACAGGAGTGTGTCTAAGCTGGATCACACAGACTTGGCAAGGAAGCCTTGGTGTCTCTTCCCAACCAACAGCAGTGAGATCCTGAAAATAACTGCTATGGAGATAATTATACCATAGAATCCTGCAAAATCCACTAATCAAGTCTTTCCCTTTGTCTGTATAAAAGTAATTATTAAATGCCTTGCTAGATTTTAACAAAATAGTAACATCATGCAACCTGATTTCCAAATAAATAATGGAAGTAGAGGGTTAAACCACTGGCAGCAAGCTCAATCAGGAGGCTGAAGCACTAATTAGAATAAGTGAGGGCTTAGACTTGGCTAGCAGTGGGAGAGACAACAGGGAGTTCCCTTGGAAGTTTTGTGCTAAGTAGACAATTCCACTTGCTGTTTTGGGAGAGTATAAAAACCTACATGCTATATGTAGTCCCCTATCATTTTTCCTGTTCACACTGTACATACGAAAATAAACTAGACTGTAGATAAATCTCCCTTCCAAGATCTAAGATGATAGCCCTTTACCATCTTAGGCTTGATGTTGTGACAGTGAGTAGAGGTGTTGTTCTCTCCTGATATGTTTGTAGAATGCATTTAAAGTCACTTTCATTGAAAACATCTTATTTCACCTGAAACTATTCTTCACAAAATAAACTTTGACACAATTCATCACTTAAATAATATCTAAGTAGAACAATTTACATGTATATGAAATACATTTATTCTCAATGTGATATGTTTGTTACAGTGTCCTTATGAATATTAAGTGTAGTATTATTTTACCCATTTATAAAGGAAAAAAAACATGGTCTGGTCTATAAGTAGACTGAAGGGGTCAATGTTGTGACATTACACTCTAGGATAATCTGTCTGTTTGGGAAGATTACTATATTTGAATTCAGAAACAAAGATCCCTGATAATTTATTTTATTGTGTAAAATAATGTAGAAGTTAATTGTTCATAGCAGTAATGATAGTGATGAGAAAATAAATATCCTCTACAGTAAAGCCACTACCTGAGGTATGAACATACTCTGAACAGGTCTATATCAAGAGATTATAATTGTCCCATTTTTTCAAATGGAAAGATGAATTATAAAGATCTAGTCACCTGTTCCCAAATCTCACAGCTTACAACTGGCTGTTTTCTGAGTAACATTTGCTAAATCAGCAGCATTATAATTGGACATATAAAAATTAATGAAAAAGAAACGATATAGAATATAAGTGTGGTATTCCATGCCTGAAAGCTTCTAGTCTTAAAAACCAAAACAAAAAAATTGTTAGAATGATATTACCTCTGATGGTCCTGATGCAGACCTTTCAGTTACTTAACATGGATGGAGTAATACGGCATGTGGGTGTGAGGTGGTGTTGCTCTTTCTATCATATACCAGCCATCGTGGACATGCTTCTGACCTCAACCTTTCTTGGACATGCTTTTCCCATTGGAGTCTTCTACCTGGGTTGTTGACTCAGGTCAAACCCCTTTGATTCATTCTACCTTATTTACTCCAGATTAACATAAAATAGTTCCAGAGTCAAATAGGGAGTAGAGTTCCAGAGATAGAATGCATGTTAAAAGTAAAGATAATAAATGTTCAAATCATGAACTCTTTACTGCTTGAAAAATAACTCATTTCCTTACAAAAGTATCCTATAACCAATCATTTTATAGGGGATAAAAATCATCATGTTGATAGCCAGTCTGCAAGTAACTGCTACCAAGATTCATGGCAAATATTTCTCATGACCTAAAATAGCACTAAACATGGAGCTGGGATATCTATCATTCAACTGTAACAGACAACTCTGCAATGCAAGTGTGAGAAAAGGGCAACTAATTCATTTCAAAGACAGCTCACTGCAGGTTAAAAATATAAAGAACATTTTTTCATAAATGCATTATTTTTTTTCTTGAATTTTCCAAATCGTTGAGAGATTTTTCAATGCATAACCACTTAAGGTCTGATTTAACATCCACGATGAAAGAAAAAAGTCAGCAAATACAGAGTGAATGGATAGTGTTCAACACAAAATGTGATAGTGAATAATACAGAATGATGAACTCAGAGGTCCAGAAAGAAGCTCCACTAGCAGTGGGATACTTTCTTTCAATACAAACAAGCTATATGACTGCTAAGCAGAGTAGGGACCCAGTCCTATGTCCCCAAAACATCCATAGCCAAACCATCAGAGAGTGGTAAAGGATTAGGTAGGCTAAGATCAAAAGTACAAATGAGATTATCTTTTCCCAAGTACAAAAGGAACTGAACAAGCTGATAGTGTTTTCAAGAGGGAGACCTTTCCCTACAAACTTACTAAGGCACCTATCCTTGTCATACAAGGGCAAAGCACACTACCAAACTAATGATATCAATACCTATATAGACTAGCATGTAAAAACCTTCTTTCTCCTTGATGTAAGCAATGCAATATTGTAGAGCACCCAGGGATTCTTTGTCTAGACCGCCACTGATGGATGCCTCTGAACAACTTTTTCAAATTATGGCCACTCTCTGTAGTCTCTTCTTATTGGTCTAGTCACTGCTAGACATCTGATTTTGTTAGGAAATTAATCTCCCCTGTTGGCTTCTCGGTGAGCATGTTCCTAGAAATGTTATGTCCTTGTCTTTCATGTCTCTTTTGGGTGTAGGGGCTCACCTCACTGCTCCTGCATTCTAGACTGTGGATATTCTATGATAAACTGGTGAAGAAATGAAAGAGCTCTTTAAACAGCAAGTTCACAAAATGTGCCACTAGTTGTTGTATAGTTACACTAAAGGTAATCGGCTTCTTACCCTTCTTTAGGTAGAAACTAAAGGGTACCTACCTACCCTTCTTTAGGTAGAAACTGCATAACTTGCTTTTTTATCTGTTAAAAAATTTTCTATGTTAAGGATTATTTAGGCATCATTAGGAAAGTATGTTATATAAATCAGATAGTACTTAGAAGACTCCAAATCTTGGTTCATAATCTGTCTCCATATTTAATGTTATGTTTGGAATATAACCACATTCATAAATTACTGGTTAGATAATGTCCCTTGTGAATAATTTCATAACATCAGTCAAGAGCATTAAGCTCCTTCCAAAACAGGAAAACCAGAAAGACACATACCTCCATCCATCCATGCTGCAGGTACTCAACCCCTCAAGATAATGTCAACTACTGTCAAAACTTTATATAATGTTTGATAATTCCACATTTGAAAAAGGTCAAGGGTACATCTAAGTTGTAGATTATACTAGTTACCTCTGTGTATTAGACCCATTTGTCTAGACCTGTGCTCAGAGTCAGTGCAGCCCAGACACACATTTAGTTGCTGGGTTGGCAATCCATCCCTGAGCCACTTTGTCTTGACTGGTCACACACTAGCTTCAGCCTGTTTATCATTTCTTCCACACAGGAGTCATATCTGAAGAATAGTACTGGTAAAATATAATTTTTTTGTTTGCTTGCTTTTATTTTTTTGAGACAGGGTTTATGTGTATAACAGCCCTGGCTGTCCTAGAACTCACTCTGTAGACCAGGCTGGCCTTGAACTCACAGAGAACCCCCTGCTTCTGCCTCCCTGGGTGCTAGGATTAAAGACATGCACCACCACCTCTCAGTATTTCTTTACTTTTTATTTTTTTGTTTTTTAGAAGTATAATTTATGAGTCAGACAGACGCATTTATATCTACAAGAAAAATCTAGTTTTCTTCAAAGCTGGTCTGTTCCCTCAATTAGCAATATGTGTTTTGAACCAATGATTCTGAGCATCAGCCATGGAGAAGTTTGGGAAATTTTCTTCAAAGGATAATAATTATAGGTCTCATGCATCCTTGCAAATGGAGCCAAGCAGGAGTCTTTATGTTGTAAGTAATCAAAAAACTACCTTTGGGACATCACTGCATGCTGAATGCAAAATAACAGAACAGAATGGAATGGAAATTAAGTCTCAGAATTAGACACTGCCGAGATTCTCTGGAGTATTTTGTTTGATGATTCTCTGAACTATTCTGGCAAGCAGAAACTCCTGTAATGGTGGAGGCATGAAATACAGCAGCTCCATGGTCAAGTCAGCAGGTTTCTTGGCAGTAAGTCACATGGATTAACAGTATACAGATATGTAGTGTGAACAGCCAAGAGCCTGTCATAGTTCTCTGCATTTCTTACAGTGTATTTTTGGCAGGAATCTCACAGCAGTGTGCTCATCCTCTGGGAAAAGACTAGTTACTCAGTGGGCCTAACACATGGCTGCACACTGGATCCACACAGGGTGGTTTTTAAAGAATTTCCTTTGGGATAGAGTTCTAGAGGGTTCTATCATTTGGTTTAGTTCAGGGTTCCAAGGCACTAATGTTCAGCCAATTTTCTAGGGCTTTGCATCAGGACAGTGAAGGTTGAAAAGCTAAATCTTGTGTGAGTCCCAGCTTCATGCTTTTAAGAGCAGAGCACTTTGTTTTACTGAACATCAAATTTGACTGGAGTACCCTGCATTTCTAGGTAAAATTGGGAATTTCTGAGCAAGTCACAAAGTAATACTTATATGTTAAAAGGCAAGAAGGTTATTTGTTATGCTTTTAGTGGACAAATAAGAATCTATCCTCTTATTTTATGCAGAACTGTTAATGGCTGGAAAGCTCTGAAAGAAATCAAGCAACTTGTAATAGACGGGAATAGCATCTTCAAAGACCTAATTGTCACCTGAAGATAAGGATTTGTGTTAGGATTGGGGAGACAGGGAACATGGCCAAAAATTTCTGTTGAGAACAGAGATTGTCAGTCACCATGTATGAAAAAGCTCTTCCCTATGACTTTTCAACAAGGCATAGTCAACAAACATTCATTTCCTTGCTGGACTGGTACACTTTCCTGTTTATTGTATGGTTTTGTGCTAGATTGTTCCTGAAAGGAAATCCTTGTTTTACTATTATTGATAGCATATTTAGTGGCCGTCATGGTGGAATTCATTTATGATAGTTGAATGAATCTTTTAGTCCTGTAGATACACAAAACTCCAAAACCAGCCCCATCAGAGAGAAACAAAAAGGAGGTTGCCTGCTTAGAAAGTTTGAGAAGCAAAAGTCCTATTAAAGGAATGAAATTAAAATTCCATTAAGTTTCTGTGATTGACTTAAAAAGTGAGCAACCTAACTTCCCTCTAAATTGAATAAACAAAATCTGCTTATTGTGTTTTACAAGGCCAAGGATTATCATTGTTTTCTGGCATTTATGGCTTCATTAGGCATATGATGCCAAACGTATTTTTCCCTACTTGGAGCTACAGAGAACAATTATGATTTTCCTTTGTTCTTTTTTTTTAAGCAGCAGTGAGGTTATAAAATGAAAATCAATTAATTTTGGTTTACCTATAATGGTCAATGTGTAGGTTGGAAGAAACTTCCAAGAAGACTAAAGAAAAAACCTTCTACTGAGTCTAAGCTTTTCTAATTACAAATGGTACCCTTACTTTTCTCTCAGAAAAAGCACTCATTGGCTTCTTATCAAAGCATAATCACTGATTGTGGTGGTTTGAGTAGATTTGTCACCATAGATCTGTGCATTTGAATGCTTGGTCATCAGGGAGTAGCACTATTAGGAAGTATGTCTTTGTTGGAGTAGATATGGTGTTGTTGAAGGAAACGTGGCACTCCATGCAGGTTTTAAGGTCTCAGATGCTCAAGCCAGGCCCAGTGTGTCAGTTTTCTTCCTGCTGCCTGTGTATCCAGATGTAGAACTCTAAGCTACTCCTGCACACCATAATTGCCTGTATAACATCACAATTACCTCCATTCAGAAAATGTACTCAACTTCTGAACTGTAAGCCAGCCCCAGTTAAATGTTTTCTTTAAGAGTTCCTGTGGTCATGGTGTCTCTTCACAGCATTATAAAACCTAAATAAAACACTGTACAAAGAGATGCGCAGTTGTGTACAGAGAAAGACAGTTGAATATCTGTTTGCAATCACTGAAGTATGGAAATGCTGCTGTTTTACCAACGTGATCACACAATTCTATTGCTTGGGATTATTTAATCGAGTCTGTTGAGTAAAAAATTACCTATATGGAAAGCAGAATGGAAACTTCAGAGTAAATCACAAGTCATAGGGATCTGTCAGGAGTATCACGAGCCTATGGTATACATCTCAGAGGGGTCCCTAGTGCATGCATTGCTCACTCCCTTTATTTTTTACCAAAATTTGAGTGGGAGATGAGTGCTTCTTCAGAGTTTATCCCTGAACAAGAAAGAGAAAACACCACTGTTCTTAGAGTGATAAAGAAGTCAAGACATGCAAAAACCACACATTCCCTATGGTATCCAGAGGTATGGAAACCACAAGAGGCAGAAGAAGCTGGAAGCTATCTTTGGTAAGTAGATAGCTCTTTGGTTTTTGCCCTATCAGTGATTTCAGAAGTGCTAGTCACGCTTTCCCTGTGCCAGGGTTGGTCTTCTATATTTGTCTAACATTTCTTAAAGGGTAAGGCTCCTTGTGTTAGAATTTTTTTATCCAGGAAACTGCTGAAGGTCAGATTACATGGAGGAATAGAAAATGGTTAATATGAGATAGTCTACCCAAAGAAGGGGACCACAAGAGGCTGAATTTAAAAAGGAGGAGCAGAACTGAGGGCAAGGGGGTTTCATATCAACGCTTCTTCCACCAAGTCTCCTTCAAAATGGGTCCTTTAACTTCTTATGTCAAAATAACTATAACTGCTTTGATATCAGATGATGAGTTTAGATGAACAAAGCCAAGACACACATTCAGAGGTTATTTTAAAGGTCTTTTATGAGAAACAAATATCTCCGTGGAGAAAATCAGTTTCATTTGGAAGCAGAGATCTTATTTACCTGATGCCATAATCGCTCCTCCACCACACCTCACAGACTAACAGTAAATACTACTGTTCCTCTGCTCACACAGACCTTCATAAAATTCTCAGCAGCATCAAAGCTTGCAACATCTACCACCTACAGAAATGTTAATAGTTGGCAGTTTTCTTTTCAGCTCATCTGCTTCTGTAGCTCCCACCCTTGGTTATTTTTCCAAAGGGAGCTAGTGCCAGAATAAGAGCACTGAACCTCCTCTAGATATCACTGAGTATCTTTCACTTCTTATTTCTAGAGCATGAAAAGCAATGAAGCTTCTCAAGAATCTAGGGCTCTTCTCATTGCTCTGGTCATAAAAGAATAACAAAAGAATTAAGGTGCAGAAAGTAATGGCTGCTCAAACGCTAGCCTCATCAACTTAACCAAAAGTTGACATGTAAAAAGGGAATCAAGGGAAGGAATAATCAAGGATGTTAGTTCTTAGCCAAAACGTTGGAATCCTTACCTGTAAGAGACATTTGGCAATGGCTGGGTGTGTCTTTGGGTTGTCATGCTTTGTGCTAAGGGATGCTACTTACATTTATTGACAGGTCACACATTCTGAAAACATCCTAAAATATAGAAAGCCATCACTACACAAAGAATTGTTCAGCCCAACTGTCAGTCATTTCTCTGATTAGAGGCCTCCAGCACAGGCTGTTGTGGTGGTAATGCCTTTTCTGCTGCTGCACTAAAATCTTTTGCTTGTTTCCCTGTGAGTCAGGTCATGCTGTTCCAAAAGAGGGAGGTGAGAGCAAAAACACTCATTATACTTTTCCCTTAAATTCTGAGAGCAATGTAACCCTTCCAGACTGTTCATCTTGTTTCTTTCTTAGGAAATTTTTCAACATAAAAGGCTGTCCAAATCAAGATAAGTAGAAATTTGACTTAGGCACAGAAATTACTAGGCTGTTTGAAGACCCACTAACCAAAGGTGTAAGGACGTCAATATAGTCAAAACCCTGATAGTTATGATAGGCTTCAGAGAACCAAATCTCATGCAGAAAGCTTGGTAAAATGGAAAACAGTGAGCCAAAGACAGTTTCTGAATCAGTAAGACTAGACTACATGAAAGCCACAAATATCAATACCAAGTAGCCAAGTTCTGATGAAATGGTATGAACTATTTCTCATGGAATTTATAAGCTTGAAAGAAAAACTATCATTGCAAAAGTTCAAAAGGATGCAGCCTATGGATAGAGCTAGAAAAAATGATTAGGCTAGACAATAGCATGTAATTATTACTGGATCTTTAAAATTTAGAAACATGGTTGGTTGAGATGGCTGAGTGAGTAAAGCTGCTTGCCATAACCTAAATTAGACCCCAGGAATTCACACACAAAGAAAGAAATAACTGGGCCAGTATTTCTCTGACCTCCATATGTGCTCCCTGCCAGCCCCTCAAACACACAGAGAAGAGTGTATGTATAATTCATATACATATGTAAATGAATTAAATAAGGTAAAAAACTGTAAGTAACAAATGCATATCACATACAATGGATTTCACATGAAACACCAAGTTAGGAAAACAATTTTTATACACATCTAAGGCTTGATTTCTGTGGTGCTCAAGAAAATCAGCACACTGCAAACCCTAACCCCAAAACATGTCTTGTCTCATGTGAGTCCTTCATGCAAACAATATGGAACTACTATATACTTCTATGAAAAATTACAACCAATTTTCCTGGATTTATTTATCATTTTTTTAATCTTTGTGAAAAAGGGAGACTTTCATTTCTGGTATAATTTCATATAATCGAAAATTCCCTTTTCAAGATAATAATTTTTATGTCTGAAATTTGGGGATAACATTTTTCCAAAGTGTTTTCTTGTCATCTTATTCTGGAAAGTAAAATAGAATCAAAATTATTTCAATTACCTATGCAAAACTAAAAATTAGCTACTATTTTGATTGAGAAATAAATTAAATATTGATAGGAATTTCCTCTATGGTATATCTCTGACACTGTTAGTTTAGATAATGTTTGTATATATTTATTACTAACTTTGTACCCTCTGTAAAAACAGATGACACTTTAGGTACATGTATTACAAACAATTATAAACAAAGATACTTTAGAATTGCTTTCACTGGGCATGTGATATTTTATCAACAGCACCAGGATGAGTCAGATGTTAGCATTTTCCATCCTTAAAATCTCCTTTCAAACTAAGTAGATTAGTTTAACTTTCCCCAATTTTTTAAACTTTGGTTTGAACCACAAAAAGTTGAACATATATATATATATATATATATATACACATATACACACAGACACACATATATATATATATATATATTCAACTTTTTCAGTGAACTTAAATAGCCATGGCAATGGAGCTGTGCTTCAAAGGTGAACCATAAACCTACCTATGACCCCTCCCCAAGTTTCCAAAGTCTCATTCATTATACTTCAATTTGAGATAAGCACATAAAGTTATCATCTTACCCATGCTTTCAAGTAAATAATTTAGTGCTGTTCACTGCAGAACAGTGCGATTACTTGGTTTTTAAATATTTACTATGGATGAATTTTGTATTATTCATTACCCACATATAAATTACTAATGCACAAAACCACACAGGTACACTATAGCAACACATGTATTAGATAAACAAAACCTGAGCTCTCCTTAGAAAGTAAAAGGAATGAAGTATTTACCAGCTGTCAGAGGTGGTCCTGAACAGTCCACAGAATCCCTGAAACAATGGGTCCTCAGGCTTCACTCTTCTGCTATGGAGCATTTTCTCCATTTCTTTTAATCTCTTGTTTTTCCCATTTTCAGGAAGACTGCACAATTGTTTACCTAAGTCATTCTTTCAGGGTAGATCTGTCTGGGGAAAAGGCACCTAGGGAATGCAGCTAGGAGACCTAGAAGAGGGAATGTGATGATCCTATATGGGGAGAAAGAGATGGCAATGGGGACAGCAGGCAGCTAAGCAGCAAGAATATAAAACAACATTCTGGAAGGTTTGGTTTCCTGCTGCATCTAAGCAAAGAGATAATAAGCCATTGTGGGATCTCAGAAGTGTCTTTGATCTAAATGTTCACTCTACTCATTGTTTGTGGCTATGCTTTCCTCTTTAACAATCTCTGGCATACTAAAGCAGATGTTAAATACATTTAATATTAAAGATATTAAATACTACCTTATTGATGTGATGCATAATCTTTGCAGGAAAAATCTACAGAAGAAGGCAGGAACAGTTGAGACAAGAAACACCACGATACTAGCTTGAGCTATCCTATCTGAATCCTTCATTGCCATTACAGACATTCATGAATACAGAGGATAAGGATGGTGAAACAAACAGTTCAAATTTTTTAAGGAAAGAAAAAACAGAGAGAGTTGTTTTGCTCTCTACTGGATCCTTTACTGCAAAATGGCAGGTAGTGAGACTTAAAGGGTTTCAAATCAATTTAGCAAGGTCCTGCCAGAATCTCACTTTACAGGGACAGAACAGGATGAAATGAGAATTCTTACCACACTTTACATGCATAGGGAAGTGTTCTTTTGTATATTTCTGCTTTGCAAATTTATTCTCATTACAGTCTTCTATATGATTAACAATAATTGGTTTTCATCAATGATCACTGTATGTTTGCTTGTATGGGATGTGTCATTGTGTATATGTTTGTTTACCTTTGCCTATGTCTTTAAGTGTGTATCTGTGTCTGCGTGTGCATGATATGTGTGTCTCTGTATGTATCTGTATGTACATGTGTCTGTGTGTGTATCTGAGTATGCTTGCTGGTGTTGACTTGCTATTAAAAATCCTCTACTTTTGTCGATGAAATCAACAAGGTCAAAGGTCCCCAGACTTATCTTCTCAGTCTTAAATGTAGCATTTGGCAAATGTTTAGCTAGACTTTAAATGAAAAGATTTATTGAATAAAGGACAGATGATTGTCTGAGAGAGAGGGGAGGGGAAGGAGGGAGTGAGAGAGGTAGAGAGAATGAGAGGGGAGAGAGAAACTGTGTGTGTGTGTGTGTGTGTGAGAGAGAGAGAGAGAGAGAGAGAGAGAGAGAGAGAGAGAGAGAGAGAGAGAGAGAGAGAGAGAGAGAGAGAGAGGATAGAAGACACTGGCTTCTCAGAGTCCCTTTTGGACAAAGAATGTTAAAAACTTTACCTACTTTACATATTAGTCTTCAAGAGCATAACACATTTAGCCTTTACTTTTGAATTTTTCAGAAATATTGATTCATATTTTTTTCATAAAGAAGAATGTGGACTAAGAAGTGAGCATAGCTACTTTCAGTCACTCAGCTGACATTACAATAATAATTAATGGGTAATTATCAACATGACTGTGTTTTTCATACTGTTGTTTTCTAATTTGTTGATTTGTTTATTAACCAAAATCTTTTTATATAATTTTTAAAAATTTAAATTAGAAACAATCTTGCTTTACATGTCAATCCTAGTTCCCTCTCCTTCCCCTTCTCCCCTGCCTCTCACTAACCCCCTATCCCATCCACTTTCTGCTCTCCAGGGAGGGTGAGGGTTTCCATGGGGGATCAGCAAAGTCTGTCACATCATTTGGAGCAGGGCCTAGGCGCTCTTCTGTGTGTTTAGGCTGAGAGAGTATACCTCTATGTGGAATGGGCTCCCAAAATCCATCATTTGTATACTAGGGATAAATACTGATCCACTCCCAGAAGCCCCAAAGGCTGCCCAGTCCTCTTAACATATGCCCATGTTCAGGGGGTCTGGGTCAGTCCTATGCTAGTTTCTCAGCTATCTGTCTAGGGTCCACGAGTTCCCCCTCATTCAGGTCATCTGTTTCTGTAGGTTTCTCCAGCCTGATCTTGACTCCTTTGCTCATCACTCCTAACTCTCTGCAACTGGATTCCAGAAGTTCAGCTCAGTGTTTAGCTGTGGGTATCTGCTTCTGCTTCCATCAGCTACTGGATGAAGGCTCTAGGATGGCATATATGTTAGTCATCAATCTCATTATAGTGGAAGGGCATTTAAGGTAGCCTCTCCACTATTGCTTAGATTCTTAGTTGGGCCATCCTTGAAGATCTCTGGGCATTTTCCTAGTGTCAGATCTCTTTAAACCTATAATGTCTCCCTTTATTGTGATACCTCTTTTCTTGCTCTCCTGTATTTTGCTCCTCCCCGACTCAATCATGTCCTCCTCTCCCCTTCTCTTTCTCTTAATTCCCTCTCCCCTCCCCCATGCTCCCAATTTGCTCAGGAGATCTTGTCCCTTTCTCTTTCTCTGGGGGACAATGTATGTCTCTATTAGGGTCCTCCTTGCTTCCTAGCTTCTCTGGAGGTGTGGATTGTAGGCTGGTAATCCTTTGCTCTATGTCTAATATCCATATATGAGTGAGTAGATACCATGTTTGTCCTTTGGTGACTGAGTTACCTCACTTAGGATGGTTTCTTCTAGTTCCATCCATTTGCCTGTGAATTTCAAAATCCCTTTGCTTTTGTTTGTTTGTTTGTTGTTTTTTTCTGCTGAGTAGTGCTCCATTGTGTAAATGTATCTCATTTTCTTATCCATTCTTCAGTTAAGAGGCATCTAGGTAGCCGGGTATTGGTGGCACACGCCTTTAATCCCAGCACTCGGGAGGCAGAGGCAGGTGGATCTCTGTGAGTTCGAGGCTAGCCTGGTCTATAAAGTGAGTTCCAGGACAGCCTCCAAAGCCACAGAGAAACCCTGTCTCGAAAAACCAAAAAAAAAAAAAAAAAAAAAAAAAAAAAGAGGCATCTAGGTTGCTTCCAGGTTCTGGCTATTACAAATGATGCTGCTATGAACATGGTTGAAAAGATGTCCTTGTTGTATGAGTGTGCATCCTTTAGGTATATGCCTAAAAGTGGAATTGCTGGATCTTGAGGTATACTGATTCTCATTTTCCCAAGGAATCGCCATACTGATTTCCAAAGTGATTCTATGAGTTTGCACTCCCACCAGCAGTAGAGGTGTTTTCCCTTTTCTCCACAACCTCTCCAGCATAAATTGCCATTGGTGTATTTGATTTTAGCCATTCTGACAGGAGCAAGATAGTATCTCACAGTTGTTTTGACTTGCATTTTCCTGTTGGCTAAAGATGTTGAGCACTGTCTTAAGTGTCTTTCAGTCATTTTAATTAGATTCCTCTATTGAGAATTCTCTATTTAGTTATGTACCCACTTTTTAATTGGATTATTCAGTGTTTTGGTGACTAGCTTTTGTGTTCTTTGTATATTTTGGAAATCAGTCCTCTGTCAGATGTGGGACTGGTGAACATCTTTTCCCATTTTGTGGGATGCTGTTTTGTCTTGTTGACTGTGTCCTTTGCCTTACAGAAGTCTCTCAGTGTCAGGAGATTCCATTTATTAATTGTCAATCTCAGTGTCTGTGCTACTGGTTAAACAAAAATCTTACGTGCAAATTCTACACTAAACTTTAGAGCTAAAACACAAAACCAATAAAATCATTGACTGACTGAATTGAGGATGGTAATTTTTTGTTATAGATGATTTCCAAATAAATGGAAAGTCATTAAATTAATTGACAAGTATTAATTAGATGAGGACATAGCACTCACCGTAACTTGCTCATTTTGTGAAAATAATTGACCATTGAAGAAAACATTCATCAGCCAAAGTCATCAGATAAACAAGGATAACTTGACTATTTCTTGAAATACAGATAAAATATAGCATGATAACGGTTTCTGAGAAAAAGACACAATAAAACAAAAAGGAAACAAGGACAGGTAGCATTCAGTCAAAATTCTCCAGGTTCTGTGTCATAAAAAATAGGAATGTTTCTTACATTTCAAAGATATGTAATTCAGGGAGAAATAAGAAGAAAAAGAGAAAATTATGTTTTGTGGCATTTATTAAACACACCAAAGACATCGTAAACAACAAGGAATGAATAGCCTAAATTTCAGAGTGTTAATGATGAAACATGTAACACTTGTCACATGTTATTGAACTAAACTATACCAATTAATTTTTAAAATCTTGATAACCAAAGCTGACAAGTTAAATACGTAAAGAAGAAAAGTGGAACCGTATCATTGATTGTCCCGATAGCATTTCTTTTCCCCCTTTGTTAAGACTTTGTTGATTCCACTGAAGCACACTTCCCTCTGAATGATCCTTCATGCATGGAATATTCTTTATATCTACCTACTAAGTTAGCTACCTTCTTCTTCTATCCACACTGTGCTTTCAATTATTAATGGTACATTTCATATTATAGTACCTATTCCAGATTCATTCTTTCTCTGCTGAATATTCATAAATCACAGAGGAACAGACTACATCTCTTGGTTCTAAAATATGTACTTAGCCACCCTTACCTTTTTTCTTAACTCCTGTCAATAATATCTACTAAATCTAAAAATAAAATTAACAAATTTGTAAATCTTATAAAATTATTCTGTAAAAATTAAATGTATTAGATTATCAGAAACAATGATCTCAATAAAAGTTTATCATTTTTCAATGATTTAGAATTTATTAGAAAGTAGTACCTACTTTGCTTTAACTTTTATCAAGGTTACATGTTTGAAGTTTAAGGCTCATCAGTAGACAAGTTAAAGAATTAGAATTTCTTAATACATATTTCCCTTTGGGATTGCTCTGAAATTGAAGAGAGGAATATGGAAATGGAATAATATTTACATTAGGAAAATTCTTTAACACAAAACAGGGCTGGAGGAATGGAAGCCACAATGGGAAAATTTTGGTGAAATTATTCATTCTGAGAAGAAATGAGACACTTTGCATATCTGAACAGTTTACCTTTAACCTCTGAATTCTCTGAGCGGTGTCCTTAAGGAAACACTGGTCACAGTATGTGACATTCAAGGTGGTTACACAAGCAAATACACTTAGTAATTGCTGGTAAATTAAGGAAAGATAAAAATAAGATAGTATTTTGAAATTCTAGGCATTTCCACAGTGCATTGGAAGACAGTCAACAAAGCTATTATAAGTTATTATTTTGGCTGGACTATGAGTACCAGTGGAAAGTTGAGCCTTTGGCAAATTACACTGTTTCATTAAAGAACTGTTGATATGCATGAAAAAACAGTGTCTTTTAACTCTCCCATTGGATCATTTAGGGTAGTTGAAATTGTCTGGATATTTTTCATTTAGTTTGCTAAATAATCAGACCATGTGGATATACTTCTGATAAGTGGGAAATTTTAATAATTTATGACAACATGTGTGTTAAATTAGGAACAACTGATCTGGGGTCTTAAGAGCAGGAGACTTTCATGCAAAAGATTACAAATTTAAAGGGATGGGTTTGATGAGAGTCATTTGTTTACCTGACTTTTACTTCTGGCTGAAGGGTAAAAATAGTCACCACCACTTGGAATTCCTTCCCCTTCCTCAATACTTCTTTTCCTTGGATGCTCTTTGAGTCATTATAAATGTATTTCTCTCCCTTGACTTTCAATCTCTCCTTATTGAAAATTTAAAACTTATCCACTCCTCGGTGATAGATATCTGATTTCATATCTTCCCTTTTTTCTTTCTAGAGATAAAATCTATTTTGTAGTCCAGGTTATTTTGAAACTAATGATTCTCTGGCCCCACGCTTTTTGATTGCTGGAGTTATAGTCATGCACCACCATGCTTGACCATGAGCCAAGTTTCTTTACACTTTTGCTTTATTGTTGAAACAATTTCCTTGTTACTTGTCCATGAAGACCTATCTTCTATCACACCCAGTATTTTTCAATCATACTGCTGTACTAACAGGTGACAAGATATATTTTGAAAATTCCCTGTTTCTGTCTATCTGTGTGCCTCCTTCTAGCCCCTGTCCCTCTATCCATCCATCCTTTGTCCCCCTCTCTTCTTCTTGCCTCTAATATGATCTTGACTTATTTTCTTTAATTACTCCAATTACACATTTCATATGTAGCTTTTAGGTCCTATACTTTTCATGGAAAAAGTATCTTCCTTTCGAACTCCTTTTCCTTCTCTACCTTTCCCTCCAGCTCTGTAAGTGAACCTAGAGGAAGTCCTCTACCCATAATCTATATCACCAGCAATTTTCTAACTTTTTTTTCTTTAGACAACATCTCACTAAGTTGCTCAGGCTACCTCTGGATTTATTCTGTAACTTTCTTTCTTTTTTCTTCCAAGACAGGGTTACTCTGTGTAGCTTTGGAGCCAGGCTGATCTTGAACTCATAGAGATCCACCTGTGTCTGCCTCCCAAGTGCTGGGATTAAAGGTGTGTGTCACCACCACCCAGCTCTGTAACTTTCTTGAATTTGAAGTCTCCCTGCCTCAGTCTCCCAATTGCTGATCTTACTGGAAATACACAATTTAAAATTTAGATTTCTCCCAAAAGTTAGTAGTCATACTGCTAAGAATAAAAACAATATGATCAATGGAGTGATTAGCAGTAAGTATTCAATTTCCAGGCTACAAACTGTAACTTTTTGGATTTCTTTCTAACAAATATGTCTGTGGTCCATCACAAATATACATACATATGTAGTACATATTATTTTTTTTACTAGCTTAACAGGCTCATAGCCAAAACCATCTTATTATCACATTATTAAAAGTACCATCAGCAGTTGTGTCTTGGAGTCACTTAAACTTGGAGAAAAAAATGGATTAATAAAATTTTGTTATTTTGTTTTAATATATGCATTTATGTGTGGATGTGCATGTGTGTGTGGGTACACATAGATGCAGAGGTCAGAGACCAACCTTGGACATTATTCCTCAAGAGCCATCCCCATGTTTCTTAGAGATGGAATCACCATCTATCTCTATTTCTCGAGAGCTGGGAATAAAAAGAAATAAATAAAACATTCCAATTGACTTTTAAAATTTTTAATTAGATTCATTTTTATTTGTGTGTGTGTGTGTGTGTGTGTGTGTACACGCATGCTACAGTACATGTGTAGATGCATGGATGTCAAAGGATGATGTGTAGGATTTGGTTCTTTCTTTCCACCATGTGGTTCCCAGGAACTGAAAATCAGATTAACAAGCTTGGCAGCAAACACCATTACTTGATGAGCCATTTTGCTGTCTGTATTCCAGTCTTCAGTTAGGTTCTGGGGCTCAAACTCACAAACTCAGGTCCTCAAGCTTGTACAGGAAGCAATTTATCAACTTATCTATCTTCCCGACCCTCAAATTAATATTTTTGTTAATGAGATTATAGATAGATAGATAGATGATAGTCTTATGTAGTAAGCCTCTAAGGAAATTAGTCAAGGCATTTGCCATTCCATGTTTGATATATGAAAAACAATATCTAGTAATTTGGTAGTAATATAGACTTTCAAACTTATTAAATCAAATTCTGAATCTTTACAAGGTGTCCAAGACATTTACTTGCATGTTGAAGCTTGAGAAACAATGGGCATATACAAAATGTGCAAGTAATATGTTTAAGATATCATTTAATTAGATATGATATATTACAGGAATTATGTAATATTCCTTTACATGGTCTCTTTTTTTCTGGGAAAAAATGGGCAGTAGAGAATAACAGGAAGTGCAAGTAGGCTAATAAAGATGTTTAAATTTTCAGTGCATTTCTGATATTATTAAACATGGCTAACTTTTAAAAACATACAATAAAATTAATAATTTGATAGCTCAGGGAAAAACAAATAATCCAATAACACACTCTATTGTAGTTATCTCACTATTTCTTGCATCTCTAAGTCCTTAGGTTAATGTTATTTGCCTATTATAATGCTATGCAATGGTATAGAGATTGCTTTTCCACTCTATGTTCAGTGACCACTAGCTGATACCTTGAAATCAACTTTTGTAGTTTTGTTTTACAGTGATAATCCACAGACATTCGCAAATCAAAGCTCAGTTTATTGTGTTGAATGTCTGGATTCAGGAAAGTGACAGACAAATTGATAGCACAGATAGGTCCTATGTATGATGGCATACATACTTATGTACGTATGTATGTATGTATGTATGTATGTATATAAAGAAATATAGATAAATTAAAGTTTGTGTTATATAGTTTCTAGGACAATACTGGGTAGAGAACTACAGTTAGAATGTCCTTATAATAAACAGAAATCTGACATAACCTTTTTATAGAGTGTTTTTCAGGTATCTACTGAAGCTAATCTGCTTGGCAGGAATTTATTGACTCTTTTAGTTTGTACTGACTTTCCTTCAATACTATCCTGATATTCTCTGGTGTCATCAGTTAGTGATTCATCCTAGTGTGTTCCCCTCACATGGTTATTGGAAAGTCACCATTTGCTCTGGGTCTGGCAGCTCAGGCTTCTGTTTATTTGACTGAAACAAGAAAAACTTATTTCCTATGATCCATTTTGTTTTCTGGAATCATGATTACAGAGAAATATTCAAAACAAATAACTTCCTTAAATGTAGACACAAGTACCCCACAGTTTCTCACAGAAACAAGTTCAGAATTTTATACTAACTGGTTACTCTACACTTCTGTCGGGTCAACAATAAAATAGTTGGGCAGAATCAGGAAAACAATCACTAAAGCAAGGTATGTGACTTACTACTTCAAACAGCAAATTTCACATTTGAGAGTTTAAGTGGTTTTTCAGTCTAAAATTGGTGACAATATGATACACAGGGAGATATCGCCAGAAATCACTTCACTTTTCAGAGCATGCAGGCTCCTTTCATTATACAAGTTGGAAATTCTACTCACAACAAGTAAATAAAAGTAGGCTTCATTTTTCTCCTGTGCTCTTGTTTATGTTTTCAATATCAGCACTGTCTCAAGCTAACATTACACAGAAAATTTCAAGTCCCACAGAGGGGACAATGAAACAAAGAAGAGTTAGTACCCATAAGGAGAATGAATGCTGTTGGTGCACTGTACTGTGAGTGTTGTGTAGCCACAGTGCAGAACTCAGCTATTTAAAAAAAATCCCCAGCAACTGTCACTTTGATCAAGTTTATTGTCCTCAGTGAAATATCATCAAATGCACTTGGTGAATTTTATTGATTTATTTATATCTTCTTTTTTCATACTTTTTTTTGTTTTATGAGACAGGGTTTCTCTGTATTGTTTTGGAGGCTGTCGGTCCAGCCTGGCCTCGAACTCACAGAGATCTGCCTGCCTCTGCCTCCCGAGTGCTGGGATTAAAGGCGTGCGCCACCACTGCCCGGCCCTTTTTTTCATACTTCAAGTGCAGTTTTCTCTTCTTTAAAAAATGTCTTCCACAAGCAGAAATAAAGATAAAACTTTTTTATTTCAGTAAAGGGCTCTTCTTGAAACCGACTACTAACCTACTTGGAATTCAAGAATCACACATGAATGTTGAATGCCTCTAGTTATAAACTCACAAGTGCATTCAGAAAATATCATAAAAATGATATTTTGGGGGGAAAGGAATAATGTTATGTTTATCTAATACCAACATGAATAGAGATGTTTCGTTTACTTGTTTTCAATATAATTCATGACTTAGAATTTAAATTTAAAACATATAATATAACCTGTCCTTAGAGATTAACACTTTTGAAAATCAGAGAAATAGGCTTTTAAATATCTTGATAATTAAGCACCCCTTCCCTTTTGATTACTTTGGACTGAGTTTGAAAATAGACTAATTATTTTAGGAACAATTGAATTTTGATGCTTCCAGCCACTTGTCTATGCTCAATGAGGCAGGAAGTTCCACATGGGACTTATGGGAATGTTTAACATGATGCATGCATAAAATCCTTCACCCAAGACCTGGAAACCAGCAGCAATCCTACTACAAATGCTTCTTCAACCAATGCAACTGTACAGGTGATGGCAGAAAGCATCTGCGTAAGTCTGTTGCACATAATACAAGTATGTATTCAGTTTACTTCTTCTCTGCAGATTAGAGGAAGCTAAATGACTTAAAACAGATGCTAAGTACCATAGTATCTTAGTGCTCCCTTGTATAGAGAGGATAAAAACAGTTTGATAGAAAGTATTATTTTTCAAATATGTAATAAATATAATTTTAGATATCTGACATTTTAACCTACATTCATAGTAATAGCCCCACACATATACACATGGGTGCCTATGTGTGTGTGTGTGTGTGTGTCATACATGAATACATATATAGTCTAACAGTCTAACACAAGCACACCAGGATATGAAAAGCTACTAAGTTTTAGCTTTTTAACATGACTTGAGGACTGCCATTCTACAATATGTTCTTCAATCCATGATGAACATGTTTGTAATTTGTGTAGTATCTGTTTACTTTCCATGAACAATAGAGGCATGATTAAAATCTCTCAAGGAGGAACTGAATGTCAACGCTTGGCAAAACTTCAGTTTTACTTGCGAGAAAATTTCCACAGGTAAGGATTCAAGTTAGTCACCTTTGCCATGACTTCTGGCTTTGTCCTATAAAAATGCTTCATGAAAGATTCATGTAAGATTTTACATGTATATTTGTATAAAATATTACATGGTATTTTTGCAGCCAGATGCCATCCTCATGTGCTATTTTCATTTTTGTTTTTAACTACATCCTGAATAAAGGGCTTAAAAGTGATATTTTAGTATATAAGAGATTAAAGGTATCTGATGTTCTGCATTCTGTCAACGTCATGCCCACACCCAACACTAAGAAATAATTTTATTCCAGTTGCTTCTTACCTACAAGAAACGCTGAGTGAATTTCTCTTCAAGCATAGCAAACATTTGAGCAAGGCCAAGAGAATTCAAAAGACCCTGGACCATATATGCCAGTTTGCACTTCTGTTCTGAAATTTGGGGCTTCAAATTATTCTAATGAATACATCAAAGTCTAACCTAATGATATTTCACTTTCATTTGCAGTAACTGGGGAAATAGCACACACTCTCTCTGTCTCTATCTCTGCTTCTCTCTCTCTCTCTCTCACTCTCTTTCTTTCCCTCTCCCTTCCCCCGTGTGTGTGTGTGTGTGTGTGTGTGTGTGTGTAATAAACAGAAGTGAAGAAAATAAAGAGCAAATTTTATAGTAATATTTCAGAGGCAACATCTTATCAGATGCATTCTGCATGTGTGTACACAGGCATATCCACGTACATGAACACACATGAACACACACACACAAGTGTATACACCCATGCACACACACATCATAAGCAACATTAAGAAGTATCTATTTTCTACACTCTGCCAATGTGAAACTAACTATTGGAAGATACTTGGGACTACCATTCACTAGTTACAGAGGACCTGATAAATAAAAGCTGCAACAATTTTGTAGCAAAATCATCAGAATATCCCTACTAACTATTGTCTACTAGTACCATTTTCTTCAAATTATGCAAATAGACTCAGTGAACAGAAGAATAGTTCACAAGGATAGAATCCAAAGGTATAGAACCTATAATCCAGTTCATGGTTTTAATGGAAGCATCTATCATTACTAGGAGTGAACATTTTGTTCTGTTTCTTTTTCAATTACTCACATGCCCCCATTCTTATTACTTTTCATCTTTTACCAAACATGTATGTTCTCCAATATCTTATTAGGATAACTGAATTTTGGATCTTGCTTTTGAATCTCTTACACTGCTACTTTTTACAGGCCTTTGATTTTTATCATTGATCTTTTGTGTTCTAGATGTAAGTTGCTTTGCTTATCAGTCAAACACAACCTTATTTGGACCACCAAATCCTCCTAGAATAAATGACCCATTTCAATTAAAGCAGTGGTTTAAATAGTCTTTTTCTTCTCCTATATGATGTTCCTGTTTTTTTCTTTCTTTCTTCCTTTACTTGTATCTTCTCACTAATCTGAATATAGTCCCACACACTGGATTTCAAAATCATTTGACCAAATCTAAGTCTAAATTTCTGACTGATTCATCAGCTTTTCTAAATACTCACATCTCTCTAGTGTCAGAGTATCAGCTAGCACACAGCAGGGGCTCAGTAAGAGTGTATTGCCTGAGCAAATGATTTCAACAAGTAAACACATTCCACATACATTAGCTATTTGTGTGTGTGTGTGTGTGTCTGTCTAATAACATAGTATTATTTTTCTTTAATTACTATCCTAAGAAAATTTGAATGATATTATTTTATATTCAGAGTCACAGAGCCCAGCATGCATGGTATGTGCACATGAATGGAAAGCCAATAAATGATTTACTGACTGATTGGCCTTTAAAAATATATATCTGATTGAAATGCAGGAAGGAAATTTGATAATCTGTTCGGAGGTATTAAAAATTAGAGGAAGGGTTTCTCAGGCAAGAAAGGGGACAACAGAGATAACAACCTAGCCAAGCAGATTGGCTGAGCAATGATTTGTTTGAACCAAACAAAAATATCTTCATAGGATGAAAGATTAAAATATCTGGAGGAATCAGAATTATTGAGACACCATCTAGATAGAGTCTTCATACTTCAAGCTTTGATTCTACTGAGGATATCTTTGTTTTTATATTTAAATATATACGTTAGTGCTAAATAACATTTTAAACAGGAAAATCCTAAAAGCAACTCCTGCTGCCTCCATCCCTCACTTGGCATTACTCCTAATCAGTTTCACAATGGGGAGCAGAACAAGACTCACACCTGGGGTTTGAAGCACAACACGGGATTCTGGAAATAAAAGAATTCAAACATTGCCTGTTCTCTATTAATATTTTACACAAGTCATCTCTTTATCCTCCACATGGTTGCCAAATTCTTGTTTTCTTAATCTTAGGAATAAGGGGGGGAGGGGTGATTTTCACCTAGTGTCCTGGTGTTCATGCTACCTTCCCCACTCACACACAAAATGAACAAAATAAAGAAATGTGCACAGCCTTGTTCTGGAAAACAAGGAAATAAAAATGCAGCATATGTCAAGGAAGCATAAATCTTTTTTCTGTTTTATTTTTATTTTTAAATTTAAATTAGAAACAAGGTTGCTTCACATATCAATTCCAGGTCCCTCTCCCTTTCCCTTCCCTCCTCCCACGACCTCCCACCAACCACCCCAATACCCCCTCATATCCCCAGGGAGAGGGAGGCATAAATCTTTTGCAAACGTTTAAAGGAACAGTGTTTTAGGAAGTAGTATATTTAGAAGAAATATAGAAAAGCTATATATATATATACCTTTTTTTCCAGTTTGTTGCAAGCTAGACAAAGCACAAAGTAGTTTAGGCCACCAGGACAATATTTGCAGAGTAGATTAATGGACAATTTGGTTCCTTTCATTATAGGTGAGTTTTAATAAACCTACTTATTCCTTCTTAAGAGTGTTGTGGTTACTTTGTGCATAAGGAATTAGTGAATGTTAGAGAATAGACCATTATAGGAACTCAACAAAGGGCAGGAATATCGAAATGTGGAAAAGTAAAGTGACTTTACTGATCATGATAGGAAAATGTTCAGATTTTTGTCTTTTGTAGTGCACTCAATGAATATCAGACATGATTTTGTTTTTGTTTTGGGTTATCTATTCTATGACACAGAAAGCCATTTTAGAATATATATAGAGCCAGAAAACATAAGGAATTATAAATCAATTCACAAGTGTAACCCAAGAGAGAAATTCCAATATTCAGTAAGGCTGAGGGCGGGGAATGTAGTTTGAAAATGCTACCCTGGGCTATTGTCAAGAGTCAGTTAAGGCCAATCTCAGCCGTATGATACTGTCATAAAAGGGGAGACTAAAGAGATAGGTGACTAGATAACAAGCTTGCCAGAAAAGCATGAGCAACCAAGTTCACATCCCCAACTTCCACAAAAAAAACCTGGAAATGGTAGAGCATCTGTAATCCAAGGGAGGGGTATCCCTGGGGCTTATGCCCAGCCAGTTTAGCTGAAATGGCAATTTCCAGGTCCTGCTAGAGAATCTGACTCAACAAATAAGTCAGAGAACAATACAGGAAAATTCCAGATGATATCCTCTGGTTTGCACATGGGCAAGCATACATGCACACATATGATATAATCACCACCCCACATAAACACATGCGTGCATGTACACACACACACACACAAAGGCAAAGTCAGTAATTTTATAAAACCTTCACACTATGCCAATTTTCTTCATAAACATGCAAACATCTCAAGGAATAGTATAGCACTTCAATGAGTAATCAGCCAAGAGAGAACAGGATGTGTAACATGCACGACAGAGGTCAAGGTCCCCTATTCCCAATGCATTTTCATTGGTCACCTATTTCCTTTGTAAACTAAGAGACATCTG
Source organism: Mesocricetus auratus (assembly GCF_017639785.1). Taxonomy (NCBI): domain Eukaryota; kingdom Metazoa; phylum Chordata; class Mammalia; order Rodentia; family Cricetidae; genus Mesocricetus; species Mesocricetus auratus. Next base: position 27,996,718 of record NW_024429194.1, read on the forward strand.
TACATCATCTCCCACACTACTCCTAACCTGTCAGAATCACTTGAGAAGCATACAGTTTACTCTGGCACAACAATCTCTTTCTTAAAGTCTACTCACTTCCCAGAATCAGAAAATCTATATTAATAAATATTTTCCTTGTTCTAAATCAAAAGGATCAGCAATGGTGGATGGAGAAGTCTCAATAATGAGACTGTAACCCGAAATTGAATTTTGATGAAGCCACTTCATGACTCACACTGTCCCAACATAAATGAAGTTGTATATTCCTCATCAGCTTATTATCAGGACTCTTCTATCATTTATTCTACCTTTCCCAGCCCTCAAAGCATTCCTATCCCCATACTTCATCTATAGGATGTTTTCTTCCTTCTCTGCACTTGTCTTACAGTCTTTCTAAATTTCCCAATAGATGGATGATTATACGTTGTGACATCAAGCTACATATCAGAGTTTGGAAGATACATGAGATGTTGATCAGAGAATGCCTCTAGAATCACCATGAGTAAAAGGGGTGGAAAGGAAGCAGTGATGGGAAGGCAATGGGACAGGACTCTGATGTAATCCAAGAGTTCAAACACACGAGTTAGGTGAGACAATTCAGATTTAACGAATTAAAGAGGACAAATGTTCCCTAAAAGAGGTTTCGGCAAAATGCCTCTGCTTACACTACATTCTAGGAACCAATTTGTTCTGTCCTCTTGCCAAAAATCCAATTAGATAGGGCAGTCAAGGTGTCTGTCATAGTTACTTATTTATTGCTGTGAGAAAAAAAACCACCATGACAAAAGCGACTTATGAAAGAGAACGTTTACTTTTAGAGTATAGTTACAGACGGTTAGAGTCCATGATGGCAGAATAAAGGCAGAGGGGCAGAAATTGCTAAGAATTTACATCTTGATATACAAGTAGGGGAGAGACAGGGTGGAGGGAGAGAATCCAGTGAGTAGGGAAAATATTTGGAAACCTTAAAAGTTCACCCAAGTCACACACCTCCTCCAAGAAGGATATGCCTCCTAATTCTTCCCAAATACTTCTACACACTACAAATCAGAGCAAATACTCAAAATACATAAGACAATGAGGAACATTTTTTGTTGAATATCAGATATATTGATGCTCAGAGTCTGAGGACTCCATGCTTCTCAGTTTCAGGGTCACTAGGGTGGAGTCCATTGTTGTTCTCACAAACAGTGTCCCCAGATTTCTGGAGGTGTGTCCTGCTCACTGTTCATAGCCAGACTACCTGTTGTGATTAACTAGCTATCGCCTCCTATTCTTTTTCACCTGAGTATTTTCTGGGTGTCCTAAAAAGACCTTAGTGGAGAATTTCTGTCAAAGAGTGAGATGCTGTGTAAGAAAAGCCTTCAAATGATTTGACTGAAGAGATTTTATCTAAAAGGCACAATTTGCCCAGATAGCACTGTTTAACATTGTTTGACAAGAAAATCAGCTCAGTCATTGTGGTAAGGAAGTTCTGGATTTCCAGGAGCAGGCTCACTGCTACAGACAAAGCTAAACATGGCTGTATTTTTTAAAAGAAACAACTCTGAATATAAGTCTAAATGATTCACAGTTAAAATTCACAGTTAAAATGTTCATCAGAGATAAGTCAACATTACAGATATGTGAAAAACACATGATTGGTTGATGGATAACCTATTTGGTTGGACAGAATTATTTCTACAATTTGTGTGCCACTAAATAGTCTGCTGAAATGACAGACTTTGGAGATCCCCCCAAGGAGGGCCTTACCCTTCCTGGGGAATGATGTGGGTGTGGGGATTGGGTGGGGGGCTGAGGGGCCTGGTGGAGGGACAAGGGAGGAGGGTTGGGAAAGGGAGCTGGGATTGACATGTGAAGCATCCATGTTTCTAATTTAAATTAAAAATTCTAAGTAAAAAAAATAGTCTGTTGAAAAATAATCCCAAATTCCAGAGACAGCAGTGAGCCTGAGTTTTATCTTCTACTTCAAAACTGAAGGCAAACTCTACCAATTTGCATCCTGTGGCAATGGCTAGATTCAAGTCAAGGTATGGTAAGATGCTGCTGTGAGGATTCAGCATTTGTTTAGAGATCACACACTAAAATCTGTATGAGGACTTGAGACAGACCCCCAACATCCACATGGAAAGACAAACTAAACTTAGTAGCATACTCCCAATAATCCTAGTGCTGAGAAGACAGATTTCTGGTGTTTGCTGGTCAGAAGGTCTAACCAATCAGCAAGCTGCAAGTTCAGTGAGAGACTCTAGCCCATTAAATAATGTGGAGAGTGACAGAAAGATGCCTAACATCAACTTCCAACCTCTTCGGGAACAAATGCCTATGTCCACATAAGCACATATAGACATAGGTATGCCACACATACATAATTGCACACACAAAAACAAAAAAAAATATTTCTGAAAGTTCATACGTTCAAGGATTGGACCCTAGCTGCGGATACTATTGAGATACGTGATTAAATCAAGGGTTCTAAAATTATAGTATGTCATTTAATTTATAGGAGAAGGGGCTTCTTTGAAGGAAGGAGGCCACTGAAGATACCGTATCTGATCCCCAGATCTCTCATCATGCTCCCTCCTACCTCTTTGCTTTCTGGTCCCATGAGGTGAGCAGCTTTCTTTGCCACGTGTGTCTACTATGGTGCTCTACATTGGGAAGGCTCCAAACAATGGAACTAGCTGATCTCTAAAACTGTGGATCAAAATATGTTTCTACCTTTAAATGTATTTTCTCCAGTATTTGGTCCCAGAATGGAAATCTGCCTAGCATACTTACTATACTGTGAGCAGAAATCAGGCAATGGACTCAACGAGACTCAACTTTCTCTCATTTAGGAGACTCAGCCTTCTCTCATTTACTTAACAGTGCTTGCTCATTTCTCCCAAGGCCTGTTGCATCATGCATGTTACATGTCTACAGCTAATGGCTTATTTGAGCTTTAATCTCTTGCTACAGATGATGATGAATAGAAAACAGATAATTATAGTCTCCAAAGAATATATCTATTATATAGATGAACTAGATGAAACAATGTAATGTTATTGGAACAAGAAATATTTTAAAAAAATACATATACTAACTGAATCTATTTGAGAGGTTTCTAAATGAAATTCTGATCTGACTGAACTCACTATTACTGGCAATACTTGTCCTGATTCAGGTCATTTATATTTGCAAAGTCAGGGATTTCAGTATGGCTTATGGGAATCACATTTCTTTAGACATGGCCTGGAAAAATATTACCTAATGAGATCAGGGAGATGGATGGCAGACATGGATCTCCTTTGACCCATACTCAACATCACCCATTACAGAGACATTTATTTAGATGCTAAAATTGGAGGCTGGAGTCTTCAAGTCTGGGTGAGTATATGTCATCAAGAAATCGCTAAAATTTATCAAGTAACAAGAGAAAGATGAAAGAAGTGAGGATGATGATGGAAGAAAGGGAAGGAAGTAAAAGACCACACAACAAAAGTTTAAAACCTGAAGAAAGAGAGGCATTGTTAAAATTTTCAAATATATATTGAAACCTGCTTTGACATACATATTTAGTTTCTCCCTAAGTTTATTACTAACTGCTTTCTTGTGTACTTACCCTTAAATATCTACAGAAACATATGTGCAATAGAAAATTGAAGGAAATAAAATTTTAAATAAGCTTGTGATATACATATATCAAGTATGTATAGAATAAGCATTAATATTCATAAGTTTCATTAGCTATTACACTTTACATGACAGAAATGCAGACTTCTAATTAGGATTTAACATTGTTGGAAATTTATATTTCTAATTAACTAATATTGATATTGAATCACAACACTTAGTTATAATATGTGGCAGGAAAATGTCCCACATTTTTAACTAAGTAAGATAAGTGGTAAAAGATGGAAGTGGAGAGAATTTGCCTAGAGGAGAAGAATGCTTGTTGTACAAACATGAGGATTTGAGTTTGCGTTTAATTGTCCACATAAAATGGTGGGTGTAACAGCATGTTCACCAGGTAATCATGGCAGTAAGGAAACAGATTGCAGGATTGCTGGCAATAACTGAACTCTAGCCTATTTCCTGGCTCAAAAGTAGACGCAGGATAAAATGAACATGATATTGATTGAAAGAACAGGGCATAAAACATCTTCATATGGCCTCCAAATACATAGACACATGCAAGTTCACACACAGAAACAAAAGAAAAGTATATAATGGATTCTTTTTAACTTATTACTTAACAATAACAACAAATTTGAACAATTTTAATGCAGTGAATGAGGAAGAAGTGTGATCAGAACATATTGTATGAAATTTTTTTCCATACAAAAATAAAAGAAATGAAAAAGAAAATGTTTAGATACAGAATAAGTGATCATTCAGAGCCCTGTAAAACATTAATAAATCTATGTAACATTAACTATTTTTAAAACACATGAATCATTGATTTTTGTTAATATACAGTTTTCTATATCAATTAATTTACAAAGCTAGAATTGTGGAACCTGCACTTGGTAGATGGAAGAATTCTTGAGTTTCTGACTTTCCCATGTTGCTACTTAAAATAAAAATATAGTAGAAGCTACAAGATAAAAGGCAAGACCTAGATATCTCAGACCATTGATGACAAGTAAAGGTGACAAGAATTTTCTTCTCCCAAATATAGAAAAAGGTCAAATGACCTCTTAGTCACCCAGCCTTTGTACTAGTTACTTTTCTGTTGCTGTGGTAAAACACCATGACAAAGACAACTTTTGGAAGGAAGGGTTTATTTGTTTTCATGATTCTGAATGGATAAGAATTCAACGTGGGGAAGCAGCTGGAGCATGAATCAGAGAACCTGTGTCTTAAATCTCAAGTCCAAGGCAGAGAACACACTGGGTAAAAGAAAGGCTATAAAACTTCATTACTCCTAAGCTTGTCTCCAGTGACATAATTTTTACTTCAAGTCCCCAACTCCTAAATTTACCAAAAGAGCTTCTCCAGTGAACCTTGGGTGTTCAAACATCTGATTCTATGAGGAACATTCTCACTCTCACCTCAAGAAGTCATCTATTTGTTTGAAGATTATTCTCAGTAATTGATTTTTCTCCACTGACTCCCTCTCAACATATTTGGCAATTCATTCTCTTTATATATTGCTTCTCATTTTCTGCACAATGTTCAAATGACACTCCATAAGGATGTACTGAACAATGAGAAAGTACGTAAGTTAATAAAGTGTACCATAATAAAGGTAAGAATTTCAATGCTGCTATATACATAGAAGAAGAGGTCACAATACGTTCCCAAGAATTTCAATATAGGGCATTGTGTGTCAGAAACTATCACAGCACATCTGAAGCTCTCCACTTGAAGAACAAAAGGGTATCTGTGTGTGACATTTTTTGGGGGGAGAAGCCATTATTGAGTTTTAAACTGAATGACCTATAGGTGAAAATCAAACAGTAGATGTGTGAGCAACCCTCACTTTGCTTCTCAGCAAATGAGCACTGATCTTTTCTCTGGGAATAAAGTAATCTCTCATTTAATTACCAGAATAGGTTTGGGTCACATCAATATGCACAGTGAGTCAATAACACAGAAGCTACCTGTCCATGCTTTATTTTCTAAGTACCAATTTTGAATTCCAAAGAGGTGGTGCAGCATAATTGAATACTTTTTCCCTCTGGCGGTCTTACTCCAGAAAGAAAATAAGAAAGCTGAACTATGCAAGCCCACATAGTTTCTTCCAATGAACTAGCCAGAGCACGCAAAAAATATTATACTTACCTCCTTGTATATGGGGAAAATACTAAGGCTATAGAACAATTTGTTTCCACCTCTCAGCATAAAACTATTAAACTATAAACATATAAACAAACATAGTTTTATTGGTTAAGACTTTCAATGAAATGAAATATAAGAATTCTACACACTAGAAAGCTGATAGATTTCTGATCTTTGAGATTTTTTTAGGTAATTGAAGTAAATCACTGATTGAAACCACAAGCCACCAAAAGTGCTAGAACACTCTGTGACCAACAATATATCAAACTGAATAAGAAGTTAGTTGCTACTTTATGAAATCAAGATTATCTGTAAAGGAAATGGCCAACATCTTGGAATGTATTGAAAGCTAGTATAAGTGACAGCCAGCATCTATATATTCAATTTTCTGACATATTGGGATCCATTCCATACCTAAAAGGTGATGAATAAGAAACAACACCATCCTAAATCTGTACAACTTCTCACATTGGTAGCTTTTTCCAATTATCACCACTTTCTAAAAACCATGGTCACAACCCCCCTAGGTATTAGTAGAAAATAAAATTTCCTAATTTAAGGTTAAAGAATGTTTTATTCACTTTTGAATATATATATATAAGATTTTTCCATTTAATTTTCCTTATATTTAATTAAATAGAAATATCTGTCACCTTGTAGACATGGTTCATCTGTTTATAGAAGGGGATATTCTTTCTTTCTTCTCAACAAATGGTAAGAACTGATAGGGATGATCTTCTCTGCCACAAAATGGGGATTGTAAAATGTAAAAATGAACAAATCACCCTATGTACAATCCTAACTCCAACTCCCACTGTTTTTGGTAAGACAAAGACAGCTATAAAGCAATAAGACTACAACCCACTATTCAAATAGGAAGTGGATCTTTCAAACAAACACAATTTAATCGTAGTACTGGAAACAAGTTAAAATGTTAATCTATATTTGATGGAATTTTAGATGATTATGACTCAAGGCACAAAATATTCCCCACTCTCCACTTGTTCCACTAGTATCGTATGACACCAAGGGATGTGGATATGTCCGGGGTCATATAAAGAGAACTTGGAAGATACTAAGTATGGTGTTGTGAACTAGAGGTAGAGAATATCAACAAAACACTCGATAAGAGGGCTAATCTCCAAAATTTACAAAGAACTCAAGAAACAAGTCTCCAAAACACCAAAGGATCCACTTGAAAGGTGGGGTACAGAGCTAAATAGAGAATTCTCAGTAGAGGAGGCTAAAATGGCCAAGAGACACGTAAGAAAGTGCTCAACATCCTTAGCCATCAGGGAAATGCAAATCAAAACAACTCTGAGATACCATCTTACTCCTGTCAGAATGGCTAGAATCAAAAACACCGAAGACAATTTATGCTGGAGGGGATGTGGAGAGAGAGGAACACTCCTCCACTGCTGGTGGGAATGCCGACTCATACAGCCTCTTTGGAAATCAGTATGGAGATTCCTCAGGAAAATGGGAATTAATCTACCACTAGACCCAGCAATTCCACTCTTAGGCATATATCCAAATGAGGCAGGTTCATACAACAAGGGCATCTGCTCCACTATGTTCATAGCAGCATTGTTTGTAATAGCCAGAACCTGGAAGCAACCTAGATGCCCCTCAACTGAAGAGTGGATAGAGAAAATGTGGTACATTTACACAATGGAGTATTACTCAGCAGAAAAAAACAATGGAATCTTGAAATTCGCAGGGAAATGGATAGCACTGGAAGAAACCATCCTGAGTGAGGTAACCCAGTCGCAAAAAGACAAACATGGTATGTACTCACTCATATATGGATTTTAGATATGGATCAGGATAGTGCCAGTCTGCACTTCCACAGATAGAGAGTCTGGGAAACAGGAAAGAACCTAAAAGATATGCATATATGCATAGTACCCAAGAGAAGAGGATGGAGACAAGATCCTCTGAATGGATGGGGAACAGGGCGAGGGGGGTAGTGGGACCTGGGAAGAATAGAGGGGGTAAAGAGGAAGGGAGTTGGTCATGGGGGAACAGGAAGTTGAGGGGGTGGGGGTAGAATAGGGGGAAGAGGGAATCATTGGATCGAAGACAGATCAGGCACCAGAGTGACCTCGAGTGATCTAAAGGTATAACATCAATTGGAAAGCTAAGCAATAGTGGAAGGACCACCTCGAATGCCCATTCCTGATAATGAACTTGATGTCTATAACTATCCGGGAGCCTACATCCTGGGACTGATGGAAGCAGAGGCAAACACACAACTAAGCACTGAACTGAACCCAAGGAACCCAGTGACAGAGAGAGAGGAGTGATGAGCAAATTGGCAAAGAATGGGCTGGCAAAACCAGCAGAGACAGCTGATCTGAACAGGGGAGTGCTCTTGGACCCCAGACCGACAGTGGGGAGGCCAGAATGGGACTGATCTGGACCCCCCAAATGTGAGTGTCAGTGAGAAGGCCTGGACAACCTATGGGGCTCTGAGCTGTGGATCAGTGTCTATCCCTGGTATACAATCTGTCTTTATGTGCCTATAGCACAAAGAGAGATGCTCTCTCAGCCTGGACTCTTAGGGGAGTGCCTTGACCCTACCAAGAGTAAAATGATAGACTCTAGACATCCCCTATGTGGAAGGATTTGGCAATAGGGTGGGAGGGAGGGTGGAAGGGGAGTGCGGGAGGAGGGGGGGGAGAGGGAACTGGGATTGACATGTAAAACAAGCTATTTAAAATTAAAATAAAAAAATAATGTAAAAAAAAAAAAGAGGACTCAATCAGAGCATGACATCCATGTTGGAGAAAGACCTGACTGTTCACTCTCTCCATGCTGGTCTTGAGGAAAAGAAGTAGATGTAAAGATCAGTGTAAGCCAATAAATATGTTAAAGATTCTTGACTAAAATAGTCAGAAAGAATTAGACACTTATATGAGGAAACTAAAATATATTTCATGAATTTTAATTTGCAGATGCTAAAGGTGGAACAGAGTAGCTGAAATATTCCTCTGAGCACCTGCCTAAACAAACTTCAAAAGAACAGGGGAACACAGGACTGGCTAGGATTCTTTTTTTGTGGGAATTGGTATTCAGAAATTCATATTCTAAGCAAAATTCCTGTTATTGGAGCCCAATCCCTGTGGTGAATGCCTTGCTCAGTCTTGATGCAGGAGTGAGGGTCTTGATCCTGGCTCATATTAATATGCCAGCCTTTGTTGAGTCCCCAGGGGAGGCCTTATGTTTTCTGAGACATGCATGGGGGTGAGCAGGCAAGGGGTATGTGGGTAGGGGAGAGAGGGAGAAGGGGAGGGAGGAGAAACTGTGGTTAGTATGTAAAATGTATTAAAAGATTTTAAATTCCAATTATTTCTAATTCTATTCAAACAAAACTGAGACTTTTTATATTACATTAAAACTAAAATAAAAACTCTTCAATCTTTTCTAAATAAAAGTACTAGAGAAAAGCCTAGGAACACTGACTTTATAAAAACAATAATCTGAACTACAGATTCTGACAGACATTCTGAAATCTTAAAGTTACAGAAAATGTTTAATTTACATATACTTTCTTAAACATCTTTAACTGAATTTCCTTTAATATTTGTGAATTGTCTTCATCTTTTCTTAAAAACAAGTGAAAATTAATTCTGTTGTAACAATTACCAAGTAACTAAGGAAAAAGAAAGAGTTAAGGGTCAAGTCAATTATCAAAATTTTCTTAGAAATAATCCCAAATTACTTCTGTCTCATCAAAAACTTGTGTTGTACAAAACAATGTGTATGGGTAGTCTCACCACAGTGAACCCATCTGGTTATGAAAGGTTTGTTCCCCCTCATTGTGGTCTTTAATAAAGAAAAGCAAATGTTTCATTGAATATCATCTTTTTTCTACCTGCCTGGCATATGACCTTTGGTCTTCATTAACATGAAAATGAATCGAATTTATCTCTGTGTATTTACAAATGCACTCTTGGGGCCAATGAAATGGCATATGGCATAATTAAGTCATATGCGCCATCATAATTATTATTAGCTAAACACACTCATGCTTGTGGAAATTGACAAGAGTACATGTTGTTTGGCAGACCTCTGGGTTAAGATGTCTCTCTGTTCCTTGTTTTGGGTTTAATTACATTGATATTTGATTAACAGTATGGACGGAAGTGATTTTTACAGTTTTAGGAATAGAATCTCTGTCCCTGTGGTTTATTTTCAAAGCTAACTATAATGGCATTTAAAATTATAGAACAAGTTGAATGTGTGTTTATTTTTTCTCTTTTATCAGCAAAGTAGTATATGTTGATAGACTAGTAGATTCATTGTCTTTCTAATAAACATGGTGTCTTTCTACCAATAAGGTGGGCACATTTTAAAAGATTTATTCTACATTTAATGATGCTTAAATCTCTTTCTCTGTGTTTGTGCCTCTCTCTCTCTCTCTCTCTCTCTCTCTCTCTCTCTCTCTCTCTCTCTCCTCTCTCTCTCTCTCTCTCTGTGTGTGTGTGTGTGTGTGTGTGTGTGTGTGTGTGAGTGAGTGAGTGAGTGAGTGAGTGAGTGAGTGAGTATATAGGAATGTTCACAAGGTGTTGGATGCCCTGGAGCTGGAGTTACATGTGGTTGTAAGCCACCAAACATGGATACTGAGAAAATATGCTATGATCTTCTGTAAAAGAAATATGGAACTGCTAAGCTATCTTTTTATCCCTAATAAACTTTTATTCCTGGCATGCAAATGGACTTTGGGTGCCCATCCCACAATGAGGTATTCTCTCTTAGCCTGGGCTATTGGGGGAGGGCCTAGGACCTCCCCTGAACAAAATGACAAACTCTGGAAATCCCCCATGGAGGGCCTCACCCTCCCTGGGGAATGGAGTGAGGACTGGGTGAGACACTAGGGGACTGGTGTGGGGGTGGGGAGGAGAGGATTGACATTTGAAGCAAGCTTGTTTCTAATTTAAATAAAAAAATCTTTAAAAAACTTTTTTGTATATTTTTTAAATTATCCCTTTTATTAATATAATTAATTATATCTTCCCTCCTTCCTTTCTTTCATCAAAGTTTTACATACCTATATACTCCCCTTTCCCCCTCTCTTTCAAATCCATGGTTCCTTTTCTCATTAATTGTTTATATATATACATATATATACACACACATATATATATATATCAAAGATAAAATATTCAGTCTGTATAACATCTCTTGTATGAATGGTTTTGGCAGTGCTGACCATTTGGTATTGGCAAGTCAATTGGTGTGATTTTCACTGGGGATGACCATTTCTCTCAATATTCTTTAGCTGCCTGTACTTTTGTGTAGGGCTGAGGACTCCTAGACTTTCCCGAATGCACATTAGTATGTCTACTGTTTTAAAAGAGTGTTAGCCATTGCATTATTCTCTATCCTACACTGCTTTTACAACCGAGTTATGCCCAAAATAAAAGGTATAATATAAGCCAAGCAAAGTGTGTGCATTGCAGTCACTCTGGAATAGCAGTGAATCAAGTCTTCAACAGAACAGTGACTCCACAAAGGCACTGTGAGTCAATATACACGGAAGTAACAAACAGAAAACAAAGACAATCAAATTCATGTCCTCAGTCTTAGAGTGGAGGAGAGACTGTGCCAGTCCAAAGGAAAAGTGTCAGAGTTTTGGTCTGTGAAACAGACAGAGTAAGTAACTTTTAATGACACGCAATACATCAGAAGATATGGTCTCATGAACTAAAGTGTGTCAACATTGGAAAATATTGATATGGCCATTTCTCATTCATTCAGAGCATCGCCCAAAGTGTAGGGCAAGCTGTTACTAATTATGCCAGGATGTGTAATATGTGGTAAATAACTTTCATTTGAGCTCTCCATAGAAACAATAATTATGGTGGGTATGTCTTCTAGAGACCAGCCTGAAAGTGGATGGACTCACTCATTTTCATATGAACCAGTGTTTCTTGAAATTCTAAAACCATTCATTTGGCTCCTGATTATGAGAACAGGCCAATCACAAGACTCTAAATTTTGTTTTCTGATTATAGATCTTTGTTTCACTTACTTAATGCTAACTTTCTAAGAGCTTGTTCAATGATCTTCAAGTGTAGTGATGGCTAAACCTTTAAGTCAATCAGCACTTAGCATCTCAAACACTTCACATTTCGCATTGATACAAGCACCAGTCCCTCACTTAATATAAATATTTGTATCAGCTGTCAATATGCTACCCTGTTTATTTCACTGTTTGAAAGACTTCATTAGTGTTTGGGTGAATGAAATTGACAGCTTTCATGATCATACTTTTATTAATACAACAATGAGTCAACATTTATACTTCAAATCATTGGGAGAGTTTTAATCTGTGAAACCAGAAGCTTTGCATTCCTAGTTTCATCTAGAATCTGCCTATATTTGGAAATGAAAGTTCAGACACAACATACAGCTGAATTACATGCCTCCTTTTATCTCTGAGCAGGGTGTGCTAATTGAATTTGAAAGACTCCTAAAATAATTCATAATGGTTAATTATGAGGGGATTTAGGCATTATTTTGAAACAGTCATTTTGTGACTGCCTTCCAAACCCAAGGTTAACACCAATGCTAACAACTCAGCTCTCTCCATGCCTCTCCCTTTCTTCTCTCAGTTAAGTTTTTATGACTTTTAAAAAGATTTTTTTAAATGTATGCATATGTGTGAGAGACGATCATCTGCATAACGGTACCCATGTGTAGTATGTGATGTGTGTTTATGGTGCATTGTGTCTGCAGTGTGTGTGGTATATGTGTGTGCGTATATATATGTGTGTATTGTGTATTGTGCCTATGGTGTGAGTTTTGTATGTGTGGGAGGTGTTGTGTATATGGTGTATTATGTGCATGTGTGTACTGTATTGTATGTATATTTGTCAAAGGAAAGAAGGCAAAATGCTGGATACTTTCTTCATTCATTGACAAATTAATATAAGGCAAGTTAACTAAATTTGGTTTAGGAGAAAGTCATGATGTATTTTCTAAATAAATGTACAAATGAAGGGACTTTTCACTCTCATTAACATATTTTATGACAAAGTTTTGAAACAAAGAAACGTAATATTTGATCTATTACTTTTATCTAATAAATGCTGCCAAATTAGTACTTGAGTAAAAATGAGTAATGGAGGTGATGTGAGTCTTGAAATAGAGTGAGCCAGCAGCTCCAATCTGCTCTAAAGTGGTCCACCTGTTACTTTAAATTACAATCTCAGTAATGGTTTCTGTAAAGAATACATCATCTGCTAGGTCTTATTATCTACACATGGTTTTAAAAGGCATAGAAATAATTTCCAGCCTCTAAATTACTCTTACACGTAGTGATGGCATTTTGCCAAGTCTAATTCATCAGAGCTTAAGGAAAACCTTACCTTCTTCCCTAGCTACAGCAAAATAATTTTATATATAAAAATACTAGGTTCATGTTCCCTCTTGTATGTTTACCATACAAGAAAAACACAAATATTGAAAGATCAAGTACTTTAAGGCTTTGGGCTTTTGTCATTCACTGTAGACAGGGACAGATAGAATTCTTACCATGCTGTACCCCTAGTGATTATAATTTGTTCTTCTGCCCCCAAGCCTTCCTCATTTTGTTCTCCTAGCACCCCCATTACTCACAATGAGAGGACACCATAAGCTGGCTGCTGTTTTCATTGTAGCTTCATTCATTTTTTTAAGTCGTCTTATTAGGGACCATATCACTTTCATTATTTGCTAACTACCATGTCCCTTTACATGACTGTGGTGCCCATGTTCTGCTTTTTGAAATGCTTCTTTCCTCAACTCTAATTGCTATCTTCTCACATGCCCCCCAGATAGTCTCATAAAGAGTCCACAAGTTTGGTCACATATGGGAGATTTCTGGCCATAGCAGATGGCTGAAGAAAAAGATCAGTGAGAGGCACGACTAAAGTAAGATATTTTTCTGCTGGTCTTCAACCTGGGAGATTTTAGATACCTGCAGATCCTGAGAGATGGCAAGATGTAGAATACCGTACATTTAGAGACTTAACAAATGCAAGATTAAGCTATTGAGGACTGGGGAGACAGTTTACCTGGTAAAATTCTTGTGGCTTGCTCTGTAAGTGCAAAGATCTGAGTTTACTCCCTAGAACCCATATGTAATATAATGTACTAATGCACACATGAACTTGCATGCACGTTTGCACACATACACACACAAGGTTAACTATCTTCACTTTCAGAGTATTTAGAATATTTGTGATCATCCTGTGTGTATGTGTGTACAATTACACTAATTTGTTTGTCTCTGCAATCTTACTCCCATTTACAAATGAAGTAACTGATTTAAGGGTGCCAAGTGGCATAGCTGTGACAGTATACTAATACCATGTGTTGTTTCTCTAAATGCCTATCTTTGAACCTGAAGATGTTTCTGTTGCTGCTATTTTTTGTATGTTTTGTATGTGCATCTATGGGTGTGTGTATGATGTCTGTACTCTTGTCTGCAAGCCTGGGCTTATCCTTCCTGCAGAGGTTGGAAGACAGACTCAGGTACCATTCTGTGAGTTTACCTCACTTAAGACAAAGGCTCTGAGACAGACACCCACAGCTAAACACTGAGCTTGAACTCAAGGAACCCAGTGACAGAGAGGGAGGACTGATAAGCATAGGGGTCAAGACTGGGCTTGTTTAGCCCACAGAAACAGCCAACCTGAACAAGGTGGAGCTCTTGGACCCCCAGACTTATAGCTGATCCAGGTCCCCTAAATGTGGGTGTCAGTGAGGAGGCCTAGGCAATCTATGTTGTCTTGCGTAGCAGAGCAGTATTTATCCCTGGTATACAAATGGACTTTGGGTATCCATCCCACAATGAGAGATGCTCTCTCAGCCTGGATTCTTGGGGAAGGGTCTAGGCCCTGCCCTGGATGAAATGACAGTCTATGGACACCCCACATGGAGGGCCTCGCCCCCCCTTGGGAAAGCAGTGGGGACTGGGGGTGGTGGTGGAAGGGCATGGGAGGAGGGGAGGGAGAGAGAGAGGGACCTGGGATTGACGTGTGAAACAACCTTGTTTCTAATTTAAATTTAAAAATTAAAAAAGACATAAAAAAGACAAAAGCTCTGTTGTTCACTTCTGTGACCACCAGCGTAGATGCCCCAGACCTTCAAGAGCTTCTTTTGTTCATACAATCTCACTATAGAAATTCTGGGATTTCAGATGTGTGCCACTGTGCATGACTCTACATGGATCCAAACTCGAACTGTTGTGCTAACACAGGAAGTATTTTTATCCACTGAGCTATCTTTCCAGATTATGCTGCCATGATTTTCCTCTCACTGAAGTAAAAAATGTCCCACTAAGAAATTTTAACTTGGGTTTCCCATTCTTACTAAAGACTAAGCCCATATTTTCAGAAAGAAAAGCACTTTTGCATCTCCCTGACTAAAGAAACGTTCACTAAATCTAATTTCTGAGATCAGAATTTGACATAAAAAATGTTAATTTTTCTATTGATGCCACACTGCCAGCCTAGAGTCACCATTCTTGACTCCAGTACGAGGTTGCTTTCTGATCTTCATTTGACTTACCTACACCAAGTTGGCTCATGGGACTTCTTCCTGAGGATGTGGAGTTCTCTTTCTAATGTCTATGTCATCTTTTCCCAAAGTTATATATATTCTTAAAGTAGTATGCTCCATACTAAGAAGTATTATTTAATGTTTATTTATAAGATGTCAGAAAACTTGAACTAATTGTGGCACACAGAAACTCTTATGTATCTTCAGAGCAATCCCTACAATCAGGAATAATTGACCAATGGAAATAAGACGCCTTGTGTTTTTAGTGGCATTATTTTTTAAGACAGAAAAAGAATATGAAGTTGAGTGATTAGGGAGCAAGGATCTATGATGAGTTAGAGGACAGGAACAATATGATAAAATATGCTTTATCTAATTCTCAAAGAATAAAACATGCAAACACACATATACCTTGCATATGGCTTAAGTCCTCTGTATTGGCAGGACAATAAAAATGGCTGATACTTCAAATTTAAAGTCTATTATTTTGAATTTTTATTTTGTATTATATAAATGTAAAGATCTTACAATATTACTTATACTATGTTTCATGGTCTATCAAGAAACAGTTTTTATCTGGATGGGATGGTGCACAGTTAAAATTTTAGCACCTTTAGAACCAGAAGGCAATTGTTAGGCCCTGTTTCGAAAGAAAAAGAGTCATTTCTTAAATGGCATGTGATATCTACAACAATATGAGTTCTTCATGTTTACTGAGCTTATTAGACTGACAATTTGTGGAATACATGATTTCAGTAACATCTCCTAATGTCCTTGTGCAATGTACTTCTACTGTGTTAGGAAAGTTAGATTCCAAGCTAACTGACTGCTGATGAGTAAACATAAAATATTTCAATGTATTTCTTTTACATTATTCTTCATCTTTAACCATTTCTGGTTTTATTATTTCTTGACTAGGAGAATAACTATTATTTGATAGGTACACATATAGGTATGCACTTCTGTACTCCTTACTTTTGCATATATATATATATGTATATACATATATACATGTTTCTCAATTTTATTGGTTGTTTGAGTATTTTGTACAATACATTTTAATCATATTCACTGCCCTCCTCTAACTCTTCACAGGTCCACATCCCTTTCCCTACCCGCTCAACTTTGTGGCCTCCCTATCATCCTTTTTTTATTTTTTTTTATCATTTTTTATTTTAATTTTAAATAGCTTGTTTTACATGTCAATCCCAGTTCCCTCTCCCTCCCCTCTTCCCGCACTCCCCTTCCCCCCCTCCCTCCCACCCTATTGCCAAATCCTTCCACATAGGGGATATCTAGAGTCTGTCATTTTACTCTTGGTAGGGTCAAGGCACTCCCCTAAGAGTCCAGGCTGAGAGACCATCTCTCTTTGTGCTATAGGCACATGAAGACAGTTTGTATACCAGGGATAGACACTGATCCACAGCTCAGGGCCCCATAGGTTGCCCAGGCCTTCTCACTGACACTCACATTTGGGGGGTCCAGATCAGTCCCATGCTGGCCTCCCCACTGTCAGTCTGGGGTCCAAGAGCACTCCCCTGTTCAGATCAGCTGTCTCTGCTGGTTTTGCCAGCCCATTCTTTGCCAATTTGCTCATCACTCCCTCTCTCTCTGTCACTGGGTTCCTTGGGTTCAGTTCAGTGATTAGTTGTGTGTTTGCCTCTGCTTCCTTCAATCACGGGATGAAGGCTCCCGAATGGCTATAGACATCAAGTTCATTATCAGGAATGGGCATTCGAGGTGGTCCCTCCACTATTGCTTAGCTTGCCAATCCTAAAGGAGACATCTAGATCCCATCTCATCATCCCAAGGCTCAGAAATTTTTCTGTAAAATCGTGTGGAAAGTTTATAAGAACCATAGGTGGTAAATGACTTTAGGAAAACATTTTCCAGATGCAGCAGGGCAGTTACAAATATGCATTCACAGTCGTTGAGATATGGGCATGACCTATGTAAGTTCAAGGGAGACATAATCCCAGTACAGAGAGGTGAGATGGGTGTAAAGTCCCACCCCCAGCAAAGGAGCTATTGTTTTTTGATAAAAGTTGGAAGAAGGAAAGTTAGTTTTCTTTAAGAGCAAAGGTTGACCACATTCCAGTGGAAAGTCACACAAACAAGAGCATATGGGCAGAACCATCCCTACTTAATGAGTTTAATACCAATATTTCTTATTTCTTAAATATTAAAAAGTGTATTTGATCTGTTATGTTGAATTCCACACAATGTCATGGGGCACCATAGCAAATATATTTTCACTAGCTAAAGAAGTTCATCAAACAGTTTATACAGAAATTCAGTTCCTTGCAATAAACACAACTGTGTCCTTTTACTCATCAGAGTGGGTATAGATTTGAGTATACACCAACCAGGAGGGTAATGAACGAAAAACAAAGCTCACAGTTTGCAAACTGACTTGAAAATTAACAGCCTAAACTTAGAACTTGATCGCTGAATCCCCACTGGCTAATACTGACTCTGGAGCATGACGAAAACAATGGACTGTCACCACACAGTGCTTCTAAGTAGTGAGGGTAATTTGAAAGCTTAGAAATTGCAGCTCATAGTGTGGTCTCTCTGGAATCAGAAGGAGTCTACCACTGCTTCAGTCACTTAAGCCTGAATGTGTGTATATAGTCGTAGGAAGCAGAGTACTCATTAACTAAGCTCTACAAATCAATCGTTTTGAGGCATTGTGATCCATAACTTCACTATAAGAGATTTGTTTTAGGACTAACTGCTTTGCATAGCTCTTTTTATATTATCATGCAGAGAATGAACATTTTGATTCAAATGTTTCACCAAAAGGGAGATCTCTGGGGATGGAAAGATGGCTCAGTGACTAAGAGAACTTACTGCTATAGAGGTTATAATTTTAGGTTCCAGCACCCACATGGTAGCCTGCAACAGTCTGTAACACCTGTTCTAAGGGATTCTGTCAGTGCCTTCTTCTGACCTCCAAGGGCATTGAATGCATGTGCAGTACATACATATATGCAGATACACATTCTCTCTCTCTCTCTCTCTCTCTCTCTCTCTCTCTCTCTCACACACACACACACACACACACACACAAACTTAAAGATATCTTCTTAAAAAACAGGCATACTTCCCTATCCACTCTCATTTTTAGGTTTAAATGGTCTCCTTATGTTCCTATAATCCTTTAATTATCCTCAATCCCTTTCATCCCAATTATCTATTGTAATCATTTGTGACTATCACTCAATAGTTCCTGTGCTCAAAGGCAGTGGGTGGTATGTTAATTGGTTTGCACCATCCCAGGCCCTCTCCACTTAACCTGTTCTCTGCACTCCTTTCTATGGACATGCTTTCTTGCTTTGCATCCTACCATGCTGGGTCTCTGGGACCAGCCCTAGCTGTGCAGCAGACCTTGCCAGCAAAGCTGCACAGGCCTGTTTTTGGAGGTGTCAAGCCAGGAAAGCTTCTTACACTGCTTTTTTTCCCCATCACAAGTTCTGTTCCTAAATTCCACTTCAAATGGATTCCACACCAGCATTGTTTTTACATGAAAGGTTAGATCCAAGAACAAGAACATGCTCGGATTTTGTCTGTTTGAACAGCTGCTTGGAACTGCTCTCACTGCTGTCAGAATCTTCTGCTATAATCTTTTGGTCAGGGAGCTGTAAGTTCAAATTGCTTATATTGAATTAAGCATAAATGATGCAGTGGGGCGTAGAAGCCATTGATTTTACCATTCCCCGTCATTTCTATGTTCCTCGTGCTTTGGTGCTCTGAGTACCACAGATTTATTGTATTTGATCTTTCAACCTTTTTCATCCACCCATTTTGTTAGGTTAGTTTATATATTCTTTACAGATTTAAATAATTGGCAACAGATTTGAGGTTTTAACCATCAGTTTTGGAATTTAATTGCCTTACTGTAATTTATATTTCCTATTGACAACTGTATTTAGTTGGTTTGTAACAAATGCTTTGGTTCACAGGTGGTTAATATTGCCTTAATAAAGAACCTTCTATATCTATGCATTATTATCAAATGCCATGGTGTTTTAAGATAAATTAATCAAATAAAATATTTGAATTATTAATAGAAATTAAATAGATATAGCAAATGCAATCAAACCAAAAAATAAAGTTCACATAAAGTAGCCTGAAGGAAATTGAAGTATCTATCACTACAACCAAAGGATGCCAGGGTCTAGCCAATAGTGGTCAGAAAACAGCTCAGAAAATACCAGTTGCACAGATGACTTTGAAGGTATCCACCATGTGAGTTAGGCTGGCTTTTTGTCTTGTTGGATTTTTCATAGAACATCCTCTAAACTTTTCTAGAGTGTAGTGAGTGGTGAATAGTTTGGTAAGAAGCTACCATGAGGTAGGCCAGACGTTGGTGGCACACGCCTTTAATCCCAGCACTCGGGAGGCAGAGGCAGGCGGATCTCTGTAAGTTCTAGACCAGCCTGGACTACCAAGCAAGTTCCAGGACAGCCTCCAAAGCCACAGAGAAACCCTGTCTCGAAAAACCAAAAAAAAAAAAAAAAAAAACAGAAGCTACCATGAGGAACTTCTCATTGATCTTGCGCTCCCCATTCTGCCTATGGATGTACAAATCACTGCAGACCTATGAAATAGCTTGCCTGTGGTGTAGTGTTGACCTCTCAGGATAAGAGCAGTGCACTGCTATTCTCTTGGCCTCCTTGATAGACCCTTATTGTTGAACTATAGACACTGAGAGTGACTATAATTCTGATGTTGTTATTGTTGTTTGTGTAAGTAATAAACTTTCTGAATCCATTTGTCTCCTTGGTCTCCTTAATATCCAAAGTTGGCAGATGCAATGCAAACCCTGTAGTCCTGTTAATTGCCCTGCTACTATATATAGACTGTTTACCACCCACTAAGTATATGCTATTTTTGATACATCAATAGTACACAACTGCATTTCACAATTAATTGAAAGCATTCAAATTAAAACTTCTCATTTGTGGGCACCACAATAAGGGTTCTTCCCATTTCTGATACAGTTAATATTAGTAACCCTACTCTGTGATTCTGATTAATTTGTAGACATGGTTATATTAGATTTTGTTTGTTTTATATGTATGTGTGCCTAGTGTGCTTAGGTGTGTGTACTTATGTGCATTCTGGGTCCTTATAGAGGTCAGAAGAGGACTTTGGATTCCATAAAACTGAAGTAAAGAATGGCTGTGAGACACCATGTAGGTTCCAAGAGTTTAACCTAGGACCTCTGCAAGAACCATCTTTCCAGCCATTTTATGTACATAATTAACTTAATAATGAAAGTAGCTGACTTCTTTTTCAAAAATATTTGTTTTGATCCTGTAGATTCAGCAGAGTAAAAGTGATGCAATGGATGAATGTATGTATGTATGAATGTATGTATGTATGAATGTATGTATGTATGAGGGATGGATGGATGGATGGGTGAATGAAAACTTGCAATAGTTAGTACTTATATATTTCTCGAGTTCCATCTGATTTTTAAGTCATTTATTTATTCACTCATACCAGAAATGTTATAAGGTTTGTGCAAATTTTGTATATAAGAAAATTTAAATACTAAAATATTATGAAACCTAAAGTAGAGATGAAGATCATTTAGAATAAGTAAATCAATAAAATATTTAAAAACTGGGAGGGGAAATAATCTGGATTTTGCATTTACATGTCAATGTTAGACTGACATGATTTTGTGATTATTTAAACAACTTTTTTGTTTGTTTATAATTTGGCAGTCTGACGAAGGTGACAGCTTGACAACTAGTGAAAAGTGAAGTTGACATTCTCTACTTAGAATCATTGTCCTCTGACTTTATAAGCAACCCGAGTTTGATTTTAATGTCTTCCGCAGCAAATGCCAGCCACATACTTCTAAAATAAGTTTTTTCTCCAAACAGTGTTTCCTGAGGCTTAGTTGTATGAATGTAGTCAAAGTGGTAACAAGTGTACATAGAGAGTGGTTTTATTCTCCTCTCCATCTCTTTTGTAGTTTTGAGGGAAGGGAGGATGACTGGTCCAGATTCTCAGTCCTTCTTCCTTTGGGTTTTTGAAGTGGGTTTACAGTACTCAGTCACATAAACAAGAAGTGTCATTTTCCATGTTGCATCACATTGTTGTGTCCAAAGTAAGCAGAAGAGTACTTGCATTTCTCAAGTCAGTTTTGTTTTTGCATGATTCTGTGACTTGGCCAACAAGTAGTGGAGAAGGAGATACTATTCAAACCACTCCCAGACAACACTGACTAGAATGAACTAAAATGTCTACAACCTTTATCGCCATAGAAAAAAATGTGTGAATCCACCAAATGAAAAATGACAGCTCTCAAGAAATGTTCTCTAGGTAAATATGCTTTTAACTTTTTGTATTATATGTGCATATACAAACTCAATTAACTCATTAATTTCAGGAATATATGCAAATCCCCAAGAGAAGATATTTTTAACACAGTTTCAATCTATCAAAAAATGTTTTTTTTCCAGACATGGTTTCTCTCTGTAGCTTTGGAGCATGTCCTGGAACTAGCTCTTGTAGACCAGGCTGGCTTACAACTCATGGAGATCCACCTGCCTGTGCCTCCCAAGTGCTGGGATTAAAGGTGTGCACCACCAATGCCCAGCCTTCTATCAAAATTTTGTAACCCCACTAGAAAGTTATATAAAAGAGATTTTTAACAAAACGAAACACAGACTTCTGGGTGAGCATGGCTGCTAGTACCCATAACATAACTTGTATTGATTCCAAGCATGTTGGTATTGAAAAATCAGGGCACACATTGAGTTTCTATAGAGACTTTAATGCTATAATGAATAGAGGAAATTAACTTCTTTAAGCATCAATGATTTGACACTTTTTCTCCTAGTTTGCTATTAGTTGAATGTGTACTGTTTCAACCTTTAAAACTATCACAAAGTGTAGGAAGAAAACAATGCTGCCATTAACCATGTGACTTACTAGAGGCGCACACAGATGAGGTAATAAAAGAGCAGTTTATCGCACCACAAACCATACCCACTTTAGGCATGACTAAAGACGTATACAGACATAGGCGGTGAACTACATCACTAGCCAAGCCCACTTTTGGGCATGGCTAGGGGCGTTAAGGAGGAAGGTATAAAAGACTGAACAACAGAAGTCTCGCTCTCTTTTTCCAGCTTTCGGCTTCCAGTTCGGTGGCGGAAAACTACTCAGCTCATCTGGGTTACTTGTTTGGTCTCTTGTGAGTAATTTCTACAATAAATACTTATTTTTACTTTCAGTAAGTGTGCTGTTTATCGTTGCAGCATCAACAAAGCTTATATTTTTCAAAGCTGAACAAAACAGAGGACATATAGCATGAATTTAACTCATTCACTATGAAAGTCCCTATTGGAATTATCTGTATTTACCTGAAGCTGCGAGCACTTAGCTTGATTCACAACAAACACAAGGAATGCCTAAAACTTCATGCCACAAGTAGCTAGGAATTTTTATCTACAAAGAAATTTAAACATTAGCTTTTATCTGAAGCCATTACCTGTTGATTACAAATCTGCCAGAGTACCTCACAAAGTTCAATATTCCAAACAGAAAAGAGTAACTGATAGAAGCAGAATGAATACAGCAACAATGTTGGGAAGCTGATTGGCTACAAGGACTAATATTTGGAAGTACCGGACATACAGAACAAAAAGTCATCTAGGTACATTTACCGCACAGCTTCCCTGTGTATCAAATATAAAGATTGGCAATAGGAGCAGCAAATATGGTACATTTTCCAACTGTAAAACGTCAACAAGATCTTTATAAACATAGACTTTCCCAAAAGACTGGAATTCCACAGAAACATGTGGGAAAAGCCATTATTTTTGTAAAAACCAACAAGATAAACCAGTGAAAACTCAGGTGATTCCCTTATGAGTTTGATATTGCACTACTAATCTCAGCCTTACACTGTTCTTGAGCCAGGTGATTAGTAACTTTACCTGCTGCCCTATCTCCTGCTTAGAGTCTTATGCCAAGATACCCTCTTTCCTTACATTATACGCTTATCCATTTCCCTCATCAATTCTTATTCCTTACATATTCTCTTTTGGTCTTCAAATTTGACTCCTCCTTGTGCAATCGCCATGGTACGTGTAACCTCCCACCTCATTAAACTTATATTTTCATTTAGCACCCTATGTGTCTGGGATACTTAGACTTAAACCCAATTTCTCTTTATTTTTTTCTATCGACTTCTATTGTTTCTAATGATTTCCCGTTCCTGGCTTCTTTGCTCAACATTTACTGCAATGCTTTGTCAGTCCATCTGCTTTTTATTTTATTACCTACCTGTAATCAATTATTAACTATTTGTGTTTAGCTTTTTATGAACTTTATCCAATCCTTACACCCCGCAAAATCTCCTGGTATGCAATCTGAGTTATGATCGAGAGTCTGGCTAATTGCCCATCCCTCATTCATGTTCTACTTTTTATTTTAGCCTTAGCTTAGTTTTAGGACTTTGGCTCCTTGCCATGTGCCACCAGTTCATTATGCTTTATGGTACTTTTGCAAATACTATATATGTGATTTTTATACCTTTCACTAATTAGATATATTCATTACTATTCAGTCTACCAGCTGTAAATGGGCCATTTAAATTTTTTATTTTTCTTTGAAAAATAATCTATATTGAAAATTACATAGCCACTTTTAAAAGTATTACTTATGATAAAAGTCATTTGGGTGAGCTGACGATATTGTCCAATGGTTACAAGCACTTGCTGTGCAATTATGAGGAAAAGAGCTCAGATGCCAGAACACATGTAATATGACCAATGTCCCCAAAATAACTGTAACTTCGGCTCTGAGGATATGATGCCCCTGATTCACCTCTGTGCATGCTCAGACATGTGTGCATGCACATACTAACAGAGAAACATATACACACACCCACATATAAATATTTTAGCCTTTTTATTTAGATTAGAAACAATCTTATTTTACACATCAATCCCAACTCCCTCTCCCTCCAACCCTCCCATGTCCCCCACTGACCCCCAATCCCATACCCTTTCTGCTCCCCAGGGAGGCTGAGACCTTTCATGGGGGATCTTCAAAGTCTGTCACATCATTTAGAGCAGAGCCTAGGATCTCTCCCATGTGTCTAAGCTGAGAGTATCCCTCCATGGGAAATGGGCTCCCAAAAACCCATTCATAAACTAGGGATAAATACTGATCCTCTACCAGAGGCCCCATAGACTATGCAGGACTCCTAACTGACAACCAAGTTCAGGGGGCCTGGTTCAGTCCTATCCTGGTTTCACGGCTGTCAGGCTGGGGACCATAAGCGCCTCCTTGATGCAGAAAGGGTCATAGTGCAAAATAAGTCTTTTTAAGAAGTCATTGTTAACCAGTGCCATCATTAGGATATAGCACCAAGAAAAGCTATCTGTGGCAGTTGCAAAGCTACAAGGTCTGGTCTTAAAGAAGAATTGAGCAGCTTCTGTTGGAAATTGTCCTTCACCTGCAAAGAGAGCTTCTCAGTTTGGCTCAGCACCAAAGTGGCATTCTAACTAACACCTTTCCCAGAACAACACTGATCAAGCCCACTCAAATAAATTAATGCTCATCTTTTAAGTAACTCATTTGGCAGGAACAAGCCATTTGGATGCCAATTTGAAGAGACAGAAGTAGGGCATGAGCAAAGGGGGACATTTGAGGGAAGTATCTTACTTTGTGTCAAGCCACAGCATCATTTAGTCATAGTTTTACTCTAAATATCACAGCACAGACCTGATATAGTAGAAAGCACATACATTCCAAACATTTGCACTACAAGGCTAAAAACTCATAATGAACAAACATAAGTCCAGAGGATTTCGTTCAGAAAGACCCAATGAAAACAGACACATTCTGACAGACACATTCTGGCTTCCTTTCATAAAAGCAAATCTGTATTTTCTGTTAGAAGCTTATTCTTCAGGTGGCGTTCAACCAGCTACACATTTTTGGTTTCTGGTCTTGATGACAAATGTAACTATTAAGATCTAGGCATTGAACCAGGCATGTATAAGTTAGATGACAGGCATTAATGACTTGTCCAATGCATAGTTAACTCATGTGAGATTTAGATAGGTTAAGAATATGGTTCAGCCAAGGGTTGGTGGCACATGCCTTTAATCCCAGCACTTGGGAGGCAGAGGTAGGTGGATCTCTGTGAAGTTCGAAGCCAGGCTGGTCTACAGAGCAAGTTCCAGGACAGCCTCCAAAACCATACAGAGAAATCCAGTCTTAAAACAAAAAAAACCAATCAAAAACCAATATATATATATAGTTCAAGATCAATTATCAGGCTAGTAGCATAATAGGTCTCTGAAATAAAACTATCAGATTCCTGAATTCACAAAATATCTGACTGAAACTGTTCCCTCAGTTTTATATTGAGGGACCAACCAAAATCCTGCTGAGATCCAGACTCATCAATAATTACATTTGATTTATTCTATGGAAGTCATCTAATTCATCACTATACAAGTTTAGCACTGGAGATTATGCAGAGTGAGTGCAAGCTCACCGACTCTGTACTGACAGCTGTGGAACCTACATAGGATCTAAGTAGACCCTCTGAATGCAGGGAATAATGGGTGGATTGCGTAGTTTATGAGGCCACTAGCAGCGGGTTCAGGATCTGTCCCTGGTACATGAACTGGCTTTTTAGAGCCCATTTTCTATGGAGAGATACCTTGCTCAGCCTAAACACAGCAGGGAGGGGCTTGGTCCTTCCTCAACTTGGTATGCCAGACTTTGTTGACTTCCCAAGGGAGGCCTTACCCCCTATGAGGAGTGGATGGAGGGGTAAGAGGGGGAGGGGGGGAGCGAGGGATAATAAGAGGGGGAACTGGGGTTGGTACATAAAATGAAAAATAAATACAACAAATAAATAAAAAGAAAGAAAATAAAGAATTTGGCTCAAAAAAAGGAAAGTGAAAGGATTCACTTAGCATGGTATAAAAGTGTCCTTTTCATTTTTCTGAAAAAGTCCAAACAATTACAACATGGTGTGACTTTCACTCTGATTAGCAAGCAGGCAGGGGGAATGAAATTGAATGCTGATCACTGACATTGTGCTCTGAAGGCAGGGGAGGACACCCATGGTATAAGAGTCAGATGTGACCAACTTATTTGTGGGTTAGGACATCTTGACAGTCTCTTGGCTCCAACTGATATGCATCATCAGCAAAATACAATTTTAACAGTGGCTCTTATTGTTCTTCTCTGCAGATTATTGAAGCAGAGAAACAGAAGCCCCCTCCCAATACTGTCATATGCTGAGCACTCCATATATCTTAGCCATGTTTGTTACTTTCATGTCATCTCCTTAAGTGACTTTGGAGGGGAGAGCTTGTGAAGGGCACACACTCCAGTCCACTACATCCTATCATAAATCTATAGCTACTTAGCTTTACAAGGTAAACACCAAACGATAAGATTACTCTATTTTACATTTCCTGTGTGCAGTCAAGTTAGCTGACTTTTATTGTCTGTTTCAAAGCTCACTTTTCTTTTGCATGGTTCATTCAATTTTTAAGGTCTATCAAGATAGCTTCTGCAGCTACTCAAGTCATATGCTATCCTGGTAATTGTATCTGTCCATTCAGCCCAGCTAACAGACCCTGGTTGAATAAATGAGGAGCTGATGAGAAGGGGAAATTCAGAGGATCATGCTATGAGCAGGAAGAGTGAAGGATAGTGGAACACAGTCAGAAAGAGCACACAGTGAAGGTGTACTTTGATTTGAGAACTACTAATATACCACATATGTTTAGAAAAAAGTGTACATACAAGTATGCATAGTATTGCAGAGGCAAATACACAATTTTCCCACCTTAGTCATGATGTTTCATCACTTTAAAGTAACTAGCACCATCTACAAATCTGTATGGGAAGTCCTAATTTCCAGAACTTCTAAATGGTACTGTAGAACAAGATAGGCTCCTAAGTGAATATGAGTGATGTCTCTACACAAAGGGAGATTTATACAAGAGCCCACAAAGAAGAACACCAGGCAAAGATGAAGATGAAGGTCAGAATGATGCTCCTGAATCACAAGATATGCCAGAGATTGCCAGATGAATCATAAGTATATATGAACAATTCATAGAATGGGTTTTTACAGTCCCATAAAGGAACTGAGTTTTGCCTCCAGAATCAAGAGATAATACATTCCCATTTATTAAGCCAACCAGTCTGTGGGCCTTCATTGTGTTAACCCTGGAATATAATACATTTTTAATGTTGTACGTGACTTTACATGACTTTGATTTATAGGAAAATATATAGCACAAACAATGTCATGGAAGAAACACAGTCACACCAGTTTCTTTGGCCACACATGTTAAACGAACTAAATGCAGGATATGCAAACTGGACACTGGAAGCAGTAAGCAATACAACACAATACACAGCATCTAATGCTTAGAAAGTAATTCATGAATAAACATATCTTAAAACCATGAGTGTCTACTATCTAGCACACCCCTAAGTTCTTATTTATATTTTCATTTGCTTCTGTTGTGTGATGGGGATAGCATCAGCACATCTGCTTTTCAAATAACCAAATTTATCATCAAAGAAGCTGAGTGATGCAGCTGGAAATTAAGCCAAGATCTGATTCTTCAGAGCTTTCCTTGCTACTATCTTACAAGATCCTATATTAATTTATATATTGTATCTTATATTTAATATATATTTGACATATAATGTTCATAAATATTAATATATGCTCTGCAATATGGATGTATATTTGATTGTTATGTAATATAATCTATATTATATGTTTGATTAAATACATCTATGGTTGTACATAAGGAAGAAAAGTAAATCAAAAATGATTTATTGATATAATGTAAATTCTTCCCTTTAGAATATTTGTTGAAGCAGATACTTTGCATAGACATTAACCAAAATGACCATGATGCAGAAAAATTACAAACATGTAAATAATTTAGAATATTATAAAATCATTTGGTTAAAATAAGACCAATACAATAAGCAGGTAATAGCTACAGACAAAAGAAGATTTGAAATTTGAATACTTGAGCAGTCAAATGGAATTTAACACTTAAACCTATTTGGAGTCATTTTCACAAGTTGTTTTAAAGTCTGAGACTGATAAAGAACATTTCTTGATCCTTGGGGCTCTCCATTTCAGCCAACTCTCATTAGTGATTACAACACCAACAGTGCCATTAGACTTACATTCTGCTCTGCATCTCTTTCCATAGGCTATTTTCCATTCTAACTTGATCCCTCACTGCCTTAGATATTAAATAAAATGCTATCATTTAGTGAGGAGTCAAGTTAATTGACTTTCAGAGGTTATTTGATTATGGAATACCATTGAGGACCAGTAGTCCCTCTGTCAGGTACAAATTCAGAGGATGAATGTGACTGAAACAAAAGAACACAATACAAAAGATTGCATTCATGAAAGACAATGAAGACATACATCATGAGCAGCCATGAATAAAGATACACAAAGAGTACAAGCAAGAGATAAAGCATCCTGTCGTGTACCAGTACACACTTCAACATCATCTCAGAAAAACTCTTGAGCAGCTCCATAACACCTTCAGAAAACAGCAGTGTTTCATCTAAGAACGGATTTATGCATGATTGCTGTGACACAGATAAACAAGTGTGTCATATTTGAAGAATCTCAATTTGACAGATCAACTTATTTGTGTGTGTATATGTGCTTTTGTGTATGCACATAGATATGCACCATATGTAACAATGGCAATGTCTCTATTATGAACTAACATTCTGTGAATAAGGGAGAAGATTCTTAAAAAACATGTTAATCAAGAACATCAGCTAAGCCGGGTGGTGGTGGCGCACGCCTTTAATCCCAGCACTCGGGAGGCAGATGCAGGCGGATCTCTGTGAGTTCAAGGCTAGACTGCAAAACAATACAGAGAAACCCTGTCTCGTAAAAACCAAAAAAAAAAAAAAAAAAAAAAGAACATCAGCTAGTGCGATAAAGCACTCCAACATTCATGTTACATACTCTAAGGGTTCTCAACCAGTGTGACACACCCCCTTCGAGGTTGCATATCAGATATCCCGCATAGCAGATATTTACATTAGTATTCAGAACAGTAAAAATTAGAGTTATGAAGTGGCAACAAAATAATCTTAAGGTTGGGGGTCACTGTATTAAAGGATTGCAGTATTAGGAAGACTGAGAAACCACTGCTCTAGAGTCTGCTAATAGCACAGGCACAGACAGCTCAGTCAGTCAGTATTGGCAGAACACATGAACACCTATAAAGTACAGAAGCTGCTTTGTCTGACTCGAAAAACATTTTGTTCTCAAAATTATGTTTTAAATTACACAAGTCTCATTCTACTGAATTCTAAGTTCAAGGTTATTTTGCCCTTTATTACAACAATTACACTGGCAAATAGTTGAATTTTCAGAAGGATAAAAAAAATGTGTGTGTGTGTGTGTGTGTATGACATTGTTTGTGCTGTCTTTTCTACCAAACACATTTGCACCTGTGTACGTAATACCTACAAATGTATAAAATATAACCGATTGTTGCCTCTTTCTTTAGAATTCTAAAAACCTTCAAAACCTACCATCACTATAAATATATATTATTTTCCCAAGTTTCATGTAAATTCAATGAATGAATTTGCTCACTGATGGAACCATTGTTCAATCATTCCTACTGGACTACTCAACATTTCTATATTCTTAGGAGATGCAACATGGATTAGTATATTAGAAGTGGATTTCTTAATGCATAAATGCATTTGCAAATGAGTTCCTGGAACATGCTAATAACATTTTGCTCTGGACCATTTCCAAAATGATTGCATACTAACAAGCTAATATGAGAGAGAGAGACAGAGACAGAGACAGAGTCTGGGAGATAGACAATTATTCAATGGCTCTTAACTAAAAACATTTGCACATAAATTTGATTACTTGGGGAAAAGCATTGACGTCTGATCGACTGACACTAGAAATTGAAAAAGGACACCCTTGAAGTTGAAAGCTTTAACACAAATCACAGAATTATTAATTACCTTACACAGGATCTAGGGAGTTGCCCATCCATAAAATCAGATGCCTTTATGTTCTTGGAGCTAAACTAGAAAAGCAGAATCCCAGCAAGAAATGAGAAAATTGAATTTTGTTAATTAAACCAGTATGTAAACAGAGAGTCTGAAAAAATGCAAAAAGTCTACCATTTGTTATGAGGTATGATTTTTCTGTAATAGTAGCATATGGACATCAAGAAATGGTGATGTGATTAATCTAAGTGGATTATAGAGGTAGACAGACATTTGAAATGACTTTTATAAAACACAGTCAGCATTGTCAAGAGAAAGAATCCAAAAGCACTGTAGACTTTGAAGCAAGTTTGTCTTTTTTATTTTTCTATGTGTACTTGTATATCGTGCAGGCTGTCTGTTGAGTTCACATCAGTGATATGTTGATTATTGAGAACCTGGGCCTCATTTACATTATCTGTGGAGCAGAACAATAATTGCATATAATTCACATGTAATTCATGGACTTCTTAGAGCAATTCACTGTGTGGCACCAGGCTAAATGACAGTGTGATATAAATCAATCAATCAATGCAATCAATAAATGTCTGGTAATCCCCAAGAAAAGCTTCTTAAGGGGGCAATAGTGAATAGTTAGTAAATGCAAAAATAAATTTTCACTCAATAAATAACCTCCGTGCAATTAAAATACTGACCAAGAATATAATTCCCATTGTAAAATTTTAAGAAAGGAATCTCAATAACTTTAATACTTTCTCTGAATAGTTCATGTAGGTATACATTTGTAGGCCTCTTTGCAAAGGCCTCATGTGATTCATGTCCCGCGACATCAACAGATAAATTAATAAAGTCTTAAACATTGTAAAATGCTTTTCTCCAATTGTAGACATTTCATTGAAATCCGTATTGTGAGAAAACCTAAGGTGGTGACCAAAACTTTAAGGATCACATTTCTTATCCTACATGAGTGAAAGTGTCAAAAAGGGGGAGGCATGGAGGGAAGGAAAAAGAAAGAAGGAGCGGGGAGAGAAGAAACCAGATCAGAAGAAACCAGGGAGTTGTAGAGGTCAAAATCACCCATTGTATGAGCTTACACTCACACTTTTCCTTGGCCAATGCTGCTGGCTATAGGCAAATTCACAGGACCAGGAGGAATCAGGAACGTGTGTGTGTGTGTGTGTGTGTGTGTAGAGCTCTTTGAAGCTCTTGGACTTCAGTCTAGCATGCACAAAATGTGATACAGATGTTGTCAGGGAGTGACTGCAGTAAGCACCTGATTTCTGTTTGCCTAATATGCTGCTGGAGCACAGAAGCACTGGAGTTCAAATTAATACTGAAAGAAAACAGCAGCAACACAAAGCTTCAAGGAGGCTGGTTTAAATATTCAGCATCTCTGCACAGGCTTATATTTAACACTACATGAAAATTTGCTGTATCCATGTATTATTCTTCTTAAGTTACTTTTTAATCTAAAATAATTCATATACACTCATATTTATCAACCATGAAGTCACTGTTTAATCTGCTATGTTGACATTTATACTTACTGAGATTTGTATCTTAATATTATTTTAAAAATTAGTTTTCTTAGCATTTTAAAATTTATACATAAGAAAAGATCAGAGAAATGGCAAGAAATTCCAACTATGCCCTTTTTTTAAATTCAAGACCCACAGCAGGACATTATACAGATATTATTAATGGTAGATCTCCATCTGATAGGGAGAAGAGAGAGTTTTTGAGCCAGAGGGGATGGAGGACAACAGCATAACATGGCCCACTCAATCAACTAAGTTTGCTCATATGGGCTCACAGAAATTGAAGCAGCAAGCAAGAGGCCTACATGGGTCTACACCAGGTCCTCTGCATATATGTTGCTGTTGTTAGCTTGGTGTTTTCATGGGGTGCCCACCAGTGGAATCAGGTGTGTATCTGACTCTTTTACCTTTTCTTGGGACTCTTTTCCTCCTATTGTGCTGTCTTGTCCAACCTCTACATGAGGTCTTTCTTCTCCTCTGATGGTATTTTATTTTGTCATGTTTGGTTGTTACTTCTTGGAGGCTTGCTATTTTCTAAATACAGGCAGGGGAGTGGAACTGGAAGAGGGGAGGTGGGAAAAGGTGCTAGGAGGAATGGAGGGAGGGGAAACTGTGTTTGGAATATATTCTGTGAGAGAAGAGTGTACTTTGAGCTAAAAGAAAAGGAAAGGAAATTTTGAAGATAGTGTTACAGGGTTTTACTTTACAGCTTCCCTGGTGTCCAGATCTTCAGACTCGGTGGCTCTCTGGATTTTCCATATACCCAGAAAGTCCCTTCAGCCCCCTACAGGACCACACATCCCGTATTTGAATGGTACTTTTGGAATCCTGTTAGGTTGCCTTTGGGATCTGTTATACTTGATCTAGGGAGTAGCAACTGATGGGTAGGTCACCACTTTTTTCTCACTCCTGAAGTGTTGCATTCTTTATCACTCTTCTTTTCTTTTCTAGAACTATTGCTTGGAATCAGATATACCTGAGAGTTAGCCTGAGATAAATAATCTAATATATCTCATGGGAAAATCATCTAGTACTGTGGAGTATTATTGAAGGCTTTTTAGGATAGTGCATTTTACATAAACACAAAGTCAGTGCCAATTGCCACTGTGGTCTCTGTGTAACTACTTACATATTTCTCTCTTATTTTAAGAAAATTCTTAGAAACTTTTTGTCCTAGTTTCTGCCACTGAAGTTTTATTGCGAATAAGGACCAAGAATCCAACTAGATAATTCAACAGTGAGTACAAATCAAAGGAACAAAGCAAAAGAAATAAAAGGAAAAATTAGCTTCTCAGAATTGGCCTTAAAGGAAGTAATTAGATAAATACTATCAATGTATAGATCAGAAAGTTAAAAAGAAAAACATGATGCACTGGACAAATGTAACCTGTCATGTGTTTGAAAGAGTTGCATTGGTGCACTGCCATGCCCATGTAGGTAGATATTTTTAGGTGTGATTTTATGTAAAATAGCAGAACTAACTACAACTTGAATCTTATTACCCACAAATTCTAAAATCATCACTGTCTCAAAATATTTGTTGAATCATTGACTAGTTGATATGCAGGTATGAGAATGTAGGGTCTGCAGAACAGAGTATTAAAGAGCAATACCCAAAGGAGGCTCAGAACACAATTTTGAAATCATTTTTACAAGGCTCTATCTTAATTTGTCTACTGAATGAACACAGTACAGTAGAGAACAGAGAGGGAGGAGTCACTGTGGAACAAAGTTTAATATTCTAAACCAGAAATGATGAAGTTACTCTTTCACTTCCAAAGGAGTAGAAATGTTTTCATATTAAGTCAGTACAGGGATTTTCTTTCTTTTACATATTTGAGGAAATTTACACAGACTGAAGGAAGAAAATAAACCAACATTTCTTGCTTTTTCTCAAGACACACAAAATCTAAAAAATTATCTTGGTGTGTGAAAAAAGAAGCCTAATCAAGAAGTAGAATAGAGAGAGAAGAACTGGAGATATCTGTTGTACATATTTTCAGTGAGAAGAAGGATCATTGTTTGTTGAGTTTCTGAATGAAAACCTCATTTGGCGATTATCTGACTCTCATTGTTTAAATAAGTCTCTATGTCAGAGTCCAGTTATAATTTGGTTCAGCATTACCTTGATGTTTGCAAAGGAAACACTATAGAAGCTGCATTAGATATGAATTAAGTTATTTAGAAAGTTCTATGAGACCAAATGTAAGTAAGAAATAATGTCTGTGAGGACGAGAAACAACTTCAAAGAGATGCTGTGTGGTCCAACCTGTAAAGTAGCCTGTCCATGGGGACTGTAGACACAAATGACAGAAAATCTGTGAGGAACAATTTGGCACTGAGCTTGTGAGAGAAATACATATCATCCTCTGAGAGGAATGCAGTATTTCCTCTAACAATAATGATCATCTATTCAGCTCTTGTTGCAGTGGAAATGTGGGGTATTCACTTTTGTCTTTTTTCTTGCTGTGGACATTTGGAATACTACCTAAATTAGTCCCTTTGTAGAACATGGTGAGCATTACTAATGAAGGTGATGATTTTGGTAACAATGAATGCTCAATCAATCTAGGTATTGTCTAACGTTCAATCATCTATTTTTAAGCTTTATGCAAATAATCTTAGGAGAGAAAGTTTTGATGTTCTAATGTCTTTGGAAAGTTCTTATGTTTACATTTCAGATTCTATCTATCACTTGCTTTCAGCGTCCAACAAAGAGTTAACATAATCAGGTTCATTTATATCGATAATGTCAGGAAACTAGCCACATCTCACTTTAAAACCTTAAGGATTCCCTGTATGACTACAGAGAGAAGTCTACCTTTCCTGCTCACTGGCATTCTGTGTTAATCAAAACCTAATAAGAATATAAAATAGTATAAATACAGGGATCATTCCTTTCAGTCCATAATCTTTTCTTATTGCTGTTTTTACTTAAAATAACTATTATCAGGAAGATATTTTATAAAATAATATATAAAATAATATATTTTAAGGCAAAAATAGCTATCACCATTAGGACTATAATACTACACTGTTTCTGCAGACCCTCTTAAAAAAGTGAAGCAATATTCATTCTGAAGGATTAGTTTTTTAGTTTTGATATTTGTGGCATACCAATCAAAGGAGTTCTTCCCATGAGGAAGAATTTAATAAGCATTTTCTGGTTTTCATTTTGTTTAGAATGTTACTAGGTTCTGATACAAGCATAAGTAAGATGCATAAATATGAACATTTGATGACCCTTTAAAAATAAACATTGAATGTTCACTGTTATAGTTGTGGGGGCTAGAGCAGATCCAGACACTTTCTTTTGGACAGGGATGTGGTTCAGCGAGATTAGAGTCGGTAGTTACTTTGGGCTCTTGTGTTTCGTCATCTAGCTGATGGATGCCATCAACACCTTACAGCATTCTCCATTGTTGTGAACACCAGGCTCACTTTACTATGAAGAATGTGCAGCTCAGAGTCACTAACTTGTGCACAATAACAACCCAAAATTAAGGTCAGATTCTGGCTGCAAAGATAGCGTGACCCTGTAGACCTTACTGTCACACTATCAAGATACTAAAAAAGTTTAGCCAGGAAAGGAGAACCATTAGAAAGAGAAGTGTGATATGTGTCTAATTTTGTAGAGGAAACTAGAACCTTCTTGCGATTCATTATTAATAGCTTATTCTTGGAAAACTAACTGATTCTTTTATTTATCTCATTGATTCCCACTATGATATATTAAAACAAGTTTGTACTTTAATCTCTATACACACACACACACACACACACACACATGCATACAAAGATGTAATTATACTTTCTCATAATCTTGTCATCCAACAGGAAATTAGACATGTATTAAGCATACAAAAGTTATTAGTGTAATGCTACTATATTATAAATAATTTGCCTTTGAAATTATCTTCATTAACGTGTCAGCTAATGTCTATTATAATAAAACTCCTGCTGGTTGAATAAAATTTTTAAAAAATCCAAAAATAAAACACATTTCTCCTTGATGATTCTTCATACAACAGGTAGCATATCATCTCATAAAGCAAAAATATATGTCTTACATATATTATTAATACATATTTTTAATCCATTTTCATTTAGAAACTTGACAATTGAAAGCCTACTTTAATTTTCCCTTTCATATTGTTTCTCATTCCAGTGTGTGTTGAGAATTTAATTGTAGCATGAAATTAACCAGTTATAGAATGCTGCACTTACGACCTTGCCTTCTAAAGCAGAATGCACTAAATAATTTGCTTAATGGCCTCTAACATGGGACCTCAATTTAATAACTAAAGTGCCCTTACTCACTGGATGAATTCCTGGTGAGAAGTGCTCTGTATGAAATCCATCAAAACATTAATGGATCAAATACACACACACACAAATCTGCTTGCATGCATCCAATCAGACACAAATCCATAGTTGCATACCCATACATATGCCCAAACACAAACTATATATATATGATACACATACACTAATTCTACCACCCTAACACAGCATAATCACATTTACAGAAACTAAAATATAAATACACACTCTGGCATACCAAGTTGTTAATTTTGAAGTAAACTTGTCTAGCCTATAATTTTTATTTTTGTGAAACTGCTGATCTTTTAGCTGGGCTGTGGATAGGCCTTACTGACTTAGTAGTTGGAGTGAACATGACTACTCAACAGACATGAACCCAATGTGTTCCTACCTCCGTTTTATAAAATCACTCTCTCTTAAAAAAAATGCATTGTCTTATTTTGGAATTAAAGTGGAGAGGAAGTGGAAAGGGAGAAAAATGAACTATAATGTATGAAAAATCAATGAAAATTTAGTTCTATAGTACTAGTTACAAAAGTTTAGCCTCTAGAAAGCAATGCTACTTTAAGATAAAGGAATAGCAGTTTAGGTATGAACTTGGAGTTAATTAAAGTTATTCTATAACTTCACAAAATTGCATGGATTGTGTTCCATAACCATATCTTTATAAACATGCTACAAACCCATATATTCAGAGACTGAAGCAAGGGTTTGAGACATGTCTTTTTAGAAAACTGAATAAAATTCCTTGACTTATCTCTCTTTTATTTTCTTTTAATATATCTAATTCCATCTATTGCCTTAAGTTGATAAAATTTAAGGCAGTAAGAATGACAGAAGACAATAAAATAAAAAAATTACAACCAAAAAATTGAAAATT
This sequence comes from Mesocricetus auratus, assembly GCF_017639785.1. Classification (NCBI taxonomy): domain Eukaryota; kingdom Metazoa; phylum Chordata; class Mammalia; order Rodentia; family Cricetidae; genus Mesocricetus; species Mesocricetus auratus. Next base: position 28,033,828 of record NW_024429194.1, read on the forward strand.
GATAAAATACTAAACCTTTAGATTAATTTTTTATGGCTAGACAGGAGAACATTAGCAATCGTATTATATTTTTGGGCATCTATAATGATTACATTGCAGACACTTAAAGGTAATGATATGACATGTATGTATATAATAAACTCTTGAGCTCAAAAGCCGAAAGTATTTTTTTAATCTCTATGTTCATTTTTAAACCGCATGATGTGGAAAAATTCTACAGTGCTTGTAGGTGTTGTATGATTTATGTGACTGTGTACTTTGGACAGAGATGATAGTTGGGGTTTGAATAATACAAACTGAAACTAGAAAACATTTAGAGGATAGGTAAAAGGGAGGTATTCCATTAACACAAATTATATCTACAGGACAAGCAAAATAATTTGATAAAAACTCAAATTTTAATGATTGCTGTCATGCGAACTTTTAACACAGAATATCACTCTTAATTCAAATATTTCAGCCTTTTGTAATGAGTTTAAAAACATGAGGATGACAGTCTTATCCCCAAATGCTGGATATGAATGATGGTGAACTAAACATTTAACAGAACTAGTCTGACTTTAGATCCCTGGTAGTGAATTTCATTGATAATCTTAAGAATGATATCATGCACATAAAGATTAAAATGATTCCATGTGTCCATCTGACACAATCTTATGAACGACAGTATATTCATGATTCATATGGGGTTTATTAACTAAATGCCATCAAGGAATTGAGATTAGTTATTATGTCTATGACATATTGTCTGCCCAAGAACAATGCACTCTGACTACCATCAAGCAAGAGGCCCAACCTGCATGTTTAGATAGTCATTGCAAGAGGGTGATCATCAAGAGCATGATCATTACAAATGGGTAATGATATCACACACACGTTTGTCATTTTAAAGTAAACACTGGAATCCTTGTGTGTGACAATACTGGATCCCATTGTGTAGGTTTCTCTCTTTTTCTGTCTTTGCATTGTGTTTCCAGGTTCTCTCTGTGGCATTAATTCATACATACCATCAAACCTGCATTGTACTCCGCATTCAGCTCTGAGGTGGTAGAGGTCATTCTGTTCTCATGTTAACTAAATCAAAGTCTGTTTCAAACCAAGATTGCCAATTGCATTGAGCTAAAGATAGAGACTCTTTGCTAGAGGGAACTTACACAAGGGGCTATGCTTATACCTTTAAGCTGACTTCTTTTTATAATTCTAAGTCACATTGAAATGGAAAGACTTGGGCAGATAAGGTCACTGCATTAAGGACAAATCCCCAAGCAGTATTTCTTCCTAAAACCCAATACCACTCTAATCTTTCACTCCTATACTTTAATACAACCATATAACTGTGCAAGCTTAGTGTTTCCACCTTATTTCAAAATGCTCTCTTACATTCACAATATCTCCTTGGAGACTTTTAATCTTTTCACAAAGTGACAGAACACTTTCCCATTGACTATCGATTCAAAAGCAGGTGCCTGTGTTTTCAGGTCATATGTGAAATTGATTGGCTCCTTTAGAAAAAAATCCCATGATGTCAATTCAAGCCAGAGTCTCACAAAAGCATGTTGTATTGGGCTTGTAAAAAGTGTCTGTTTATAACAATGAGTACTCCTGACAGCTGCTCTTTGGAAAAATATTAGTCATGGGCCTCATCATTAAATACATCATTCATGGTTAGAAAACAGGCTACAACTATGTAATTCAAAAACTCAAGGAAATGAATCCTTACTCTGTTTTCCTTCTCTTCTCTTCTGTTCTCATTCTCTGTGACCTAATGTTACCTGATAGTTGATAGCTGTCACACTATGATAATACTCTCATTGGAGTCCTCCAGCTCTATGCTGACTTCACTTTTCCTGCTTTCTTTTTAGCTGACACTTGACAATAGTGTTCAGGTGGATTATGCTCTGCCAACTTAGTTTTGGTAGACTGCTATAGACCATCCTTTATGTTATTGAATCTCCTTCCAGTTAAATACCCTTTCTCTATTTCGCTCTTCTGTTACACCTGTATAGTACAGTCTAATTCTGTAGGGGGAAAACCATTGTCACAAATCAGAGAAATTCAGTAAGGCATGTATTTATGGGTATTGTGATTGAGTGGCAGCTGACCCACACTTAGAGAACAATTTATCTACCTGAATTGGGCCAGACATCACTAATGCACATGGCAGATTGATTGTGCAGCTTTAGTGGATGTATTCTTTATTAATGAGATTCAGCATGATTTACTAAAAAGCCTTTACTGGGAAGTAACTTTTATCCCTTCCCCCATCTCTCTTTATACCATTTAATCTGTTGAACTGTGTACCATGTTTTAAAATGTGTTCTGCTCTATTTTTGTTTGGAATACCAAGACTTTTTGAAATATCTGCAAGGGAACTGAATAGAATAATTACAAATTTTTAAAAAGAAATATTGAATTGGAGTAGACTATAAAATGAAAACCTAAATATTAAACTAAAATCCCAATGAGTCATTAAGAAATTATAAAAGTATAATTATGTGAAAAAGATGAGACAGTCTAAGAAAAATATTTGACATCTGAATTAATTTCTCAAAATGATTGTTTATACTAACAAGTCTTATAAAGACATTATCAGATCACTTTATAAATAAAATAAACAGTTCTCCTTGGTTTGCTGAGACCTAGGATTTATGAACTTCAAAAAGAAGAGAGTAGACAGTTAGACAAAAAGCATCAACTGCTTATTTCTCAGCTATTTGCTTAATAAACCAGAGGCAACAAGACAGAGAGAATAATCTGTATCGAATGTGACTTTCTAGAATACTGATATTTTTCCAAAATCCTATGGTGGATCATGTCAGAACACTGTGTCACCTGAAAAATTACTGCCTGATAGCTGTAATGGGAGGGGACACAAAGGCAGTCTCCTCCCTTGTCCTGAGAGAAGGATGATCAGTGTGGTCTTGGTCTGCTGCAGTTCTGTCACTGTTACCTTTTCTGTTCATTTCTTTATTGCTGACCTCTACTGCACTTCTGTTAAGTCACAAAATACTGTCTCCTCTCTAAATAAAATACAATATATTTTAGACTGTTATATATTTTGACTATTAACATACATATCAACTATTTAAAAGTTATATATGAAAACTGACAACAGACATCCTTGGAAGTTAAGCATTTCCCCAGGAAAATCTTAAGAAGTTCAGTTTCCTCCATGGATGTCTGGTACACTTTGTCAAAAAGCTGGACATGCCTGAGTTATAATTACTGCACCAAAGAGAAAGAAGTAGGAAGAGCTCGTTCCCTAGGCAAAGGGTAGCTGAGAACACAGCAAGGCCACCCTGCCCAACATCCAGAAATACTTGCAGAGCCAAGAAGTATCTTGAGAAGAGTTTGTGCTCTGGTACTGAAAATGCACTGCTTGACTGAAGAGGAATACAAGCACTGAAAGACATCATTTTAGATGTGAGCTCTTGAGGTATGCCATAGTTGTTTTATCTTCATGATACATTATTGATGGATTCTCCTTAGCTACAGAAAACTGTTATACCAGTTGGACAGAAAAAAATGTGTTTCCCTTAAAAGAGTGAAAATGTTAACAGTTTATAGTCTAAGAAGGCAAATGTTTAAGGTAATTCCTCTTAAAAATGTGGAAATTGGCCAGGCGTTGGTGGTGCACACCTTTAACCTCAGCACTCGGGAGGCAGAGGCAGGCTGATCTGTGAGTTCGAGGCCAGCCTGGTGTACTGAGCAAGTTCCAGGACAGCCTCCAAAACAATACAGAGAAACGTTGTCTCAAAAAAATGTGGAAATTGATTTCTAGATTGCACTATGAATATCATGTGTTGTGTTAGATTATTTTACAATGCCACACTGTGTGAGTTCATCCCAATTTGTTGTGACAGAGATTAGAAAGCGTACTCTCCATAAGAAACAGTTTCTTTCTCCTGGCTGTCAGTTTACTAATTAAGATCCAAACCCATCAAAGACTGCCTCCTTTTAAATCTATTTATATAACTAATTTTCTTCCTATGATTTTTAAGAATTTTAGAGAAAAGAACAAAATATGTGGATATGATGAAACAGAATGAAAAAGTTGGAAGTTTTACAGCAGTACGTGTCATTTGTTAACCTCCAAAGGAGAAATACTTCTATATTGGTTTTTAGCCTCCATGGAACTAAAAACAATGAGTAACAGAACAGCCTTATATGATAAAGAAGGGGAAATGGTGGTTACAGAATCAATCACAGCCATATCAACAACAATGCTTGCAGTAACAGAGGCTGCCAGCTCTGGGCAACTGTGTGTTGACTGCCTTACAAGCCAGTGAGCCCCACATGATGTATGTACCTGTTATGTGTTTTAACAACTGAAAATAACAAATACTATTTTTTCAATAAAGAATAAATGAGTAAGTTTAAGATTAAAGAACTTTATATGGATCTCACTAAATTTAGCAAGTAAAGACTCTAACCTTGTGTTTAGGAACTTGAATTTCAACACTGTTCGGCTATGCTTCAATCTGATTACATACACAGCAGGGCTCCAGATTTCCTCCTTACAATGGGATAGAAATTGCAGGTTTATCAAAAGACCTTAGAACAGGGAATGTGTCCTATATACATCAATTAACAGGCTAATTACTCATTTCTCCAGAGTTGCTAAAAGACCATACATGAACATTACCAATGGCAATAATGATTGGATCTATTCATTTATAAAGGCATTGTTTCCATTTTAAAACATCAAGTGTCATACAGGCCTCCATCTGTGTTTCATATTGCTTCTTAAATTACAGAATTAGAATTGCTAGCTGTAACCTACACGAGAAATCCCCCAATGCATGGATTACATAGCTCTGAGAACTCAAGATCACTTATTCCAATAAACACATAAAATCAATTCCTCTGGGCAATTATCCATTTGTTCTAGTTAATGCAGATGCTCACCCTCATTTGCTCTTCATGAATATAAGTTTCAGATTTGATGAGTGAAATTACTGTATCATACAATGACAAAATGTTAGTAGAATGGGTAAATCATATGTCCAATATTTTCATTATAATACTAATGATAATAAAAAGTTTCCTTGAACTTAAATATGTGTGTATATATTCATAATACACATATTATTAATTCACTGGAAGCCCAATAGGCAACCGAAGCAATATGTATGACATCTTTTCTCACTACCCTAATTCTTGTCTCCTCAATGCCAGTTAAGGTTACCATCACTCCTCTATGGTACTCTCACTCCCACATCCAATCTGACACAAATTTGACCTATCCTGCCTCTGAGAAAGATCTAGAGTTTCACCTCAGCTCCTCACATCCAGGCCATAGTCTGCCCTCAACTCAGTCTTTCTAGAGCTGGAGGACCTTTCTCTCTCCTTGTTAACCCACAGATCAGCCAAAAGGCCATCATTCTTCATCCCAAATGACTCTAGCAGTTTCCCATTCCATGCCAGTTTCTCTGACTGAGTTCAAGTCATAACAGTAACCCCAAGGTCCCTGAAAGACCATGCACCTGACCTGTCTGTCTCGCCTTTTCCACCTCACTGTTTCAACCCTGTTCTAGCCACACCCTTGACTTTCCTCTCTTCTCACCAAAGTGCTCCTCTGACCTTTTCCCTTGATGTCCCTTCTGGTAAGTGAGCTTGCTGCTCCAGACAGCATGGCTCCCTCCCTCTCTCCCTCTGAGTTCTTTGTTCATATGTGACAAGCCATTTGAGATAGCTTGAGCAACCTGATTTAAACTACACTCTGTCAGTGCCCCAAAATGCAATTCTCTCTATGCTGATGACTTTGGCACTTAACCTAGGCATGGAGAGTAATACTTGATATAAAAGATGCCCAATGATGGGGTGATGAAAAAAGTGTGATATAGGTATCAACTAGCTATGTAGTACACATACGCATTAGCCTGATAGAAAATCACATCTCCTTGGTAATGTTAATTTTCATTCCTCTGAGCCACAACATATACTGAGTGCTTTACTTAGCCCCAAATCAAAGACTAAAATGAAATTTACCAATTAAAATAATGAATTCTAAAAATTGCTATGTTTTTGTGTTTTTAAGACATCTACCTGGTACAGCATGCTGAAGGTGCTAGGTTTTTAGAAAAGGAAAAAAATTCTTCTCTCTTTTTCTTGGCAGACTATGTCCATATTCTGGTGTGAATATTTCCAAGTATGAGTATTGCTGCAAATAACTTTTTACTAGAGGCATATGTCTCCATCAGATACTCACAAGGAAAGGTTTTATTTCCCTTCTATCAACTTATGATTATAATTAATTTTGAGGTAACCCACACATTTGTAATGCAGACATTTTCTTTAGGCAACCTCAAAGTTGGACAGAAATCTCTGAAGCAATTTTATTAGCATGCTTGGGGTCTACCCTGGCAATTCCATTAAATTAGACATGTTCTACAGGAGCTATTTCACATTTAGTAGAAAAATAAGAACATTCACTGATTGACATTCTGTTCCACAATAATTCCTTTTTTGTATTTGCTATTTTCGATATTTTATAAATGCCATATTTACATAAAAGGTTGAGAATATTCCCCTATAATTTAAATTGCATAACAAAATAGCCTTTGATGGGAAATGGTAACCAAAGATTCCCCGAGGATCTATAAACAATTTAGTACTATATATTAAGAAAAGGGTACCTTTACTTTCGCAATGAGGTTCCTTTAAGTCACCCAGTTGTCTCGGAGTTAGGTGTCCAGAAATCTGCTGCTTCCTCGACATCAGAAGAAATCACCCTGGGAACTGCTCTGTCTCTATGTGGCTCTGTTTTAAAAAGCCCCTCCTCTTGCTAGCATCTGTCTATTTATTTCAGATACAGAACAGATACTGATCATCTTAAAGCATAAAGCCAATGCTAGGACCAGGATTTAATTGAAGTAGAAGCAACAGAAAAACTAGTTGTTCTAAAATCATTCTGTTAGAAACTGAAGTAGACAAATCCTACACAAGGGAACTGAAAACCCCATTCGTGTGATCTCTAATCTCTACTGCTAGGTGAATAAGTATGGATACTGGCCACTGTCTTTGAAATAATAGCATCATGCAAATCACAAGTTGATGATTTGTAAAAATACATGCTAACCATCTTAGGACAGGGGGTGACCCTTACTAAAACTTTTGGGATGGTATAACCAACACCATTTATTTAGCACAAGGGAGTTCTTAGATATTTGATAACATTAACTTATACCACCATCATTGAAAAACCTTTTATAGGTTGAGATACACATAGCTAGCTATCCTTGGAGACATTCTTTATGGCTCAGTAAAGAACAGCCACCATGGGTCATCAAGACTGCTTACTGAATTTTTTCTTCTAATTCCAGGGTTCTATGGATTAAAATAAAATTCTTAAGTATTTGGGAAAGTACCTCAAATTACTGCTATGTTTGCCTATCTCGTTCAACTCAGCAAAAGACTGTCTGTATATATAAATTTTAACACTAAGGACAAGTAAAACAGCTTGTGGTACTCTGCAATGATTAATAGAAAAGAGGTTTGGATTAATCACAAAGACATGAGGAAGCCAAAATTAGAGATGGCTATTACGAGATTCTGCTGTTTAATCTCACTCTGTATGGAAACATTAACCTTGTTTTCTCTGCCTGAACACCAAGTCCTACAGTAAAATTAGGTCAGAAACTCACATCACATCAGATCAACAGAATCATGGCAGCACAGGCACTAGCAAGCTGCGGAAGACAGAGGGCTTAGCTCCAGTGCTTGTCTAAGCCTAGAAGCAATGGCTAGCTAGAGGCTACCCCTGAGCTACCTGGAGATAATTTCTTTATACCGTAAGGCTAGCTGTAGAGCCCTATTTCTGAACCTTTGTTCATTTAGCTGTCTTCACTTTGCCTGTGGAATGATGCTTTTGATGTACTTTCTAATGCAAATGTAGTAAACTTGCCATTGTTGCACGCCTGTGTTGAGAACAGATGCATTGGGGAGAGCTGTGTGTGACCAGAGTGGCTGTTCATGCTACACTGCTGATATATGGCATTTACAAAATTCACATCAATGGATTTTCTCTGTTAACACAATGTTTTCCATTATGTTGTGAGTATGATTCCAAAAGCCAAAACTAAATTATTTGTATAAATGACCATATGCCTGTGATAAGCATTCTCTGTGTAATGATGGCTATGTAAATAAAACAAATTGATTTGCAAATTTGGTATCATAACCATGTCCTTTTGGGGTGATAGTAATTTAGTACATGAATAATACATTTAAAATTCTTATATGTTTAATGTAGCTTTCTCCCTAAAAGTACAAGAGAGACTTTAGTAGCACTTTGATTCCCTGTGTATAACAGGCAATCTGAAACTCTTCAGTCTACACAGTTTGAGTCCATACACAAATATACAACTGTATGCCTTTTTTAAAGGAACCATATGTAATCTAATTCTATTTCAGACTGTCACTTTTAAAGAGGAAATATAACCTCATATAGATCCCTTGAGGGCATCCATGGGGAATAGAGACATTGGTAATCAGCCTAAGTAGTCCTTTGTGTCAGAACCACTTTGCTAAAGTCAAGAACTGTCTTCCAGACTCACAATGTTTGGAGAAATTTCACTAATGCACCGTTTCTTTCATTAGAAGAAAAAAAAACAACTCTTTGCTACAGAGAAGACTATGCTTAAAAATATATGGACATTTTCTTGTTGCTTTTCAGTTAGTTGTATTTCTTACATTGTTTTCAAAATAACCAAATACGATGGTGTGAGAACTAAATCTAGAATTCAAAATTAATTTTGTGCAAAATGAATACCAGAAGTCAGTGGAATCTGTGGTGACTAAGATGGTCTTTTGATTGTTCATCTTCTTCAGTGACTGTCCTTATTTGATGACCTAACAAGGGGTGACTTATAAACAGAGGACCTCCACGAAAGCCTGTTCTCAGAAGTGCTTGCAGATACAGGTCACCTCTAGTTCATTGCTTCCTTCCTTCTTATTGGTCACAATTGAATACACTGACAATCAAAGTTTGTTCCTCACCATTCTCCATATTTATGACCAATTAGGGCATTCTAACCCATCTTAAATGAACTATCTTGTTGAAAGGTACTTTTGCATGTTTGTTTTTATTCGGGCTACTTGATAAAAATAAATTTCATTTACTTGGGCCTCTACAAAGCCATTGGGATTTACAATAGCGGAGACAGTGAACCCCTGAAATAATTGCTTTCATTCATCACTCTCCATTAATTTCCCCCTTTAAGTGTTTCTCTACTTCTTACCAAATAACACTTTAAACTGGTAAGATAAGCACTAAGAATGTCACTCTTTTCTTTATTGTTTTCACCAGCAAGTCTTTTCAGTAAAGCCCATATGACAGATACAGGGGAAGATACAAGGAAGTTAATAGTGACAAGGGCTCAAGTTGATTTAAAAATAAGGAGCTGGGATCAGAAAGCCTAAGTGACTTAGATCACAGAAAAATCGAGGGCAACGTTGTTTGTCTAAGGGCTCTGTGTTAAAGCTTCTCAGCTTGAGCACAAAAGGCATTTCCGCAGTATGTGGTCCAAAAAGCCAAGCACATGAAATCCGGTTTCCATGTTTTAAGCATGCCTTGGCAGTCTGCACATTTTTGAAATTGCAACTGGCACATTTCACAGAGAATTATCATCAATGCCTTTTCAAGGTCAAATGTGTTACCTTTTAGGATTCCTGGCATTCACGTCCCCGTATAGTAAATCACAAAATATATTTTGAAGGCATTCAAAGACAGATGACGTAATTTTAATTAATTAGATGGAGTTAATTAATACCTTGCTGACTTTTTCTACTTGATATTAATTGCAAGGTTAAAAAAAGAAAACTGAAATATGAGTTTGATTTAAATATGAGTGTTCTGTGTTTTTTGTTATTTGAGGATCCCTCAAAAGCATGTTTAAATAGAACCCACTTGATGAGTTATAAAAAATGAACATTTCTTTTGTGGAATGTTGAAGTGATATGATAAAAAAGCAAACACTGAGGAGAGATTATCACCACTCATATATTACCATACCCCTGGGTCACCAGTCCTTTTATTAGCAAAATAAAACTGAATTCAGACATTAAAATGATACCTAGGCTGTACTGTTGGAGGAAAGGTCACAGCCAGTCCTTTCCCAAGGCAGTAGGGAGGCTTTTAGACTCCTTCTCAGAGACATTGCTAGTCTGGTTTTGTTCACTCCCCCCTCCCTCTCTAAATACCTCCCCAGGCACATTCAAAGAAATCTATGCCATTTTGCTTTACATGGGCTTTTAGAAAAGAAAAGTGTTTTGGAGAAGTTTCAACAATTTTGGGCTCTCATGGGATTCTTACACTTCCAAGATATTTACACATTAAATTAAACTTCCAGAAAAAGATTTGGGGTAGGGTTGAATAAAGAAGAACTGAGTTATAAATAGAAAGACTCAAACCATATCTTTATAGTTCCTAAAACATTCAACCACTGTGGGGCAAGAATTAAATGTTATTTGGGGTATGGTTGTCCTTACCTAGGCCTAGAGGATGCCCATTGGTCTCATTAGGATGCACACTTGGTCATTTTTACATTATCATTTAGTCTCTGCTGGGTGTAGGTGATTCTCAGAAGACTTACTTCTGTAAATCTTTTGTGACTTCCCCTTTCAGATCTGAAGTGGGACAGGCCTGCATCTTGGTCTTTTCTCTGGCGTTATGTGTTACACTGATAGCTGTCCCAAACTTCTAGGTCCTGCCCTGCTCCTATAGCTGCAGTGAAGCGTCTATAGAAGGGCAGGTTCAGTGAGTCTGTTTCTCTGTTTCTTTCCCTACTGGCTCTCCTCCAATGTTACGGTTCTGGCATTGCTCAGTGTTCCTTTGTGTCTCCCCGATTAGACATATTAGGTTCTTCCCCTGTCCTCTTCTTGTGCGGTGTTAGGTGCCCCGAGGAATAGTCCTGAATTTTTTACCATTTTAATATTTAAGTCCTAGTTGTCTTTGTTGTCCTGTAAGCTCATGATTTCAAAGCCTATAGAAGATGAAGATGGTTCTCACTCTTACTATAGAGAACTCTTATTATGTTATCTACCCAAAGTCTGGGTCTTTTATTCCAACCTCCACCCAGAATCTCTCCCTGAGCAGTTAAAAGGCTTTGTAACATTTGCACATCAAAATGGGCTCCCATGCCCTATTATTTGCCTTAAACTTGCTTCACTTTCAGTCTTTGCCATTTCATTAAATAGAAATCCTGCTAAGTCCAGCAAAGGCAACACACATAGGGACCAACAACAGCAGGTCAACCAGATGTCCTTGCCTTTCATTCTCCATACACTATGCCGAAGTTTCATCAATCCATAAGTTCATCTGGTGTCTACAATGTAGCAACTTGACCCAACATCACAGCAGCCATATTAATTCCAACCACCATCAATTATAAAACAAAAAATAACAAAACAAAAAACAAACAAACTAGAACAAAACAGGAAAGCTGATTTACACATGGTGTCTATTCTCTTCTCAAGCTACACCAGACTTAAGCCTAATGTACAAGGTGGAAATCAATGCAGACCATTTTCAGTGTTTTCTTTTCAGCCTACTAAGTGATCTGAGCTACCAGAAAGCATCTGATTAATCCAACAAAATGATCTCAAGTTCACATAACCACATCTCTGAAACAGCCCATCAAGGAGTGGCAGGATTAGGACATATCTCTACCTATCTAGATACTTACTCCCAAGTGCTTTTGACTTCAGATTTCCACATTATTGTTCATGCCTCTTTATACATATGTCAAGAAAGCATTTGAAACCCAGCCACTTCTGTTGTCACTACATTTGGATATTTACTCAGAACCCTATTAAAGGCTATTAATATAACATGGAAGCTAGTGGGATGGTTGTATATATTGTAGTGCTAGGAAGAACCAACAGGATGTTACAGTAAATAAGTCTATTTGTATACTTAAAAATTTTAATTGTTCATTTGCAACTGCAAGATTGCAAAACGTTAAATATATTGTAGTGCTATTAATTCTCTAGAAATTGTATAACCAATCCTCTTTGCTTTGAATTTTTAAAAGTTCAGCATTGAATATTAAAGTAAAACACTCATATATATGAAGAAGTGTCAGAAATGTTACAGAGAAAAAATAGCATGAAAAGATACCTGGTATATTACAGCAAAGAATAAATTTTTAAGTTAAACTGAATAACATTTTAATAATTCAGAATCAAAACAGTACATTTTTTCAGTATATTCTTCTAAAACATCTCTTTCTAGCTTTGTCTCTCTCCTTCTCTACTCTTTCACTCCATACCTCCACTCTTTCTCCCTCAATCTTTCTCTGACATGTAAAAAATTTTCTTTAAATTACTAGTTTGGTGCAACATTGCCTTGCCACTTTACAACTTAAAAAATTGAATAAGTATTTTTATTTCCTTAATATCATGATCTTCCCAGAGAGTATGTGACTAACATATTAGACGGAAGTCTTCTATAAACATACAAATATCCTATCACTTGTCAGTCATACAGTTTATTGAAAGGAATAATTTTCTCCATTTTGAATTTTTGAACTTAACAAATGAACTCCAGTTCCCCCCAAACAGCCTCCGATCATGGGGAAACACATCAGGGGAAAAACAGTGTTATTTTTCATTAGAAAACCAAAGTTGTGCATCATTCCTTTGTGTACACGTACTAGGAGCTTTAACTTCTATTTGGAAGGCTACAATCTGTGGCTCATTAGCTTGTCACTAGTGGTGTTACATCACGAAAGCAATTTTGTTTGAAAAAACTTGGAACGATTGGTATCAAACCAAGAGGTGTAATGGCCATAAAAATTGCTCAGGAGCATAAAACCAAGGATTCCAAGTGCCTTCAGAGGCTCACCCATATCTAATTATTTACTATTCTTGGTCATATTCTAGGAAGAAGATGAACTCTGTTTTCAGGTAAGAACTATAAACACAGGCTGTTAAAGGTGGACAGTCTCATATAACTTTAGCTGTTAAAAATTTGTCTGTGCTCCCTGGTGCTTTTACCAAGAGGTTCTTCAGCACAAGCTTTTATGGAGAGAAAAATTGAATTCTCTCCCCAGCCCATCTGTACCTCCATATGCACAAAGAAGAAGCAAATAACTGTTGTTAACCAAGGCCAGGGTCTGTCAGCAGGATAAATGAGCTTTTGGTAGCATCCAGGTGTCCCTTTCACTATGTATCCGGCCAATACTCTGACCAGCTCCTTCTTGGCCAGGTGTCAGCCACACAAACTTAGTAGGGATTGTAAACTCCCTCATGGAATCCAGTGGTCTCTACTTACCGTTTGATTGTTTCTTCCTGTCTTCGCCGTTTCTCATTCTTCTCTTTCAGATAAGCCAGATTGGTTTCATTTCTCAAGCGGTCATTCTCTCGGGCAATGTCGGATGCATTTTGAATAACCAGACCATCATATGCCTTCATTCCCATATCCTCAATATACTGGAGAAAAGTGTCCAAAGGGTCTTCTTCAGGGTTAGCACTTATCATCTTGGAGTGTATCATGGAAAAGGGATGCTTCCTGAAGATGACAACATATCATACCTTTAGCAAGTTTTGTTCCTAAGGTTTTGTCATCCCAAATCTCAAACGAATTACTCGACTCCTCAGGATGTATGTAGCTCTGGTGAGGTGTTACACTTAAATTAAGGGTCATTGAGATGACTCTATGGGTAAAGATGCTTGCTGGCGGGGCTAATAACCTGAATTCCAGCCACAGAATCCCTGTAGTGGAAGAACATAACTGACTTCCAAGTTCAACTCTGATCTCCACACTTGCACCATGTGCTCATTTATGTGTACTGCTGTACTGTAAGTAAATTAATGTGTTTAAAATGTATTTATGTTCTGGTGAGTTAGAGCATAAAGTTGTTATAGAATACCATTAAGGAAAATGATAGAGTCAAAAAGGATTGTATCCTGTTTGCATTATATGAGACCTCTGTGTTCCCTTGAATGAAGCTGAATTTATATAAACAACTCAGATTTATACATTTTAAGTTTTCCAATGAAGAAAATACCTCACTATAAAGTACGCACTCTCAGAGTATTTGAAATAACATGAAATGTGGTACTTGAGTGTCCAATGCTGCATCTAACCAACAGCATGAGCAGGACAAAGGACCACAGTTCTGCCCTAGCACCTGTAAGCATTGTGTCCGAAGACAAATATTTGGTTTGCATCATTACAGTCATAATTTTGTGTCTCAACATATGTTCTTATAATGCCATAGACCTAAATATTGTATTTACATTATCATAATGACATTTCTATGCATATTTAAATTAAAATTGTCATGTTAGAGAAAAATTAAATTATGTTTTCCCTTAAATACTTAAGTGATAAGGTATACATCTACAATGGCCACACAAAATATAAAAGCAACCAATGAAAAACACATTGACCATCTAATTTGTATACTTTTGTGTCTATGTTATTTTCAAACTGGCCGTGTATAATTGCTTCATATCACAATTTTCTATGATATATATTGTGTATTGGCAGGACCACATACATGTTCAGGATTCTGGTAACACTAGCTTTGATTTTATCATAGCATTGCTAACTAGAAGTCTAAAAATTTAAGTCACAGATGCAATAACTTGATTAATAAAAAGCAAACCAAGCCATAGTTTAAAATATGGAACTTTGACCTTGTCTATCTAGCTCTCAGCTATAAAAGAATGACAACTCTCCCACTACGTGCTGTGATTTGTAGCAGAGATGGCTGTGAAGGGTTTAGATTAGAACTCAACAGTAGCATGCGCATTAAAGCATGAAAGTGCACTAAGATCATGATAAAGTTAGTGAAGAAACTGGACAACAACATCAACGTGAAGTGGGTGTGTGGGTTGATGGAGGCATGCATGCATGATGAGTGGTTAGGAGGCTGGATGGTCAGACAGGCAAGTTTTAGAAAACATGATGTGTTGACGAACTTTCAAAATATTCAAGATGAGATAGAAAAATTGCTTTAATAACATTAAAGAACTAAATTACATTAGTGGCACACATCTTTAATCCCAGTACTTGGGAGGCAGAGGCAGGCAGATCTCTGTGAGTTACAGGCCAGCCTGGTCTACAGAGTGAGTTCCAGGACAGCCTCCAAAACAATACAGAGAAAACCTGTCTCAAAAAACAAAGAAAAAAACATAAAAAGATAATATTTTATGGTAATAAGGCTTCTGTAATTCTTTATTCACCGTGGTGTAGAAAATCGATACAAGTAAGTGGAATGTGGCCTGTCTGTCGTGTTTAGAGACCCTTTCCCTAAACAAAGACTTACAAAGTACTTTACGGCTCTTCCTTTAAAAATCACAGAAATTTTGATCAGTCCACCTATTTACTACAAAAGCCAAGAAGTTTCTCTTTTTTTTAAGTATACATCAAAGTCTTTCTGAAATGAAAATCATATTTCATAACCAGGGTAGCAGTTTTGGAAATCTCAATTCATATCAGAATTTATTAGCCTTTTAGCTACCAGTTAACTCAATTTTTAATCTCATGCTGAACTTATATATTTCTTTCCAAGTCTTTGATATTTTAGAAACTGGACATTGTTTGTTGGCTTTGGATTTTTATGTTAAATTTTTATTGTGTTTCATTTGATTTTTTTAGCTCCCGTTGGTTAGAACTGAATAGTCTTTTAATTCCAACTTTATACTGCATTTGATTGTATATAATATAACTGAATTGTATTAAGATTATATACGTAAAAGATAGGCATCTAAAAGAGAAGACATTTACCACTGTGAATGAATTGTATGTTGGTGGGAGGGACTCAGGAAAGTATCTTCAGCTATCTAAAGCTTAACCAATATTAGGAATTCACATGCATCAAGAACATCCACAGTAGGGACTCCAGGCTAAAAAAAAGACTAGCCTAACTTCATGACAATTAATCTTGCCTGAGTTAAGCAAGCCAACTCACTCTTATAAGCATGCTAGAGGTAACACCTCAGGCTAGAATGAGTCCTCCCACTCCACCCTCCAGCAAAACTGTATTTTTTCTAGGTACAAGAAGCATGGTAATCCAAAGGGTTGTATTTTATTTATTTATTTTGCTGAGGTTTTCACCCACCCTAGTGACTCTTACACAGGGTACATGTTATAATTAACAAAGTAGTTGATTATTTCTGGATATTAATTATCATTATTAAAGCACTTCAAATTACATGGAGTTTAAATTGTTATTCTGGGAAAATGTGAAATAATATTATTGCAAATGTTTATACATGGGAAAGATTTTTTGGATCATGTGGATTTTTTTTAGATGAAAATCAACCTTAGTTTCAAATCCAACTCCATATTATGAAAATGGGTCACGTGTTTATGTATGTGCCCATACCCACCTCCAGGAAGGTATTTGGCCATGTGGCAATCCATCTATTTAAGAATACATTGGGCACCTGCTGCAAAAAGGACACTGATAAATTCTGAAGTATAATCTTCTAGATAACACATTTGCAGAAGACTAGAATAATAATTACATCTCATCTGATTCTCATACTGTTTACATCATTAGTTGGCCATAAATTTTTTTATTGCCACTACTTTTGAGAATAAGTAGGTATAGCTTCTCAAAATGATACATGTTCTTTAAAATAAGATTAGCAATCTGTAAGTTATTAAGCTCACAGTATTTTGTTTGCTGATCTCCATGAAAATTAGTTTGTGATGTGCAGGGGCTCTGAAAAAGTCACATAGAGCACAGGTACAATTATTTCCTTGTGCACTAATGAGCTCAAATAAAATGTTTCTATGTCTATGGCTTTGCATTAACAAATACTTTTAAACTTCACTTTATATTTTAAAAAATGATGGTAGCGGGAATGGACCACGTCATGAGAATTTGGTTTAAAAATAAAAAAGGAAAGGATGTTTGTTCCATAAGCCTGGTAGTGATATTGCTAGTAGAGTCTTTCACAAGCTCTTTTTAAATCAAACATTTTTATGACCTTCATTTATGTACTTTTTAATTGGGGGGTATATGATGCCACAACACCTATGTGAAGGTCAGAGGATAACTTGAGGTAACTGACTATCTTGCCCCATCATGAGGGTCTTGGGGATCTAACTCAGGTTGTCAGGTAAGTGCCTTTATCAGGTGATCCATCTGTCACCCACCCCTACTGGTGTTTAAAATAAACTTGTTTTAAAAATGATTATTTCTGTCTGCATATGTATGCTTATTTGTGTGTTTGTGTGTGTGTGTGTGTGTGTGTATGTGTTCAGGCATGATTTCCACTACATGAATGTAGAGGTCAGAGTCAAATCTTACTAGTTGACTATTCTCTCCTACCACCTGTAGGTTCTGGGTCTGATGATAGAACTGAGGGCATAAAACCACACACTACTGCCTCTACTTCTGAGGCACCATTCAGTCCTTGCCAGTTCTTAACTGCAGGAATTACTATGTTTAACAGCATGGATCCTTGATAAATTAAACTTACATTGAAACATGTGGATAGATTATTTAAAGCAAACACTTCCTTCATAACAGATGTTCACACGAGGACAAAATAAGGAGTAAATCTATTTATTCATTAACCAAATAATTTGTAATCAAGACACTTATACATGTCACCTTCCATTGTCTAACAAGGGCACTAGGATCTGTGGATCACAATGTTCATTCCATCTTGAACCTTCCAACTTTGCCATTTGAAGCTGAAGGATATGTTTTATATGAATGAGTCATAGCTCTCTGATGGTCAAAAGATTCAATAGAAAATTGAACTGTGTTATTTGACTACCTTGTTATAACTGCTATCATTGCTGCAGTGAGCATGAAAATGCAGTAAATCATAACTGTGTTTTCATAATGTATATTTATGGATAAGAGAGAGATTAAGTAAGGCATGTTCCATGTCTAGCCCATTTAAGACTTGGATGTAGTTTCTGCTTTTTTTGTGGGGGTGTGGTTTGAGACAGGGCTTCTCTGAGGCTTTGGAGGCTATCCTAGAACTAGCTCTTTTAGACAAGGCTGGTCTTGAACTCACAGAGATCCGCCTGCCTCTGCCTCCCGAGTGCTGGGGTTAAAGACATGTACCACCACCACCCGACATAGTTTCTGTCTCTTAAATAGCAATTCTGTTTAAACAGACACAAAATTCCTCAGTTGGTCTCAGGAATTACTGCTAAAATGAAAATGTGCTCTTGTGTTCTATGTAGCATATTTAGGGTTTCCTCAATAAGTAACCACTGCCTTCACTTGGCTTCTAATTAGGTACCGAAACATTAGAATGCATAAGGTTGAAAGAGAACTTCTGCCTTCTTATGGCTACCAATAATTTTGTGTGCCCATTTTTTCTTTTGCTTAAAATAAATGAGATACTTTTTCTGCCTATGTATACTCTTAGAGCAGTGTCTTCTTTCTAAGAGAAGATATGCTTTCCTTGGAAGCCACAGCCCTGATCCAAATAGTGCAGTTAGTGCAGCGCCATGTATGTGGTTAGTGAAATTCGTGACTAAATTTAAAAATCATATCAAGGATTCTCCTGGGATATTATGTTAAATAACCAGCTCAGAATCCCATGCAATAAACTGGAAAATTCGGTCTTTACTGTATGACTTCCTAGACATCTGTGCTCTGCATTTTCCAGAGTTCTGTTCATTTAATATTCAGATTACTATGCCTATATCATGACTGATTTAGCAAAGCTACAGATACAAGGCTAAATATTAAAGTGGATGACTATTTTTCAGCATTTCATTTTACATTATTCTTTCACTTTGTTACTTATAACTTGTTGACCACACCCTTCACAAAGACTACATTGTGTAATATTGTGAGACTGTCTAAAATTAGAGAATTTGACTTAACTGTAATGCACTAAATTCTTACCATGGCCAAGGGAAATAAACTAAGCATTTAACTTTGGATTGAGTTTTCTACATGCATATATATATATATATATATATACATATATATATGCCATTATTGTTCCTGACCAGTGCTGAATATAAAACTGATAGTGATATTAATTCCTCAGAAATGTTCACACAGAAATAAAACACTCCATTATCCAAACACATATCAAAAATCATGTAGGTCCAAATAAAATCGATAGAAACATAGAATTAGAAAATTCCCATTTTCTTCCCTTTTTGTAGCTGATACTTTCCTCAAGGAAACTCAAGTTCTAAGCCATTCTGTAATACTTCGTATTAAAGAGGAATTTTAAAAATATGGATTTATTTTGAAAAAATAAATGCATACGAATTACACCAAGATCATGTGCTTATGTAGTATTTTCCCTCCACCAATAAAGAAAGCTACTGTGTGCAATGTCAGTTTACAGAGTCTATTTAATATAGCACCTACTCATGGTGAGACTGAGTTTCTCAAAGACACAGGCTGGTGTGGGAGAGAAGTCAAACAGAAAGAGTCAAATGAATATTTAGGCTGCCTGAATCTTTCTCATCTATGTCTAAGCATCTCTCATGTCTCTTCCCTTTGTTTAAAATTCTGAAGCAATTTTTCATTTCATGTAATCTCCTGCATGACTAAATCCACCACTCCAGCTCTGTAAGGTGGGCTTGACGGAGGTGCACATTCACACAATGAGACTTAGGCCTGTGATAAATCTGATAGTTCCCCTTACCCATGTAAGAGTTGCATAAGCACCAATATCTAATGAATGAACCAGCCCAATAGCTTCCTCGACATTGCTACTTTGTTGCTTTTCTTCCTAAACTATTTACCCACATTTCTAAGATGAAGCTATTCTCTATATGAGATTTGGCTTTCCAAAGCTACAGAGTGGTAACAATTTCTTTAATCTTTATTTTCCCACATATACTGAATAATTGAGAGTCAAAAGCAAATCTGATTTGGGAGTGAATTGTTTCCCAATATTAAAGACTCATAAGAATTTCTAAATTTTAACCCCCCCCACAATGAATACTGAAAGGTAATCTTATGACCGGGACAAGGTAAAGCTTTTTTTACATTTGTTATCACAACGTGTTTTGTGATAATGCGGACACATCCTAATACCTGGAAGAGAGCTAACGTCTCAATGAAAGCCTGGATACATGACCCTTACTTTATACTTACGTTTCAATTCATTTACAGATAGTGCATGTTTCCTAGTTCCCATTCTTTATATATTTTGAGGTATTTAAAGGACACTTTTATTAATGTTATATGAAGTTCTTGGAATTTGAGTTATTAAAATTTGGTTTTCCCTCTTGTTCTCATCATAGCATTGTCCTTGAGATGGGGACCCCGAAGGGTGTAGGTCCAATGAACACATCCCCAGGTGATTTTGAGTATTTCTCTTTTTATTGTTGTGTTGATGAATTGTTCAGCAATATAAAGACTAGTTTACACTATTTGCATCTACTTACACTAATCTAAAATCACACACCACACACTGAATGTGAAAATATAAGTATTTAGTAATCAGGCTTCACATACATATGCTAAATGCATATGCAAATTCTTATCTAAAATTTGCTAACTTCATAGACTAGGACCAAACCAAGACCAGCTAGCACAGTTAAAACCCATAAGCCAAGCCATGCCAAAATTGTTTCAGCATTAAGAGACTTATAAACTATCAAATACTAGTGTCTGAGATTTTGACCTGTGCTTGGAATCCTGCCCCCTATCCTGCAAATGGTCTTGTCCCTAGTCTCATTCTCAGAGTTCTCAAAATGCAGCTGTTCTGCACAAAATGTGGAAAGAAGTTACCACCCACAAAGCCTGCAGGAGTGACTACAAAGGCACTGATTGCCTCTTTCTCAGAACACAGATTTCTTTGCAGGGAGTTTTTCTCCACTACCTCCCTCCCCGAAACTGGGAAGTGGGCATAGATGGTGCAAATGCAGTAGCACAATGTATCAGGCATCTCCCTGACTTCCAGGTTGTCATGGTGTCTTTTACCAAAGTTCTTAAAAGATTGGCTACATCCTCTCTAATATGAGAGGCTCAAGCAAAGTGCCAGTGGCTAAGGGACTTTGTGGTGCCTTGGGCCAATTGGTTCCAGACGCTTACAAGGCAGTATTTGCAAAGCAGATGTAGTCAGTTTATTAAATTGCAAAGCTGACTGGAGCTGCAGTGGAAGCCATCTAATTGAGTTGATAGTCTATGACTGACTGGTTTATTTTAAACAATAGCCACCATTCTTTTCCCAGAGATTTTGACACTTTTGCACAACTTTACAAACCATTCAAGTTTTACAACTCTGCTTGTCCCTTGTAAAGTTGTAGCATTTTCAAAGGTCTGTTTTCATGATTTCCTAAATACTAAATGTCTTTCACAGAATCCCCTTCTCCTCTGAGTTGAATGAAAGTATTTTCTAAATTTCAAAGAAAAACAAAACCATTTGTACATATCTGGCTCTATTTGCTCATTAATTTTTAAGTTAACACTTTAAAATACACCAGATAAATTGGAGCATGTCCAAAATGTGAAAAGTTTGGAGATTAATTTTTGTTCTTGCTCTCTATTCATATTTCTATACTAGTTGATTTTATATTTGTGGATACTAAAATTATCAAAATTATACAATGTAACCTCTTCCATTAAATGTCCTTATATTTTTTGCCACATTTAGAAAATGTATTCCTTTAGTACCAAAACAACTTTAGTATTTTTCAGGAAAGATGAACATTTTTAAACAATATTTTCCCAAATGTGCAATATCTACATTTCAAATATTGAATATATTCCTGGGTAGTTTGGAAAATCAGAATGGGAACAGTCCAATGAAATAAGTGCATTTTCCAAGAAAACAAGTCCACCGAAAGTTCTACAGAAGATTTTTATGAGACGAATGAAATATTCCTGATATTGACTGCTATTAAAACACATTTTCAGGAAAACGTCTATTGGGAATTATCCAGAAATAAGGAGTTTCAGCTTCAAAGTGTGTCTAACACTTTGGATATTTCTTTCTGAGAATGTAAAATTGATCTCTCATTGATGACATGAATGAACTGAGCCTGTTGTAAAAATATTTATCGTATGGAATTAAGATAAATAGCAGCACACACTACTTGAATAGAAATTAATGACATTGAAATACTTTAAATTCTTGTAATAATTCAACATATCTTATTTTACTAATAAAGAACTATCTAACATTTCCATGGTAATCACTAAGTGTGTAAGGGATTAAAAATAGCCAGAGGCTCACCAACGTTGTAGATGCCCATGTTGTATCTTTATTTCTGCTCCACCTAGTAAAACATGCAAACTTCAGCATTAAGTATCCCTAACTAAAATCCTTCCCATTCCATAACCAATTGCCTCCTTTTTTTAGTTCTGGATTCAATTAGCATGCTTATAAATCTGAAAAAAAATGACATACATACCCAAAATTAAGTCCCCGGGGAAAGCTAAGTGCAATAGTCAGGAGGTGACTTGGGTCTGTCAGAGCCCTCTCTCAGGGCTGGTCTCGGGGCAGTTCGGTAGGAGTGATCCAGCACCATAAGAAACAGACTTGTAGGTCAATTCAGCTTTTCTTCAATTAAAGTGCGTTATATCTGGATGGGAAAAGTGTCGAATCCAAGATTCTTCATCACTAGAGACCAGAGCATTTTCGGTGTTCTTTCTATCTATCGGATAAAATGCCCTTTAAAGTTTGCTAGGAAGATGCTGTGGCAGAAGACAGCTGCTTGCTTCCTTAAGTCGACATTCAGAGAAAAGAGGGCATAGCTAATGGGTGGGGATGAGCGCACAGCCCCTCTCCTTCCAGGTCCAGCAGGAAAGAAACTGAACGATTTTACCCACTTTGCTACACAGATGATTACAAGACCCGAAGCAGTCACCAGTCTGGCTAAGGTACCTCATTTGATCATGTTCTGTGAAGACAAAAAATATATGGAAACAAAAATCAGATACATCCTCTCTAAATGTCTCCTTGCAGCCCCAAAGAAGATGCTCTTTCTCATTGCATACATACAGAAGGTTTGGAGAAGCCTAGCTTGTAACATCGTCCCTCCCCCATGACAACCAGCTTGCTCTGGCTCTGGTGCTCTGGTGTGTTCCTCTCTCTCTCTCTCTCTCTCTCTCTCTCTCTCTCTCTCTCTCTCTCTCTCTCTCTCTCTCTCTCTCTCTCTCTCTCTCTCTCTCTCTCTCTCTCTCTCTCTCTCTCTCTCTCTCTCTCTCTCTCTCCTCCCTCCCTTTCCTGGACTCCCTCCCTTCCTGTTTCTCGCTACTCTCCAGCTGCCTTAGTCTGTTGATGCTGCCGCTGCTGATTAATCAGGGATTCTGAAACAAAGAACCTACCTTCTGAAATAAGCAGTAATCTGTCTCCTCTGCTTCTGCAATCCGCCCGCATTGAACGGCCGCATTCTAGCACCTTGGACAGTTCCCACACCCTAGGCCCACTGAAAAGGGAGACAGAAAGGCTGAAGAAATGGCAAGAACCCTGAAAGCAGCACCGATTTCGGCTCCCCAGGGACTCTCATCCTCATTAAAGGCTTCCCATTCAAGCAACAGAACGTGTCCCTTTTATCTAACTGAGCTAAATTCTGATTTGTCAATTCCAAAATAAAAAGAGGATAAAGAAACCTCTTCATTTATATCCACTATTTAGCACTAAATCAGTCTGCTTCGGAGAGAAAATTTAAGTCCCTCAGGACTATTGTTCTTGCAAGGATAGTTAAGTTATAAGGCTTTTTTTTACCCCCAGTGGGGCTCAGAAAAATGAGCAGCAACTTAAACGGGAACTATTGGATCTCAGTTTGATGCCCTTATTTGATACCAATTTTGCCTCCACCCACCCTGCACAGCAGAGCCATGCACACAATTACTGCTGACGTACTTCAGGCTGCTGCTTTCGGAGTGGGGGAGGAGCCTTTTAACCTCATCAAAACAGCTTGATACCACCTGCTCCCATGGCATGAGAACAAAACTAGCCCACTTGGAAAGAATGTGCACCGTGCATGTACACAGAACAAAGGTCTCTCCAGGACCCTGATGCTTTAACCAAAGTGAAATATACAGTTTTCACTGCATATGCACACCTAACTACTTCAGACTCACTGCAGACATGCTTTAAAGTCATTCTATTTCTTTCACCTAAAGAGACTACAATCCCTTCTAAATTTGTTATGCACTATGATTGACAGATGTGTATATACTTGTGTCCACACAAAATATATTTATATGCCTGGGCAAATATATACATATATATATATATGTGTGTGTGTGTGTGTGTGTGTGTGTGTATGAAAAATCCAAATTTTCAAACTTGTCTCTCCTCACAGTAAATGAGGAAATAGATATTTGACATGGTAAATTTGAATAGGGTGTAACACGATGATTCCTGGGTCTTCTGTGGAATGACAAGACAAGAAGAAAGATGGAGTAAAGGGATGTAGAGAGAAAGTAGGAAAGAAAGAGGAAAGGGAATGGGGAAATAAAGGAGTACTCTGGTAAAACTAACAATAAGAATCCGGTTTAAGCTACATAGTGGTAAAAAAGAGTTTTTCATGTGCAAATGTGTCCATATAATTGCACAGTGGTCTCTACCTTTTTCATGTCACTTTCCTCCCATAACTTTTATCATAAATGGCTGCATACTGGGTGCTTTCCTTTGAGTCAAACACCTCAGTTCATAAGTAATTCCATATGGAAATATCCTTATGTACCAACAAACCATAAAAGCAGTAATCTGGAGGTCACCCTTCCTAATTCTTAGATGAAAAAGAGGATTGAGCTAAGATTTCATATATTTTGTTTTGTGAGTTTAGCTTATAAGTACCTGGGGAGAACTAAAATCAACACATTATATTGCTGTACATATCCCTAATATATATTACTCTATGTGACTTGATATTCTCTACCATACATTTAAAAGCTGACCATGGATTTCCAGGTCCTTGAGTGCAACAGGATCACCATTTAACGTAAAGAGATGCCCTTGAAGATTAGATATATGAAAAGAAGGGAGAGGAGTACAGAGGGAAAGGAACAAGATCATATCAGATGTGTCTTTCTCAAATACTTTCCCCATTCCCTTTCCCAGACAGCCACCCTCTCTAGTGTTAAAACCTTAGCACATCTCAGTAAACAGACTCAAGTACCACTTATAATCTGGCAACAGCTCCCATACTGTGATCAAGAGGATTACTAATGTGTCATTATTTTTGGTAGTAAAGTGCTCTCATGAGTTGTCTTTCATCTTAGAGTCAAAGTTGAAAAGCTTTTTAAAAAAATTACAGAAATCATGTGACAGACATTTTGGGAAGTGGAAATATTTTTAACATGACTGATAATTTAAACAGGTTTAGATGAATATACTTTGAACTACAGAGAGTATGAAAAAACAAGGGTGAAATCCTTTGCACTAATGGGAAAACAGTACTCAGGCAAATGAAATGACTTGCCACCAGTATCACCAGCTAAGCAGGAGCAGAAACTAAATCACTGACTCTTATTGTAATTGTCTAGCACTGTGGTTTTGTCACTTTGACTCCAGGCCAGAGAATAATTCCCCAAAGAGTAAAACACATAACAAAGGACAGAACAAGTTTTACCACAAAGTTTCCAAAAGGAAAGGTTAGTTTTAATCTCAAAAGAAGAAAAATAAAGTATGCATCACATAGACAGTCCTTGAAAGTGTACATTCCTAATGTTGAGAAATTGTACAATATTAGCTGCCCCTTACTTCCCTTTTCTATCTTTCCTGTCTTACTCTCTTCCTCATGGCCTTCATTATTCTTCTTTTCTCCCTTCTGACTCTTCTTTCCTCCCTTCCTTCCCTTTCTTCTTCCCCCTCTTTTATCTTTCCTTTCTCCCCAATGTTTATTTATTTCCTTATTTTCTTGTCCTTCCAGCATAGAGAATAAGACCTAGAAATTACGTTGCACCGTGCTCATTTGCTCAATCACACATTGCCCTCATTCTAGCCACAGTGTATTCTAATTGGACAACTTTGTATCTGGAGATGCATGGGTGTCTAGCAGTTTGTGACACCTTTTAGGTTTGGTGCCTCAAATATCAATGAATAAAACAAAAATGACCAATTGTTAGTTTTCAAATAATCTTAGAACCAAATGCAGCTTCATGTCAGAGAAATATGCATCAATAAAAATTAAAATTGAAAATCTTTATAAGGATAAAGATGTATAAGAACTCAAAAACCTCAATGTTTAGTTATGTGATTATTTGTTTACTTTTTCTATATTCACAAAGCAGCTAAGTTTTCTGGTATTCCTAGGAAATCAGATACTGGATGTTTTGTGTGATTTGAAAATTCACAAAGGTCTTTATTATGAGCATTCAATGGGATATACATACTTATGAATACAGGACAATGTGAAAGCCATCATAGGTTCAGCTGCTGTGTTCCGCCATTCTGCCCAGGGGAGATGAGAACAATCACAAATATTACTGCTGTTCTGATCACCTATCTCCGAAGAGAGTGCAAGAGACCCCCTTCTCTTCCTTATAAGAGATCATGTTCACACACAGAAGCCACGCCTTAAGGTTAGTATTCCAAACACTGTTGGTAGAATGGGTTCCCATAATACTTGTGGATGAAAGTTCTCTAAAAATCCTTAAGGCAGGGTAAAATCACCTCTTTTTGTTGTGCTGTTAAAAGCAGTAGGTGTTTTGTGGGTTAAATAGACCACCTCTACACTAAGAGGGAGAGAAAAGTTCTGGACATGTGTCTTATGCTATAAACCAGCCAGATAGGAGGAATACCTTTATGTGCAAAATTGACATACATGATAGAAGTAATAACTGACATAAAACAATATAGCTGCCTAAAATTCAAGTCATCAAGCATTCCCTGAAGTTTTGTCATAGTTTTTAACAAAGCCTTTTTGGATTTTTCTATGATCTGTTTAGGTAGATGAACCCATGTTATAACAGTTATTCTACTAAGTTAAAAGCTAATATCCTTTCCATCCAAAAGGGTTGTTTAAGCCACCCAGCAACAGCAGGAAAAGAAAATCTTGAGAGAAAAAGAACCATTTACCCCTCTTTATTTTACCTCCAAAATCTTAGATGTCAGCAGAAGTCATACCAATGACCCATATAGGAGCTGGTGAACTCTTTGTGGTACAGGTGCTGCCTGACCCAGATACTTTGTGACTAAATAATGATTAACAGTATAATAATACTCACAAAGCTAAACTTATAGCACCTGTGGACAATCTGATGTTCTGTGGGATATTCACATTTCAAGAAAGATAAAAGAGTTAGCTGAAACAGACACTACTGCTTCATTTGAACAAATATTATTTCTTAGTGAGGGTTCATTAATGTAGTTGTTTTCATTTCTATTCTCAAACTTTTAAAATTCCTTATAAAAAGATATCCCATGCCTAGTTATTCAGACACCTGCACGACAACCTTCTAAATCCTTTCTTTGAATGGGTAACTACCTACCCAAGCTTTCTTATCCTTCAAAGCCTGTCCTAACTAACTACAGTCAAAATTGGTGCTTGCCGTATGTTCTATGAAATATCCAGTGAATGATTAAAATTAAAGTCATGAGAGTTTTGCCAAACACTGCTCAACATATCTGCTTATACTGTTTCATATGTGCTTATGTAAAACTCCTTAAGGAATGCTATTTTCCTTTCTGTCCCTAGAGTCCCGTTACAATGACTCCTTCCCACCAGGGTTGAAGATTTGCTGAATGGAGGCAAAACTCCAGGCCTAAACAGATGGCAAATTATGCACACAAGTAGAAAATTCAAAGTACCTATGTGATGAGCATAAAAAGACCATCTTACAGATGAAACTATAAATGAATATTTAGAAAATAGAATTACTAAGCCAAATCCTAAATGCTTAAGAAAAATCCACACTTTTTCTACCTGAAAATTCAAGACTTCCAATATGAAATTAACTAGAAATAAAGAAGGATTCCACATGAAGAGTCACTAAGGGTACAGATATGTGACTCATATTTTAAAAAGACACTTATGTACTTTTGAAATATTGTGCTAGTCTGAAGTTTGTAAGAAAATACCACATTCTGTGTTCCTTACACATTTATAGTTTTCAAGGCCAAGATCAAGGTGCTTGCAGATTTTTCTCCTTGTGAGGACCCTTTCCGGCTTGCTGAAAAGAAGGGACTGGTTGGTTTCTCTTCCTCTCCCTATAAATGAACTAATGCAGTCTCAGGACCTCACTCTCGCAACATTATCTAAACTTAATTACATTTTGAAAACTTGGTTCCCAAAGCATTGCATTTGGGGATGTAGATTTCAATATATGCTTTGGGAGGTGTAGTTTATAATGGAGGTATGAAGGAAGTATGGTGGAAATAGAGATACCGCTTTTGCAATAGATAGGATCAATTTTATAAATAGTTATACTTTATAAATTCATTATAGCTAATGTGGTTTAAAAATGATTAAAATTAATAATGAAGGAATTTGGTAGCTATTGGTACATATGTCCTCAACAGACAATTAAAATATTTTATAAAGCTACATTGATTTACTTGTACAGGATAAAATTGTAAAATGATAGAAATTAAAAAGACTAAGAAAAGCATGTATAGGTATTATTTCACATGACAAGCATATGCTTTAAGAATTAATGAAATTAAATAGAAATACAAATGTATGCATATATAGATGCTTCATGAATTATATTATAAGAATGGATATAAACACATGTAACTCAAAGTGTAGTGTAGAATCCTCATGTGAATATTATTTGGGGTCTTGTTAAATATGCAGAAGTCTGGGTTACTTCACAAACTCTTTCATCAGTTTGGGACACTACAAGCAGATCACATAGAATTTACGGCATAGATGGACTGTCTTAAACAGCAGAAAGTGATTTCTCCAAGTTTCAGAGGATGGGAGCAAGATTTCAGGTTGCCGATGTTAGCAGGCTTAGTCAATGACACTCTTCATGGTTCTTCATATAAGGGGGGAGATGATTCCCAGAGAGGCAGAGACAAATAAATGGCAGACAGACAAGCAGATGGACAGACAAATAAAAATATGGTAGATGATAGATATGTAGATAATAAATAGATTCATCATGATAATATGTAGATAGCAGATAATTGATAAAAATTTATAATTGACATATTTAAGATAGATGATAGAAAGAGGGAGGGGAGGGAAGAGAGAAGGAAGGAAAGGAGGAAGTTAGGGAGGGAGAGAAGGACGGTAGGAAGGAACGGAAGGAGGAAGGAAAGAAAGGAGAGAAGGAGGGAGGACTAGAAATGGTCCACCCACTGATAATGCAAAAGACAAAGAAACTAAATGAAAATCAAGAAAAATGATTCATAAATATTCAATACAATTAAGGAAGAAATATAGAGTGAAGTGATTTAGCTAAAAACTGGGAAATTATTTGCAATACAATATATATGAGATCTACCATTGACATATGACTAGGATATTTTTTAAAAATCATTATATACATATAATAGGTAAATATTGAAGTACTAGACAATAAAGGTACTGGGAATGTATCAATCATTAAATGAGAAAATAAGATGGGGGTAAGTAGAGGAAATGATGATTAACTTTAGTTAGACAAAATTAAATTAAATCAGCAGTGAGTCAGGTTTTAATAATTGTCATGCTGTCATACAAGAGGAAAAATGGACATCTGTGTGAACATATTCAGTTAAAATGCAGGTTAGTCTAATAGTGCTTTAGTGTTTCAGTGGGCACAGTCAGTGAAATATTACTCCTACTTTAAGTATGAAATAAGTGTAAAGCTCTATATTTGAAGGATTTTTTGTACTTAATAGCAACAATTTGAAAGTTCTCTACTTGTAAATCCTACAAGACGAAAATTTTAATTGTTTCAACACCTACAAAAATATTTTCATTGCTCTGAATGTAGCTATTACAAGGAGTAGGGCAAGGACAGTGTCCTTACAACTGCCCCATGCCCATACAATTTGCCTTACCTGTGTTCATGTGACAATGCTCAAAGTCATGGAAGCTTTCCTTGCCTGAGTTCATTAATCTGGAAAATGAAAGTAATAAGAGTATAAAACCTGTTTATTATAAAGACTAGTAAAAGTTTCATTCCAGTATATAATGCACTGTAGCTGTATTCAATCCCATTACCTTCTCCTGTGCCTTCCCCAAACTACACCCGACTGCCTAACAGATGTCATGATAGTAACAGGAAGCAGAATGGAAAAGATAGCTACTATTAAATATGTCTTTGGCAGGTTACCATTTGGTTATGTTACAAAATCCAAACAACATTTGTCTTTCATCATCTCACTTGAAATATTATTTTACGTAATCTTCCATGATCTTGTATTGTTGCTTTTCCTCTTATTTGAGCGACCTCCCCTTCTTGATGCCTTTGCCATATCTACCTTGACAAAGCCAAGCCTCATAATAGTGACACTCGCCCTGAGCTTATGGAGGCATTTACATTCAAACTACCACATTGACTATAAGTTTTATAGTTATTTTTGCTTTTGCCATTTTTTTCTAAGATGGAAGCCCAATGAACCAGGAATCTTGCATGTATTTGCTTAACTTTGCATCCCAATTCACTCTTCAATGCCTATGGGTAGGAGACATGGAACTAAGTAATTGGAACACAAATTTATATGAAAATAACATACCAGAGCATAGTATGTTAATAACAGTAATTATGTACAAGAATAACATTCACAACAGCATTGTTTGTCAGCAAACACATATGTAATGTTCACCATGTGCTGTGCTCCCATTAACTCATCCATCCCATAACCACACTGATCTCATGAGATGGACAATCTAATTTCTCTATTTTACAAATTAGAATCTTGAGGCAAAGAGAGTTAAATTGATTTGCTTGAGGTTATGCAACTATTATATGCACAGGGAAATGTTCAAGGCCCGAAATAATGATAAGGGCTAATTTTCTTTATACTAGGTAGGGGCATTTTCATATGTCTTAAAAATAGATAAAAGAGATGTTTCATTTTCTACAAGTATATACTGTTTTATAATTTAATAAGGCAATTTTAAATAAAATGTAAAATTCCATCTTCCACAGTGTCCCCTTGAAACTTTCCCCTTTAGAACCTATGTGTTTCCTTTTAATTTTTTTTTTTGCACTGAGAAGGCTGAATAGGAGGTTTTGTTAAATAGAAAACTTGCATTGCATTATTGGGTTGGCAGTGACTGAAATAAAGAGGTAACTCAAATAAGTATGAGCACACTGGTCATATATGATCTGGTAGAAGTTAAGAAAGAAGTTGATTGCAAGTGAAAGCACAACTTGTCTAATGAAACAATTTAAAGCTCAGTGCAAGTGTTTGTTGGGCTGGTGAAAAGTTAGATTTCTATGTCAGTTTTGCATGATACAGAGCTACATCTTTCTGAAACATCAAATACTATAAATATCTCACTAGACTTTTGACATTGTAGTTTTGCTTACATTCACATGGGGTGAGTGAGTATTTGAAAATATCCATTGGTAATCAAAGAGAATAATAGAAGAACCAATGAAAGCAGGAGTTTACAGTAGCACCCTTGAAACTCGCATTTCTTTACCTCATTTGATCATTTCATCTAATTATAGTTATCAGAGGGACGTCTAAGGCAGATGAAGGAGACCATGGAGGGTTGATCACTGAAGCAAGACTGAAAACCCCAGCACATTCATAAATCATGACTATAAACAGAAATAATAAATAACAAAATTCTGACCCTTGGTTAGAATTTTACATATACTTGGACAAAGTTTCAAATTTCTCTAACTCACTTGCTCCCTCAAACCTTTCCCCCAAATGTTAAACTCACCATTGCCTTCACTCTGAACAGTCAGCACTGAGGGCTGTGAACACCTGGACTTATATTTCCACTGTAGTCTCCAGCTATAGAAATTTGACTAATTGTATGCCTCCTATGTGGTTCAGCTTCCTCACTCATGTAAATGTAATATTATCTACCAGATAGTGTTGAGAAAATTAAATAAATGAGAATCTTCAAAACACACATTAGCTCCTATAACCCTGATTTATTATCTTTCATACATTCTATTATATATCATTGACCTACTAATACACTTAATGATGTATTTATTGTCTTTCTCTGCTATCATAATAAAATTCTGGAGAGAAGGCAACTCTACTCCAGGAGCTCTGAATGACAGGCAACAGTGTCACTAAGAAAAATTGTTTAGAAGGGGGCTGATGACATCTTCCCTCCTTCTCTACCTTTTTTCTCTTTTCCTCTTCCCTCTTTCCCCTCTCCTCCTTTCTCTGCACGCCTCTTATATTCAATGGCTCAAACAGAAGGAGGAATATGTTAAAAAAGCCATTTTTTGTAGAAGATTCATACTCATACACAGACACATAATGTATATATTTTGAGTGATGTAATGAAATGCAGAGGGGAATAATTTCATGCCCATTACATGTCCCAAATGGACTACAAACTTGTTGCAATTGAGAACTCAGCTAGACTTTCATTGTATACTGATATTAGAATGAACTATTTAAATGAACTCATATTTGTAATCTGTGTTAGTAAAACAGGAGTTGTGAGCTATTCTGACTATACCAAAAACCTTATCAAAATGATAATATTGTTATAAAGGGATCATAATACATTAGATTGCACAGCATGAAACAACCATTTAAAATTCATTTTCAACAATTTCTTAATTGAATCTGGAAATTTCACCTCATGCACCCCAATTCTGCTTACCTCCTAATTCCTCCATAGCCTCACCTTCCAGCTTGCAGCAAACCCCCAAACAAAAAATTAAAAATCAGACAAAACAAAATGAACAAACAAACAAATACAAAGAGAAAAACAAAGAACCACAGAACAACAGCAAAATCCACCTCTTTCCAACCACTCTAATACCTCTTCATTCATCCTAGTGGCATTGAGAACCATAGTATGTCGTCACACAGTATCCCCTTTTGTCTAGTCAGCCGATCTGGTTCAAGGCCTCTCTGGTTTCTAGTTCACCACCATCTTTGGATCCTCATTCCTCTTGGATATTTTGAAGCCACTGTGAGTCATGGAGATACTGAGGTTATCATTATGCAGGACCAGTCCCTTCACAAGCTCCAGCAGGTCCTAAAATGTGCAGATGTGAGGGTGGGCCAACCCCAGGCCCAGATGTGGACCTCAGTGGTAGTTGAGCTGGTCAGTCCAGAATACTGAGGCTGCCCTCTTTAGGCAAAGGGCACAGCCCACTCCCCTGTGTCGATGCCATCTAGGTGAACTGTTCCCTGCCTGTGGTGAGGAGTGGAGCCATCTCTGATGAGGGTGTGCAGGGAGAGGCATGGTCTCTCTTGAGGGTCAGGGCCAGCTCTCTTGCCATAGTGTCCAGCAAAGGGCAGAATCAGCTATCCCAGGTCCAGAGAATGGCAGGGCCAGCTCAGCATCACACATGGTTACCATGGCTACATGAGGGGATGCAGGCCAGAGAGATGGCTCAGCCATTGAAATATAGACTCACAACCAAAAATAAATTTAATGTTTAAACGTCTCTTTTTATAACAAAGGGACATGAATGTGTGATTTAGGTGCTGTATCATTGACAATGCTATGGTTAGAATTTATTGCTGTACTCCTGTGTGGCATTCTTCCTCCTGCCAGGCCTAGATGGGACAGGGTGAGATGAGATATGACTAGCTTTGGGGATCTTCATCTAGGAGATAATATGTTGTGCCGGAGTGTGTTTCTCAGCATGGTTTTTGGGAAACATCACTTAGGGAACAGTCAAGTGTATGTAACTAACCTGAGATGGAATAGATTTCAAGGAATTCTAGATCCCTTGAATCCCCATTTGTTGAGTTATAACTGAAAGTATTTTCAACTCACTAATGGCGCAGTTAAAAATCTGAAGACAAACAGGGAAATATGAAACTGTACTATGAAGATTCAATTTCAACAAATTCCTGACTGCAACCTGTAAGATATGTAAAAGTACAAATATACACACTGAAGCATGTGTATGTGAAATAGTTAACACATTACCATAATCATAAGGTTTACCATAATTCTAAGTTTTACCAGTCTGAGAACTTTATCAACTTGAAGTTTAATAAAAGTATTTACATTTTAAATATCATTCTCTCTCTCTCTCTCTCTCTCTCTCTCTCTCTCTCTCTCTGTGTGTGTGTGTGTGTGTGTGTGTGTGTGTGTGTGTGTGTGTGTGTGTGTTTGAGAGAGATGGGATGGAGGAGAAGGAAGAAAGAGATGCTTGTCTGGGTGTAAGTATGAAGGCCAGAGGACAACTTTTGTTCCAGTTCTCTCCTGTTCCCTTTGTAAGATTCCTAGGAGGAAATTAAAGTCATTGGATTTGAGCAATCACATCCACCCATTGAGTATTTATTCTGAATTTTACTTTATTAAATAGATCTTGTGTGGGGAACACAGTGTGGCCATCCCATTAGAAAATTAAAAGTACATGGCCTATGTAATTATAACTGATATTTATTACCATAGTTATTCTAAATGGAAACTGTATAATAAAATACTTAAAACCATTATCTGTAATAATTTTCTAAACAATTTTTAAAGAAAACATACAAATGGTAGATTCTTACAATACATAGAAACCTTTGAATTAATGCTATATATTTAACAGAACATTGTTTTTACTATACCAAATATACTTAAATATATTGATAAATAATATATCCTAACCTGATTGAAAGTAATATATTTTTAGAGTCTGGAGAAATGGCTTTGGAGTAAAAAGCACATGATATTCTTTAAAAGAACCCAAGTACAGTTTCCAGACCCATACTGAATGTCTAGTTCTAGGGGATCCAATGCTTTCTTCTGGCCTCTGAACACAAAGCAATAATGTGAACAAACCTACACACAGACAAGCACAAATACACATAAATAAATATTTGAAATAAAATATTTAAATATAATACATGCTTTTTCCTATGTGCAGATCTAAAACCTGAAATTTATAATAACTATATACAACTAATAATTTAAATGATTTAAAGAAATCTCAATTAATTATCATATTTTGTTCTAAATATATCTAAATATTCTAAAAATATCTAAATATCTAGTATATCAAATATATCTATGTATTTTCTATGTTTACTGATGTGCTTTTGCTTATAGACAAACAAAATGAGTGAGTTACTTCAATTGCAAATCTTCAGTTGATTTTCTTTCCAACTTTCTACCTAACTCACACTAGTTACTGGATTTTCCTTTTCTGTAATTTTATTACCTGTTGACTTTGGATGACAAGGGGGCAGTTCTGTGTTCCCAAAGTTAACCATTCTTGTCACAGAGTCAACCTTAATTTGTGAATCAGAAATTTTTATTACAGAAACAAGAATCAAGTCAACTTGAAAAGATAAAGCTGAGTTACTGAAAAAGTACTTTTGTAGGTGAGTCCACGCTAAAACAAAGCACTCATGACAAAGGGAGTAAGACAGACTTTATTCTGGTGTCAAATATGAGTGACTGTGACTTAGAAGAAAAAACTCAGGTTACCCTAAATATTATATTCCAGTGTGGTAACACTATCATGAAGTTTTTATATGAGCAGAACAAAGAAAGGCATTATTTAAGATACTTTAAAAATACTTGGTGTGAACATGAGGCAAGTAGGTTAGAGCAAAGTGGAGACCTCTCTAAGGTAGGCATTAGATGACATCTAATGACATTCTTAGTCTTTGGGCCAGCAAGAAATCTGTTAGTATATTTCATTAAGATATTTTCTTTAATACTTATATATGCACATATTGTTTGTGAACAAATATATTACCCATCCCTTCTCTTCCCATTTTCACCTATCCCTTCCATCATGTTCTCTCCCAATTTCATATGTTCTCTGTTTTTGAAACTGTCATAATACTCACTGTGTCATTTTATCACTACCTATGTACACAAATGTGGGATCCTCTATAGGAGCATGATAACATCTCAGGGTAAGAACCCTGAAGAGAACTGACTCACATTTCAGAAGGACTTATCCATAGTTTCAAGGATAGATGTTTGTCAGACAATGAACTGAGAAAAGAACATAAAAGATAGCTCAAGATAATTTGGCTCTGGGCCTGCGACATTTAATCTCTCTCCCCTTACAGAAAGTCCTAATGAGGTTATAAGCTTTAGAAAGTCTTTCACACAGATTCAGCTTTCTTTCTGGGAAGCTCACTTCATAATTCCCTGATCATTCATTGATGGTCTGAACAATCAATGGTGAGAGGGCCTGGGATAGGTGCACATAAGAGAGATGTTCAAGGCTCAAGTACAGAAAGGGAAGCCTCAAATGCTTAATCATAGTCTCTCTCTCTCTACCCCCCTCTCTGTCTCTCTCTGTCTCTCTGTCTCTGTCTCTGTCTCTCTCTGTCTCTGTCTGTCTCTGTCTCTGTCTCTGTCTCTGTCTCTCTCTCTCTCTCTCTCTCTCTCATGAATATCGGCTTGATTTCCTTTAAATACAGACTAAATGAAAAGTCCCTGGGCATAGAAGTACCTTTCACTCAATACCTCTAAAGGTTCATGGTCACAATTCTTGTTAAAAGGAACTGCCCATTTTTTGAGTTCCCGCAAGAAGAGAGAAATCATAACCTGAAGCCTGCATGAATCATTACTACCCAAATCTTACCAGGCAGAATTTAGACTCATGGTCAAATTTAGCTGCACAAGAGACTTTAAAAGTTGTCTTAACCAGGACAGCCATACATTTAGAGAGCCATATGGATTTCAAAGGACACTACAGTACAGACATGATAGGGATAATTCTAGTGCTGATAGATTGCAGGAACTGAAGCTGGAACAGAAGGACCAAATGAGAGTGGGTTTCAAAAGGAGACAGTGAACATTAGAAGATGTGCTGTCAAGAAAAGAAACAATTAACTTTGAAATTATTTTGTGCTTAGCTGGATAATTAAAATTGAAACCAAGACCATTTCAGTTTTGTTCTCTTCACTAAATTGTTTTCATTTTACTTCAAAAGGCTAAGCAGGGCACTTTTTAGGGAAAACAGCAACTTATTTATATTCAGAGAAAACCTTGTTCCCTCGATTAAAAACAAAAAACATCTAACCAACCAACAAACACAATATTGGATTCTAGAAATGGACCAGCCATTTAGGGTTAAGAGCTAAAAGCATTAACTAATCTCGCAGAGGACCCAAGTTCAGTGTCCAGCATCAGTGTCTTCTGGCTCACACCCACTCGGACCTCCAGGCCCAGGAGTATCTTATGGCTCTGGTCTCTTTAGAGACCTTCACTCATGTACACATAAGAACACCTCACCCCATACATACACATAATTTAAATTTTTAAAATAACTTCTTAGCCAGGAGGTGGTGGTACAGAACTTGGGAGGCAGAGGCAGGCAGATCTCTGAGTTCAAGTCCACCCTGCTCTACAGAATGAGTCCCAAAATAGCCAGGATTACACAAAGAAACCCTATCTTGAAAAAAAAACAAATAAATAAATAAACAAATAAATAAAATAACTTGTTAAAATATTAGATTTTCTCTAAGCTTCTGCTGAACCAATCAAACATAATGTGTGGTGATCCTCAACAGGGTGAAAAGCTGAGCATTTGACACATAATAAATTTCTAGAACAAACAAAGCTGTGTTGTCTACCTTCCTCCATAAACCTGAGTCGTTCAAACATGCCCAACCTGGCCTTCTTTGCAATGATTGCCTCATTCCACACACAAGCAGAAAGAAGAGCCCTTCTAGGTTTCCAAAGACAAAGATACTCCTGGTTCAAGGCAAGTTTTCTGTTGCCATGGTAAAAAAGTCACTAAAACCAACTCAGGGAGGAAAGGGCTTATTTTGTATACAACTAAGATTTCACCATTGAATGAAGCAAGGGCAGAAGCCAAAGTAGGAGCCTGGAGGTAGGAATTGAAGCAGAGACCACGGAGGAAGGACCTGTCCAGGGTTAACATCAACCAAAGTGGGCTAGGCTCCCCCATATCAGTAATTAAGAAAATGCCCCAAATGGACATTCCCACAGGCCAGTCCATTGAGATTCCCTCTTCCCAGGTTATTCTAGTTTGTGTCCAGTTGACCAAACCAATCCAGATACCCTCAAAATACTTGCCAGTAGAGGTATCTCCTAAATGTGATGTCAAAGATACTTTCTAATGGAGACTTTTTTTATTATGTCCTCCTAAATATCTTTGCATTTTAAATCTGATGAACAATCCTTGGTTTCACCTCCTACCAGAATATCTATTGTATATTTTAACTGGGAGAGGATGGCTGCCATATAGCTAAATTGGAAGCATGGGTATTTTTAGTGCTTGGTGAAAAGACTTACATAAAGAACAACTCTATTCACTCTACTGGGATCTTCTTATGTAAAAGGCCTGGCATGAGTGTAAGGTATTATTATGACTATAAAAGCTCCTCAGTCTGTAATCATAAGAAAGGCAGTTCTATGGAGAATACCATGCAGTTGCATGGCAACTGAATCCTCGTGGAGTTAGTTGCCATGCAGAGGAGAACTTGTGAGTGTTTCAAATCAACCCAGCCAAAAAGACCACCCAGACCACAAACAGATAAACACCCACCTGTTGCATAAAGACATTTTCTCCTGGTAATTGAATAGAATTGAAGATGAAGATGTAGTTATTTCCTGTGCAGATCCTGAGTGCCAGTTACACGGGCTTTGTTTGACAAGTTTTCAGCTCTCCCCCCCACTGTGAAAATGAGGACATGTGCACACGATTGCTAGCAACGCTGAGATGTCCACAGCTATGACATCTGATGTTTCAAAAGAACTCTGGAAGTGGAAATGCAACCCACTCACTTGTAACATGGTTCTGACATCTCAAGATCCCAAGCAGGTATCCAGGGCATCTGCCAAAATTATTCTGTTCGATAAAAAGTACAGACAACCTCTACAGGAGATCCTCCTTGCCCTGAAAGAAAAGGCAGCCATGGCAGTGGAAGGCCCCTGAAAGCCAACCAGAACCAAGCAGCCACAGTCCAAACAGTGGGAGGTACCCCACTCAAAGATTCAGATATGGAGGATATCAAAGATCAGAGAAAAGCCCCCATCTCTCCCATCAGATATTCTCAACTAATTTATCCAGGCCTGGTAGTGTAGGTCTGTGGTCTGAGTTACTTGGGAAGTTGAAGCAGGAGGATTCCAAGTTTGAAAAGTACCTGGAAAGGTTAACAAGACCTTGTCTCATAACTAAAGCAAAGGAGCCAAGGAGAATGATGAGAGGTGGGGATACAGATCAGTGGGACAGAACTTAGCATGCATGAGGGCTAAGGTTCAATCCGCTCTACTGCATAGGGAGAAATAAAGGTTCAGAAGTCTCTGTGTGAAGTAAGCACTACATACTGGCCTATAGCAACAGGACCCTTTCTGATATAAGATCAGCCACTCATATTCTCTTCTCTTTAGGTCACTTGTTCTTAGACTCTGTTTATACCATGACATGCCAGGCAGCCTTTAATCAATTCCGAGGAACTCCCATCACACCTACCTCTTTAGCACAGCAGCAAGACTGGGTTGTTCAGGGCTTTGACATTTAAGGAGCTATGAATGCCATCTATATTCCACGACAGGACTGAGACTCCTTTATCCTGTTCTCCCCTCCTCTTTTCTAAGATAACTGGCATCTCCAAGGGCCTTTGGGGTTATGCTGGGACATCTTCTGCATAAGGCTTTTCTCTCACTTGCAAAACTCCTCTGCAGTCATAAATCAGCAAGTGCAAAGAAAACATGTTTGGAAAGGGAATGAAATGAGAGGAAATAGAGAAAGTACAAAAAAAATCAAATGACTGTCGTATTCTGTTGTTTCTACAAAATAGCTAATATACATTGGTTTGTCACAACAGTCATGGTGACAGGCAAAAAAATATTTAAACTTTGTCAGCTAATGACGATCTCCCTACTTCAGTCACAGTTCAATGGTGTACATATTGCAAGTAAATACCAAACAATGGTCTTCATCAGTTGGCCAGCTACAAATACCTAAATATGCATATGATGTGCATATCAACTTAGTGGCAACTTGAAAATGCAGTACACAACATTAATTAAAGTCATTTTATTTATTCTCAAACATTCTTAGTAATTAAATGTTGTACAAAGATACTGACCATCAACACAGAATTTCCCATAAGTTTGCAACATACCCAGGAGTTCTAAAGTGCAGTTTGGTTGCCTTCATACTCCATTGTTTCCTCAGGATATCCACAGCCCCATGAGTACAGAGATTTACATTAATCACATTGTAAGAGGAGTAAACCAAATGAGTCAACCACTCGTTTATGTTCAGTAGTGTATTACTCTTATCTAGAACAGAGGAAAACAGTTTATATAAAGCAGCATCGCCGAATCCTGTCCTTGTAACCACTCTTCTCCAAAGACTAAAATCAGAGGGTGGGGTATTCATATATCACCTGGTCTTGATAATATCATTTTTTAGATTCTTAGACCCCTCACACAATCTCTAATAAACACTGGATGGATGCTTGATGCTGAATCTAGAATGAACATGATCTCAGAAATCTGCTGACACTGGGGATAAGAACTCAGAGTGAGTGTGACTCTATAAAGCTGCAGGGACAAAGGGGAACAATCAGACTGACATTTGTCACCACAGGGTCATCAAGAGAATACATCTCTGGGCAAGGAATATTTTGGAGGATAACTTGAAATTTTAACAGACTTGACAGGAGCTGTAGGTGATAGAGAAGCATCACCATGACATCATGTTTGTTCGGTCCCAAACCCCCAAAATGGCAATGCCAATGATAATGTCCTAAATGATAATCTGGGTTCAGTTCAGGCCATGACTTAGAAGGACTGCTGGCAGATAGACAACATATACTTATCATTCTTCAGAAAACTGCCCAGAAAAGTCACTTCCCTTATTGTCCCTTACCTCAAGAAAATGGGGCACCTAGCTACATATCAAAGCCCCACACTAACCTCCAGGTCCCTCAGGTCCCTATTAACAACTACCTAAAAGGACTGTCAAAGACACTAGCTCTTCTGGCCCTAAACTCCCAGGCTGTTCCAGCCTGCAGTTTCTTCCCCACCATGGCTACTTGCTCTCTTGGTAACTGGCAAGGCTTTCTCTCCTTTTTTGACTGCTTATTCTGTTACAACCACCCCTGCCACCATTAGAGGTTGTACATCATGATAGCTTTGGGCTCCTCAAAATGCCTCTGGCTATTTTTTCTCTACCAACAGAGCGATAGCCACATGGCACCCATACATTTATGATAAATTTTCTTCCCATCCGTGGTGCAGTCTAGTTCTGTGGTTTCATTGCACTCTCTCTTAGAGTTTTGTATGTTCTTCACGTGCCATCTGCAAGAGCAGCAAAGTGTCTTAACCATGGAACCATCTCTCCCACTCCCATGTTTTTCTGTCTTTTGTTTTAACTTCCACACTTGAAGGAATATACCTTATATTTGCCTTTCTGTGTCTGTTTTACTTAGCTTAACATGGTATACACCAGTTCCATCCTTATTTTTGCTGCAAATGATGGGTTTTGATGTACTTGAATATATTTTAGTCAAAAATGCATCATAATAAATGGGTCCTGTAGCTGTTGGAGAACTGTCAAAATGAGATTAGTATGAAAAAGCTATGTGGAGATCTATTGCATAAGAAATGGACAACTACAACAAACAACAAGACTAATGTTCCTGGGAGCTTATATTTCTTAGGAATTGTGGCTTTTAGGACCCACTGCTCAAACAACAGGAGACTTCAGATCCTCACTAACCGTACACACTGCCCTTCCCTTTTATGCAACATCAATTTTTTCCTTTTCTTTTCTAACTTCGTTTATTTTCCTCATTTTGGGGGAAGTTGGAACATGATAACAGGTAGACTATGCTTTCAACTCAAGTATCTCCATCTCCACGAATACAAACCAAAGTTGTACATGTACATAGCTGCCAGGAAGTTTTGGGTTAACCACAAGCTTGACTCTGGGAAGTTCCTATTGAGTGTTCTGAATAGAAGCACACATGACTGCAGTTACAAATTCTGTCCAAGATATCAGGCTCAGTGAACAGGGCAGGGCTACAATAAATGTGAATTCCAAAGCCTCCTTCAAGGGCAGAGCAAGGTAGAATTGGCTCAGTTACAATCACACATACCATAAAAAATGCTTAATGATACATTTTCACAAGGCTTTGCCATGAAGAGCCCCATGTGTCTGATCTTATAGTAGCAATGCTAATGGACTAGCATTTGGAGAGAGATTTATTACAAAATTAATAGGAAAGTGGTCATATACCAATGATGCTTATACTATATCGAGCATGTATAATGAGCTGAGAGCCACATGAGATGTTTCACAGATCTGCTCAACTCTCTAGCAGCTCTGACAAATAGATAGGGGCAGGTCCAGCTTCACAGACAGGGACATCAATTTAAAAGTGTCATGACATTATCCAAGAATAAAAGCAAAAACACAGCCTAAACAAGGTCATGCAAAAGCTGTTGGCCAGCAGGGACTTGATTAAGGACAAACTAAAACAAAAAATATCATTTCCCAAAATATTTGTGCAGTAATTTTTGTGACATGTTACCAAGAGAATTCTCATATTCAGTTCTAAGGAAGCAATGATAGCTTCTTGAAAATAATCGTGCTGATCAATTTCGTTCTTTGACAATTTCATACATGTATATGTTATATACTGGTTCCTATTCTATTATCTCTGCCCTACCGAATTCTAACTCTTCTGGGTCCACTAGTCACTTTCTTGGATTCCTTACTATGTTTTGTCTTGTCCCTCGTTAGCTTAACCAGGCCCATGTGTATGACCATTGGATTAGAACTTTGCATTGGATTTGAGCATTGCATTGCATCCTGGCAGGGTCAGGACAACAGAGGCAAAGACGATACCTCTCTCAGAATCTTCCAGTAGCAGTTTATCAGTGAGAGCCTCTTCTATGCCCCTGAGCTCCCAAGTCCCTGAGCCCCTGAGCCC
Source organism: Mesocricetus auratus (assembly GCF_017639785.1). Taxonomy (NCBI): domain Eukaryota; kingdom Metazoa; phylum Chordata; class Mammalia; order Rodentia; family Cricetidae; genus Mesocricetus; species Mesocricetus auratus. The sequence continues at coordinate 28,076,665 of NW_024429194.1, forward strand.
CTGAGCCCCTGAGCCCCTGAGCCCCTGAGCCCCTGAGCCCCTGAGCCCCTGAGCTCCTGAGACCCTTCACCATCCATGACCAAGATCAGTTCTATTCTTGTATAGACCCAGGACATGCATTTGAAACTACTATGAGTCTGTAATTGCAATGACTGTTCATCTTGCCCACAAGATGGCTATGTTGGCTAATCTTGATTGTCAACTTCGCTATAAATGGAATCAACTAACTTACAAGTTGTTTGGTGCTTCTGTGGAGGATTTTCTTTATCAGATTATTGGAAGTGGGAAGATCCACCCTAATTGTGTGTGACACCTTCTGGTAATAGGCCAGATGAAAGGACACAGAAGAAGGAAAGTTTGTTCTTTGCCTATTTACCCTCACTTTTGCTGGTAAGTTCATCTATCCATTTGCTGCAACATTCCTTTGCTGATATTAGAATCAATATATTTGGGATGCAATTATAGTCTGGAGACCAGCAGACCTCTAAGAATATTCTAGATCCTTAATGAATTAGTATGGCTAAGATACACAGCATCATGGACTAAACAACTCCTGGACACTTGACTTCTCTAGTGTTAAATAGCAACAATAGGATACCCAAACCACATCCTGTAAGTGAATCCAATGAGTATGTATGTATGTATGTATGTATGTATGTATGTATGTAGTATGTATGTATGTATGTATGTATGTATGTATATCATGTATTTGTTCTATCTGGTCTGTCTTTGTAAAGAATCATGGTAATACACAGCCCTTCTCCCCACAATTTTACTTTTCCCTACTTTCTTCCCTATTCCACAATATTCTCTATGCCTTAGGAGAAATAGCATAAATATCTTGATTGCGACTAAGTCCTCATCTGTTACTTACTGTGAATTAAAGAGGTTAATATTGTAGCATGGCTAAACTGATACAGTCAAGCTGCCTGCCAGATTTTATGTTTCTAAAAATAGACAATTGCTACTCCTAGTCTTTTCAAAATTATTATTTCTATTATTTTTGGTACCCATACCAGAAGGTCAACAACTCTTCAGTCTTAATGGGAGAAGCTTCACTTTCCAGCAAATGGAGATAACACAGAAACATTAACTCTTAAAGCCATGTTTTAGACACCAGCCTAAGCGATGTTTCAGATTAAAAATATAAAATCAAACAAATACAGAATTGCATGAAGGTCTTTGTGACCATTTTGTAGAAAATATTTTTTGAAAAAGATTTTAATTCTAGGTATTAGAGATACATATAGTCCCCATAAAATGATGATTGACAAACGTTTTTTTGCCATAATAGCTTACAAATTGTGCCCCTATTGGACCATTTCATCATTTTTATGTTTTTCTTTTTGTTATTGTTGCAATTTTTTGTTTGAGTGTGTGTGTGTGTGTGTGTGTGTGTGTGTGTGTTTCTAGTGTAGTGGCAATTTTGATCAATAATGTCCATGATATAAATATTGCACAAGAACAACAGGAATACATTGAAATATCTAACATTATAGTACAATATTAAGGAAACATGCACTTTAAAGCATGTATCTTTTTTAAGTGATATCTTGTCATCCTGGAACCCAGAAAGACATAGTATTAAAGAGATAGTATTTAAACTGTTGCTTTCCATATACATACATAACTATCATAATACTTAATTTATGTATTACACATGGTAAATTATTCACACTGATAAATAATTTCAAACTACAGCAATCACAAAAATAAAGTACAATAATAAAACTTGTTTAAAAATATCATAATTCTAAACTGCCACACTTTAGAATACATCTGGAACAAAGGTTTATCAGTATTTACACTGTCAGGCATTACACTTTTGTCAGACATCTAATGATACCTATCTTTGTAAAATTTAAGACTATACTCTAATGAATCTGTTTTATACTTCAAAATATCCACAAACACTGAAGATAGAAAAACAACTATCTAAACAGTAATTAAAGCATGGTATAACAAATATTATGACTATCAAAATATTCTGTTCCTATACAACATAAAATTGATACCAGTGTTTCCTCAAAATTGACTAAAATTTTTCATTTTAACTATTTTGTAAGTTCGGATTGGGCATAACATGTGAGATGGCTCACATGGCCAATACAAGAGAAATTGGATCCCAAGTGTATGTGATTCTCACCATTTCAGTGTAGAGATGGTTCAGTTTGTTTGTTTTTTGGTTATTTTGTTTTGTTTTGTCTATTAACACTTAGAGTGCCTCATAACTCTGGTCTCTGATGTTGGGTGCTCTAAATGCCTATATGTTGACAGTGGTTCTTGTATCTCTGATACTATTATCTTCTATAGATTGGACAGGCTTCAGTAGAGTATTCTAACACAGCTGAAATTATGCAGGCCTATTAGTACATAGGATTGCATTCAATGGTAGATTCACTTTATAAACCTTCTTGGGAAGATTACACATTATGGTGTCATTTCAAAACATATCTATAGTCTTTTTTATCATTTTTTATTTTAATTTTAAATAGCTTGTTTTACATGTCAATCCCAGTTCCCTCTCCCTCCCCTCCTCCCGCACTCCCCTTCTCCCCCACCCTCCCACCCTATTGCCAAATCCTTCCACATAGGGGATATCTAGAGTCTGTCATTTTACTCTGGGTAGGGTCCAGGTACTCTCCTAAGAGTCCAGGCTGAGAGAGCATCCCTCTTTGTGCTATAGGCACACGAAGACTGTTTGTATACCAGGGATAGACACTGATTCACAGCTCAGGGCCCCATAGGTTGCTCAGGCCTTCTCGCTGACACTCACATTTGGGGGGTCCAGATCAGTCCCATGCTGGCCTCCCCACTGTCAGTCTGGGGTCCAAGAGCTCTCCGCTGTTCAGATCAGCTGTCTCTGCTGGTTTTGCCAGCCCATTCTTTGCCAATTTGCTCATCACTCCTCTCTCTCTGTCACTGGGTTCCTTGGGTTCAGTTCAGCGATTAATTGTGTGTTTGCCTCTGCTTCCATCAGTCACGGGATGAAGGCTCCCGGATGGTTATAGACATCAAGTTCATTATCAGGAATGGGCATTCGAGGTGGTCTCTCCACTATTGCTTAGCTTGCCAGTTGGTGTTATCCCTTTAGATCACTCGAGGTTGCTCTGGTGCCTGATCTGTATTCGATCCTATGATTCCCTCTTCCCCCTATTCTACCCACTCCTCCTCAACTTCCTGTTCCCCCATGACCAACTCTCTTCCTCTTCACCCCCTCTCTTCTTCCCAGGTCCCACTCCCCCCCAACCCTCGCCGTGTTCCCCATCCATTCAGGGGATCTTGTCTCCATCCTCTTCTCTTGGGTACTATGCATATATGCCTATCTTTTAGGTTCTTTCCTGTTTCCCAGACTCTCTATCAGTGGAAGTGCAGACTGGCACTATCCTGATCCATGTCTAAAATCCATATATGAGTGAGTACATACCATGTTTGTCTTTTTGCGACTGGGTTACCTCACTCAGGATGGTTTCTTCCAGTGCTATCCATTTCCCTGCGAATTTCAAGATTCCATTGTTTTTTTCTGCTGAGTAATACTCCATTGTGTAAATTTACCACATTTTCTCTATCCACTCTTCAGTTGAGGGGCATCTAGGTTGCTTCCAGGTTCTGGCTATTACAAATAATGCTGCTATGACCATAGTGGAGCAGATGCCCTTGTTGTATGAACTTGCCTCATTTGGATATATGCCTAAGAATGGAATTGCTGGGTCTAGTGGTATATTAATTCCCATTTTTCCTGAGGAATCTCCATACTGATTTCCAAAGAGGCTGTATGAGTTGGCACTCCCACCAGCAGTGGAGGAGTGTTCCTCTCTCTCCACATCCTCTCCAGCATAAATTGTCTTCGGTGTTTTTGATTTTAGCCATTCTGACAGGAGTAAGATGGTATCTCAGAGTTGTTTTGATTTGCATTTCCCTGATGGCTAAGGATGTTGAGCACTTTCTTAAGTGTCTCTTGGCAATTTTAGCCTCCTCTACTGAGAATTCTCTATTTAGCTCTGTACCCCACCTTTTAATTGGATCCTTTGGTGTTTTGGAGACTTGTTTCTTGAGTTCTTTGTAAATTTTGGAGATTAGCCCTCTGTCAGATGTAGGGTTAGTGAATATCTTTTCCCATTCTGTGGCCTGCCTTTTTGTCTTTTTGACTGTGACCTTTGCCTTACAGAAGCTTTTTAGTTTCAGAAGGTCCCATTTGTTAATTGTCGATCTCAGTGCCTGTGCCACTGGTGTTATGTTTAGGAAGTGGTCTCCTGTACCAACTCGTTGAAGAGTATCTCCCACTTTCTCTTCTAAAAGTTTCAGTGTGGCTGGATTTATGTTGAGATCTTTGATCCATTTGGACTTAAGTTTTGTACAAGGCGATAAACATGGATCTATCTGCAGTCTTCTGCATACCAGTACCCTGTTATGCCAGCACCATTTGTTGAAGATGCTTTCTTTTTTCCATTGTACAGTTTTAGCTTCTTTGTCAAAAATCAAGTGTTCATAGGTGTGTGGGTTAAAATTAGAGCTTTTGATTCGGTTCCATTGGTCTACCTGCCTATTTTTGTGCCAATACCAAGCTGTTTTCAGGACTATAGCTCTATAATAGAGCTTGAAGTCAGGTATGGTGATGCATCCTATTGTATAGGGATGTTTTAGCTATCCTGGGCCTTTTGTTTTTCCATATAAAGTTGATTAATGTTCTTTCCAGATCCTTGAAGAATTGTGATGGAATTTTGATAGGGATCGCATTGAATCTGTAGACTGCTTTTGGCAAGATTGCCATTTTTATTATGTTGATCCTACAAATCCAAGAGCATGAGAGATCTTTCCATTTTCTGGTATCTTCTTTAAAGACACAATGTTCTTGATATACAGGTCTTTAATTTCCTTGGTTAACATTATCCCCACATATTTGATGCTGTTTTTGGCTATTGTAAAGGGTGATGTTTCTCTGATTTCTTTCTCAGTCACTTCATCATCTGTATATAATAGGGCCACTGATTTTTTTGAGTTTACCTTGTATCCTGCCACATTGCTGAAGGTGTTTATCAGCTCTAGGAGTAACCTTGCGGAGTTTTTTTGGTCACTTATGTAGACTATCATATCATCTGCAAATAGTGAAAGTTTGACTTCTTCTTTTCCTATTTGTATCCCCTTTATCTCCTTTTGTTGTCTTATTGCTGTAGCTAGAACTTCAAGTACAATATTGAAGAGATATGGAGAGAGTGGACAGCCTTGTCTTGTTCCTGATTTTAAAAGATATCTATAGTCTTTATTCAAACCCACATCCAAGGAAAAACTTACTGTAGCCTTCAATTTCTCTTGTTCTCTGCCTTTCACTAGCACAGTTACAGACTCTTGATGAGATTCTCAACCTAAATATCTGACATATTTTCCCAATTATACCCAAATATTTACCAAATTTACTCAAATATATCCATTGTTATTTAGTATCCCATCAAGAAATTTAAAGAGAAAAATATAACTGGCATGACACTGGAAGTAATTTGCTCCCTAGCAGTGGAAAAATAATTAGCCAAAGTCTCTTTCTTTGCAAAATAAATGAATATAGGGGCCAGAATAAGGCTATAAACTTTGGAATATATAAGGGGGCACAATGAACTACAAAAAAGGATCATTAAAATAATGAAAATACAAGAGGACTTTTGTGGAGGAGCAGGGATTCAATGGAAGAGAAATAAGAATGGTAGAATATGATCAAAATTATGTATATAATGTTGTGAAAAACTGAATAATTTTAGAATATATTTTAGGTGGTTCTGTATGTATGTGTGTTTGGGTAGGTTGTGTCTCTGTGTCTGTGTGTTCAGGTGCCTTCAGAAATCAGAAGAATGCATCATCTTCCTTGGAATTGGAGTTCCAGGCAATTTTGAGCCCCTAGACTTCAGTACTCAGAGCTGAAGAACTCTGGTCTTCTGCTAGCATATCAGATACACTTAACCACCAAGTCATCTCTCCAGCCCAAAATAAATCTAAAAAAATAACTGTCCTGGTTTGGGGGGTTAGTTGTGAATAAGTGCATAAAATATATTTTATGATGAAAATGCAAAAGTTATTGTGAGGCACCACAACTTCAGAATGGCTATTTTAACAGTTCCTTGAAAGGCAAAGATTTATGGTATTGTAACATGGGTGTGTCTGATAGTATATGCTACTTCTTTACAATAAAGGTTTAATAAGACTTTTAAAAGAAATGAAAAAAGAGGTATTGGTTAACTAAATTTATATAAATGAACCAGAATAGTTTCCCTCTATTATTTGATTTTTGACTTAAGAGTATCTGAGAATTATAGAATTGAGAAGATAGTCTAGATATGACGTGGGTCTACTTGTCCCATCTCCTTATGAGGGAAATACAAAACATCACACATGTATACCTAGCTATTGGTTATTCAAATCCTCACGTTAGTTTCATTAAACTTGGTTGTGGGATTCATTGAAATTTAACATATTCATCATGGGTAGCAGTTTTTATTCACTAAAAGTAAATAGTCCATGTTCAGTGACAAAACTCGCAATTTTTTCCCTTAACCACGAAAACACAGAACAATGTTGAAAAATACAGTTGTAGCTTTCATAAGCTATTTTCCCATGATGATCATTTGGCTTTGATTCATACCTTCATTCACTGTGTAACAACTTAACTTTTACATAGGAACTGGGTTCTTGAAAGCTTTATTTAATTTCCTAGGGAAATATAAAGCGTTCAGCTCAGAAGCCAGTTTCAAAAGGCAACTTCATGGACAAGCATGGTTGCTATTGATTCAGACATTATGAGAGACAAGTACTCATTTTAGGAAGCACTTTCAAATTACAGCATCATCTATGATGGGTTCCTCTTATTCTTTCATTTCAGTCTGCATCCCTCAATTTCTGACTATTACAGACACAGCTTTCAAGAAAGAAATTAAGATTCCTTTCAACTCCATTGTCCATTCTCATCTCACATGCTAGTCTAATGTCTGAGCTGAGAGGAAAAATGCTATATAGAAACCACCATGCAATTCAAGGTAAGCAGGTATGAGACATTTATTACAACCCTCCCAGGAGAAGAAAAAAAATCCAATTTTACTCTCAGTGACTGTCTTGGCTAATTTTGTGTTTCTCTGATAAAATGTCATGACCAGAACAACTTAAAAAATAAGGTATTTAATTGGGGTTCATAGTTCCAGAGCATGAGAATTCATGACCATGCCAGTGGGTAGCATGGCTACAGGAATGGTGCTGGAGCCGTAACTGAGAGCTTACATCTAATCAACATGCACAATGAAGACTGAGAATGGTGGAAGCTTTGAAATCCTTTTAGGAACCTGGTGATATAACTCCAAACTCTTTCCCAACATTTTCAACAACTATGAGTCAAATATTCAAATATATGAGTTTACAAGAACCCTTTCTCATTTCTACCACCACAATGAGTAAGGCATGAAGACCTCTTCCCACAGCACACTGGGGATTTGGAGTGAGCCCATAAGTGTGAAATTCTCCCCATGAGATTGACCAATGATGCCTTCCTGTGACGTTCCTCACTATCTGTTGGCCAGAACTCACTAACATGTGTGTTTATTAACAAAAATGAAAAGAGTAGAAAGATATCTCAGGGGCCAGCATGGGAAAGAGTCATGCCTTATCACCTGTGAACTAACACAGAGAGAGGGTAGAACAACGTGAAATAAGCTATGTGGATGGTGTTTAGTAATGACAGTCCTTTGAGGGGTGTGGTTACTACTAATTATGAACCTGAAAGGATATGGTATGACATAGAAACAAGCCTCAATGTGTACCTTTCAAATAGATTAACTGTGTAATACAGTCCTTCCCATCTTTAAATTGCTTTTGACAGTGCATTTTATCACCCCAACAGAAAACTGAGTGAGACAAGGAGTAATGCAGATAAGTGTTGTGGCATATATTTTCAAAGTGGTTTTTTAACATGGTTTAAGATGGAATAAATTAATAATGAATCCCTACTTCTCCTTTCTCTAAGTATCTAGAATGATAAATATAAATTGGCCTTATATTTGATACTAGTGTATAGTTTCTTGAACTACTACTTCATATAGACAGGTATTTATGGAATTCTAGAGGCAATATTTAATTAGCAGCTCATTGAAATAAATAGCAAAGCAGTTAAATATAAATATGTGAAAGTTATACAATAGTGAATAATAAATTGCTTAGACTAAAATTTTGCTTTCAAAAGAGCAATTTCATTTATCCAGCTCAAAAAATGGGCGGGGGGGCATGTAGTAGTTAAGGGATTTAGACAAAAGATTATACAATAGTGGTTGTCCTTGTCTTGAATCCTTGTTTTTTTTTCCTGTTATGAAACCAGTAAGTTGCAAATAAATTTCATCTTTTTGACTTAGCTAAGTCTACATTTTGAATTCACATGTCTTAGAAGACTGAAGAGCATGAGCTGTGTAATGATTTATGTGTGAACATGGCTAAACCATATGCATATATTTGATCAAGCATTGTTCGGTTTATGAGATTGCTTCTGTACGAGATTAAGCTTTTAATAATCAAACTACACCAAAATTGCCTTGCCTATAAGGGAAGATCTTAACTAATCAAGGTGATATGAATCAAACTAAAATTCATGATAAGGGAATAATTAAAATGTGAGCATGTCTTTGAAAGAGAACAAGGAGAGGTGTGTGGTTGGGGATAAAGGGAAGGGAGAAATTCTGTACTTACAATGTCAAAAAAATTAAAAAATAAGTCTTCCTGCCTACATGAGCTCAGGTTTTGGTCTATACCAACCATCAGGATCAGACTTAGCCATCAGATTAAAAACTCAAACATGAACTTTTTGTGTGACTCCAGACACAAGGATTTTGGAATTCATGGAGTCCAGTACCTTGGCACTCAGGTTACAATGTACTTGAACCTAAACACTTGTTGCTGTATATCTCCAGTTTATGAACTGCAATTCTTGTCACTTCCTCAACCACATAATTAATGACCAATTCCTTATAATGATGAAAGAAAGGAAGAAGGAGGGGAGGAGGAGGAAAGAAAAGGGAAGAAAGAAGAGAAGTAGAAGGATGAGGAGGGTAAGGAAAGAAGGTGGAGAAGCAGAAGTAGAAGCAGAAGAAGCAGAGGAGGAGGAAGGAGGGGAGGAGGAAATGAGAAGAAGGAAAAGGAGAAGGAGAAGGAGAAGAAGAAGAAGAAGAAGAAGAAGAAGAAGAAGAAGAAGAAGAAGAAGAAGAAGAAGGTTACTGACTAAAAACTGTCAACAATACTATAACAACTACTCACCCACATTGGTCATAAGTAGGTACCTTCTGCAATCTGCATGGACTTGTGGTTGTAATTTCAGAGGATCCTCAGATGAGGAAACAATATGAAGGAGAAAGACATTATTGATTTGTGGGCAGAATCATAAATTAGCCTTTTTATAAATATAATTTTGATATGTCTGTCTGCAGTAAATTGGACAAGATATTTTGCTTAAAGAAAGAATGACTTGAGGTACAAAGTTGGAATTTGTAAACCCATTATGAGAAAGTGAAGAATGGGTTTGTTTGATTTCATGTCCAACCACTGACCATTATGTATCCTATGCTTCAGTATGAAATGCTCCTTTATCCACAATCCCTCCATTATCTCTGCCTGTCAAGCTTTGCATCTGATGTATGCACTCCCTAGAAGTGTCTGAAAATTCAAAATAGGCAAGTTTATTTTCTCTTTTCAGTTGACCATCTTGTCCACTTGTAATAGTACTTGTCTGTTTCTTCTGTGGAAGCAAATACTATCCTTCCATGCTATCTGGTATGTTGTTCATGCTCTATGTTTATCCAACTGCAAATTTGTATCTTTATCTTATTAAATTCTAAAAAGCAGGAATCAGATTTAAGCTGTATTAGCCTCCAAGCCTAAGGACTTGAAACAATAAAAACTAGTAGCATATGCTTAACCTGATTCTGAAAAGAATGGTGAATAAAAAATAAGTGACAAAGGCAAGAGGGTAATGAAAAATGAAGGTGTAACAAATATTCATGAGCTTCAAGACCATGAGTATGCTATTTTCTCTTGCTGGGATAAAACACTATAATCAACACAAGCTATAGAAGAAAGAGTTTATTTAGGCTAATAGTTTCAGAAGGTTAGAATCCATGATGGCAGAATGAAGAATTCGTGTCAGAAACATGAAGCTGAGATATTACATCTTGAACCACAAGCAAAAGCCAGAGAGAGTTAGCTAGCAATAGGTAGGGTTTTACTCTCAAAACCTGCCTCCAGTGATTTACTTTCTCCAACACATATCCGTACCCCCATAAGCTTCCAAAATTGTGCCATTAACTAGGGACCACATACTCAAATTCCCAGTACTATGGGAACAGCTCATTCAAACCACCACACCCTGAATAACTGAAATATGAATGAAAATAGTGGAGGTGCTGCAGATATATCTATGCTATGCTGGAAAAAAGAAAACTTTATAACTGGTCAGTATTCCTAGGTTACTCAGACCACAGTACTAGCAAATGGTGTTGGGAAATTCAACTCGAAAGTGTTATAAACACAGGAAGTCAAAATTTGGTCATGTTGATAACAAAAACAGTACCAAAGCCTGTCCACAACTCAGTCTCAGAGAATCAGGAACACCCTACCCCCAGCCACAACTCTCAGTTGTACTCAATTCTCTGCTGGATTTGTTCTTGAGAGGACCTTTCAATTTGGGACCTGTCAGTTCCACAATGGCATTTGACTCTACCAGAAACTATCATGGAAGATCACTCTCTTTCCCTTTTGTACATGCAGAACTCTAGAGGAGCATTGTAGACAACCCTGGCTTATGGGATGTGGAGCATGGAATATGATATAACACGTACAGATTTACGTCATGTGTGGTTTTTAGGGTCAAGGCTAGGCTTAACCCTGCCTGAGGGCTGAATAATGATGCTCCAAAAGAACACCCAAGGTTTCTTATTAGCAGATGGGGACATAACAAACCACAACAAATATGTCTCCTGTGATTCCTTTCACAATGTTATATCCTTTAATATGTAGAAATTGTAGTTCATCATCTTACTTGCAATTTTTCTGTGGTAGAAGCTATTGTGTGAATAATTCCATGGTTGGCTTTTAGTTTTTCACTGTTTTTTTCTATTATTCAAAATCACTTTGAAATGGTATAAAATAAGGACTGTGTATGGAATTTAACTATACAAAGGTAATATAATTCCTACTAAATGGATACACTCCTGATAATATTCCCATAAATGAAGAAAAGGCCTCAAACATATTTCTATTGGAATTCAAAAACTTAGTATAGAATTAAAATAGCACTCTCAGTAGAAATTGATACAACTATAGTTTGTAAAATTCAGAGTTATAGCTTGTTGAATGATCCTATTCATCCTTCAGATAATCTTGGAATGTAATTGTTTTAAACCTCCCTTTGAAGCTTGGCATTACTGAATGGCATTCCAAAATATTCACTTGTTTAATTGTGGAAGATTTTGTTAGCCTTTTATTCTATGCAATTTTAGAGTCAGATTGGGTCCAGAAATTCATGAATCAGTAAATAACTCAAAATTACTCCTGAAAGGCTCCAAATGAGGCAGTGCTTTGTAGTGAAAAGAATAATGGAGCCAGATAGTGCAGGCTATGTTTCTATACTTGACACCAGACCTGTGTCACTACAGGCAGGTCAGTTAAATTCACCGGAGTTCTCTGACCTGAGAAATGAGGAGGGTTGGTGTGATGTTTTGAAAGCCCTCTTCTAAAAAGAAATCTGTAAAATTGAAGCAATTTAGTACTCAATATCTCTGAATGCATGCTTGCTCTAACTTCAAGACTATTAATACCCATATATTTCATCTTGTAGTAAGGACAGATCTAGTAGAATTATAATCTTTAAAATCCTGAGATTATGAAGACGAGTATATTGACAATGCAACATTTATCAAAGCCAACTTTTGAGACCCCGTAAAATCAAATAGGAAATTCTCATAAGTTTCCCCAGTAAACTACCCACAACCAGAATGACTGTTTAAAAGTAAAATGTCAAGTTTTAGCTCAATGATAACCTACTAAAAGTTTAAAACAAAGTTGGGCTTTCCACAGGATGTATTCTTTATGCCATTGCAGATTGTCTGAATAATAACTTAATGTCCTTCTCTCTATCTGGATCTCTTTAATACTCATTTAATGAAACAGTCTTTTATAAATAGTGTTTAGTCCTGCTCAGATAATGATAAAATCTTTAATAAAATCTGCTTGGAACTTTGAGAGATGGTTTGTTTTGGCTTCATAAAATATCCATGTTCTAAAATGCTAAAGACCTACTTGAAATGTTCCAGAAGGAGGAATGAAAAATACCATCTGAGAAGCCTAAATATAAAATACAATGAGTATCTGTATATTGTTCTTAAAATATTTTTAAAAAGTATTCTTCACACTCTGAAAACAATTTGTATCATTCTATCTCCTACAGAACAGCATTGCATGCAGTATCTCTCAACAGTCTTTCGACATAGAACAGTAAGATTTAGAACAAGATATATATATATGTGTGTGTGTGTGTATATGTGTGTGTATGTATATGCATATATGTACATATATGTGTGTGTCTGTGAATGTGTATGCATACATGTATATAACATAATGTCAAGAAGATGAATGCAGGAGAGTACATCTTGGATTTAACATATATAAGTTTAGGAGAATTTTGTTTCGTTTTGTTAATTAATGCGTACACCCATGTTTTAGTATTTTGATAAGGAAATAAATATAATTAAATTGTCACAGTAGTCTGCAATGATAAGATAGTGTTCATTCAGTTATATTATTACACAAATGTAAATTCTAATAAATGCTATTCTCTTTACTGACTTAACAGGAAGTTGAGAAAAATTTTGCCCTCAAATGCAGCAAAGTACGTTGTCACCCAAGATTTCCTATAAAGATTCAAAACCCATTTTTCTCCCATAAAGAAAAAGAACTGAACCTCTGAAGCGACAAACATGGTGACATAGCTGCATGCAAGCTATTGAGGTCGGATTTTGGAGGGGTTGGATAAAGGAAAACGTACGTGGAATGCAGTAGAATGGCCAAGAGCAACCCTGGGAGAGAGAGTTGTTTCAGGTGTCCCCAAAGCAAAAGCTCAGAATTCACTGTGCTAAATTATTCATTCGGGAAATTTTTCCAAGCACTTTTTACAAGATAAAAAATTTTAAATTCAACCCTTTGCAAAATTTTACTCAGTCTATGGTGAAAACGGCAGCCGCCTTAGAGACTGTCCAGAGCCTTGAGCCTACAATTGTGTTATGTGGTGAGCCATCCCTGCTAGCTTCCGTCAAGTCTCACACACAGTGACCAAATGACTGCAGACAGCAGAGCTTCAAACCTTGCTTCCTGGTGTTCAAGTCTATCATAGAAGACAGAGATGGCGTGGCGGCTTAACATTGATTTTTCTCCTGCCACATCAATTATCCTTAAATGGAATTCATAGATACTTCATAGTATTGCTGTTAGACTTGCAGCAACCATTTAAATAAAGCAGTGGGCATAATAAAAGGAGTTTGGCACCTCCTGATGTGAGGTGGGAGGGAGCAACACAGGAAGGGTAATGTGGTCTCCAAAGAACGAATTCCTTAGCATATCCTTTCTGGAGATGAAATTCCAATTTGTAACATAGTCAAAAGAATGGATTTTTCTTATGCTATTTTTGGAAGGAAATTGCTTGGGCACAGGTAAGTTAATATCTACATATTGCTAGAACCTTTTCATAGAATGGGATAGCAATGCTTTTGAACTGTTAATCTACCTCACAGATGGAGGTATTTGTCTCTAAATCCCTAGAGATGAAAAGAATGAATGTGTTCAGAGCTATTGTAGTAACTCTTGGTTAGATATGTAGGAGTGATGTGATGGGGTTTTATAAAAATTATTTATTTTACTAATAAATGTTTTATTTCTTTTGAATTTACACTGTATTACTTGTTAATAGTATTTCTGCAAATACCTATTATAAATATACTATCATGTCATCATCTGGAAGTAAAGAAAAGCATTAACTGGGGAAGAAAACATCTGAAAGAAAGTTGTTTAAAACATAAAATATTAAAGTATAAAATTTAGGATATAAATAGTTTCTTAAGCAATTCTGTTAAAACCCTGTGTATCTGTCTCTGCTGGGCTAATGATGTACTAACAGACATATAAACAGCTACCTCTGTCTCAGGAAAAAGAAAATAATGAGTTATGGGAGCTCGTAGGCTAGCTCCATTATAAAATCATGTGTATCCTGGAAACATTATTTGAGTACCCCATCCTGCATCCCCAAGGGCAACTCTGTTCAACACACTGCCTTGCCACCATAATTGCTGTTCATTCTACCTGGCACATTTGCTGAAACATTCATTTTGAATGTTGAGCTCATGGGGCTTAGCCTAGGACTGTCTCACCTTGGATGTCTCCTCTTCAGGGAGGCCTCCCAAAATTTGTACTGATTTCTTCATTCTAAAATTTTATTTTGCTTTTAAACCATGAACTTCTTGGACTCCATTCCTCAGCATATCCTTATAAACTTAGGATACCATACAGACAAATAATGAAAACATGACGCAAGGGGACAAGTTTTTGTTTTTCCCTATTGAAAATATTTCTTGTTACCTTCTATAGATATATACAAGGGAGTTTACTCATTTTCACTATACAATCCTCCCTTCTAGTTCATCTTGGACCCCTGTCCACATTCCCTTATCAACTTCATTTTTTTTCAAGTACTTATATATTTTTATAGCTCAGTGAATCTAATCAGTACTTCCAGCAAGTACATGGTTATAGGGCTAGCTCTGGAGCATAAACAACAATGTCAATTGATTCAAACCCAACACAAAACAAAGATGCTGTCCTAGTTAATTTTATGTTCCTTTGATAAAATGCCCATTACCAAAAGCAACTTGAGGAAGAAAGGGTTTATTTCAGGCTACAACTCTAAGATCTCATCCATTACTAAGGGAAGTCAAGCCAGGAACTCAGAGTGGGAACCTGGAGACAAGAATCCAAACATAAGCCATGAAGCAATGTTGCTTACTACATTGCTCCTCATTGCTAATCAGCCTGATTCTTATACCTGCCAGGACCACCTGTCCAAGTGTGGTACCAACTGCTATGAGCTGGATTATCCCATATCGAACACTAATTAAGAAAATGCCTGTCAGAATTGATTATAGCTTAATCTTTTTTTTTTTTTTTTTGGATTTTCAAGTTAGGGTTTCTCTGTATTGTTTTGGAGGCTGTCCTGGAACTTACTCTGTAGTGTTGGGGGAAGTCCTGTGCATTTGTCAATAAAGTACTGTTGAGCCTATAGGGAACCAAGATAGAAGGGACTAGGAGTCCAGGAAATATCTGGGAAGGAGAAACACAGGGAGTCGAGATGTAACGCCATTGGGGTAGGAAGCCCGGAAACCTCTCCGGTAAGAGACATACTTAGATTAACAATTATGGGGTAATTACTTAAGTCAGAGCTAGCCAGTAAGAAACAAGCAAGGCCAGCAGCTTCATAATTAATACAGCGTCTTGTGTGTTTATTTGGGACTGATACGGCTCTAGAACCAGGCTGGCGGGAAAGCGGCTCTGGAACCAGGCTGGCGGGACGGCTCCCTCACAAGGAAAAAGCTTCTCTTAACACTGTAGACCAGGCTGGACTCGAACTCACAGAGATCTGCTGCCTCTGCCTCCCGAGTGCTGGGAGTGTATGCCACCAACGCCTGGCTGACTATAGCTTAATCTTATGAAGACATTTTCTTAATTATAGTTTCCTGTTCTCAGATAACTAGTTTGTGGTGGCAAGTTTAAAAAAATGAGGATAATTGACCCTTTTTCAACTAGAAACACAAACACATTATTTTTAAACCACAAACTTTTCTTTCTTGCTATTCTTAAGATTTCATGTTAATATTAATATTACTGTTAAACAGTCTAACATTTTTAAACATAATAAAACAAAATACAATATGAGAAAATAAAAATACCACATTGAATTTAGACAAAGGTAAACCAACAGAAGAAAAAGAGCCCAGAAGGCACACTCAGGAGTACCATAAAAATACCAAACTGAAAGCTATTATATATACACACAGGATCTGGTAGACCCTGTGCCTGCTGTTTCAGTCTTTCTGAGTTGATAATGAACTTTGCTTAGTTGATTTAGAGAACCTTATTATCTTGGTGTCCTCCATGTCCTCTGTCTCTTGCAATCTTTGTTTCCTTTTCAACAGGGTTTCCTGAACTCTGAGGGGAGGACTTTAATGAAGACATCCCTGTAGGGGAAAGACCACATACACAAGATACTGTCTCTTTCCTTTTATCCTTCACCTGTCCCACGTTTCCCTGTCCATGCCCCTTTGGCATGGACAGTATCTTGGGTATGTGATCTTTGCCCTACACATCCCATTATAGCTATCTGTTGCAAGGTCCACCCCTCCTTTCTCTCTCTCTCTCTCTCTCTCTCTCTCTCTCTCTCTCTCTCTCTCTCTCTCTCTCTCTCTCTCTCTCTCTCTCTCTCTCTCTCTCTGATCCCATTTAGAGCTATGTTTCCAAGATCCACCCCTGCTCTCTCTGCATAATGCCTGATTGTGGGTCTCTATTCGTTCCCATACACTGAAGGAGGAAGTTTCTCTGATGATAGCTGAATAAGGCACTGATCTATGAGTATAGGAGGATGTCATGAGGAATCACTTTGCTACTTTGTCTTTTTCTTTTAGACCAGTATTATTATTTGGCTTTACCATAGGTCTCTGTGCTATCTCATCCCTGGTTCTTGTTTACCCAAGCAGTGTCAAATATGGGTTCCATCTTGTGAAATGGGCCTTAAGGCAAATTAAACATTGGCTGGCTACTCCCAGAAACTTGTGCCGTCATTGCCCCAACATATTTTGCCGGCAGGACATATTGTAGACCAAAGGTTTTATGGTTGGGTTGGTGTTTATGCTTCTCTTTTGGTAGCCTGCAGGCCAAGTCTTAAAAGTCTTTAAAACTCCAAGCTCTTTAAAAGTTTAGTCTCATTGAAACATCCAAAGTCTCTTTAAAGGTTTAAAGTTTCTCTAAAATAACTAATTCTCTAAAAGAGCTGTCTCTGAACATCTAAAATTCCAAAGTTTCTTGACTGTGGTATTCTGTAAAATCAAAAGTAAATTGCATACCATCTTTTCCCAAGAGATAAGAATCAGTGCATACTCACTGGCAAATCAAATCAAAATCAGAGTACAGCAGTGTAAAAATTTCAGCGTCAGACACAGGAGACTCTCTCATAAACATCGAGGCTTCAAAGGGCCAATGTATCCATCCAGAATATACACAGAATGTCTTGTAGGTTTAGGCCAGCTCCACTACACAGCTGCTACTGTCCTTCATGGTTGTCCAATGTTACTGGCATCACCAAAATTCTGGGGTCTCCATTGCAACTGGTCTGCACCTTCACCAGTAATCTTTCTGTGCTCTTTTCGGGGATTCTTACCATGGCATACGGTGCCACTCTTCAGCTGTGCCCTATTATCCCTTCGTGCCTTCCAAACCAGTACCACCTGGCAAACTTCCACACTATCAAGTTCAGCTGCCAGCACAATGCGCAGCCTTGGTAATCCACAAATTGTGTGTTCTGACCCTGAGGAAATGCTTCCTGAAGGATTTTGCCTCAATGATTCTGGTGTCATCTTAGTCACAGCTGATTATTTAGCCTTAGCTTACCAGTATGAATTGTCACAGAGACTTTGTTTTAATGGTTCTTAATTAAAAATATCACAAAAATGACATCAACAGAATCTTCACTTTCCTTTGAAATTTCCTAAGCCTCGCTTCTGTCATCTGCACTGTTCTCAGATTTACCTTTTAAATTCCTGCAATAGTATCACATTAAGCTGTGACCAATGGCTTCTTTAGGCCAAAGTTCCAAAGTCCTTCTACAGTCCTCTTAAAAACATGGTCAGGTTTATCATAGTAATATCCTAAAAGCTTGACACAAGTTTCTGTCTTTTGGGGGTTTTATCACAGTGATAGAATACCATGTCCTAAGGCAATTGGGAGAAAAGGGTTTATTTCAGGTTAAAACTCTCAGGTAATGGTCCATCAATGAGAATAGTCGTGTTAGATACCTGGAAAAAGAAACAGATGCAGAAGCCATGGAGGAAAGCTGCTTACTGGCCTGCTTCTCATAGGTTGTTCAACATGCTTTTTCATATACCCCTGAGAGCAAATGCTAGCACCACCTGAAACAGACTGAGCTCATCCACACCATTTATTAGGCAACAAACTGCGCTATAGGCTTGCCTACAGGCCATTCTTATAGAGGTATTTGCTCAATGTGATTCCCTCATCTCAGATAATTCTAGCTTATGTCAAGTTGACCACAGAAAAACCTAGGGAAAAATGTCCATAACCAGTATTTTAAAAGTTGTTATAGGAGCTATGAGAGGTAGATCCTGGCTGGAAGAAGTGTGACACCAGAGATGTGACTTTGAAATCTGTGTTTTGGTCTGAACTCCTCCATGTTATTTGTCACACTGCTTTCTAGCTGCCATCAGACTGGTTACCACAATCATCGGCCTCATCACCAACCTGAAAGAGATGAAACAAGGTGGCCATGAAGTATAATCTTTAAAACTGTAAGCCACAGTAATGACTTCCTCCATTAGATAAGCTGACCCTGGTACTTGACCAGACATAAAACTAACTAATACCCGTGGTAAGAGTTTTATATGTTCAAACATATTTGTCATCCACCCAATATGATTCAGAATTGACTAAATGAACTTTCATGTGTACCCATGTGTTCTTCCTGTACGAACTCTCTAAGCTAGTTTCACTGAAAGCCAATGTGTGTCCTTGTGTAACACAAGGGTTACTGAGCACGTGTTATGAACAGGAGAATATAATCAGATCCAATACTCCAAACCTAATATTCTTTCATGGCCTTGTCTTCTAGTCAATGTGAAATTACATGGCAGTTTAGAAAAGCCCAGCAACAAGTTAGATGAGGTAAATTATACTACAAGAATGCTAAATTCCAATTAGATCTTAGGAAAAGATACCATGAGGTCTAAACAGAATGAAGTAAATGGAAAGAGAAAACCAGGAAAATGTGCAGTTACAATTAGAGGCTATATTTAAACTCAATCTCAGTAATTGTCTGTTAAGAATAGGACTCTATAGGTCTTATAATGACCTTGAACAAATTATATAATTCTTTACATGAAAAGTCTACCCTGTCTATAAATCAGATGTCGTTTTTCCATTAAGTGCCCCCAAATAATGATAGCTACTAATTTTCATTACATGTTCTCTTGATCTTCCTATAATTTTTGTATGAATATAAACCATTATTGCCTTACTGAAAACTAGTAATAGCTTGGCACATGCATAGAAACTCAAATAAGTATAAATACATCCTTTAATATCTGGTCAACTATGTTCATAGCAGCATCATTTGTAATAGCCAGAACCTGCAAGCAATTTAGATGCCTCTCAACTGAAGAATGGATAAAGAAAATGTGGTACATTTATACAATGGAGTACTACTCAGTGGGGAAAAAAATCATTGTAATCTTGAAATTCACAGGCAGACTGATCGAACTAGAACAAACAAACCTGAGTGAGGTAACACAGTCACATAAAGAAAAACATGGTATGTACTCACTCATATATGGATATTAGACATAGAGCAAAGGATTACCAGCCTACAAGTCACATTGCTAGAAAAGCTAGAAAACGAGGAGGGCCCTAAGAGAGAGAAAGGGAAAGGGACAAAATCTGCTGAGCAAACTTGGAGCATGGGGTAAGGGAGAGGGAATTAGGAGAAAGAGAAGGGGAGAAGAGGAGGGGAGAAGAGGACATGAGGGAGAAGGAAGGTTGAGTTGGGAAAGAATAATAGAGAGCAAGAAAAGAGATAGCATAATAAAGGGAGTCATTACAGATTTAAAGAGAAATCTGGTAATAGGGAAATGTACATAGATCTACAAGGACGACCCCAACTAACAATCTAAACAATAGTGGAGAGGCTACCTTAAATGTCCTTACCCTATAATGAGATTGATGATGACCTTATATGGTATCCTAGAGCCTTTATCCAGTTGCTGATGGAAACAGAAGCAGTCACCCACACCTAAGCACTGAGCGGAACTCCTGGAATCCAGTTGTAGGGAGGAAGGAGTAATGAGCAAACAGGTCAATACAAGGCTGGAGAAACTCACAGAAGCAGCTGATCTGAACAAGGGGGAGCTCATGGACCCCAGACTGATAGCTGGGAAGTCAGAATAGGACAGACCCTGACCCCTGAACATAGGTATCAGATAGGAGGCCTGGGCAGTCTATGAGGCCTCTGGTAGTGAATCAGTATTTATCCCTAGTGTATGAATGAACTTTGGGAGCCCATTCTACATAAAGGGATACTCTCTCAGCCTAGACACTTGGGGGAGGGTCTAGGCCCTGCTCCAAATGATGTGACAGACTTTGAAGATCCCCCATTGAAGGCCTCACCCTCGCTGGGGAACAGAAAGAGATGGGATAGGGAGTCATTGGGGGGCAGGGGAGGAGGGGAGGAAGAGGGAAATGGGATTAATATGTAGAAAAAAGTTGTTTCTAATTTAAATTAAAAATTCAAAAAAGAAAGTTATCCTTCATATTAAAACATAGAATGCATGAGTTTCCGTTTTATTTATATTACATATCTCCACAGGTTCACAACACACACACACACACACACACACACACACACACACACAGCTCTAACACATGTGTGGTCACACATACTCACAAATAAATAGCTAAAAATATAATACAAATTATAAAACCTATCAAGTTTTGTGGAAGTAACTTCAAAATATTATGAAAATATTTAACAATATCTAGCATACTATATGATAACAATGTGTCTGTTTTATTCCTACATTGTTGTGGAATATTTCTTTATTTATGTAAAAATGTGTTGCATTTATTTAACTAAATAAAGATGTGTTGCTCTTTTACCTTGCCTTCTTAAGGCACCTGATTGATCTAATGCAAGCTGAACAACTAATAGCAAGAGAGAAGGTACAGGTGGGACTTTCTGGCAGACAGAGCAAGTAGGATAAGGAATTTAGGATCAGCAAAGAAAGAAAAACAGACATAAAAAGGGACATCAGGGAGACACCAGGGAGATGACAGGAACCAAACCGACAGACACAGAGGAAACAGGAAAGTAGAACATACAGAATAAAAGAAACATAAAAATCCCCAAAGTAAAATGTAGATGGTTAGAAACAGGTTAAATTAAAAGAGCTAGTGCAACAAGCCCAAGCAAATGCCAAGCATTCGTGTCTTTATATGGGGTCTGGTTGGTGGCCCAAAGAAAATTCCAACTGTACTACACAATTCAAAAATCTTGTTAATAAGACTTTAAATTGATAGTACCAAGTACATTGTCATAGACGTGCGCGTGCGTGCGTGTGTTTGTGTGCAGGTTTGCAGGATGGTTCAATAAATGAGTGAACTTTTAGTCAAACTACTAGTAGCATAAGTTGATCAAATATATGACTATTATCCATTTTACTTATAGCTGTATGCTGTTTCCCTGAGGCTTACAGTTGGATGTCTTCAATACTTATTGACCATTCTAAAAGATTGAGGCTTGGCATTGACCACAATCCTTCCTCTAAGGCTCCTTTCTCCAGAGTTTTCCTTGCTTCCAGGACATCATCTACACTTCATATTAAACATATCACACCAAGAAAAAAAGGCTATTCCACTTATAGACTATGGATGCAGTCAACCATTATCCCCAGTTTTTATTGTGTGCCTGAATTCAAGCTATATCCTTCACATGTGTCTATATGGCAAAAAGAAAAAAGAAAAAGGAGACTCACTAAAACTTTGCCTTCATTGAAATTATAGTCTATTTAGAGAGACACATTAAACAGTTAATTAAAAATGTAAAAGACAGAATTAGAAAAATAAAAGTGGTGTGGATTCAGTGATGCAAGCACAAGGTTAATTTGGGGAGTTAAATAAAGACCTGATTACTTGTAGTTTGTTTAGTTTTGTCCCAGTTACTTATTTTGGAGGCTTAGTGCTGAGCCCATTTGTTCATTCCCCAAATTTAATCAGTTTGATAGCCAAGGCTATCTAGATGAAACTAAGAATAATCATCAAAGTGATAGGAAATATTTCATTTATTGCAGAGACATTAGACTGATAGAATGGGACTTTTAACTTAGACTTTATATTTAAACTAACACAGAAACAATGTATTTTAGAAATAAATGTAACAAATTATCTGAATAATTTCTTCTATCCCATTTTCTAAGCATGACTCATGTTTATTTTTCTGCATCCAATTTTTACAGTGTTTCAACAATTACACCAATTTGGAAACAAAAAGCATAATGTTTCCTTATTTTAACACAAATCCAAGGAGTAAAGGTCATATAGCTATTTTATCACTTGGAGTTATGAGAATTACTGATAACTTCTAGAAGATATAATGTCAGAGGTGAGGTACATTTTATGTCTATACAGAGTCGAATTAAATGAAGGTAACACTATTAATCCTTATCTGCTACATTTTGTTATTCATCTGCCTCACGTCATTTCCCAACCACATTATCATTCCTCTTTCCTTGCATGTCTTTGATACTTAACAATGGCTTAATTATAGTTACTTAGATTACAACAGAGGACAAAATGATTATGTAGGATATTTAATTTCCCCACATTGGCCATAAAATAAGTTTTGTCTCAATGATTATTTTTAATTATGGCCCCAGATCTATAACAATGCATTAGCAAAAGTGCTTGGCACTTTACATTCAACAAAAAATAGATTTATTTATTTTTATTTACCTTACATGTATGAGTATTTTGACTGAATTGTGGTGTGAACTACTTGCCTGCCTGGTGCCCTCAGAGCTCACAAGAAGGGACTGGATCCCCTAGAACCGGAGTTATAGATAGTTGTTAGCTACCAAGTAGGCCCTAGGAACCAAACCTCTGTCCTCTGCAAGAACAATAAATGTTATTAACCTCAGAACCATCTCTCCAGTCTCCCTGTCTCAATTTGTGAGACAAGGAATAGGGTATTTCACACTGATCTTAAATTCATTATGGCCAAAGTTGGCCTTTAAATACTGATTTCTTCCAACCCCTGAGTGCTGGGCTTACAAGTTTTCAATGGCCTGCTGAGTTTATGTAATGCTAAGGGTCAAACCCAGGGCTCCACTCTTGGCTCCGATTCAGGTGAGTGTGGGCTCTGCTGGGGCCCAAACTCCTGCCTATCACCCCCTTGCTCGATCTTCCTGAACCTTCTCCTCACATTGAGTGGACCTTCCTACACAGGAAGGACTTAAGTTTGCTACACCTCATTTTTGGCTCCCCTCTGCCCACTGGCATCTGCTTGAGTGAGAAGAGTACCAGGAGAAGCCAGACCATCTAGAGTTGCAGACACTGAAGTCTTGGCCCACATATTCCACCAGGAGACCAGTGGAGACAGAGAGACCCCATCTGCACTCACCTGAGAAAGGGATGGGAAGACAACAGTATAAGAACACATTCAGTAATAGAAAGACCAATATGACAGCACTAGAATCTAGAGACTCCACACCAACAAGATCTGAAAAACCCGACGCAAATGAAGCAGAAGAGACAGACCTCAAAAAATATTTTATGACGATGATAGAGTCCCTCAAAAAGGAAATGAGAAAATCCCTTTAAAAATAGAAGAAAAATCAAACAAAAAATACATGAAATGGAGGAAAAGACAAACCAAAAAATTCAAGAAATAAATAAATCTCTTAAAGAACATAAAGAGACCCAAGAAAAAAAAGTGAAGGAAACAACTCAAACAGTTCAAGGCTTAAAAGCTTAAATAGAAACAATAAAGAAAATACAGAATGAGGGGATGCTGGAAATAGAAGACCTGGGTAAACAATCAGGAACTACATATATAAGTATAACCAACAGAATATAAGAGATGGAAGAGAGAATCTCAGGTGATGAAGACTCAGTAGAGGATATACAGTCATCAACCAAAAAAATCTGAATTCCAACAAATCCCTAACACAAAATATCCAGGAAATGTGGCACACTGTGAAGAGGACAAACATAAGAGTAATAGGTATAGAAGAAGGTAAAGATATACAGCTCAAAGGTACAGAAAGCATATTCAACTAAATGATAGAAGTAAATATCCCCAACCTAAAGAATGGCATGCCTATGAAAGTACAAAAAGCCTACAGAACACTAAATAGACTGGACCAGAAAAAGAAGTCCCCTGGCCACATAATAATCAAAACACCAAACCTACAGAATAAAGAGAAAATATTAAGAGCAGCAAAAGTAAAAGGCCAAGTAACGTATAAAGGCAGACCTATCTAAAGTACTCCCAACTTCTCAATGGAAACCATGAAAGCCAGAAGGTCCTGGATAGATGTTCTACAAACATTAAGCAAACATGGATGCCAACCCAGACTACTATACCCAGAAAAGCTTTCAATTACTATATATGGAGAAAAAAGATATTCCATGGCAAAACCAGATTTAAACAATACATATCCACAAACACAGCCCTACAGAAAGTACTGGAAGAAAAACTCCAACCCAACAAAGACAACCACACTCACAAAAACATAATCCCACTTTATCAAACACCAAAAGAAAAAAAAAGGGGGGGAACCCACACACAATAACACCACCACCAATAAATCCTAAACAAACAAGAATCAACAATCAATGGTCATTAATATCACTCAATGTCAATGGTCTCAGCTTGTCTGTAAATGATACAGGCTAACAGAATATGCATGAATCTTTCCTTCTGCTGCATACAAGAAACACGTCTCAACAGCAAAGACAGATGTTACCTCAAAGTAAAGGGTTGGGAAAAGATATTCCAATCAAATGAACCCAAGATACAAGCTGGTGTAGCAATCCTAATATTTAACAAATTAGACTTCAAACTAAATTCAATTCAAAAGAGATGAAGAAGGGCATTTCATATTCATCACAGTAAAAGTCCATCAAGATGAAATCTCAATTCTGAACATCTATGCCCCAAATTCGAAGGAACCCGCATTCGTAAAAGAAACATTACTAATGCTCAAATCACATATAAAACCTCACACACTTATAATGGGAGACTTCAACACTCTGCTCTCACCACTAGACAGGATCACCAGACAGAAACTTAACAAATGAGCAAAAGAACTAACAGAAGTTATGACTCAATTAGTATTAACAGACATCTATAGCACATTCCATCCAAACACAAAAAATATACCTTCTTCTCAGCTCCACATGGAACATTATCTAAAATTGACCACATACCCCATAATCGGCAACATAGCAAACTTCCACAGATACAAAAAAATTAGAATAACCCCCTGTATCTTATCAGACCACTATGCTTTAAAGTTAGAATTCGACAACAACACAAATCAAAGAAACCCTACAAACTCATGGAAATGGAACAATGCACAATTACACCATTCTTGGGTCGAGGAAGTAATAATATAAGAAATTAAAGACTTCCTGGAATTTAATGAGATTGAAGACACAACATACCCAAACTTATTGGACAATCTGAAAGCAGTGGTAAGAGGAAAGTTCATGAGAGGAGGCTGGGAGTACAGGGAAGTAGCTGTCCCTCCGGCAGCATCAGGTAAACAGGCCGGCTTCCCGGCCTGTGTTCCAGAGCCTGCAGATCGCCTGGGAACTGCACAGAGCTCCCAATCCCGGTGGGAGCATCAGGTAAACAGGCCAGCTTCCCGGCCTGTGTTCCAGAGCCTGCAGATCGCCTGGGAACTGCACAGAGCTCCCAATCCCGGCGGGAGCCAAGCACCCCAGACTCCAGATCTTCTCTCCCACCAACGAGACTAGGAAACGAGAGGAGGCTGGGAGTACAGGGAAGTAGCTGTCCCTCTGGCAGCATCAGGTAAACAGGCCAGCTTCCCGGCCTGTGTTCCAGAGCCTGCAGATCGCCTGGGAACTGCACAGAGCTCCCAGTCCCGGCGGGAGCCAAGCACCCCAGACTCCAGATCTTCTCTCCCACCAAAGAGACCAGGAAACTACAGGAGCCAGGGAGACCAGGGGAGTAGCTGTTCCGGATCAGGTACAACAGGACCCAGCATAGGGTCCAGGGGACCAGGTAGGAGGCTAAGCGCCCCAGATTCCTGTTCTTCTTCTCCACCCACGGACCAGCATTTGGACAAGGTATAGAAGAACCACCAGATTGCTGGACTTACTAGCACCCACCAAAAGGGAACTCTGGTCCCCAGACCAGGAAGGGGCTCTTTCTGCACCCACTAGAAGAAGAGATGGGAAAGAGACAATACAAAAACACAGTCAGCAACATAAAAACAAATATGACACCGCCAGATTCTAGAGACTCCACACCAGCAAGACCCCAATATTCCAACGCGAAGGAAGCAGAAGAGAACGACCTTAAAAGCACTTTCATGAAAATGATAGAGGCCCTAAAAGAGGATATTGGAAAATCCCTCAAAGAAATGGAAGAAAAAACAAACCAAAAAATGCAAGAAATGGAAGAAAAAACAAACCAAAAAATGCAAGAATTGGAAGAAAAAACAAACCAAAAAAGGCACGAAATGGAAGAAGAAATGAAGCAAAAAATGCAAGAAATGGAAGAAAAAGCAAAGCAAAAAATGCAAGAATTAGAAGAAGAAACATACCAAAAAAGGCAGGAAATGGAAGAAGAAACAAAGCAAAAAATGCAAGAAATGGTAGAAAAAACAAAGCAAAAAATGAAAAAAATGGAGGAAGAAACAAACCAAAAAAGGCAGGAAATGGAAGAAGAAACAAAGCACAAAATCCAAGAAATGGAACAAAAAGCAAACCAAAAAATGCAAGAAATGGAAGAAAGAACAAACCAAAAAATTCATAAAAGGCAACAAACGGACGAACAGATAAACAGAAAATTGCAAGAAGCAATGCAAACACTGCAAGGGTTGAAAACTGAAATAGAGACACTAAAAAAAACACAATCTGAAGAAAGGCAGAAAATAGAAAAGCTGGACAAACAGTCAGGCACTACCAATACAAGCATTACCAACAGAATAGAAGAGATGAAAGAGAGAATCTCAAGTGTTGAAGATACATTAGGAGAAATGGATTTATCAACCAAAGAAAACCTTAAATCCAACAAATCCTTAACACAAAACATCCAGGAATTATGGGACACCATGAAAAGACCAAACCTAAGAATAATAGGTATAGAAGAAGGAGAAGAAATCCACCTCAAAGGGGCAGAAGGCATATTCAACAAATTCATAGAAGAAAACTTCCCCAACCTTAAGAAAGACATGCCAATGAAGGTACAAGAAGCCTACAGAACACCAAATAGAGTGGACCACAAAAAAAATCCCCTCGCCACATAATAATCAAGACCCCAAACATACAGAATAAAGAAAGAATATTAAGAGCAGCTAAGGAAAAAGGTCAAGTAACATATAAAGGCAGACCTATCAGAATTACACCTGATTTCTCCATGGAAACTCTGAAAGCCAGAAGGTCCTGGATAGATATTCTACTTACACTAAGAGACCATGGATGCCAGCCCAGACTACTATACCCGGCAAAGCTCTCAATCACTATAGACGGAGAAAACAAGATATTCCATGACAAAACTAGATTCAACCAATATGTGTCCACTAACCCAGCCCTACAGAAAATTTTGGAAGGAAAACTCCAACCCAAGGAAGCTAACTACAACCAGAAAAACATAAGCATTAGAGAATCCCTCTCTACCAACAGCCAAAAGAACAAAGGGGTGAAATTCCACCCATAATTCCACCAACAACAACCATCGCAAATCGAAGAAGGATGAGCAATCAATGGTCATTAATATCCCTCAATATTAAAGGCCTTAACTCACCCATAAAAAGACACAGACTAGCAGGATGGATTCGAAGACAGAACCCTTCCTTCTGCTGCATACAAGAAACACACCTCACCCTCAAAGACAGACATTACTTGAGAGTTAAAGGTTGGGAAAAAATTTTTCAATCAAATGGACCCAAGAAACAAGCAGGGGTAGCAATCCTAATATCTAACAAACTAGACTTTAAAATAAAATCAATCAAAAGAGATGAAGGAGGTCATTACATACTCATCACAGGTGAAACCCACCAAGATGAAGTGTCTATCCTGAACATCTATGCCCCCAATACAAAGGCATCCACATTCGTTAAAGAAACATTATTAGAACTTAAATCTCATCTAAAGCCCCACACAGTTATAGTGGGAGATTTCAACACACCACTCTCACCACTAGACAAGAATACCAGACAGAAACTCAACAAAGAAGCAAAGGGTCTAATAGAAGTAATGACCCAACTGGGATTAACAGATATCTATAGAACATTTCATCCACATAAAAAAGAATATACCTTCTTCTCACCACCACATGGAACCTTCTCAAAAATCGACCACATACTTGGCAACATATCAAACCTCAGCAGCTACAAAAAAATTGGAATAACTCCATGCATCTTATCAGACCACCATGCCTTAAAATTAGAATTCAACAACAACACAAATTGCAGAAAGCCTACAAACTCATGGAAATTGAATAATGCTCAACTGCACCATCCCTGGGTCAAAGAGGAAATAAAAAAAGAAATTAAAGACTTCCTCGAATTCAATGAGAATGAAGACACAACATACCCAAACCTATGGGACACTTTGAAAGCAGTGCTACGGTGGAAGTTCATAGCACTAAGTGCTCACATGAAGAAACAGGAAAACAGTTATACCAGAGAATTAACATCACAGCTAAAAGCTCTAGAACACAAAGAAGCAAACTTCCCCAGGAGGAGTAGATGCCAGGAAATAATCAAATTGAGGGCTGAAATCAACATGGTAGAAACCAGGAAAACAATACAAAGAATCAATGCAACGAAGAGCTGGTTCTTTGAGAAAATCAACAAGATAGACAAACCTTTGTCCAAACTTACCAAACAGCAGAGAGTGAATACGCAAATTAACAAAATCAGAAATGAAAAGGGGGACATAACAACAGACTCTGAGGAAATCCAGAGAATCATTAGGTCATACTTTGAAAACCTGTACTCCACAAAATTCGAAAATTTAAAGGAAATGGATGACTTCCTGGACAGCTATCATTTGCCAAAACTAAATCAAGAACAGATAAGCAATTTAAATAGACCTATAACCCCTATGGAAATAGAAGCTGTCATCAAAAGTCTCCCAACCAAAAAAAGTCCAGGTCCAGATGGCCTCAGTGCAGAATTCTACCACAAATTCAAAGAACAGCTTATACCAATTCTTCTCAAAGTGTTTCACACAATAGAAGCAGAAGGGCCTTTGCCAAACTCTTTCTATGAGGCTTCAATAACCTTGATCCCCAAGCCACACAAAGATACAACCAAGAAAGAGAACTTCAGACCAATATCCCTCATGAACATTGATGCAAAAATACTCAATAAAATACTGGCAAATCGGATTCAAGAACACATCAAAACAATCATTCACCACGATCAAGTAGGTTTCATCCCAGGGATGCAGGGATGGTTCAACATACGAAAATCCATCAACGTAATCCACCATATAAACAAGCTGAAAAACAAAAATCACATGATCATCTCACTAGATGCTGAAAAAGCCTTTGACAAAATCCAACACCCCTTCATGATAAAGGTCTTGGAGAGATCTGGGATAACAGGGACATACTTAAACATAATAAAAGCCATATACAGTAAACCAACAGCCAACATCAAACTAAATGGACAGAAACTCAACGCAATTCCTCTAAAATCAGGAACAAAACAAGGCTGTCCACTCTCTCCATACCTTTTCAACATGGTACTTGAAGTTCTAGCTATTGCCATACGACAACAAAGGGGGATCAAGGGGATACAAATTGGGAAGGAAGAAGTCAAACTTTCACTGTTTGCAGACGATATGATAGTTTACATCAATGACCCAAAGAACTCTACCAGGGAACTGTTACAGCTGATTAACACCTTCAGCAAAGTGGCAGGTTACAAGATCAACTCAAGAAAGTCAGTAGCCCTACTATATACAGATGATAAAAGGGCTGAAAGAGAAATCAGAGAAACATCACCCTTTACAATTGCCACAAACAACATAAAATACCTTGGGGTAACGCTAACCAAACAAGTGAAAGACCTGTATCGTAAGAACTTTGAATCTTTAAGGAAAGAAATTAAAGAAGCCCTCAGAAAATGGAAAGATCTCCCATGCTCTTGGATAGGTAGGATCAATGTAGTAAAAATGGCAATCCTGCCAAAAGCAATCTACAGATTCAATGCTATCCCCATTAAAATCCCAGCACAATTCTTCACAGACCTTGAAAGAACAATAATCAATTTTGTATGGAAAAACAAAAGACCCAGGATAGCCAAAACAACCCTGTTCAACAAGGCAACGTCCGGAGGCATCACTATCCCTGACCTCAAGCTCTATTATAGAGCTGTAGTCCTGAAAACAGCTTGGTATTGGCACA
Organism: Mesocricetus auratus; assembly: GCF_017639785.1. Classification (NCBI taxonomy): domain Eukaryota; kingdom Metazoa; phylum Chordata; class Mammalia; order Rodentia; family Cricetidae; genus Mesocricetus; species Mesocricetus auratus. The sequence goes on from NW_024429194.1 coordinate 28,107,161, forward strand.
AAAATAGACAGGTAGACCAATGGAATCGAATTGAAAATCCGGGTATTAACCCACACACGTACGAACATCTGATCTTTGACAAAGAAGCTAAAAATATACAATGGAATAAAGAAAGCATCTTCAACAAATGGTGCTGGCATAATTGGAGACTGGCATGTAGAAGAATGCGGATCGATCCATGTTTATCGCCATGCACAAAACTTAAGTCCAAATGGATCAAAGACCTCAACATAAATCCAGCCACACTGAACCTCTTAGAAGAAAAAGTGGGTGGTACCCTTGAACGAATTGGTACAGGAGACAGCTTCCTGAACATAACACCAGTAGCACAGACAGTGAGATCAACAATTAATAAATGGGACCTACTGAAACTGAGAAGCTTCTGTATGGCAAAGGACACAGTCAGCAAGACAAAAAGGCAGCCCACAGAATGGGAAAAAATATTCACTAATCCCACATCTGACAGAGGGTTGATCTCCAAAATTTACAAAGAACTCAAGAAGCAAGTCTCCAAAACAGCAAAGGACCCAATTAAGAAGTGGGCTGCAGAACTAAATAGAGAGTTTTCAATAGAGGAGTCTAAAATGGCTGAGAGGCACTTGAGAAAGTGCTCAACATCCTTAGCCATCCGGGAAATGCAAATCAAAGCAACTCTGAGATACCATCTCACTCCTGTCAGAATGGCTAAAATCAAAAACACCAATGACAATTTATGCTGGAGAGGATGCGGTGAAAGGGGGACACTCCTCCATTTCTGGTGGGAGTGCCAACTGGTTCAGCCACTTTGGAAAGCAGTATGGAGATTCCTCAGAAAAATGGGAATAAACCTACCACAAGACCCAGCAACTGCACTCTTAGGCATATATCCAAAAGATGCCCATTCATATAACAAAGATGTCTGTTCCACTATGTTCATAGCAGCTTTATTTGTAATAGCCAGAACTTGAAAGCAACCTAGATGTCCCTCACCCGAAGAGTGGATAGAGAAAATGTGGTACATCTACACAATGGAGTACTATTCAGCAGAAAAAAATAATGGAATCATGAGATTCGCAGGCAAATGGATGACACTAGAAGAAACCATCCTGAGTGAGGTAACCCAGTCACAAAAAGAGAAACATGGCATGTACTCTCTCATATATGGATTTTAGTCATAGATCTGGGGAGTGCCAGCCTACAATCCTATGGCCAGAGAGTCTGGGAAACAGTAACTTAATTTACTGGCTGGTTAAGTACTGAGCTGAACTCAAGAAAGCCAGTATCAGAGAGGGAGGACTGATGATCAAAGGGATTAAGACTGGGCTGGTTGAACCCCCAGAAACAGCTGACCAGACAAAGGTTAACTCTTGAATCCCAGGCATCAGCCTGGGAATCCAGCATGGGACTGATCAAGACCCCCTGAATCTGGGTGTCAGTTAGGAGGCCTAGGTAATCTATTGAGCCTTGGACAGCAGATCAGTACCCATCCCAAGTATACACACTGTCTCTGGACTCCCATAGAACAATGTGAGGTGCACTCTCACCCTGAACTCTTGGGGAAGGGTCTAGGCCCTGCCCTATATGAAATGACAGACTATGGACACCCCCATGGAGGGCCTCACCCTCCCTGGGGGAATGAGGGGATAACGGGGGGGGGGTTGGGGGGAGGGCACGGGAGGAGGGGAGGGAAAGGGAGAGGGACCTCGTACTGACTTGTGAAGCAACCTTGTTTCTTATCTAAATTTAAAATGGAAAATAAAAAAAATATTAATAAAAAGAAAAAGAAAAAAAAGAAAAAAAAACACACACACGCATGCACGCGCGCACGCACACACACACACACCCCCACACACACGACATGAAAAAGGAAGAAAACTTTTTGGAAAGAAGTAGTACAAGGGAATGACAGTGAGATGGGAGGAGGAAATAAGGGGTGAGTAATGTTCAAAATATATTACATAGCCATATAAAATTGTCAAATAATAAACTTGTAAAATAATAAAAAACAAAAAAAAAAGAGGAAAGTTCATAGTACTAAGTGTCCACATGAAGACTCTGGAGAATAGACACACTAAGGAATTAATAGCACAATTGAAAGTTCAAGAACAAAAAGAAGCAAACTCACCTGAGAGGAGTAGACCCCAGGAAATAATAGAATTGAAGATTGAAATCAATAAAATAGAAACCAGGAAAACATTACAAAGAATCAATGAAACAAAGAGTTGGTTCTTTGAAAAAATCAACAAGATAGACAAACCTTTATCCAAACTAACCAAAAGGCAGAGAGAGAACATGCTAATTAACAAAACCAGAAATGAAAAAGTGGGTATAACAATGGACATTGAGGAAATCCAGAGAATCATCAAGCCATACTTTGAAAACCTGTGTTCCACAAAATTAAAAAATCTAAAGGAAATAGACAATTTTTGGATAGAAATCACTTACCAAAATTAGATCAGCAACAGATAAGCAATTTACCCCTAATGAAATAGAAGCAGTCATCAAAAGTCTCCCAACCAAAAAAAAAAAAAAAAAAAAAAAAAAAGCCAAGGGAAAGATGGTTTCGGTGCAGAATTCTACCAGAAATTCAAGGAATAGTTAATACCAGTACTTCTCAAATTGTTCCACACAATAGAAGCAGAAGAGAAATAGCCAAACTCTTTTTACGAGGCTACAGTTACATTGGTACCCAAGCCCCACAAAGACACAAGAAAGAGAACTACAGACCAATATCTCTCATGAACATTGATGCAAAAATACTCAAATACTGACAAATCAAATCCAGGAGCACATTAGAAAAATCCACCATGATCAAGTAGGCTTCATCCCAGGGATTCAGGGATGGTTCACCATAAGAAAATTAATCAATGTAACCCACCATATAAACAAACCGAAAAAGAAAAACTACATGATCATCTCACTAGATGCTGAAAAATCCTTTGACAAAATCCTACAACCGTACATGATAAATGTCATGGAGAGATCAGGAATATACTCAAACATGATTAAAGCAAACCAAAAGCCAACATCAACCTAAATTGGGAAAAACTCAATGTAATTCCTCTGCAATCTTGAACAAGGCGAGGCTGTCAACTCTTTCCATATCTCTTCAATATTGTACTTAAAGTTCTAGCTAGAGCAATAAGAAAATAAAAGGAGAACAAGGGGATACAAATTGGAAAGGAAGAGGTCAAACTTTCACTTTTTGCAGATCATATGATAGTTTACATAAGTGACCCGAAAAATTCTAACAGAGAACTCCTACAGCTGATAAATACCTTCAGCAAAGTGTGAGGATACAAAATTAACTCAAATAAAATCTGTAGCCCTTCTATATACAGATGATAAATGGGATGAGAAAGAAATCAGAGAAATATCACCCTTAACAATAGCCACAAAGAACATAAAATATCTTGGAGTAACACTAACCAAACAAGTGAAATACCTGTATCACAAGAACTTTGAGTCTTTAAAGAAAGACATTAAAGAAGATACCAGAAAATGGAAAAATCTCCCATGCCTTTGGATAGGTAGGATCAACATAATAAGAATGGCAATCTTGCCAAAAGCAATATACAGATTCAATACAATCCCCATCAAAACCCCAACACAATTCTTCACAGACCTTGAAAGAACAATACTCAAATATATATGGAAAAACGAAAGACCCAGGATAGCCAATACAGCCATGTACAATAAAGGAACTTTTGGAGGCATCACCATCCCTGATTTCAAGCTGTATTATAGAGGCATAGTCCTGAAAACAGGTTGGTATTGACACAAAAATACACAGGTAGACCAATGGAAATGAATTGAAAACCCTGATATTAACCCACACACGTATGAACTCCTGATTTTTGACAAAGAACCTAGAGTTATACAATGGAAAAAAGAAGGCATCTTCAACAAATGGTGCTGGCATAACTGTATGGACATGAAGAAGACTGCAGATATATCCATATTTATCACCATGCACAAACCTTAAATCCAAATGGATCAAAGACCTCAACATAAATCCAGCCACACTGAACCTCTTAGAAGAGAAAGTGGGAGGTACCCTTGAATGAATTGGTACAGGAGAATGCTTCCTGAACATAACAACAGTAACACAAACATTGACATTGACAATTAATAAATGGGACCTCCTGAAACTGAGAAGCTTCTATAAGGCAAAGGACTCAGTCAGCAAGACAGACAGGCAGCCCACAGAATGGGAAAAGATGTTCACCAACCCCACATCTGACAGAGGGCTGATTTCCAAAATATAAAATGAACTCAAGAAGCTAACCACCAAAACACCAAACAATCCATTTAAAAAGTGAGGTGTGGAACTAGAGAAGTCTCAACAGAGGAATCTAAAAAGTCTGAAAGACACTTGAGAAAGTACTCAACATCCTTAGTCATCAGGGAAATGCAACTGTAAACAACTCGGAGATACCATGTTACTCCTGTCAGAATGGCTAAAATCAAAAACACAAATGAGAGTCTTTGCTGGAGAGGACGTGGAGAATGAGGAACACTCCTCTATTGCTGGTGGGAGTACAAACTTGTCTGACCACTTTGGAAATCAGTGTGGTGGTTTCTCAGGAAAATGGGAATGAGTCTAGCCAAGATACAGCAATTCCTCTCCTAGGCATATACTCAAAGAATGCACATTCATACAACAAGGACATGTGTGCAACTATGTTCATAACAGCATTGTTTGTAATAGCCAGAACCTGCAAGCAACCTAGATACCCCTCAAGTGAATAATAGATAGAGAAAATGTGGTACGTTTACACAATGGAGTACTACTCAGTGGGAAAAAATAGAGTCTTGAAATTTGCAGACAAATGGATGGAACTAGAAGAAACCATCCTGAGTGAAGTAACCCAGTCACAAAAAGAAAAAACATGGTATGTATTCACATTTATATATGGTTTCTAGACATAGAGCAAAGGATTATCAGCCTATAATTCATACTGCCAGAGGATCTAAGAAACAAGGAGGACCCCAAGAGAAAAACACATGGTCACCCGAAGAAGGGAAGGGGGACAAGAACTCCTGAGCACATTGGGAGCACAGGGGGAGAGAGGGGAGAGATGGAAAGAAAAGAAGGGGAGAAGAGGGGATGAGAACAGGAGGACTGAAACAGGGGAGGAATAGAGTAGGGCAAGAAAGGAAATGTCTTGATAAAGGGAGCCAGTAGAGGTTTGGAGAGACATGTGCCACAGAGGAAATGGTAAGGGATCCATGGGGATAACCACAACTAAGAAGAATCTAGGCAGTGGTAGAGAGGCAGCCTTTGATGCCCTTCCCCTATAATGAGATTGATGACTACCTTGGTTAATATTCCTAGAGCCTTGACCCAGTAACTGATCAAAGAAGAGGCAGGCACCCACAACTGAGCACTGAGCCATACTCCCAGAATCCTGTTGGGGAGGGGGAGGAGAAATGAACAAATGAACCAAGATGGAACTGGAGATAACCACAAAAAACAGTTGACTTGACCTAATGAGAGCACACAGACACTAGTAGCAAAGTGAGGGAACCAGCATTGGATCAAGCTAGGCCCTCTGAATGTGAATGCCAGCAGGGAGGCCAAGGCAGTCTATGGAGCCTCTAACAGTGGAGCCAGTGTTTATTCCTAGGTCACAAATGGACTTTAGGAGCCCATTCCCTGTTGGTTGATAGTATTGCAGCCCAAATGCAGAAAGGAGGGCCTGGGTCCTCCCCCAAATGATGTGATGGACTTTGATGATCCCCCCTGGAGGGTCTCACTGTCCCTGTGGAATGGGTGGGGAGTGGGAAGGGGGTCGGTGAGAAGCATGGGAGGATGGGAGGGTGAGGAAATGGGGGATGGATATGTAAATAATAGTGTCTCTAAAATAAAAAAGAAAAAAAAAGCAAAAACAAAAAAAACCCAGGGCTTCACACATGCAAGCATTCTATCAGCTGATCAACATCCAAGCACTGCATTGCTTCTGTTGGCTATGTACAACAATCATTAGTCATGTATGTGTGTACTGGACCTTCCCCACTTGTCATTACAAACTCTCCACTTCCCTTTGCATGTTGTGATGCATGACTAATTACAGCAGCTGAAGCCTAACTTCAAAGGAAACAACAAAAGCCACCCTCCTCTCCACTCTGTTTGAATCACTGGGGAATCTACACACTAAAACACTTTGCAAGTCTCTCAGTGGGGGCACCCAGGGCCTAATGAACAGCCAGGAAGTAACCTTTATTGAGAGTCAATGATTGCAAGTCACAGCAGCTCTGGATGCTCTGAGATTATCATGAAGGTACTAAAGTTCCCAGAGAAACTCTACCAACAGCATCTCTTAGAGTCAAAGGCAGTGATCAGGTCCGGGATAAATCTATGACTTTACAAAGGAGAGCTGTGCCTGCTAGAGCTTTCTCAGTGACCTACACTCTTCAACCTCTGGGTTCATTCTGATTACATTGTGTTATAATCCATCTGCTGGCTCAGTCTCATATAGAGAAGTTAGTTATTCCAAGGAGAAATTAATCAAAATGACTTCTCAATGATTGAAAACATCATCATAGACTCTGTGGAAATAATATTCCCTCAATGTTGACAATTATATATGCTAGATATTGAAGTTTGTTTGTATTTAAGAGTTAACTCTACTGCAAAGTTTAGAAATGTCCATGAAAGAAACATTTACTATTTAACTGTAGACTATGTTTGATATTCTCACCTTTGAGGAGGTACAGGTGGGTTATGGATAGTGACTAGAGAACAGAAAATTTCTCATTGAGATGTGTACTAGTCAGCTTTTACTGTCAACATTACACAGCCTAGATTCACCTGGGAAGGGCATGCAATTAAGCAAGATAAGATTGGCCTATGGCCATGTCTGTGGAGGAGTATCTTGATTGCCCCAGGTGTAACAGGGTATGGTCCACTTTGGGCAGAGCCAGTCCCTAGGTGAGTGTGCCTGAGCAATATAAGAAAACTAGGTAAGCATGAGCCTGTGATCCACAGGCAACATTACTCTAGGGTTTCTACTTCATCTTCCTATTTGAGTTCTTGCCTGACACCCTTCAGTGATCCTGTAAACTAAAATTTAACCCTTTCTTCCCCTAAGTTGCTTTATCTCAGTGTTTGTAACAGCAACAGAACGAAACCCTCACAGGATATTTAAAATAGTTTAAATTTGGTAGTGATACAACACTCAGGACATAATATACTTTTAAACAGTGAGTTATGTTATATGACAGGTATAGCATCAATGAAGCTGAAAAAATATTTAATATTCTGTTTTCATGAGATTTCACCAGATAATAGTGGCACAGTCTTCTCTTGATTAATCCTATTTGACTGTTTACAAAATTCATTTACTGTTTTCTCTCAGCCAACATAAAAGGAGGAAAGGCTTTGCAAGCTGGGCTTTTAAGAGTCTGCATCAGATGTTACCTAGCATAAATAAAAAACATTTTTAATTACACACCTGCATTCAATTATCCAAAGTGCAGACAAAACATATATTTGCTCCTCTCATCCACTGCCTTAGAGAAGCCCCACTCTGGAGTGCCTTCCCTAGTCTGTGTATGTTGGTTCCTTGGTACTTGCTTTCCTGCTTCATCTTTGCTTCAAACAGCCCTGAAAACAGCTATGCTCTTACTCGAACAATAGACTTGGAGAGGGCAACCAGAGCACTTCACTAAGGAACACTTGGAAAAATTCCTCTTTCTTTTTGTAGAATCCTAAGTACATAAGCGATACTTTAAACATATTGTGCTTTCCTTAAGTAACTCCTAGAAAATGGAGATATTGTATGGTTTTCTTGCTTTCATCTTTTTCAAAATGACTAAAAAAAATCAGAAGAGAGGACTATAAAAGCCTAACAAAATTTAGACAACTTCAAACAAGCAAAACTATATAATCATCCCAGTAGTGGAAATAAAATAAAAACTGAGATCAGGAGAAATGACAAGCTAGCCAGTACATAGGAGCTACTTTTTCTAGCACAACTGAAAGGGAATTCTAATCCTGGCCTTTGTTTCCCCAGAATATGTTTCTTAAATTGATATGATGCTAAACCAGACTCCAAGAGGTTAAGAACATATATATGCATTGATTTTTCTTAACTTTATCATAATTTCTATTAATCCACAGTTTGAAAAGCTCCTATAATTCAAATTGATGCCAAATTAAAAGCTAAAATTAATTCAAAGAAAGTAATGAAATTAATAAAAATTTAGGAGTAATCCAAGGAACACCCCAATGTGCATGTCGTCCTAATACCCTTTGGATCACCAAAGATCAACTTGTAAATGTATAACTAACATAAATATTAGCCTGACCAATCAAAACAGCAAAAATTCTCAGGGACTCTTGAGGTTGCCAATCATGTCCTCATAATTCAATGATGGGATCATTAACCCCCTCTTCTTTCCTGTCTTATCTCTTGTTTGTCACTCTCTGAATTTCTTCAAAGTTCTTTCCTGGGACTTCACATTTTTTGTATTGTATTAAGAAACAAAGAAACACTTTTATGGAAATCCCAACTACTCAACTACTCAACTACTAAGTTCCAAAACTCATAATAAAACTGATAAGATTCTTCTATTTCATCACCTCCTTTCCTTTTATTAATTTTGGAGTTTTGACTTGGCCCTGGAGCCAAGTTGGACTTTAGAGTTCTTCAACTAGTGACTAACAAAATTTAGCATCAAGTTAGCAAAGCAAATGGGCCATGGTCTTGTTATCTTAGAGTATGAAAAAAAAAAAACCACACAGGTTAAGACAGGAGTAGAAAGGTAAAGCATGGAAGATGAATTTTCTGTTCTTCCCCAAATCCCTATCTGAACTCTTGTTCTGTCCTGGATGCTGTTATGATTCCCTGACATAAAAATGCTGGACATTTTCACATCATTTTCCTTTTTTTCAAATAGCTTTTAATGATTTTCCATTAAAATTTTACGTAATGATTTAAATTTTTCAGTTTCCCTGTATATTCTTTACTGACTTGTGAAGCTTCAGTTAATGTCCATTTTTAAATTACTAGAGAACTTAGAGTTTATGTAAATTAGACTATTGATTAATTTCTAAAAGCTCTTCTAGTCTCTATATTCTCTTGAATATGAAATGAGTCCTTCAGGAATAGAAATAAAGTGATGTAGCAACATTGGAAAATAGACTATCATTTCTACAAGGAAAGGAAAATAAAGCCATAGCTGGCTCAGTAGAACGAGGGGACAATGTCATCTAAGGAAAAGTTGTAAGCTGACATACACCATTTCTCCCTTAAATTCCCTTCTCAGAGTATTTTATAATAACAGAAATGAAACTAGGGCAGTAGGAATAATAGATACCACCTTTCCTTGGCCTCTCATGATTTCAAAATTAAAAATAAATAAATAAACCTGGGCTAGCAAGGTGTCTCAGTGAGTAAAATCACTTACCATACAGGCATAGTGACCTGAGCATCATCCCGAGAAGCCATTAATGAAGGAGAGCAAAAACTAGTGAAAAATGTCTTCTGAGTTCCATACAGGCTGGGACAAATATGTGCCTACACACACACACACACACACACACACACACACACACACACACACACACACAAACACACACACACACAAACACACACACACACAGACATTCCAGTGATAAGCACAAGAGGAAATTAAAATCTATGAAGATATTCCTTTTTCTATATTTGTTTGTATTTCAGTTCCATGACTAAAGTATAAGAGCCCATATTTGCACAATTGTAGCTTCCTTTGGGCATATAATCATAGTAGCAGGATGAATGCTACCCCACAGAACTACTGATAAAATACTTGAAGGCGGTACACCCCCAAAGAACTTCTGAAACCCTTTCAACTATGTTTACATTACCAGTCCTTAAAAATATGATTAAAGGGTCTGAGAGCCTCATAAAAACCCAAAGCAGAAAGGCAACAAGGATGAGCCTTCTTGGTCTAGCACAGAGACCAGAAACACAACTCAAGCAAGTTAACTGCTTGAAAGAGAAGTTGAAATAAAGCACTTCCTAAAGTTGCACCTCTACAGTCATTCCCAGCCTTTGTTTCAATTTGTTCCAAATGTATGTATCTCCCAAGCCAACTGCTTGTTGGCTAAGTTCTGGGACCTTAGTTCATATCACTGTGTGCTGCTGAGATCTCTCAGGATACAATCCATAGTGAAAGAATACCTGGAGGGAACAACTAAAGGGAGTGTGTGTGTGTGTCTGTGTGTGTCTGTGTGTGTGTGTGTCTGTGTCTGCGTGCATGTGGGTATGTGCATGTATATGTGTATGCACAGTGATGCACATGTATTTATGTGTGCACGCACATGTGTTAGCAATTGTGTGCCCATGTGCATGTGTTTGTGTGTGTGTCTATGCCCATGTGTTCACCACACTATTCTGTCAGTTATGAACTGTCATATAAATATGATTCAAACCATTTTGTGTCTAGCATATTTTTTTCAACACAATGTTCTAAAGATCTATTGAAGATATTTTTGTATCTATACTTGAGTCCTAGTAGTTTCTGGGTATTATTCCCATGAATGATTATACAGCAATTTGTTTATCCATTCTTATATTGATGGATACTTGGGGCGTTTCCAGTTTTTGACTCTCATGAATACAGCTGCTGTGAACAATCTTGCATAAAGGTTTTGCAGACATGTTATTTCATTCCTCTTGATTAAAGACTGAGGACTGCAATTTCTATTTTACAAGTGAGCATCTGTATGGGTTCATCACACAGCAGAAATGCTTAACCATTTGCAGAGCTACATATTGCCTTACATCCCTGCAAGTCTAAGCTCCTGGGAAATCGCTCCCATATTGGGGGACTGGTGGTATTTTTACTTTTGTTCCTTCTGATAAGACTGCTGATACTTCATTTTGCTCTTAACTTCCTGTTAACTATATTAATTACCTGGATGTGTGCTTATTGGACAGTAATAAGTATCTTTTACTTAAGGTTTTGTCTGTTTTATAAATTGATTTATTGTCTTCTTAATTGCAATAATTATTTATGTATTTTTAGAATCATTACTTTGAGCAAATACAAGGCTTTGCAAATATTCTCTCTCAGTTGTAACTGCTTATTAATTTAAAGATCTGTCTGAAGTTTAATTTAAACTAATATTTATGCTTAAGGTAATTATTGTATTCTCTGAGAATTTTTGTGTAGTGAGAAAAAATTTAAGTTTTCTTGGAGAAGAAAAGCTAACACTTCAAACTCACTATAGAGATTTATGGGTTTAGCTTAAAATTTTATTTATGATCAAATGAATGTCTTTTAAGTATCAGTGTATGACTTTATGGGGGGTATTCATATTCAAACCACCACAGTCATTGTAGATATAGGTAGTAAAATTGAAATCTAGCAAAAAATTGAATAATTATATAATATCAGTGCTACATTTTCTGGATATGCTATGGTTCTTTGGTTGTATAACACAAAGTGTTCTTAGAATACAAGGATTGCAATATTACAAAAATATCTGCTGTTTCATCTCTAATATTTTTAGAAAAAATTAAATAATAAACAGATGAAAGAGATAGGTGGATGGTAGATGTATGACAGATGACAGATTGATAGAAATAGAACATAGAGGATATGTAGAGGGTAGATTGATGACATGTAGACAATAAATAGATGGTAGATAAGACGGTGGATAGACAGACAACGATATGTAAAATCTATAAAAGCTTTAAATTTTCTAAACTTCTTTAAAGTTTAGAGGTCTTTATATGATTTTTTTGAAATATTATTTTGTTTATCTATTTACCTCTGTGTGTGTGTGTGTGTGTGTGTGTGTGTGTGTGTGTGTGTCTATCCCATGGAACATATGTGGAAGTCAGAGGAGAACTTTCTGAGTCCCCTTGTCACCTTGCACCCCGTGGGTCCCAGTAATCACACTCAGGTCCTCAGTACCGGTAGCAAGTTCTTACCCACATAGTCATTCTTCCAGTCCTTTTACATATTTGTGAATCCTTTCCTTTCTGTAAGTTTGAAATCATACAGGAAGTTATAAAATATTCATTTCATTTTACTCTAAATAAGTAATTCTATTGTTTGTTCTCTTAGAATCACAGAAGTTAAGAACAAAGCTATACACCTATTTCTCTGTTTACACTTTATATTTTAGTTTATACTTTCGTAATTTCATACATGTGTATAACACATAGCGGTTACTCTTCCCACACATACTCTCTATTATCTCTCTCCCACTGGAGTCAAGCCTTCAACCCCTATCAATCTCTTTCCCAGATTCATGACTTCTGGTTTGTCTTGTGACCTGTTTAGTTTAATCAGGACTACATGTGTGACCATTGGATTGAAACTATCCTTTGAAGACTGAGTCAATGGTGGGTATGTAACTGAAGAGGGTGACTCCACCTCTCCCTGAATCTGTCAGCCTGGAATAATTCAGCAGTGAGGGGCATTGCCCTTCTCTCTAAATTTGGATTCTTATATTTTTGTACTCCTATTTCTTCAATGTCATCATGTCTTTACAGTGGACGTATAAATGTCTTAAACTAATCAGGCACTTACTTTAGCTCCATAGCCATGAAACCCTGCATTTCCTAATAAATCTAAGAAAAGAAAGTAGCCTACACAACCATGGATGAATGGCAGATAATGAAAATGTGGTACATACAAGGTAATACAAGCCAGGAGTCAGGAAAAGATTTCACTGCATATTCCGTTCAATATGAACCCTAACCTTGAATATTTAATTGTATTTATCCAACCTGAAGTTCCTGTAAAAGCCAAGGATCTAGAAAAAGTCCATTAGGAGGGGGAGTCCTTAAAAATGTGGGGTGCTAGAGCATAGGCAATATTAATAAATACAGAGCAGAAGGATGCTGGGAGCAGAAAGATTTAAGCAAGGTGCAGGATAGGAGATAAGTGAGAGAAGACTGTGGTGGGTAGAACTAACCAAATGGGGCACATTTAAAACACATATAAAAATCTAACTTAATTAGAACTTTAATTTATAAAAAATAAACCCATTGCCAGACTGGTAAAAGCTTCTACTGAAGGTGTGGGTTGTTATACAATACCTAAGTATCAGGAATGGAATACCTCTTCATGAGTTGTTGCTCAGGGAAACTGCAGTGACTCCCCAGACAATACTGGATCTTCCCATCCTCTTGACTATGCAACAGAACTAAATTTAAAAACCCTGCTTCTAAATACATCATCACACTTCATAACTGCATGATACAGAGAAATACAACTGGAGCTAGCCCAGAGGCTTCTTCTCTGTCAGGTAACATTCATAGTCTGGGTAGGTGCTATGCAAACTGCAGAAGGAGAAAAGACAGAAATGGCATTGCCTATATTTGTACCTTACAAACTATGAGGGCAACCATGTAGGCAAGGTGTGTTCAACAGGTACAAGAGTTACAATATCAGAATGGGGTGACCAACTGGTAGTATCATTAGGCAGGTCTTGTTTAGGAAACCATATTTTTGAGATTTTATTGGTACCACTTACCTGCCATATACAGAAGACACTATCTCTCAACAGATGTCCTGGTCTTCTAGCTCTTACACTTTTACTGTTCCCTCTTCTACAGTGTTCCTTGAGTATAGATGTAGGAGTTGTGTTATAAATGTATCAACTGGAATTGGCCTGGGCACTCCATGATCTGATGTTCTTTGCATTTCCACAAGTAATGAATTTCTGTAAGATACTGTCAGTGTCAAAAGTAAAGATGAGAACTACAATTGTCTGTTGAATAAAAGGATATATCTAGAATGTAGCTAGAAATTATATTGACTTTGTAAATTGACAGAATTGGGTTCCTCTCTAGGGTCCAGGATTTTACCAGAAGGTAGTATGCTCAGTTTACAGTATCAGACATAATTACTCTGCTACTGAGTGGGTGGGTGAGCTTCAATCCAAAGAGACAGCTGTTGGTTATCCCTGAGAAATAAGTGTCACTACTGTACCACTGGGTATATCTCACTACTATGGTCATGACAATTGTTCAGAGGCCTTACATTAGAAAGTATTTTACTGAGTATGGTAATCTAGACCCAGAAAGACAAATACCCAAATACCACATGTTCCCTCTTGTTAGTAGATCCTGGTGAATCTTTAGATTTGAATATATGTATGTATATATACATATACGTATATATGCATACATATGTGTGAATATATAGATGTGAATATATTTATTACCAGATATAACTGTGGAAACCAGGAAATTTAAGAGGGACCACAAGGGGAGTGAGCTCTAGAGAGTGTGATAATGGAAAACAGGGATTATGAAGGGGAAAATGTGAAAAACGTGGGTGGGACTTAAACTGAGTCATTGTTGAGAGGATAATACAGGAGAGAAGCCAGGAGAGATAAATGACACTAAGTATACTAAAATGGCATAATGAAACATTGTTTATGTTTACTTGGAAATACTTATGTAATATTTATGAGTATATGTGCATACACACAGAAAGAGATTAATAAAGTTGTACTACTTAGAGTGATATTGCCCCCCCAAGAGCCATAGACCACATAACAAAAACTCCAGTGACAGGCATGTGAAACTTACCCTTTGAATTGTTGGTCCAGGAAGTTCAAGAGACTCAAAAACAATATAGGTGATTACTGTTGTCCTTGATTGCTTCCCAGAACTTGAAGGTGAGACCCTATTGCTGAACACACCACACACTTTAGACACAGGACTTAGAATAATCAAACTGGGACATTCCTGGATACCTTGTCCCTGAGAACTATCTCTCAAACTATCTTTTACCTCTTCTGTTAAATTATAATATTTTATATGTAAATTATATTACAGTAAAGTGATTAAAAGCCAAATGCATCCTTCCACTCACCATTACATTAACTAAGTACACCAACATCTTCATTCTCAATTGCTCTTAAATCAGCAAACATGCAAATTATATTTTTATATATGTCATATTATGGACAGAATAATGTTTTATTTATGATAGTTTATTAATAGTTGACACACATTTTTATTTGCCATACGTATTACTTCTCTTCTTTCTTTCCTTTTGCCTTCACTCACCTCCTTCTTAGAAAACTCAATGTTAGCAGATTGCATATATTCTTCTACTTTATCTTACACCAAATATGCAAGTATATATGTTCATACACACTATAACTCATTTAAAAATTGTAAGTTGTCTAGACATATGATATTGTTAAATGCAGATTTGTAAAGGGAAGCTAACAGTCTACTTGGTCAAGCCAGGATGCTTTCCTTCCAACAAATCAATCTAGAACAATTCCACCCCCAGGACACTGCTACCTTTAGTTGATTATGATGGTCTCTATGGTAGAAGGTAGCACTATGGAGGTCAAAGTAGAAGTTGCACATATGTGAAACACATACACAGATGTATAGCCCATACTTACCTTATCATTTGGATACTTCACAATCAAAATTTTGTTGTCCTTAAACTTCTGAATGGAATGTGCTGCATTCAGAACAGCTTGCCATTTTTTCTATGAATCCTTTCACATGAAACACTTAATCATATAAAACATTTATATAATGCACAAAAACCACAATTTTCATTTATCAAAAGTCAGGAAAACATTGCAACATAAGAATTGAGTCTATTTTTAGTTACTTATGATAAAATAAGAAGCTAGCGTTTTGTAGTTGTTATAGGACAATATCCAACTTAACAACATGACATGTCTTGTATCATCATTAAACCATTATTAATCAACAGTTTGTGCAGACTTAAGACTGACGAATATTGCAGAAAACTATCAGGACCACCGGGTTGCATGAATCTTTTCTTTAAAGTCTCCAATCATGTGCTACATATTCTAAATCAGCTGCTGTGTGTGTGCATCAAATAACATATGATTGCAGAATCTGCAAGATGCACTCAGTGTGCTCCATCACACGGGAGATGTGATGGAGTAACGTGAGAACTGAACTCTTGATTACCAGTAACTTTGACACACTGGGTGAAGCGTTAAGTAGTCAGAAATGTGCAGGTGGGCTTTGCTGTAATATCTTCTGTCCTCATTTTAAATATCCCTACTCTATTATATGTAAGCCAGGGATACAAGGTAATGAAAGTTAGGGAATGAAAAAAATTATCATATTTTACAAATTGCATTTGTATTCATTCATTATTTTGTGTACATGAAAGATAAGCAAACATATGTGATGATGTGCATGAGGAGGTCAGGGGACAGCTCATGAAAGCTGGTTTGTCCCTTCCACTGTGTGTCTCCTGAGGATCAAACTCAAGCTTGGTGCCAAGCACTTTGACCTGCTGAGATATCTTATCAGAACCTTTACATGTTTTGTTACTGAAAATAATATTCCTTTCCTGTCTGACTTTTACAGACTAGATTAACACATAGATTTACTAAGGATACTATAGGATTCTGAATTGCTTCTGTCTTCAAACACTACTTTGAGTCCAGGAAAATGATGAAATAAGTCTGCTTTATGTTTTCAGTAATTGTACTTTGTGTACATCTTCTTATATGTACATCTACAATGAGTGCATGACTATCTAATAAATTCATAAGAGGTGTGTTGTCATTGTATATTGTCTTATGTTAAACTTTTAACCATAAGATTCAATACAAGCTTCATCCCTCAATTCTCAAGTTAACAGAAATGAAATTGTGTACCCTCTAAGATCAAGTCATAATTTTTTGTGGTTCAGAAACCTCTGTTGCCTTTGAACTATTTGAAATGTCAGATTGATATCCAAACTCTTAGGTGTCTCATTGTTAGGAGACAGAGGGGAAAAGTAGATAAGTGGGATGTTGTTTGCTGCAAAGGTTTCTCTACAACCTTTTGGTCAATGAACAGACTTGTGGTACTCAATTTCTGAGTCTCAAAAGTGGAAGAAATCAGAGGCTGTGGTAGCTCACACCTTTAATCCCAGAACTCAAGAGGCAGAGGCAAGCAGGTATGTTTGAGTGCAAGGCCAGCTTGGTCTATCCACAAAATGGATTTTAGGACAGTCAGGGCTTGTGTAACAGAAAAATCCTGTTTTGGAAAACAAAAACCAAGCAAACAACAACAAAAACGGAGAGTGGAGAAATATATTTCCTTTCTTATGCAGTCATAGGAAAATAACAAGTATTTATAAGGATCTTCCTCCACTGTCCTGTCCCTTTCTAATTTGCCTAAAACATGTACTTCACATGGTCATGGATTTTTACCTGATAGATTGACTGTAAATATCATTCATGAAGGGACTGTCTCAGTGATATCACTGCTTTGGTACAATTCTTGTGATTTTTCTATTGGTCTCACATATAGGGGAGGAGAAAAAGACATACACTGAAGGAGTTCCATTTTTGAACCTTCAATATGAAGTAATAGTCCAATATATTTACAACTTTTCTAGACATGATAGTTCTTGTCTGTAATCACTCAAGAGGATGAGGCAGGAAGATCACAGCAAGTTCAAAGCTTACATGGGCTGCTTAATGAGTTCAAGGCCATCCTGGAATACAAATCAAACTCCTACATCAAAGCAAACACCACAAGAAATTAAGATTATAATGTTCCTAAATTAATCAGGAAGCAGAAAAACTTTTTCTATACTAATTCCTGAAAGAAATTTGGGACCAACTTAGAATAATGCAAACTCAAAACCACAAGTATTTATAATGCAAATGATTATCTTTAAAAGCTCCTTTTCCAATTAGTTTATCAGCCATGATAAGGCATGGATCTCTGTTAAAACTGATGGACCTATTCAACCCATATATATAGAAAACCATACACATATGTTTACCCATCCTACACAGACTTGGAAAAAAGGCCACTTAGTTCCTCTAATTAAAATGTCAAACCCATGCACAGTTTGGCTGCTATACACAGTGATAAGGAAACACAGGCATAGTTTAATTCATTCTTCTAAAGTGCCAGCTTACAAGCTTCCATTGAATCCAGTCCAGGCTCAAAAGCATAATTGATGGCAGTTCAAATTCTCAGCCAACAGCCAACGACAAACACTGAATCTGTTGCTGTTGGCTTTGTTTGGGTTTCAGGTGCAGGGCCCCTGCCATATGGTATCCTAAAGACAGAGCTTTTGTTACAGTGTGTGTGGGTGGGTGCTGGTGTGTGTGTGTGTGTGTATGTGTGTGTGTAGTCTAATATTGAAAATACCCTTAATGCAACAGTGAAAAAGAAGGCAAACAATGAAAAGAGAATCTATTCATTGCCTGAAACCACTACAGACCACAAGCTGCTGGGCTATTAAAGTTACATAGCACTTCAGACAAACAGAGGCTTTATCCAAGACATTGTTTCATCACTGAACACTTTATTTGCCCTTTACACTTTGTTTTCTTTTCACCACCAAATGGTTATGCATTCATAATTAATAAGATGACACTGTATTGTAAATACAAAATTCAAGACAATTTGCAACAGACCAGTATACTTTGGGGGAAGTTTTAGACCTAAATTGATTTTTGAATCATTATTGCCTGTGAATGTTCAGCATTTTTACATATGTGAAAAATATTTTAGTTCAAAATGGAAAAATCCTTTGGATTAAATTACAGTGGATGCATGATTGAAAAAGAGACTGAATAGGTAATAAACAATTGAACAAATAAAAAGTACAGATTTCTATGATTGATTAGCATCAAATTTAATACACTTGCAAACATCTTACCTCCTTTGTTTATGCTAGTAGAATGCAAGTTGCCCAAATTGCTATTATCACCAAGGAACTAAGGAAGCTTTATGACAAACAGCAGTCTCTACACTCAAGAACAAAGAGTTTTCCTGCCTAGCAGGAAGTCATTGGAAGCTGCAGTAGCTAATATAGTCAGTATATGATTATTTTAGGATTAAAAGCTCCTACATAGAAAGCTACTAACTGTCAATAACTGATAAGAGAACGGGAATCATTCTTCTCCAGAAGTAAGTCTCCTGACAGGTTGTCCAATCACAAGTAGTTAGTCCTTTAAACATGTGTACATAAAAGCCACATTAAATGGAGTGTGTGTGTGTGTGTGTGTGTGTGTGTGTAAAATAATTATACAAGAGTTCATGAAGTTGAGATGGAATAGGGATGGGACATCAGAGGAGTTGTATCTAAGAAAGGGAGGGGCTGAAAAGATGTAAATACAGTCTAGATACACAGGGGAGGGCCTAGGTCCTGCCCCAAATGATGTGACAGTCTTTGATGATTTCCCCCTGGAAGGCCTCACTCTATCTGGGGAGTGGATAGGGGTGGAATGGGAGGGTCTGGGTCTGAGGGGGACATGGGAGGATGGTAGGGAGAGGGAACTGTGATTGATATGTAAAATAACTTTGGTAATTCCCCATGGAAGGCCTCACCCTTTCTATGGAGCAGAAGAGGGATAGGACTGTGGTCTGTGGGGAGAATGGGAGGGTGGGAGGGTGGGAGGGAGAGGGAACTGGAACTGATATGGAAAATAAGATTGTTTCTAATGTAAACTTAAAAACATCAAAAGCAAAAAAAGATAATTTCTAAAATAAAAAATATAAAAAAGATGTAAACACAGGACTCATATATGAAATTCTCAAGAAATAATTATATAAAAGGGAAGTCCAAGGACAACATGAACCCCAACATGTCCAACAAAGGAATTCAATCGCAAGATGATTGTAAACAGTGAATTGACATATTTTACATCGAAAAAGAAATTAGATCCATTACAGCATTCCAGGAAAGACTCATAATATGAAGGAAGTTAGAAAGCAGTAGTAACTAGGAATGGCTAGGTCATTTGCAATGATGCACCCCCAGAGAATAACACAATGATTCAACTGACAGGCTTTCCAAGAAACTGGTTTCCAGACATTTCAGACCTGATGTCATCGAGAAGTGTTTTCATTCAAAGCTTAGGTTATTGACAACTCTCTGCAATCCACTGATGGTATTTCATTAGATTCTAATGATGGGAACATCGCAGTAGCCTTATTAGGAGTCCTCTACTTTGCTACTTTTTGCATGAGAAAATATTGCAAATAAACTTGAATATAATATCTCCAACTAAAAGAATAGTTTAATAGTAATAGCTTTCACATCAATCAAAAAATTGTGAGAGAATCTTAACCCCATGTAAGTTCACATAACATGCAGCAATGATTAAGTTTACAATCATGGTTGTTGCTATTCGATATAAGCAAGCTATAAGATGATGCCAAAATTCTAGAAATATGTGTTCTTAATTAGATTAACACTTTTGCTATAATTGACACCATAATTGAAAATAATTAATCAAGATATCCCAATACAAATACATTAACTAATAAGAAAATATAATATGGTAAGATAGATGTTATGTTGTTTTGTAAGATAGCTTCTTAGAGAGTTACATTTTCCAAAAGAATAGCAGGTGGGTTTCCTATTACCATTATTGTACAGTACCAAGAGTTCACAAACTAAAAAAATAATTACTCACTTCACATCTGTTAGATTCATCTCTGTCATATTCTTCTTCTAAACCTTTCTGCATCATGTAATTTAAAAAGCCAAGTATATAGAACCAACAGGGAGATTCTGGTGTTCAACTAGATTGAGTTGAGTCCCTGCTAAAAAGCATGGATTCCTAATCAGTTTGTCTGAGCACTTCTCTGGCACTGATCAAGATCTAGTTTGAAAACACACTATCTTATACACTGGGAGAGTGTGTTGATGGGCACTCTGACTAAATGATCTTCCTGCATGACAGTTACAGAAAAGGATTTCTGCTGGTTTTCAGAAAGTTGTTCTATCAATACATAACAGACTTCTTCTGTGTGTTTCATTAACTGCTTCTTTGAAAGGTCAGTCAGGGCTGACCAATTTTTCCTGTGGGATATTGAATTTGACCTTTGGATTGTTGTTTCCCCTTCCTGCTAATCCTGCCTCCTGGATACACTTTTTCATGTGTTTCAATGGAACATGGTTGGAGGCCACAAAAATAGATTGCTTTTAGGTGATTTATAAAATATCCTGGGTGCCTTATGAGGTATTTTCAGAACAAGAATAATCAGTATGTACTTATTATACAGCCATTTCTTTGAGGTACAATGTACAAACCTTAGCTTGCAACTGGAAAGCCCCTAGTAGCCCTTGCCTTTTATTTTCTGTTCAATGCCCATGCCCTACATCAAGTAATTAAAACAGAACCTCTAGCTTTGGGACCCAGATATCAACACTTTTCAAAACCTACCCTGGAAAGTCTGATAAGTATTCAAGACTGAGAACAATGGTAGAATGTGCAGAATCATAACAGATTTTTGTGTGATGCATCCAATACATCATGTGATATTTTCAAATCTCTGCTCTTGTGACCAAAGTTGAACTGGATCGGTGCCATTTGCCTTTAATATAGAACTATATTATGATATTTGTGCTCAACCTAGCATTTTCTCTAATTATCTCAACTTTCTACCTGGTTCTCTGGAAAATGAGAGAAAGGAAGTCTTTGTCAACAGGATGTCACCATCATTTTTCTTCACTGTATTGGTAGTTGTAGTGTTGAGGGACATTCCTCAACAGACTAAACCAAGGAAAATAGCCAATTTACAGTATCTTCCCACAGAAACATTTAGGCATACAGATGAACAATGGTGGTTTTATTTCACCATCTAAATTATGACCACAAGTTTTCCCTTCCTTCATCTCACACCTCTGCTTCCTGTTGTGTCTCATATTGAGGCTCCATTGAGTTGCAGGCTAACACTGCTCTAACCACAATGTAAACAGCAGAGTGTGTCTCTTCCAGTAGGTTGTATCAAATCTTTAGCAGTTATTTTAGTTGGCTTTTCTTATATTCCTGAAGTAATACCTCAGGCAATTATGATATACAGGGATATTTTGGTTTACACTTATGTCAGTACTTACCATGTCCTCTTGATAGAGTCAGAGATAACTTGTGCCTGAAGTGCACTACTTGAAATTGGAGTAGTTTATAGAAAAGTCCATGCTCCTGGAGTGAGTGACAGACTCTTATCTGAAGCACACTACCTGAAATGGGATAGTTTCTACCAAAACCCATGCTACTGTTGTCTAAATAGAAACCATGAAGCCTGGACTTCAGATGACATACAGACAGACTTCCACTGTGGAGCAACTGAGTATTTTCAGTGTGAGCTTTTGTGAAGAACTAGCAAGCAACAAATGAAAGGCATCAGAACACCTCAGGCATAGTCAGCTCCCTATCAGCCATAGAGCAAATATGATCCCCATGATGTTTGAGGTGTACAAGGTCATTTGGGAAGAAGAAATCAGTGCAAAACCATCACTACTAAAATGGCTTCCTTAATGATATCTATGTTGTAAAAACAGCTACTTAAGGAAGAAGGGAGACTGAATGTAATTTTAGGAAACAGAATGAGAAAGAACTGTTCTTTTGTTTTTATTTACATCTTTATCACTTTCAAAAATGACTTGGAGGTGACATGAATTTTGAATGAGTCTATACATACTTGATTAAATAATCCTGTGGACACAAAACATATAACATCATCCAATATCCTTCTCCCTACCCTTATGAAGAATATAGCGCTTAAAGATTACCTGAGTTTTCATCACAGGAGAAATCCACCAAGATGAACTTTCAATTCTGAACATCTATGCCCTACATACAAAGGCATCCACGTTCATAGAAGAAACATTACTAAAACTCAAATCACATATAAAGCCCCACACATATATAGTGGGAGACTTCAACACCCCACTCTCACCACTAGACAGGAGATGCCAGACAGAAACTTAACAAAGAAGCAAAGGGTCTAATAGAAGTTATGAACCAATTGAAATTAACAGACATCTATACAAAATTCCATCCACATAAAAATATACATTCTTCTCACCACAAAATGGAACCTTCTCAAAAATAGATCACATACTTGGCAACATATCAAACCTCAGCAGGTACAAAAAAATTGGAATAACTCCATGCATCTTATCAGACCACCATGTGTTAAAATTAGAATTCATCAACAATACAAACTCCTGGAAATTGAATAATGCACAATTGCACCATTCCTGGGTCAAAGAAGAAATAAAAAAAGAAATAAAAAACTT
This sequence comes from Mesocricetus auratus, assembly GCF_017639785.1. NCBI lineage: Eukaryota > Metazoa > Chordata > Mammalia > Rodentia > Cricetidae > Mesocricetus > Mesocricetus auratus. The sequence goes on from NW_024429194.1 coordinate 28,130,147, forward strand.
CATAGAATTCAGTGAGAATGAAGACACAAACCTATGTGACACTTTGAAAGCAGTGCTACGAGGGAAGTTCATAGCACTAAGTACCCACATGACGAAACTGTAGAATAGTTATATTAGAGAATTGACAGCACAGCTGAAAGCTCTAGAACACAAAGAAGCAAACTCCATCAGGAGGAGTAGACACCAGGAAATAATCAAACTAAGGGCTGAAATCAATAAAGTACAAACTAGGAAAACAACACAAAGAATCAATGTAACGAAGAGCTGCTTCTTTGAGAAAATCAACAAGACAGACAAACCTTTATCCAAACTCACCAAACGGTGGAATATGAACATGAAAATTAACAAAATCAGAAATGAAAAGGGGGACATAAAAACGGACTCTGACGAAATTCAGAGAATCATCAGGTCATACTTTGAAAACTTGTACTCCACAAAATTCGAAAATTTAAAGGAAATGGAAGATTTTCTGGACAGCTATCATTTGACAGAATTAAGTCAAGAGCAGATAATCAATTTAAGTAGACCTATAACCCCTATGGAAATAGAAGCAGTCATCAAAAGTCTCCCAACCAAAAAAAGCCCAGGAAAAGATGGCCTCAGTGCAGAATTCTACCAGAAATTCAAAGAGCAGCTTATACCAATTCTTCTCAAAGTATTCCACACAATAGACGCAGAAGGGTCTTTGCCAAAATCTTTCTACGAGGCTTCAATAACTTTGACCCCAAACCACAGAAAGACAAACCTAAGAAAGAGAACTTCAGATCAATATCCCTCATGTAAATTGATGCAAAAATACTCAGTAAAATACTGGCAAATCAGATCCAAGAACACTTCAAAACAATCATTCACCACGATCAAGAAGGTTTCATCCCAGGGATGCAGGGATGGATCAACATACAAAAAACATCAATATAATACACCATATAAACAAGCTGAAAAACAAAAATCACATGATCATCTTACTAGATGCAGAAAAAGCCTTTGACAAATCCAACACCCCTTCATGATAAATGTCTTGGAGAGATCTGGGGTAACAGGAACATACCTAAACATAATAAAAGCTATATACCATCAAACTTAATGGACAGAAAATCAACGTGATTCCACTAAAATCAGGAACAAGACAAGGCTGTCCACTCTCTCCATACCTTTTCAATATGGTACTTGAAGGTCTAGCTAGAGCCATACAACATATCAGCGCAATTCTTCACAGACCTTGTAAAAACAATAATCAATTTTGTATGAAAAAACAAAAGACCCAGGATAGCCAAAACAACCTTACTCAACAAAGCAACATCTGGAGGCATCACCATCCCTGACTTCAAGCTCTATTATAGAGCTGTAGTTCTGAAAACAGTTTGGTATGGGCACAAAAATAAACAGGTAGACCAATGAAATCGAATTGAACACCCATACATGTATGAACATCTGATCTTTGACAAAGAAACTAAAAATACACAGTGGAAAAAAGACAGCAACTTTAAGAAATGGTGCGGGCATAACTGGAGGCTGGCATGTAGAAGAATGATTATACATCCATGTCTATCATCATGTACAAAACATAAGTCCAAATGGATCAAAGACTTCAACATAAATCCAGCCACACTGAACCTCTTAGAAGAGAAAGTGGGTGGTACCCTTGAACGAATTGGTACAGGAGACAGCTTCCTAAACATAATACCAGTATCACAGACAGTGAGGTCAACAATTAATAAATGGGACCTCCTGAAGCTGAGAAGCTTCTGTAAGGCAAAGGACACAGTCAGCAAGACAAAAGGGCAGCTGACAGAATGGGAAAAGATGTTCACCAACCCCACATCAGACAGAGGACTGATCTCCAAAATTTACAAAGAACTCAAGAAGCAAGTCTCCAAAATACCAGAGGATCCCATTAAAAAGTGGGCTATAGAACTAAATAGAGAATTTTCAATAAAGGAGTCTAAAATGGCTGAGAGGCACATATCCCTAGCCATCAGGGAAATGCAAATCAAAACAACCATGAGATACCATCTTACTCCTGTCAGAATGGCTAAAATCAAAAACACCAATGACAATTATGCTGGAGAGGTTGTGGTGAAAGGGGTACACTCCTACACTGCTGGTGGGAGTGCCAACTGGTATAGCCACTTTGGAAATCAGTATGGAAATTCCTCAGAAAAAATGGGAATAAACCGACCACAAGACCCAGCATCTCCACTCTTAGACATATATCCAAATGATTCACATTCATACAACAAGGATATCTGTTCCACTATGTTCATAGCAGCATTATTTGTAATAGCCAGAACTTGGAAGCAACCTAGATGCCCCTCAACTGAAGAGTGGATAGAGACAATGTGGTACATTTACACAATGGAGTACTATTCAACAATGGAATCCTGAAATTTGCAGGCAAATGGATAGCACTAGAAGAAACCATCCTGAGTAAGGTAATCCAGTCACAAAAAGAGAAACATGGCATGTACTCTCTCATATATGGATTTTAGACCTAGATCTGGGGAATGACAGCCTACAATCCCATGACCAGAGAGTCTGGGAAACAGAACCTTCATTCAATGGCTGATGGAAGCAGAGGCAGACTCCCACAGCTAAACACTGAGCTGAACTCAAGGAATCCAGTGACAGAGAGGGAGGACTGATGACCAAAGGGGTTAAGACTGGGCTGGTTTAACCCCCAGAAACAGCTGACCTGACAAGGGTTAGCTCTTGAATCCCAGACTGATGGCTGGGATTCCAGCATGGGACTGATCAAGACCCCCTAAACATGGGTGTCAGTGAGGAGGCCTAGGTAATCTATTTGGACTTGGGTAGTAGATCAGTATTTATCCCAGGTATACAAATGGACTTTGGGCACCCATCCAGCAATGAGAGATGGTCTTTCACCCTGAACTCCCAGGGGAGAGTCTAGGATGAAATGACAGACTATGGACACCCCCATGGAGGGCCTCACCCTCCCTGGGGAAATGGGGTGATATTGGAGAGGTTGGTGGGAGGGTGTGGGAGGAGGGGAGGGAAATGGAGAGAGACCTAGAATTGATATGTGAAGCAACCTTGTTTCTAATTTAAATTTAAAAGTAAAAATAAAAAATAAATATAAAAGATTACCTGAGTTTTAAAATAGTGGCCTGTTGTGTTTTAGTTCTATGTGATATCTGGTTGAGATCTCCAACTAGTCCAATTAATTGTAATGGTGTGGATGTAAAAGCTCATGCGTGAACTTTCAGTCCGTCCAGTAATTGCATTGTTCTGCAACATTGTAGAGCTTCCTGGTAACGAGCCCTAGCTATCAGAAATGGGTCACCTGGAGAGGGCTTTTGAAGATTACATTCATTTCCAGTTCTGGCCTGTGATCTCTGTGTGTGAGAACTCTGAGATATGCTATGGACACTGCAGATCAAGCTACCAGAGGACATGATTTGCACCATGACTGACTGAAATCTCTATTCTACCAGTCACCAAAACTATTCTTCATTAGTTGTTATTGTCAGATATCTTGCTTATAGCAGGGTGAACAGTAGCTAATACACTGTCCTTGGTCGGGACCCAGCAATAGTTCTTACACGGGGCATGGTGAAGTGAGTCCACCTCACTCACTTCCTCTCCTCCTTCCTTTTATCATAATTATCAACATATGGCAATCAGTGTTATTTAATCACCAAGGTCACATGCTATTTTTCTTTAAATGTATTAAATTGAGCTACAACCTTTTGCCTGTTATCTTACTAGTCTACTTACAAACCTTGCTTCCATAAACGTCATTCTTTATGGAAAAAGAAAGTATGAGCTGCCGGGCACTGGTGGTGCACACCTTTAATTCCAGCACTCGGGCGGCAGAGGTCAGCCTGGTCTACAAAGCGAGTTCCAGGACAGCCTCCAAGACAATACAGAGAAACCCTTTCTCGAAAAGCCAAAAAAAAAAAAAAAAGAAAAAGAAAGAAAGAAAGAATGTATGAGCTATAATTATGCCATTTAATCTCAGAGGCCATTATGTTTTGGTAGTTTCCAGCCCTTTTCTATACGTGGTTTGAGCTTTTCTCTTACCTCCATGATATTCTCATCTTTACCAGATCATATGGTACCAATTCACCAAACACACAAGTTCTCTCAATCTCTTTACAGTATCCATCTCTCCCTTCCATCAATCACCTTACTTAATGTCTAGCACTCTTAGATTCTCACCAGAGATTTCTGGTGTTCTTCCTAATCCTTGCTTCTAATGCTGTCAGTTCTGTACCCTGGGGACAGCATGGTTCGCTTACATCTGTGCATTTGATCATCTAATTATTCTGCTTTAAAACGTGTGGGTGCAGGGACTGGGGGACAGCTCAGTTGGTAACAAGCTTTCCCACAGGCATTAAGGACCTGAGTTATATGTCCAGAATTCATAGAGAAAAAAGAAAATTGGTATGATGGTAAATTTTTGTATTCTCAGCACTGAAGACATGGAGACAAAAAGGTCCTTGGAGCTTCCTGAGAAGTCAATGTAGATGAATTGGAACGTGCTACGTGCCAAGCCCCAGTGAAAACTACAATTAAAAACAAGACCCCCCTCCCGCAAAAAGAACAAGGTCAAAAGCTTCAAACTCTGGGTCCAATGCAGAGGTCTTTGTGCAGTGCACTTATATTCTGATCTCATGATGCCATCTCAGCCATCATCTGCTTTGTTTACTAGGAGGCTACCTCTTCCCTTTGTTGCTGTATTTTATAGAATGAGAACCTGAGAAGAAAATTATCCATGTCTATACCCATGAACTTTGTTATAGCCTGGTCTATTATTGCTTATTATCCTTTCATTGTGTTGAATTTCCTACAACAGATTTTATATTTTAAAGTTTTATATTATTTTTTAAATATTTGGGGGGGTGGATACAACATGAGTGCAGATTCCTGAGGAGGTCAGAGGCATCAAATCTCCATGAAGCTTGACTTAGAGGCTTCTGTAAGTTACCTTACAGCTGGGAAAGGAACTGACGTCATCTGTAAGAGCAGGAAGTGCTCTTAACCATTCATCTGTCTCTACAGCCAGCCAGCCAGTCAGCCAGCCAGCCAAGTCTTCATCTAAATGGTGCTCTCCGTTTAGTGTTCAAATCTTAGTTCAGGTATTAGATCTTCTCTAAGTGCCTCAGACACAAGAGTGAACTACTATGCAGTGTCATAAGACCTGCCTCAGCAAACTCCAAATCTCTGGGAAGGACTCAAAACAGTGCTTTCTGGAAGGACACTTTGAATGGAAGCCTAGGGGGCTTACCTTGGAGATACACTGGTATAAGCAGCATGATGTTTCCATCCTATGCCTCATGAAAATGAAGATGATATAGAAGCTGATGTGCTGCCAACTTACACATTAGCACGGCAGGGTGGCCTCTCTTATACAAGTTGCACATTAATTCTCCTGTTGTAAATCTGCCTGTCGGACTAAAACAGCACTGTAAGCCCTTTGCAACATCCTGTTCGTCTTTCTCTTCCATGTTCTTGGCAGAGAACTGACTATATATAGGAAGCTCAAAAAGGGTAGAATGAATGTGTGCAGCAATGAATGAATTGGTGATTTCCCATCGTATCATAAGTTCAGAATTTTTCCTCTGAAATTCATCAGGATCCAGACTAGAAACTGAGTGTTTTCAATTATCTATAACCAAAGACTCTGACTGTCAATAACATGTGTTGCTATCTAGGTTACAATACTTTAAACAAATAAGCCAGTAATGCTCTTAGACAATCTGTTCCAGTAAGCACCTTAATTACTTCTAAAAATGATATTTTCACAAATAGTTCACTTCCATATTGGTATTACATATAGTACTCGTGCTCTATCTAAAAATTAAATATTTTTGAGAACATGCTTATAGTTTGTATAATTTAGGTAATAATGGTAATTGTAAATATTAATGTTTTTAGAATGCACAAAATACTTAGTATTCTCAACCTGACAGAACATAGAATAACCTAAGAGACAAGCCTTTGAATATGGCTGCTGGGAATTACCCTGATTGTATAAATTAAGATAGGATGGCAGCCCACCATGAGACGGACCATTCTCTGACTAGGATGCTGAACTGTATAAATGGAGAATAGGAGCCTCAATCAACATGATTTCATCACTCACTGCTTCCTGAGTGTAGGTGTGTTGTTACCAGATGTTTAATGCTACTGCTGCCTTGACTTCCATTTGTGATATATTATACCTTTAAACTATGAGCCAAAATAAACTCTTTCTCTCGCAATTTGCTTTTCTTAGAGTGTTTTATCACAGCAACAAAATAGTTACTTAGACAAATGTGTCTTACTCTTTTATCACATCAAAACAGACCCCACAGAGACAAGTGGTGGCATTCTACACAGAAACCTAAGAGCCAAGGCTGCAATATTTTGTTCAAAATTTGAGGGAGAATAAAAATGATAAAGAGCATCATGCAATATACTACTCCATTCATACATCAAATGGAATCATGTAGGGACACAATTTTAACATGTTTATTCTATCATTAACTACAATGTTTGTGGCTGAATTTCTGTGAATCAAGTACTAGATTATTTGTAGAATTCTCTTGTATAACTCTCAGAGATGTACTTTATGGAGGTCTGCTCTTCTTTCTCTGTAGAATCAGACCCTACCTATGGCTCAACACACTTTCTTATCTCCCCAAATTAAGGAAACAGAGAAGGTTGCAGAACCTGATTTGAACTTTCTGTAACTTACCTTATATCCACAGCCTGGAAATTATCTCTATAGCATCTTGATTTTATAACTATAAGTTTGGTTTAGTTCTTTCAGGCATGAAATTTCCTTTAAAGCATCATTTGGAATTATAGGTATTTCTAAAATGTAACCTTTACAATGTTTTGATTTACAGCATAAAATTACTGTGGGGATGAAATCAATGTAAAATATCAGATCTGGTACACAGCTCATAAATACTCAGCAAACATGATAGTGGTGGTGGTTGTGATGATGAAGATGACCTTGATAATGATTATGATGGTGGTGGTGGTGGTGGTGGTGGTGGTGATTTCCTCTGGCCTCCTCATGATTCAATGATTCAATAAGAAACTGGCTCACAGTGAGAAAATAACAAGGACTTAGAGGAGAATGGTGGCAGAAACTGATACTCACCCTCTATAATGCAAACTTACTTAGAGATTGCTCAAAGGCATTTTGCAAATATAACTGTGATAATTTCGGCATGTGAATTAAAAATGTGGAGGAAATCAGGGTGATGTAGGAAATTAGGGTGATACAGAAAATCAGGGTGATACAGGAAATCGGGATATAAAGTAAATCAGGATGATACAGGAAATCAGGGTGATACAGGAAATCAGGGTGATACAGAAAATCAGAGTATACAGGAAATCAAGGTGATACAGGAAATCAGGTCTTGCTCCACGAAACAGCAGCAGTAGCACTAGTATCTTATAAGAAGCAGACACTTGGCAGCTCCCCAGCCTCGGTGAACTGCAACTTACATTTGACACATTGTCCAGTGACTCCTAATTTTATTAATGGTGGAGCAATGACATTACACCCCTTCTAGAAGTAAACTGAAGATCAGGGAGGTGGGCTGTGCAGAGAAACCAGACTTCAATATTTTCCACTGTTCATTATATAATGAACTTTGAACAGATTCTCAAATGCCATGTAGCACTTTAAACACCAGTTCAGTTTCTTTTCTTATCAATCATAATGATGAAAACAGGACAAGAGCACAACATTAAGAAGCATATTTTAAATGACAAATGTGAGTGGATATGGGGATAAAATAGAGAGAAATTTTCTAGGGCAATTTTGAAATGGTTAAGTTTTGCTTTTTATAATTACACACTTGTACACTTGTTATTTATAGAGTTATATTTTAATAATTGTTCATTCTCAGATAAAGATCATATTCATACAAGGTAAAGGAACCTTGATAGGAGAGACTATTTTGAACTACGTCTATTTCCCATGTCTAGGACCTTAACCATCTTAGTTGATCATTTAAGAACATCTTAGTTTTATTAAAATTTAGATTGTATAGAAGTGACTGCTTTGCATTCAGTGAGTAGAGAATTCACTCGGTGATAAAGTTGGTCTAATTTTGTCAATCTTCAGTGTAGTGTAGCACTGAAATATTGATGAGATAACCCTTTTCCTGGTGTTTTAAAGTCAGTCTGGCCAAATAGAAATGAAATAAATTCACACAGGGTTTTGTGTGGTCTTTCTATCCCCAAGCACCAAGGCCTTATTTTGGAATTCAAAATATGATTGTCTGAAATCGTTTGTCAAGCAAAAATGTTAAATAATGCTAAACAGAAAAATAATGAAATGACCATCATTTGTGGAAAGATTAAATTCTCTCAAGCAGCATGAACTTTTTTACCAGCAGAGCTTTGGAAACAGATATACCATTAGAGGTACCATGATTCTATATTCCTAATTATGACTGACAGTGATGACATGTGTTTGTGTTTAGGAGAAGCAGATTTGGGAGCAACTTAAGTCACATGATTAAGACTGGCCCAAACTCCAGTCTGTATGTAGGAAACTAGGAAAAGGGCATTTTATAAGTGAAAATGGAAAGTTTGTCTACACATATGGCAGCATCAGTAAATCCACTCTCCATCACAGAACTAAAACTAAAACTAAAGCAGAACCCAAAACCTTGTTTGGGTCAGTTTCATAGGTGAAGTATAAGTGATCCAAACCCTGAGTAAGCACCAGATGACCTGAGCATGAATCTGATAATGGGATAATATCTTTCTCCTATTAGGAATAATTACCACTCTTTTTTTCTGTAAATCATGAGCAAATTATAATTTAGTAAAATTGACTGTCAGATTTATTCCACATTTTCATTATCTAATGCTGTTTTGTAAATATTCTGCCTGGAATTGGGACAATAACATTAATGCCCAGTTTAGGACAACAAATTCTAAATTACCTCATGGAAGAGGTAAAAAGCAGTATAGACCGACTGATTTTAGTTATAAATGAATACATCCCTTCAAGTTACTAACCAAAACCTCAGTTGTGACAAAGGTCTTCTGACCTATTTCTCAGTAAATTATTCATCAATAAAATGTAGGGCTTAATTTGTGGCTATCATAATCACCTCTCGTTCCATCACCATCACATCTCAGCATGGATCTGTGGGGATTACTTGTCACTACTGATTTTCTATCGCTCTAGAGATCCTTGAAATATTATATTTGATAACCATCCCAGACCTGATTAAATCGCCGAGATAAGAGTCTTTTATCCTTGCACCTCAGCCAAGTAGAGGAATCATCTGGAGCAGTTAAGAGCTTGTCAGAGTGGCAACCATCATTCTTTTATAATCAAGGTCTGGTGAAAGGAGATATTTTTCTGAATGTTGTAGTTAATATGCATCCAATTTCTTCCTCTCTCAACAATGAGGCCTCACGAGTATCTAGAAAGACGCTCTCTTTTCAGACTTCATTCTTTCCCTGAAGGCTTTTTAAATTAAGTTTTTCTTATAAATATCTGAAAGGGTCACTGATCTTAAGATGGCTATTAATTATGTGGACTCCCATGCTTTCACTAATAGCCACAGCTCTGTAGAATTTCATGTTTGTCTTTGCGGTGTTTTGCTTGCCAAATTAACATTTTTACCAGGTTACAAGAACAAGCTTTAAAACACCACAGTGTATCATTCTCCAGCCTCATCTACAATCAACTCCTGCCAAAGACGGCACTCATTTTTGTCCATGCTATTCCTTCCTTGTCTTTTTTTCTTCTTTCTATTTTTATGTCTTTATATTCATATACAGGGTCCTGATGCTAATACATTCCGTAAGCATAGTAGCAGGCTGAAAGGCATAATTGCTGTCCTCTAAGACTTTACTAGGAAGCTTGGGGAACAGAATCAATCAGAATACATAGAAAATATCATCAGTAACCTGATTAGTGTCAGGCAAGAGAATCTCCGTAATTAAAGAAGGGGAGGGTAAGATTATGAGAGGTGCTAAGGTAGGTAGATACCTTAAAACAGGAAATTATCTTTGAAGAATCCGATTTGAGCTGAGGACTAAACAGCAAGTGGGAGGTTCCTAGGTAAGGAACAGGATTAAGAAACCACATTCCAAAGTCTCAATAGCAGGGCACCCTAACAGGAGAGAGTAAGACTTTGCCAACATAAAGCCTGTGAAAGCAGGGCCCAGATGAATCTATTGTGACCAGCATAGACCGGCACACACAAGCCTTAGAGAGAAGGGGAGACATGCCTCTCTTCTAAGAGTTGAGTGCGGTTGCATTTTACATCACCGGGATAACAAAATGGTCATTTGGAAAATCCCCCTGGTTTTGTGTGGATGGGGATTGGATTAGCAGATCTATAGGTGAAAAATGTGAATGTTATTAACTTAAGAGGGAATTTAGGGAATGGAGATGATGGTGGATTTGCTGAATATTGAAAAAAATAGAGTTGAGAGAGGCTGGCCGTCTTCTTGAGCATCGAGTTCTACATCTCAGAAGCTGGTGTGAGCTCGAGTTAGACGGCTGCCAGTGTGAATACACACTTGGTGTGTGCCAGTCTCCCCTCTTCTCTCTGCTGCTCTCTAGCAGTTTCCTGGGAGACAGGAAACCCCATGGGTTGGCATTCCAGCCTCTCATACTGATCCTCCTCACTCCTTAGGATGCTCTTGCTTTATTTTTTTTCCCTAATAAATTAACGTAAAAATCTTTTATGGCTTCCTTTGTCCTTACACCCAATACTTTGCACCTTTAGCTTAGTTTGTTTTGGGGGTGATTTTTGTGTCAAAGTTTTACACTGTTCTTTAAAAGTGTAATTTGTCAAAAAAAACCCAAATTTAAAATATCAAGAGCACTCATTTTCTACATAAATATTTACTTAAAATAGTTAAAAATCATTTAAATTACAGAGAATTCAGTGAAAAGTTGACAGCCAAGCATTGGGCCAATCAGAGGACATTTCTAACTTCTTTGCTTCCTTGAACATCAATAAATCTGACCTGGACTATCCCTCAGAAGCTTGTCTCCAAGGTGATTGCAGGTCCTGTCAAGTTGACAGTCGATAAGTCGATATTTAACTACCACAACTGCATCCACTGACAGACCTCTTGCTAACCATACCCATCCCACCCAACTCTCTTCTGTTTCCCACATTCTTTTTCTCAGGTTCTCTGCCTGCCAAGCCCAGCAGCCTGTGTCATTTAGCCATCCTGCTCCCATAGAGTTTTAGCCTGTCACTAACTGTGTACCTCTTCTTTATTCTTTTCATGTTCTAAATTTTAACTACACACCTTTCTGTCTTTCAATGAGTCTATATCTTATTTTGTTTCAACAGTTTTCATTGTTTTAATATTCATTAATTCTGTGAGAACGTCATACAATGTTTTTGGAGCATATTCATCACCACTCTTCCCTCTATCTCCCCATAAATCTGCCCCGGACTTTCTGATTGCTTGATTTTTTTATATAATACAGCTAGCACAATTTGTGATGATTATATACTCCTGGTCATATACTCCTGAATGTTGGTCCATCCATTCATTAGACATTGGTCAACCTACAAGGGTCTACACCTTTAAAGAAAACTAGGTCTCTCACAAAAGCTTTCAACTGAATGTAGTTCCTCAGTTAGAGTTGAGGGATCATGAACCTCTTTCCCCACAATTAAAAATATTACTAGGTAAACTTACAACCCATGAGCCCTTTGCCCAGCATTTCCTCACTAATTCTGAGCAAAGCTCTCCTTTCTTGAATCATAGTACACACTTCAGAGAGTAAAAGTAGGCATGTGGCAATTAACTAATTAATCATCATACATATAAATGTAAGCAAATATTTTCTCCTAGTGTGATTATTGAACCTCTATTCTTGATGTTCAAAATTCATCTATCCATGTAGAAACAAGTCAAAGCCTTTCTTCATATTAACCTTGTTTCATTTTTATGACAAGTTGACTGTCTTATTCTAAATTTGTTTCTAATTTGTTTGGCTTTTCCCATTTCTTTGTCCATCTGTCTCCAATGGTAGCCATTTGCTTGACATGCATTTAATGTATTTTATACACATTTTTAATGCCTCCCTTTATTATTTTCTCCATCTAATGCTATTTCGAGCACATACTCATTTTTAAAAGTGGTGTAGTCCGTTACTTCAAACTTTACTTTGTATTCATTTTCTATTGCTAGTGCAACGAATTACCATACACACAGTCATACAACACAATGGAAATTTATTATTTTATAGTTTGTGTAATCATACAAACTGACTCTAAATAGGCCAAAATGAAGATCAATATTTTGTTGCCAACATATTCTTGTATATGTGTTAGAGGGATTGTGCATGCAAGTGTTTATACATGTTTATATAAGTATGGGAGCATCTATGAGTTCAGGTGTGCACACAGGTTTTTGGGTTCAGTCATGATGCTAAAAGTAGGTTCTAACTGCTAAATCAGGAATTAATACAATCAGAGAGTAATTGACATCTGTGTCACTATTGCACCAGTGGGCATATCTTGTTAAGTCAGTCATTAGTGTAAGCTACTTCACAGTTGAGTAAGACTCATGGTTATATTTCTTCTCCACTAGTGTGCACAGGACCTTCAGCCACTGTGAAAATTAGTCAGTAGGGATTTCCATGCTGTACACCTCAAAGGTGCAATATCTTCATTAAAAGAGACTAACAACCAAGTTCTGGAAGGTAGATAATCGAAGGCAATAGCTGTAACATGTAATGTGTAGAGGTCTATGGGTCCCACTGACCAGCAATTCCAAAAGACATAACCCATTCTAGGAACTAGGCTTTTTATTTGTTAGTCTGCAGTATCTATACAGGCACTTTTGCCCCATTGTAGGATAACTCCACTTAAACTCCTTTTTATTTTTTGAGATTATTTCATAATTGCATCATTTACCCCTGACATTTCTGCCCTTCAAGCTCTCCCATGTACCTGCTACCACTCTCTTTCAAATCCATATCTTGTTCATTTACTTGTTGTTACACACACACATATATATACATATATATATATATATATATTCCTAAATACATAAATATACTGTACTCAGTTCTTGAAATGTTACTTGCATGCATATGTTTTGAGGACTCACCATTTCATATGAGACAATGAACTGGGATGTGTTCTTCCCAAGGTAAGACCATTTCTCCCACTCCCAGAATCCCTCAATTGCCTGTAGTTCTTTGCATAAGGTTTCCCACTTCCACATTAGAATGTCTGTTAGTGTTGTCCCTACTCAATTCATGTTTCAGCAGGTATGTTATATGAGTATGTATGTTAGGAAGCTTCTATAGTCATAGGTTTCCATCTAACATTTTCAAAAGATCTTAAATGTCAAGTATCCCTCCAAATATCATTTTCTTGAACTTGCCATCCCATCTTCGCACCCTACCTTAGCCCTCCATGTTCTGTTGTGGAAAAAAGCATTGCACCTCTACAGGTCTATTTTCTTATTTCTCAGGTAATACTGCAATCACCAGTATTTCTCATCCCTCTCAACTTTGTTGCAGTGAATTCTCAGTGAGTTTCCCTTATTCTCTCTTCCTTTTCCAATACAACTTATATGACTTAACTTTGATCTTTTATTAAGATGTGCTAACATCCTTTGTGTTTACCCCCATGTGGTTAAAAAACGCTTTAGCCGATAAAGTACTCTTAGTCTGTGTAGTCACATCCCTTTGGGTACAGGTTGGTTTGCAAATCCCCCTATATTGAGGCCACTATGCAAATCCTGGTGCATCATCTTTTTTCTCACAAGAAACATCTTTCTACTCTCTCAGCACATGCTGAACTCAAGCTTCAGTGTGCTCATGCATTTCCACCATAAATCCTGCTCTGAGTTCTTCAGCCACAAATGACAACAAAAGCAAAAACAAACCAGAAGAGTTCCTAATGAGCTTAAGCAAGGCCATCTGTGATTTATACCCATCCCTCATCCATGAGCTTCTTTTTATCATCTTCTATTCATGTTAATCCATTATATGAGAAAGGTCATGTTTTTATATGGCTAAGAGTGGGATTGTAAAATCAGACCCAACATACTGTATTATACATGCATATCACATGCTCAAATCCCCATTTACAATAGAAGATAATGTTCAAGGGTTCTAGAGATTGGAAAATAAATATTCTTGAGAGACATCACACTTGCACAGGAGTTAAATACAATTTCAGGACTTTTGTGTACCTGTAGCCTACAGGCATTACATCTATTATAGTACTTTGTAATGAAAATAAAAATTAAAAAGTTAGATTCTTGTTTCATACAACCACACCTTATCATAACTATTATTTGCAAGACAATTTAACATATAGTGTAAAACTATGTTAAGAATGTCAAATATCATTCAGGCAGTGGTGGTATGTGCCTTTAATGCCAGCACTCAGGAGGCAGAAACAGGTGGATCTCTGTGAGTTGGAGGACAGCCTGGTCTACAGAGTGAGTTCCAGACAGGCTCCAAAGCTACACAGAGAAACCCCATCTTGAAAAACCAAACAACAAAATAGAAAGAATATCAAACATCTTGTCTAATTTGATCATTCTCATCCTCATACACTAAATTTTTCCATTTCTATTACCTTCTATGATGTTAATTTGTTTCACAAAAAATCATTTATATTAGGGACTCAAGAGAAAATTTGTGAAAGGCTTCTGGTCATAACTTAAAACTATAAAAAATCATGGGTATAAATGATATGAATAAAATTACCATTACTGGTAGTGAGAAGAGGAGGTAGGAGAGAAGGAGGATGAAGAGGAGTGATTTGGGATCAGAATAGAACCTGGGACTTTGTACACCTTAACCATACACTCTCCCACTAGCCTGCTGCCTCACCCCTAATAAAATTATTTTAAAAGTTTCTTCTAGTTTAGAATGGTGAGGAACTAGAAAGAAACAGATATTGGAAGGATCAAACGTTGACAGAATACTAAACAATTATTCTGAATCTTAAATGCTTTCTTAAATATTTGATAAAGGCAGAACTCTTCGTTAAATATGTTTAATATTAACAAAGATATGAAAAATAATGTCTTAATTAATTTCATCTCTGTTTTAAATATTTTTATGAGTTAAATATGAATAAATTCTTCTACCTTTTTCATATGAAATTAAATATAGTGTCCTTTTGCAAGATAAACAAAAGACCCAGAAACTGATATGGGGGTTCAAGCTTCAAGCTGAAGATCAGAGAAGCAAAGCAGTTAAGCCAGTACCTCTTACTTCCACACAGCTGAAATGGCAATCCTGTCTCCACAAATCCTCAGAGGCAAAAGGCTCTGAATTCCTCTCTCTTCCTCCTTATATTCTTTTCTGCGCCAAGCTGTATCCTACTGTGTCCACCTCCCAAGTGCTGAGATCACCTTTGTGTGAGCTATTTCTTTTGGGAAAAGATCAATTTCGTGTAGTCAGTGTGGCTTTGAACTAGCAACGATCTATCTACCTCTATCCTGAGTACTGGGATTGAAAGCATGTACCTCCACTGCCTGATCTCTCTAACTGGCGGTTGGTTTTGCTTTCTGAATCCTTGGGCAAGCTTTAATAAATGACAAATGATATATTACCACAGTGTCCTATATGTGGATAGGCCAGACTCAAGTAAGCAAACAAATATAATTGACTCTTTGAGATGAAATATTATTATCCCTTTAAACAGGTCAAAATGTTATATCCAGATTTCTCTATTTATAAGAGTAAAGCCAGAGAAGTTCATAGCTTTTCCTTCTATTGTTTCCTTACTCTCAAATTGTAGCACACTGGCTCACACATCATAGCATTTTACTCTTCCCAGGAATGCTATACATCAGCCTGGAAGATCATGGAAGGCAAGAGGTACTGCTGTGAATGATACAGAGACCAGATGGAGAAGGCAAAGCAGTCAGCAGTTTGCCACACTCTTCCAGAAGACACCAAGCTAATAGAGTCAAAGACTGTACACTCCAAGATCTGTTTCTGAGAATCTCTGGATAATGTAAACATTATCATTGTAGAAAAATGAGCATATATTTCTTATTATGGAAAGACAGTAGTTTAAAACAACGTTGTTGTTGAAATAAGATGAATTCAATAAAAATAAAATTAAAGAGATTTTCCTGTTTTAGTTTTAGGTGGTGATTTCAAAAATTGAGTTTTCTTTTTAATTCCATTGGCTGTTAGCACAATGTAAGTTAGACATGACAAGTTGCTGAATATGTATGTCATATTGACCCACTTAGAAACAGGGATTTTTAAAGAATTTGTTTCAGAGACACCCCCTCTTCAGCAGGAAGGGAGACAAATACAGAATTATCAATACAAACTCAATTTTAACTTTTCTACAAAGATAGACCCGCTAGCATTTTCATAAAAAGTCTCTCCATTTTTTAAAAGCTGGGTGTTTATTTTCCTTTGTATCAGGTAGGTTCTCAGGAGAAATGCATCTTAAGAAACTCAATAAATGCATTATTTATATGTCTTTGTCTTGTGGTTTGTGGTTTCTACTTTGTCACAATTTCTAAAACATTGAATTTGATTACAGTACATTACTATTTGGTTTTCTCATGTATTTTATCCATTTAGAAAGTCTAATTAATGTCACCAACTTGTATCTAAGAAGTTGATCGGAATGCTTTTATTTCTTGACTTCCCTAGAGGAAGTCTACATGGGCAAGACTCTTCTCAAGTCTGAAGTTCTGTGAATCATTCTGTTTCTCGGGCAATGATATGGCACATGGGACAGTATTAAAGGCATGCTCATCCCTTTTGTAAGTTGATGGTCAATTTTATAAGGTACTCTGACATGGGCAGTCTTTACATTTTACTTCTTTTTCTTTAAAGCCTAATACATATGAATATGCTTATTAATACATTCATTAAAACAGCCAGCATTCAAATTAGATGGCTGCTTAGGGTCATATGATCACTGACCTTTTAAACACAACCAAATCTCCTATCTTCTACAGTGGAAACTGATCCAATGTTGCCTTTGAATTTGAGTGTTGTTTTTCTACCATACCCACTCCCCAGGCCTGTCTCTTTCTGGTCTTCTAATCAGTGTTTTGCTTGCTATTCACAATGTCTGTGACTCTTAAAACATATACTGAGACTGGATTCTCTTGGCAGCAAGTAACTGGCTAAGCATGTGACATTGTTAAGGATGCAAAGGTTAATTTTAAGTTGTATGACAGTGTAACATGCACAAATTAAAGACAAGTCTAGAAATTTACTGACGTTAGACTGAGGGAAGATTTCAATTCCACACTAAGGACATTAGTCATTCTTTGGTAGCATATTTAGAACACTTTATGGAAGAAGAAAAGTTTTATAAAGATGAGTGTGGGAGAAAAAAAGATGTGAAGACAAAATAAGATAATGCATAATAGCAGGGCCCATGATGCCATTGCTGATGTGGAAAAGAAGTAGACTTGAGTAATGGTGAAAACAAATATGAAGTTGACAGTAATAGTTCAGTAGTATCTGTGTGTGACAAAATAGTAATCCAAAATCAGTGCTCAGGTTTCAAGCCTTTGTAAAAAAGATTTGATTCATATGAAATGATGATAAGCTAATATGAAGATACAAATACTCTGAAGACTATTTTCAATTGCATTTATTTTGTGCTTTTTTTCCTTAATGGGGCACACTGCGAAAATTTTTTTATCTCTACCAAAAATTAGATTTCAAAAATATGTGTTCCCAGCCCAAGCCTCCTTTGACCAAAATAGAATGGGAAAACAATTACACACACTAATGTTCAAATTAACTGGCTATGAAATAGCTGAAATGGAAATTTTGGCCAGCAAGCACATTTTTAGGAATAAATAAGTGTGCTATTCTTCCTAGTGATCGCTGACACTCTGGGTGAGCTGCAGTCGTATGCCAGGAGAGGGTTAGCTCTGACAATCTGTTCATTTTGGTATGCTCCAGAACCAATGGGGTGAAGCCATGCATACGGTGCCTGCCATTGAACATGAAAATGACAGAAGCCAGCACACTGGCAAAATTATCGGCCATTCATTTTCCATCTAGATGAGTACTTCATGGGGCTTTTGTGTCCAGATTTGTCTCTCAGTTTATTTTTATTTTCTAGTCTGTTTTTAAATCAGGAAAGCAGCTCAAGTTCATCTAAAATAAACAGGTTAAATTTACACAATCAATATGCAGTTTTTATTTGAGTAGATTAAGTGGCAAAGCCCAGGATTTCTTAAGAATCAGTACCTTGGTAAGATTACAATGTAGAATTGGCATCTTCTGTGACAATAATGAGAAAACATACAGAGCAATTCTCAAAGGAAAGTAAATTACCAAACATTCAAAATTGATAGTCAAATTAAAATAAATGTATAATAAACTCTTTGGGTCATACACAAATGTCAAAGTAGGAAGAAAATATGAAGAGAATGAGGGTTCTAGTCTGAGAGGGAGGGGACTGGAAGAGCAGAGTCAAGAGTGGAAATAGCTATATAAATGTACAAACCTATCAAACAATTAAAAATAATTTTAACATATGTATGTTAAGAAATGCACAAACTCAAGCTATATAAAATATCAATATGAAGGGAGCAGAACTAAGGTGCTATTGACATTTGACATTTGGTAGCTGTTGGAGAGGGATAGTCAGTTTTATTAATGGTTTGAACCCTGGTATATTGCCATACACCAGGACAGGCACTTCACTCAAGAGTAGTTGACCAACACACACTGAACTCCATGGGTCTGAAGGAGAGAAAGAGACAAAGAATAGATCTAGAAGGAACTGGGGGAGAGACGCACTGAGCTGAACAAAAGAAATCCAATGACAGAGAGGGAGGACTGATGACCAAAGGGGTTAAGACTGGGCTGGTTTAACCCCCAGAAACAGCTTACCTGACAAGGTTTAGCTCTTGAATCCCAGACTGATGCTTGGGAATCCAGCATGGGACTGATCAAGACCCCCTGAATTCGGGTGTCAGTGAGGAGGCCTAGGTAATCTATTGAGCCTTGGGTAGTAGATCAGTATTTATCGTGGGTATACAAAAGGACTTTGGACTCCCATTCAACAATGAGAGATGCATTCTCACCCTGAACTCTTGGCGGAGGCTCTAGGCCCTGCTATGGAAGAAATGACAGACCATGGACACCCCCATGGAGG
This sequence comes from Mesocricetus auratus, assembly GCF_017639785.1. NCBI lineage: Eukaryota > Metazoa > Chordata > Mammalia > Rodentia > Cricetidae > Mesocricetus > Mesocricetus auratus. The sequence continues at coordinate 28,149,244 of NW_024429194.1, forward strand.
GCCTCACCCTCCCTGGGGAAATGAGGGGATATTGGGGAGGTTGGTGGGAGGGCATGGGAGGAGAGGAGGAAAATTGAGAGGGACCTGGAATTGACATGTGGAGCAACCTTGTTTCTAATTTAAATTTAAAAATAAAACATATATAAAAACACATGATCAAAATACATTGCATGAAATTGTCAAATAATTCATAAAAACATTTTTTACTTTTTAAAATGTAGATGTTAGCTGGACATGGTAAGGACTGCAGATCTCTATGAGTTGGAAGCTACCGTAACGAATCAGGGATACATAGTGATGCCCTGTCCCGTGTGTGTGTGTGTGTGTGTGTGTGTGTATTCTGAGAATTGTAGAAAATATATACATTTCACCATTTTTCAAAAGAATTAAAGGCTTCTTGAAATATTCTGAGAAGGAATAATCTCATGCCTTCTGTGGGACAGTGTAGGTGTCATGTGAAGAAATAAACACGATGAGTTTTAAAAACATTTTTAAAAATAATGAAGCTGCTGCTTCTGCTGATGCCTTTTATCTATGAGACATAAAACATAGTATCTAGCAGTGTCTTCTCTCAGTCCTCATGAGGCAGGAATGTATCACCTGTGTTTTACAGTTGGATAAACAGGAACTCAATCAAGTTTAAAATCACATGATGGGAGAGCTAGAAGGAAAGCCCAGAAGATAAAATTCCCAGTTAGTAGCCAAAATCATTAGTTTTGCTCTAAATACGTTGCTCTCCTTGGCTTCAATGAACTGTGACCCTAGACAGTGGGAAGAAAAAGGAGGGAGGGAGACCTGAGGAAAGAAGGATGGTAAAGAAGACAGATGGAGGTCGGTTGTACACTTCATTTTATATGTGTGTCCAGTGTGGAATAGACTGGTGAGTCTACCAGGTATTGCTTTAGAAGATGAGCTGTAAGCATCACAAACACACACTTAAACACATTCTTTTCATCTTGCCCTCCTCACTTCTCCACTCCCATCCCCAAAGGGAGCATTAATTTGATCATCTTAATACTTAAACAAATTATTTAAATTGTTTGCACTCAATTTACTTATGTGTTATAGTTAGCAATTATTGTAACTCCTACTACATAGTACTAGTAAAGCAGTTTAAAGAAAGGTTTTCATGACGGGCGTTGCTGGCCCATGCCTTTAATCCCAGTACTCGGGAGGCAGAGGCAGGTGGATCTCTGTGAGTTCAAAGCCAACCTGGTCTACAGAGCAAGTTCCAGGACAGCCTCCGAAACAATAAAGAGAACCCCTGCCTCAAAAAACCAAAAAAGAGAAAGGTTTTCACACACAAAGGGTGACAACTTTGCCACTGTATAGTCCTGTACAACTATGTGTAATAAAGACTGGTGGCTTTGTTGCCCTTGTCCTATATTGCAAGAGATTTCTCTGTCAGTTCTGGAATCACAATAGAGCTTTTCAAAGCAGGCATTACTCATTCAAAAGGTATCATGTAAAAGATGAAAAATTCTAAGTCACAATTGAGAATCATTTCTTCTGGAAAGCCTATAGGTCTCAACAAACCTACTTGATGGGAAGTTTTCATCAAATCCCAGAAAGGATGGCTAACATTAGAACTAAAAAAGTGCAGAGCTCTCACTCCCAAGGCAGATGAGCTTAGTAACAGGCCAACCCTGAACTGTCTCTCCTTTGCAATACCCTGGAGACTCTGGCCGGTGGCCTCTGTGCAAAGATCTTTCACCTTCTCCACTCTCTGCTTCTCTAACCCAGGCAATTTCTATGTTGTAATTCTCATTATAAATATTTGAAAAGATTATTTTGCATTACCTTAGTCCTATCCTTTTGTGCTGCTGTCAAATGTGGCCCTCATGAAGACCTTGGTCCAATGTTTTGGTTCTTTGCATCATTTGAAAAATCCAGACTACCTACTAAGGAGTGGCTTGTAAATTAATGTGTGAGATGGGTTCTAATTGGTCTTATTAATAAAAGCCCACAGACATATATCGGGGCAAATGCTGAAATATCAGAGAGAGGAAAGAGCAGCCACAGCCAACTCTTACCTTGCTAATCCTCAGCATAAAAAGACTGAGTTTCTGTCTCCTCTAGCTTTAAATTCCTCTCTCCACCCAGCCACATCACTTCCTGACTGTCTACACGGACCTCCAGACCTTTGTGGTTAACTAGCGGCTAGCTTTGCCCTTTGATCTTCTGAACAGCTTTATTTGTTAGAGTACAAACAAGATATTAACCCACTAAATAGTGTACTTGCTACCAAGAAATAGTGAGGTACATACATCAGTCTGTCCTTCAATCAGCTCACAAGTCAGTGGAAGAGACCCGAATTACTTGGGAATGTTAAAGAAAAATAATAAGAATGTTTTAAAAAATCTATGTACAATACTGGATTGGTCAGAAGAAATATGTTTGAATTTGGCTTTTTTGGAGAAGGGAGGGAGGGGGAATTGTGATTGATATATAAAACAAGATTGTTTTAAAAAGAATAAAAATAAATATAAAACAGAAAAATGGGAATTTGTTTTCAAAATAGAGACTGATGAGAAAGGAATTTCAGATAGAGTAGTCAGTGTAGACAAAGTGAGATCTGGAAGTCAAACTGCAAAGAAATCATCTCATCTGATTAGAAGCAGAAGCAGAGGCAGGAATGATGAGAGCCAAGGGGTTGGGCCCTGCCATGTTCTTTTCTAAGCTATTCAACCATGTGAGGAAGAAGAAACCAATATAAATGATGCATTCAGGTGTGTTTGCTATCCCAATGTAGTACCCATTTACCCTAACAAATGTTGCAATAAAAGGTATCAATCAGATGCTAATGACTCTTCCAGTAATCATAAAGTGTGTAACACAGATTGCAAAAGCAATATACAAAGTGTATTCTTGTATCACAAGTTAAAATATTTGATTACCTGAAAATTATGCTTTATAAATGACTGTTGGAAGTAAATTAGTCTATGTAATTGATTCCTTAATGTAAATGTTATATTAACAGGGGTACCTTTCTTACAAGTAGAAAAAATGAATGGTGATTTTTCCCAATGAGAATGCATAGTAACCAGTAAACTCCATAAGATTCAGTTCAGAAAGAAAAAAGAGTTTACACACAGTATTTAGGTCTTAAATTCACAAGAATTTACCCAAACCATAAAGACTGATGACTTTCTAAAGGAGATATTCAGGCCATAGGTGGCCCATTTCTCTTCATGACTTTTTAATGTCTGGCCCAGAATCTGTGTTTCAGTTGTCATAGAAATCAGCCAATGATGAAAGATTAATCATGAGATTAACTTTGTTGATTTTATGATATTCCTGTTAACAAAACCCGTTACAAAATAGGGCTCTTGGACTATAACATATAGAAAGAAGTGAATGTGGGTTGAATGATGTCAGTCATGGACTGCTGAGGGAAGGTGTGCCCTGTCTTCCCAATCTGATGTGTTCTTATGATGAGGAAATACTTTGACACAAATACATACACCAGAACCCATATGTTTGCATATGAACACATTGATCCCCATGAATTGGTCAAATTGGAGATAGATATCCTATTGGAATTACACACATGCTTCATTTCTTGTGGATATCCAAATCTATGAGAATTCTATCCTAGCCAACTATATTGTGATTATCATTTATTTTGGTTTTCTATGTTGTCTTTGTCCATTTATGAGCATAATCATATTTTTTGTTATAATGTTTAATCAATTGGAAAAAAATCAATGTTTTAAAGTTAGGCAAGCACAACTTTCTCTTACTTGATTACTAAGCATGGTCACTATTTAAGGACTACCCATCACTTATATACCTGTGGATATTTATATGCTCTTTCCAAAAAACTGTTACCCACCCTCACTGTGGACTTTGAACCTGAAGGAATTATCTTTTTTCTAACCAAAAGAAAATATTGCCTGGTCTATAAGTCAATGCAGCATTGTCAGAGAGTTAATGCTCCTGAAAGCAGATTTAACCAGTGGCAAGGAAAGAACTAGTGTAGAAAACTCTGTATCTATTGACTCTTGCTTAATATGACCCTTTAGTGTTATTTATTCTGATTGTCTGATTCCTTCTGAGACTTGTACTCCAATTGCCATTGTGGAGGCTAATTTAATGGCATGCACTGGTTTTCTGCACTTTCTTCTCTCAGTTCATCCTTACTGATGTTTCTCAATGCCCTCCACCCTCTCTACTCAAATCTCAGTCTTCAGGTTTGCTTCTGGAACAATCTAGAACAAGTATGTCTGTCTAAAAATGTCCTGTCTGCTTTCACTATATTTATGTCTGTCCAGATTGTGTTTTCTTAAGAACCTTCAGGGTTAAACAATTCACAATTATCTGAGTTGAATTCATTAATTCAGACACCTGAAATACTTGAGGCAACATTCTTCCCAGCCCGCCTAGGTTGATGACTGGGTTTTACAATCCAGTCACTATAAAATAAGCACTTTACTCTCGAAAGAAATTGTTGGTGGCAGTTATCATATTGAGTCATAAAGGATCTAAATAAACTCAACTGACTATGTATGATGTCATTGTGTAGCTTTTGTTATATATTAACATTTATAACGTTCACCTTTTTCACTGGTGGGGAAAATAACACCTGGCAAAAGCAAATTCAGAAGGGAAGGGTATGTTTTGGCTCACAATTACAACATACAGCATATCACCACAGGCAGAGATGTTATGGCAGAGTTCATGACAGCAGGAGGAACATATATCGGGGTTCCTCTTGTCGAGAAAGACTAGGAAGCAAAGAACAAGGTAAGCTGCTGCTCATCTCATTTCCTGCATACTTAATTGTTATCCATTCCTGGACCTCAGACCACATGACAGCATCCATATTCTGTGTGGGTCTTCCCTCCTCAGTTAACCCTTTGTAGAAACACCCTCAAAGACATGAAGAGAGCATTGAATCCCAGGTGATTTTAGATAGAGTCTAGTTAACAATGAAACTTATCCAACCCAATGAATTGCTTGTCACTGAAGCAGCCATTCTGGCTTTGACAGCTCTTAAACATCCTACATTCTGGTGATGGACTTTGAGTCAAAGGCTAATATCAGTAAGTCTAGAATTTAAAGATAGTGTATAAAAATTTTAAAGCTAGAATTCATTGTGATGATACCTTGTTTATACTCTAAAAATGAATGAAGTTCACCTGAAGATCAGAGGACAAAACTAGCCAGTAGTTAACCACAGAGGTCTGGAGGTCTGTACAGACAGACAGTAAGTGATATGGACGGGCTGAGAGAAGAATATAAGGTGGGAAGAGACCAAAACATGGCTCTTTCAGCTGAGAAGTTTGCAAGATAACAGCTGTGGCTTGTCCTTTTCTCCTTCTGATCTTTTAGTATTTGCCCCAATATCTGGCTGTGGGTTTTTATTATTAAGACCAATTAGGAAGAAACCTATTGCTAGGCTGACTTCCAAGAATCCACAAGAAGAACCCCATCTAAGATTCCTAACAATTGTAGAGAAGATTCCTGAACTGGCCTATTCCTGTAATCATATTGATGAATACCCCAACTATCATCATAGAGCCCTCATACAGTAATTGATGGAAACAAACTCAGAGATCCACTACCAAGAACCAGGTAAAACTCCAGGAATCCAGTTGATGACAAAGAGGAGGGAGCATATGAGCAAGGGAGGCCAAGATAATGATGGAGAAATCTACAGAGACAGCCGACCCAAGATCATGGAAAATCGTGAACTCAAGACTTACAACTGTGGAGACTCCAAGGGACTGAACTAGGACCTCTGTATATAGAAAGCATCTGTGAAGCTTGAACTATCAGAGGGGACAAGGAAGTAGGACCACAATACAAACCTGGTACATGAACTACCTTGTTGGAGCCCTTTCCCTATGATGGGATGTCATTCTCAGTCTTAATGCCTGGGAAAGGGGCCTTGCGCTGCCCCAATCTACTGTGCCAGACTATGTTGACTCCTCATGGGAGCCCTTACCTGTGAGAAGGAGTGGGGGTGGGCTGTGGGGGGAGGTAAGGGGATGGGAGGAGGCATGGGGTGGGTGGGAGGGACAACTGTAGTTGGAATATAAAATGAAATTTAAAAATTAAAAATGGAAGAGAGGAATTTTTTGAAAAAATCAATTAGAACTTGTGTTACAATGCATTACAAGTAGAAATTGGTGTCACAATCATATATAAACACACTAGAAAATGTGAAATGCTATTCCCCACATAATCCATATTGCACCTGGGTGCAGGAATTGAGTGATGTTAGAAATAATAGCAAGTGAAACCTTAGGATTAACCAAAAATTAAAGAATAATATTCAAAAATTTGAAATAAACAAAGCACACACTCATGAACACACATGTATACATATGGAGCATAAGATAAAGACTTGACCTGGAAATTTGTAAGATCTTTGATTTCTCACCTGGCTAAACTTAATTGAAAGTAAACCTTTACCATCAGAAAATTTCAAAGGAAACAGGTGTGGTAGAGGATTAAAACCATACATTGTGTGAATTTATTTAAGATGTGGGAGCTTAACATCCAATATACAATCTTAATATACTTCACTATTTGGCTAATATGTTTCTTTCCTTAGGTGTATACCTAAGGAAATTGTTCTTTGAGATCAAATAGAGAGTGTTTCTATCAACACTATGAACTCTAAATTTTAAAATGCTTACTACGTGGTGTCTCAGATATTTGCACATGCTATTTCAAGTACTTGCATCTCTGTAAGTATATCATTATTGTGTTCTTCAATGAAATTAAACAATGTGTCCCAACAGAAAAGACTTGTATGACAAAGCCATGTATGTGATACATTTCTATTTAGTGATTCAGGAATACAGAATATATCATCCTTCAAAGACTAACTGTGCATTGTGTACACTTGATCATGTGATAAGTATAACATGTCCCCAACATTTAACAAGAGTAAAACAGGATTCTTACCACAGACAGATGACACCACCTCTCTCAGTAAATAGCCATCTTCACTCACTAGTCACTGGGAAGCTATCTTACGTTCATCTTTCTTTGGTGACTCTCTTTTTCTGTACAGTATGCTTTTGGAAAGCTACATCTACCTCCAGTTAAGCAGGACAAGATGACACTATATAAACCAACAAAATGAATAAAAGCATGATTTAGGAAAAAAGAAAATGGAAAGAGATTAGAGTCTTTGGATTTGGTCTTCTCACTTTGAGCAACATGGTCACCTTCACAGTAAAGTTTTTCTTTTTTTTTCAGGTTGTCTTTGTGTATTTAGGAATATACATGAATTTTCATATATTTAGGCAACATCAATTAATGAAAAAAGAGGTCATGAATTTGAAAGAGATCAAGGAGGGTTACAGATGAGGTTCTGGAAAGAAGGAAGGGAAGTGGAAAATAATGTAACTATATCATACTCTTAAAAATTGAATACCTTTTTTTTAGAGAAGAAATACTCAGGTCCAATTTGAAATCAAACCTTTGATTGATGTTGAAATTCTTTCCCCTCATACCCTTTTAAAGGTTTGCTCCCATGATTCTATTTGGGGGGGGGTAATTTAAATTAGAAACAAACTTGTTTCACCTGTCAATCCCAGTACCCTATCCATCCCTTCATCCTATGTCTCCCACCAACCCCACAAACTCCCCTCCCGAACCCCTCTTCACTCTCCAGAGAGGATGAGGCCCTTCATGGGGATCTCCAAAGTCTGTCATATCATCCAGGGAAGGGTATAGGCCCTCTCCAATGTGTTCAGGCTAAGAGAGCTTCCCTCCATGGGGAATGGGCTCCCAAAGTCCATTCAGGTACCAGGGATAAATTCTTATCTACTACGCAAGGCCCCATAGATTGCCGAGGCCTCCTCACTGACACCCAAATTTAGGGAGTCTGACTTGGTCCCAAGATGGCCTCTCAGCCATAAGTTTGGGGTCTATGAGCTCCTCCTTAGATAAAGGAGGGGGAGAAGAGGAGGGAAGAGAAGAACATGGGGGGAGCAGGAAGGTTGAGTTGGGGGAGGAAGAGAGGAGAGCAGAATGAGAGGTACCATAATAGAAGGATTCATAATAGGTTTGAGGAGAGATCTGGCTGTTGGGGAAGTCCTGTTATTTGCCTGTTATTTGTCAATAAAGCACTGTCTGGCCTATAGGGAATCTAGATAGGAGGGACTAGGAGTCCAGGAGGACTCTGGGAAGGAGAAACACAAGAGAGTCAACATGTAACGCCATGGGGTAGGAGCCCGGAACTATTCTCCGGTAAGAGACATACTTAGATTAACAATTATGGGGTAATTACTTAAAGCAGAGATAGCCAGTAAGAGACAAACAAGGCCAACAGCTTCATAATTAATACAGCATCTTGTGTGTTTATTTGGGGACTACAAGGTGGCAGAGCCCAGGCAACTGGCGGGGATAAACCAAAGTGGCTAGCAAGGAAAAGCTTCTCTTAACAGAATGGTTGTCAGGAGTGGGATTGAATTTCCATGCAAAACAACAAAAGATTTAAAGGAATTTTAGAAACAGAAGAACGGAGAGAAGCACAGATTTTTGGTAGCAGCATTTTTCTCAGGTGTGCTCTGTTTTGCTAGCCACAAGCCGAGATTCACGTGGCTCGCTTACCGGAGTCTTCCTGACTTGGCATAAAAAGAAAAAAAAACCCAACAAGGTTCTTTTAAGAGACTCTGCTAATGATTGAAAGGTGTGTATGTACAGCTGGAAGTGGCAGATTTTGCTGGATGTCAGCATGGATTGAGGCGGTAAGCTGGAATCACGCTTATGCCCGCCATCTTGACGAAAAACTGGCAGATAAAACAGCCGAGGTTTTAACAGATAAGACACGTGGCCAGAAAAACGTAAAGATTTACAGAAAAGTCAGACTTGGCCGAACAAACCTCTAAAGGTTTACAGTGTGTTTAAAAATATACGTGAGATTGAGAGAGAAAATGAAAGGCAAAGTGGTAAATAAATACAAAAGCCGGCGTTGTGGTGGTGCACGCCGCTAGGATTTACTGCAGAGGCAGAGGCAGAGGCAGGCAGATTTCCAAAGAGAAACCCGGTCTCAGAGAAAAATAAATAAAAGTAAAGAAATAAAATAATAGATAAATAAATAAGCCACATAAAAATGGAAAATACACAGAGAGTCTGGATACTATACGCTATTGTGTTTTTCAGTTTTTTTGCTTGCTCAGGAAGAAACTGCTACTAAAGTACACTTGATTATAAATGCTGCTAAATTAATCCAACTTCTATTTTTTGAAAATGCCTTGACTTCAAAATTTAAGTATAAGGATATGTTACTTGGAAAAGGAGATTTTGCTTATGTTTCTACAGAAAATGAAAAGTTGAGGATTCCTTCCAGGCTTCTGTGGTTTGATGAACCAAGACCCCTGGAAGCAGTGGGCCAGATGTTCCAACAATTGAGACAACTAAGATGATGCAGCCTTACAGACCACGAAAATAAGGACTTATACAGGTTTCTGAGTTTTGTCATGATCCCCATGGTATGAACAGCGCCGCCTTCCAGCACTAAGCAGTTTGGAATGAGCGACATCCTAATTCCCATCTTGTTTATAAATCTTTGTTTTCATTTAAATGGGGTTATTTATAATTGGCTAATGATCACAGCCAATATTTTTTAATGGTAAAAAAGGGAATTATGGTATGGGTATTGTTTTTCATTTATTGATACAAATTCAAGGTCAATTTTGTGATGCTTATATTCTCCTCTTGATTAAGTATTGTGCTTATACTGATCTTTTAAAACATAATACATAATTGCATACAGACTATAGATAGTTAATGATAATAGAATTTATAGTTAGGTAAGTTAGGTTTTTCTAGATATATAGAGATGTATTTGAGGCAGACAAATAGTCTTCAAACCTTTCAAAGACCTTCAGAAAATGGCATTTAAAATGGTTTAGGGTTTTTCTTGACAATGAGAAATGTCTGCTCCTGGCAGCACCAATTATGTCTGAGAGGAAGATGGGCATCGAAGAATCTTGTTTTGGAGTTTGCTTTCAACATGGCAAGGTTAGCCATTTGGGCAAGAAACTGCTCTTGCCTAGACTGACTGTTGCTGTATAAACTGGACATGCAGGACCCACAGAAAAGTGACTGCTAAACTCAGTCTTACAGGGTTCCTGCTTCAAGGAAGTGTCTACCAGACTTTCTACAGGACAGAGAAATGACTGACAGACTGCCAATGCAGATGGACAGTTTGAAATTTCCTGCTTTGCTGAGAAATCTTCTGGACACATTGTGGCCTATGGGCTGAAGATGGATGCCCCAACGTTACAGAGGAACTTCAGGTGATTGTCCAGGCAGTAAGATGTCTCTGTCAATCCTAGTGTTTATATATTATCCTTCTGTGGTCTTTGATGGAGTTGAAGACAGATAGTTATAATTATAGTTTTCCTTAGTTATGATAAAAGATAAGCTACATATAGAACTTTAGACTCACAAGGATGGGATGATGATATGTTCTTTAAATCTTGCTGAATGTTGATAGACAAAATATTGTAACTGTATTCTTACTTGTTAACTGTTTTGTTATATATGATTTGACTATGTTAAAGTTAAGACCTTTCTTTTTGTTTAAACAGAAAAGAGGAGATATTGGGGAAGTCCTGTTATTTGCCTGTTATTTGTCAATAAAGCACTGTCTGGCCTATAGGGAATCTAGATAGGAGGGACTAGGAGTCCAGGAGGACTCTGGGAAGGAGAAACACAAGAGAGTCAACATGTAACGCCATGGGGTAGGAGCCCAGAACTATTCTCCGGTAAGAGACATACTTAGATTAACAATTATGGGGTAATTACTTAAAGCAGAGATGGCCAGTAAGAGACAAGCAAGGCCAACAGCTTCATAACTAATATAGCCTCCTGTGTGTTTATTTGGGACTGATGCGGCTCTAGAACCAGGCTGGCGGGAAGGCTTCTCTCAAGTAAAAGGTTTCCCTTAACATCTGGCACTAGTGAAACTTCCAGAGATCTACAAGGATGACACCAACTGGCAATCTAAGCAATAGTGGAGAGGCTAACCTAAATGCCCTTCCCCAATAATAAGATTGAGGACTATCTTGTATGCCATCCTAGAGCCTTCATCCAGTGGCTGATGGAAGCAGAGGCAGCTAAACACTGAACTAAACTCCTGGAAACCAGTTGCAGAGAGGGAGGAGTGATGAGCAAATGGGTCAAGACCGGGAGGGTGAGACCTGCAGAAACAGTAAAGTTGTTCTTAGTTGTATGTTTGAAGTGCCTCCTCTTCTCATTGCCCCTTCTACTCAACTGCAAAAGATGTTAAAGGCAATATGTCTTCCTCTTGACACTCTTCACACTGTGCACAAATTAAGTTAGTGTTCTGTACATCATTCTTTACTATGAAAATAGTAAGCTTAGGAACTAGTCATGCATTCCATGAACTTTATAAATTAAATTATTTGCAAGTGATATTATGCCCAGCTCCACATCATCTAATAACTGAGTTGTTTATAGTGCTGAAGACTGGAAATGACACTAAAAGCACACAGTGATTTAAGAGAATAGCTTGATTCATGTACAAGCAATGGTTGGAGACCAAAGAACACTTGGAACATCTTCACATTCTGTGGTAGAATATTATTTTAAAACGTGTGATTTTTGTATATGCTGCATTTATTTAACTCTGCGAAACTGTGTTATTGTGCCTGTCTAAAACACCTGGTGGTCCTAGTAAAGACCTGAACAGCCAATAGTGAGAAGGGAACAAGGACAGGCAGGCTGGTAAGCAGAGAGTATAAATAGAAGGAGAAATGAGGAAGCAAGGAGCAAGAGAATGAGGAGAGGGGGACGTCAGGGTCAGCAACAGCCACCCGTCCAGCCGTGGAGTAAGAATAAAAGTAAGATTTACAGAAGAGAAAAACAGTCCACATGAAAAAGGAAGACAAGTTAATTTAAGTTTAAAAAAATGCTGGCTATCAGCAAGACAAGCTAAGTTCAAGCATTCATAACTAAGAACAGAATAAACCATCATGTGTGATTTATTTGGGATCAGGGTGTCGCCCCCCACAAAAGAAGAAATGAGTAAACCAAAACACAACAACCTTCCCCACTGCCCTACAAACCTAAGGCAAGTAGTTTTAAATTAAACTAATGTGTGTCCACTCATCCATGACTTTATAATGAGCCAACAATTAACCCATGGGTTTTTAGCCCTGTCATGGAAAGTCTATCCACCCCCTCCCCAGTTTTAATACAAAGCAGGAATACTGACATGGGCTGCAGTGACTAATGGAAAGATAATAGCAGAATTACAAGCATAATCTCCCCGGGTATAACCTGGGCTGTGAAGGACAAAGGTACCTTGGAAATAATGCAGTATTTCCTAAACTCTCTGAAGGTGTCAATCAATGTCCTTGCTTTATTCTACCATCTTCAGGTTGATTGAAGAAACAACATCTGGTCTTTGTCCAGGCTTATTGTAATGAATAACCCTTTCACTCTATCACACCTTTGGCATCCAAAGGACCAAGTCTAAGACCGACCTTAGGTAAATATCAGAATTAGTCATTAGTCTTTTTCTCTCTTCAAGCCCCCTGATTTTGAGCCTCATCCACATTTATTTCAAATTTAAGAAGAAAGTTCATTGCTACTTCCTCCCGCCTTTTCTGATGAATCAGAAACCACAAGAATGCTTTCATTCTTTCAACATTTATTAATATTAGCCCTTCCAGGTTCACAAACCATTCTCTGCTCTCCCTAAAAGGAAAAAACTGGTAACATTCATCACATTTCAATAGTCTGATGTCAAAAATGACAAGTATCTAGTGAATGGAACTGTCCCAAGGTGTGTCATGGATGTTTCATGAAGAACACAAAATTTCCCTTACTGTAAACTAGCTTAATCCTAAAATATCTGAAGGCAAGTCAAAAATGAGAATAGAGGGATGAATGGCAAAATAGAGTTGTCCACTTTGTACAAAAGACACCCAACATTCCACAAGGAACTAGGGTCTTCAAACATGAAAGTTTTTCAAAGAGGTTTTGGTTTGAATATTGGTGTGAAGGAAGTAACTAAATGAATAAAGTGTAAGATACTGAAGACAGAAGGTAAAGTCTATTTAATGGGACAATGTATGATAGAGCATGGTAGGTATCTGGCATCAGAACTAACACTATATCTGAGATCATCAGGAGGACAGGAGCAAAGAAGAGGAACCAACAAAGACTTAGTTTTACTGACAAGACTAAAGAATTGATTTACCATGTACAGCACCCAGGGGAAGCAAGAACATCAGCATTGTGTGGTGGAAGGATGTGGGTGGGAAGCAGAGAGATAAGTGAAGCTGTTGCACAATCATTTGAAAATGACATCAGATTAAAGAATGGGGGAAGTATGTAGAGTCTGGCATATTTAGAAGTTGGTGATTGACTGGAAATTGAATCATTAAGAAGAGAAAGTCTAGATGGAGGAAAACATTTAAGATTCTTACTTGGATAGGTAGTCAGTCACTTCTTAAAAGGAAGCAGAAGGAATGGGAAGGAAAAGACATCACCAGAGGAAAAAAATGTGAGTTCAGTTGAACTTTGGGAAATAAAATCATGTAAGTTATCAAAAATGCTAAGTAGATCATTCCCATTATAAAAAAGGGTGTTTTCTGGTGTTATAATCTCTATAAAATGAACAAATGAAGAGAGAGGATGGGATCTATGAATGGAAAAGGAAGGCAAATATATAACCAGCACATCATGGTAGTCATGGAAGTTCAATGTTTCAGAGGGGAATATGTGTCAAAGGACTGTATTTAATTAAGAGGTGCAGATTAGAGGAATGTATTAGTCAAGGTTCTCTAGAGGAACAGAATTTATAGAGTATGCAAACACAAACATAAAATATACACAGATTGTGGTACAGCTAGTCTAACAATGGTTGGGGGGTGGGAGTGAGGAGGAACTGGGATTGATATGTAAAATAAGGTTGTTTCTAATTTAAATAAAATTTATATACAAAAACCATGTAAATTCAAAGAATTCAATAGTTGTTCAGTCTGTGAGGCTGGATTGCTCAGCTAGACTTCCTAGAATCCCAAAGAAATAGGCTCTGATGTCAGGGAAGGAACAGACTAGCTAGTGCAAGAGCAGAGAGAGAGAGAGAGAGAGAGAGAGAGAGAGAGAGAGAGAGAGAGAGAGAGAGAGAGAGAGAGAGAGAGAGAGAGACCTTCCATTTTTTACCCTAGGGTTTTAGACATTGGTTGTGTCTATTGTTTAAAAGTAAGTTCACTTTTCTTTATAAATATATAGTATCATTAAGGCAAATATTTATGAATTACTGGAAAATGGGTCCTCTGACCAGTTTTGTCCATGTCCTTTATTTGGACTGCTAGCAGAATGTGTGCTCTAGATTAAAGGTGGATTTCTCACCTCAAAGATTCCGATTAGACAGCTGGGTGGTGATGGATCATACCTTTAATCCCAACACTAGGGAGGCAGAAGTGAATTTCTGTAAATTCCAGGCTAGCCTTCAAATTCCAGGACAGCCAGGGCTGTTATAAAAAAGAAACCCTGTTTCAAAATACAAATGTGGTTTTCCCACTTCACGTGATTTAATTAAGAATATCTCTCACAGGTGTGTTCAGTCAGTCATGTGGGTTTTAGTTAATTTCATATGTAGTCAAATTGATAACCATAAATAGCCAATAAAAGACAGTCATGAATGTTGAATATGGGAAAGCATCTGGAAATAAGTGACAACAATCCAAGAGAAAGTAGGTGGTAGACATGTGAGTAGATTTGGGTATAAATAAGCATAAAAAATAGAAAACAAAGAATGAAGAAATGATTCAAAGGGGGAAACCTCTGCCATATGTAAGTAATATACTTTCAAATCTTCACTGTAAGTAATATATGACATTTGGAATTATATCTACGCAAAAGAGATTTTATATTCTTGCTTCAATTTGTTTGAATTTTGTTTAATAAAATGTGATCAGAGATCCAATCTGAAGGGAGCAGTTATAACTATGGAGAGGAATCCAAGGACGAAGGAGGTTCTATGGTAACCATGGACAGTGACAGATGGGCACAGTTTTAAAAATATTGGAAAGTATAACCTGTGATTGGAAGGTAGGAAGTGAAATGAATATCAGTAAAGAAGAAATGTTGGAATAATCTGGTCAAAAGACTATGCCCTCCTCCAAAGTCTCCACTTTCTTCACAAGGTTTTCAGTACATGCTATGGTGGTGGGACATCATTGTGAGCATAGAGAGAAACCGAAGGACTCAATGGCCACTCAGTGATGACCCGATAGATTTGAAGCCAACGTTGACCAGTAGCATTGAGAGAGCTATTAGAACTTTGTGTTTTGAGACCTATCACTTTGCTCATTTGAGTTCTTATTTGCAAAAAACAAATCCTGCAGACGAAGGTGAATGGTGCATTGAATTGAGAGATGAAATACTATTGGGTAAAAAGATGATGACAGAGACTCTAGGGGCATATCCATGTCATTGTACTACACTTCTAGACAGGGAAGTAGAAGAAAAGGCCATAAATAGCCACTTTTAGTGATTCAAAAATGGAGGATTAATTTAGTAGGCAGCAGCTCATAATTCCACCTAGACTTATTCATGAACCCCAATTTTAAACCCTTTCAACTATCTCGTAATGGCTTTCAAGAAAAAGCAAGATTCAATGCGAGCGTTCATACCAAGTACTCAATACTCTGTCTATATTTTTACAGAGGGACATATAAACCTGGATTGTCCTAATCAATTCAGGGTTCTATATCAATTTACCATTGACAATATGGCTTACAAATAGCACAAGTTTGTTTTGCAGGGTTCACCATGGTCAGATTTATTAACAATCCTCTTCTGGATTGTCAAATTCTAATTTCATTCTTATGTTGAGGACAAGGGACTAAAAATCTCTCCAAGATCCTTTTGATAAATCACCAATTTTATTCATTCAGTTTCTCAAAGTTCCCTTCTCCATATGTAATCAGATTATGGGGTTAAAAATTAAACATATTGTGGCTGTCCTGGAACTAGCTATTGTAGACCAAGATGGTCTCGAACTCAGAGATCTGTCTGCCTCTGCCTCCTGAGTGCTGGGATTAAAGGCATGTGCCACCACCTGGCTAAACATATGAATGTAAAGAGTGGAAACCACAAACATTCTGTTGAAAATGAGCAATTTAGAATGGCTGCGAGCCGTAGGGAAGAGTGGAGTCTTACACTTTTCTTCCTGGTGCTGTGATAAAAATATCCCGACAGAGCACCTTATGGGAGAGTGAGTTTTACTCTGCTCAAAGTTTAAGGCTACAGTCCATCATGGAAGGAAGTAAGAAAGAAGGAGCTTGAAGCCAAGGGTTGCATCCCATCCACAGTAGAAAACAGAGAAGCTACTACTCAGCTCCCCTTCTACATTTATACAGTTCGGGATCCCAGCCAGGGAATGACCCCATCCACAGTGAATGAACCTTCACAACTCAATGAATGTCATCAAATAATCCATCCAGGGCATTTCCACATTCCCTGTCACAGATTATTCCAGATTTTGTCAAGTTAAAAATCAACCCTAGCCATTCACAAATGGTCACATCTGACCTTTGAGATATAGAAAATGATGACAAGTTTCTGGATGTGTTTGTTTAGCTTGCTAGTTGTCAGATCCTGAAACTAAGGCAAGAAGAGAAAACCACAGAAGGACTATTGTAGGCTATTGCAGTATATGTTTCCTCATCACAAATGCTGAATTTTCCTAAATAAAGGAAAGGAATTTATCCATCTCTCCAAATTTTGAATTAAATGGATTTATTAGAAATATATAAATGCCACCTAGGAGAAACAACAGAGAAAGTAACACCAGAAACCTCAAGAGAAGAAAACTAAGAGCCCTTTCTGATTCCCCCAGACTTAAGTGAAATAAAATCAGCAGTAACTTATTGCTAACAGTACCATGCTAGATGTTGAGGTGGTAAGGGATGTTTAATAATGAACCATTTAATCCTTTATATGAAATATTACCTTTCCTCATCTTGTAAAACAAGTTGAGCATTTAAAAATTAAAGCTTTATCGGGAAAATGAAGAAGGCTTTTCTTAAAAATTTTTGCCCTGTGGATAACCTCAGTAAATGCTTGCTCATTTGAAGGTTGCTAGGAAGTTGCTAGGGGATAGTGTACATGGAAATTTAAGTTTGACTTTAACTGTGATGATCCAGCATGCAAGGAAAAAATACTTTTTTTCTCCAGGAGGCAGCAATCTCTGAGCTTTCATTCCTGTCTTCATTTCAGTGTCTGCTTCTACAAAGTGTTCAATAAATAGATGTCACATGGAAAAGAATCTCTGTGACTACCCCTTGTTCAGGACGATTCATATTAGATTTTATTAATTATCAATTAATCAGCTTTAATTTTTATTTGATTATGGTGCCTCTAACTTGGTTGTGATTAATCTCCTTCCATTTCCTGCCTTCAGGTAAAAAGGCAAGAAAATCCTGAGCAGGGAAGGAGAAAGAAGACAGCTACTGTTGAGATGGGCAAAAATATTTAAAGTCCCCCTCAAATGACTGCCTGAAGCCCATTATCTTGTTTTTGTCTAGCTAGTAGGCTGCCCTTGTAGGAGTGCTTTGTACACTATTTTCAAGTGGCTGTTCATATAAAGGCAATTCCCAGTAAACACTATTTGTTCACACAAGAGTATGAAAACATCCTTCTTTTGTCATTTTTTCCATTTTTTATTTTTTGATTTCAATTTACATTCCACTGACTTTCCTGGAATTCACTCTGAAGACCAGGCTGATGTCAAACTCAGATGCTCCTGTCTCTGCCTCCGGAGTGCATGGATGACAGAAGTGCACCACCAGTACCTGGCATATACATTAAAATGTCTGAGTTAAGCACTGAGGCAAAAACTTAACATAGACACATTTTAAAATGATTTTAATAGTTCCGTTATAGAATTTGACAATAAAGATAAATCTTACCCGCCAATGTTACCCACCGTGAAATTCTAGGGAAATTATGAAATTGAATCTCCCAAAGCTGGTTTAAATGTATATGAATATCTGATGACACTCTGGAGAAAGGAAGATGCTAAACAGAAAATTATCAGAAAAAATGATGAAAAATAGATGCATTACTTTTGAAACCTTTCATTTAGATTTGTAAATAAATGATTGAGCACTAATTTTATAATCAATTTGCTTGAAAATATGAAAATTCATAATCTAATAAGCAAAAGAAGCATTGGATTCCCCTGGAAATGGAGTTGCAGGCAGTTGTGCATTACCCTTTGGGTATTAGGAATTGAAAAGAGTCTTTTGCAAGAGTAGTAAGTGCTCTTAAACACTAAGCTATTTCACAAGGCCCAAGTTTCACTTACTGCTGGTTTAAAAAAAAATGAACTGTCTTGTGCTAAACACCTCAAGTCTCTTGCTGTATTTTCTCTGTCATGCAGTGAATTCTGAACATTTCTAAAGACCAACATCTGCACCTCTCTACCTATGGACCCCCTCTGGTCCACCTTATGGTGGGCTAGAAATGTCAGGAAATGCAAGTCTCCTCTTTCAACATCCAGTAGTCCAGGAACATCAGGAGTATGTAATCTAATCATACTTCTTGAGTCTTGTAGAAAGGCCACATCTGAATTTTTCAGTTACATGATGGTATCAGAGTCCCCAACCACATTCTGATAACCTATACAATAGGCATACCTATTCCCACCTCACCTCCCCACTCTTTTACTAGCATTCTAGGTTGTTTCCCATGTTCTAGTCCCAGGACAGCTCCTAGGAAACCAAGTTAATATATGTTAATAAAGCTTGTGTATGGGGGTGGAAGAGAACAAACCACTAGTGAAGAAATGATAAATAGAAGTCACCGCACTCATAACAAGGATATAAACATTAAAGTGAGAATTTGCTTTTTTATTCGTCAGATCACCCAAGTTCAAAAACAAATTCTTGGCATTATAAGGCCTTGTCAAGGGAATCATTCCACAGTCTGTTAATGAGACTACAAGTTGGTAAAACCATGTGAAAAGAAAAAGGTTCGGGTGTTCGGTAGAGGATATTGTTCTAAAATTTGTGTGTGCCCTTTGTTCATTGTCTCTCCTTTTACTACTGCTTTATCCACTCACTCATCCAATTAAATTAAGCTAATTAATACATTTTGATTTATAGCATACTCTGAACTACATATGCAGTCAGAGACTACAAACACCTAAATAGAAACAATCATTATAAGAGAAGACACTACGTGAGTGCAAGAATAAGGCTGATGATGGACTTCACTGGATTCACCTTCCATTCCCCTTCATTCATCCTTCAGCCCCTGAAGTCACAGTGTTCCACTACCCTGGCTCTAGTGCTCATAACTGTTTACGTCTTGACCTCTCCTTCCCTGGACCTATTAAGAATCTCTACTCATACTAAGTGATAAGATTGTATTTCTGGCTATAGCATGCCTATTTTCATCTTATTGCAAGATTAACTTGAGTCTTATGGTATTTTCAATGTCATTTCTCTTACCATCCAATGATAACTCATTCTCTTACATAAGACATTATCAGCCAAGCTACTGCTCTATGGAAAGAATACAGAGCTGTGTTCTGTGATTCAATGTCATGTGTCAACTGGGCTGTTTTACAGTTCATTTACTCAACAGATAAATGTAGCACTAGAGACACTACAATGAATTCTGGAGTCTGAAGATATGCTTAACATATGCAGAGGGTCTGAATCTTTACTTTTCTGCAAAAAATATATTGGAAATAATGAAAATCATCAATAAAAGTTAGGAATTCATAGTTTTGTTTTGGTGTGTGTGTGTGTGTGTGTGTGTGTGTGTGCCTTTTTCATACTAGCATCTTATCCTCTTGAATTTTTGCCCACAACAAATGATATCAACAATTAAAGACATGAAGTTTTCAACCTTCTTACCCACTAACTATGGGAATATTTAAAGGTATAAACCTTCTGGCGTCTTAAGAGCAGAAAAGAAATTGTCTTCCTCACTCCCAGAACCTGAAGTGATAGGCTCATTCATGGCAGCCACATAACCCAAGAATTCATTACTACTTGATGAACTGGCTACCTGCCAAGATGTTCTGGCGTCTACAGGAAAGTGCACAAATGACTCCAAACCACAATTTATAGATGTCACCACAGATGATAATCAAAGCTGCTGCTGAAGTTCAGGTCACAGGAATGCCAGAGGGTCATGTTGCAAAGTTAGGCTTGCATCTTGAGGGAAAGAAGCTTATTCTTCAGTCTGAAGGAACGTCACTTATTTCTGTGTCCTTATAAGAATAAAATGCAAATTTATTTAAATTTAAATTTATTGTGAGCTATTAAAAATTAAATTCACTTTTATTTATCTGTGTGCTCATCTGTCACTTTAACAGAACAGAAGCTATGCAGCAAACATATTGGTCTTCCTGATACAAACATGTTGAACTGGTCTCTGTGGGACTGTGATAGATTTGTGAGATCACACTTGAGGCTAAAGCAGTTCCTACTCTGGAAATCTATCATGTGCTCTTTGTTACTTAACCTTCACATGCCTGATGACTACATTTGATTTCATGTTACAATATTTGAAGCCCAGAGTACACATGTCTAGACTTTGCATTGGCTCATGACTGAACTACATAATTGGAGTGGTTTTCTTTAACCGGAAATGCTTTGAGAATACTTAATGTCATATGCCAAGTAAAATGGTTTTTTAGACTTTGGAGATATTAAGGTATGAAAGTCTTACATTTACTGCTACTTTGCCCACTCATTCATCAAATTAAATTAAACTAATTAATACGTTCTTGAGTTATAGCATACTCTGAGCTACATATGCAATCAAAGACTAGAAACACCCAAATACAGACTTTGTGTGTCCATATCACAAACAGGGATGCTCTCTCAGCCTGGACTCTTAGGCGAGTGCTTGGACCCTGCCCTGAGTGAAATGACAGACTGACAGACTCTAGATATCCTCTATGCGAAAGGAAGTGGCCATAGGGTGGGAGGCTGGGGGGAAGGTGGGGAGATGTGGGCAGAGGGGAGGGAGAGGAAACTGGGATTGACATGTGAAACAAACTATTTAAAATTAAAATAATAAAAAAGAAACACCCAAATAGAAACAATCATTATATGAGAAGATACTAGGTGAGTGCAAGAAGCAAGGCTGATGATGGACTTCAAGGAATTTTTTATTTTATTGTATTTATTCTTTTCAAGGTATTTTAACTGAACAATTTGTAACCCATGTTTACAATGTGCTTAAGGAAAAAGAAGCCTGAGATATGAAGTCCCATTTTCCAAATGGGACAGAGTAGGGTGAGGAATTTGCCAGAGATCAAAGCCTTTCTGGTAAAACATGACCTGGGATAAATATCCACTTTGTTTCTTCTTTGTGTTTTTTAATACAAATGACCTTCAAACAGATAACCTTCTACTCTCATAAATTTCTACTTGATATGAGTTATGAATATTTATTGGTTTTCCAGGTAGCGTTTTAGCAAATCAGCTCTAAGAGAGAGAGTTATTTACTTAACAGTAGAGAGAACTGCTGCATGAAATTTACCATGTTTATAATTATAGTCTGCATGTAATGAATTTGCCTTTATTATATGCCATTGGGTTGTTTATTAGAAATATTGTTTCAGGATAGCAATTCAATTAACTATATATACCATTTGTGATTTCTAAAGATTCCTCACTTTTAAGAATGAAGAACAGAGCCTTTTGTGGCTTTTAATATGACTTAAGGGAGAAACATTTGTTAAACGTTATTCTTTAGCACAAAAGGCCAATAATGATGTCAAGCACATCAACAATCGCATGAGTAGAAACTAACTGAGTCACCATCAAATCTGAAGCAGTATAAAGAGCTGTTTAGTCCCGAAATGGAAAATAGAATCTCTAAGGTGGAGTCTGTTATATGTATACCACGAAACAAGCTCCCTATTGACATGATCCCAACATGTGAACTACTTTTACATAACTGATATAAAAAAGATAATAATGGGAATGTAGCCTGCAGCTTTGGATCCACAGGTCCACCCCTTCACATGCTCCAGCAGTTCACAGATGAGGTGGGTGGTGGGACAGGCTAACACAAACCCTGGATCTGGGTCTGGAATGATCATCCAGCTAACTCTCCCTCATCTTCACCACAAGCGTGAGCTCTCAAGCACTGCCCCAGATAGCTTATCTACTGCAACAGGCAATAAGGAACAGGGCCAGCTCACCAGCATTCATGTCACCTGTGTTGCTACCAAGGGCTACAAGGAGGTCTGGGGTCTGGGCTGCCACCTATGGCCAAGTTAGTGTCTGTGAGCCATGCTTCTACCAAGGCCATACAGATCTGAGTGTCCTGCACTGCCACCCAGGGTCATAGTGTCATTGGTCCTGGGCTACTGTCAAGGACCACGTTTGTATCCACAGCCCTGCCACATCCTAGGTTTGGGTTGATATCCATGGCCCCTGTTGCCATGGAAGACAGTAAAGATAGGGCTGAAGAGTTGGCCCCACCTCTCATTGACTTCACACTAGCAAGAACTGGTCTTCCCTCTCACCAACTTCAGCATTCAGTAAAGCAGCCCCTGCACTACACCTGACCAGCACAGTAGACCTGACTATGTTGACAGTGGTGGAGGTGAGTCAGCCCTGAAGGAAGGAAAGTTGGAGAACTATCTCACTATCAGTCATGTAATGGCATGGGTGAGAGAAAGAGTTCCCTCTCAACCCTTGCCACCTACCACAGGCAAGAAAGCTGGTCCTGGGGTCATGAGAGTGGGAGAACTGATCCTGCCCCTCACCAACTGCAGCACTTAGGGGAGCAGGGCTTGCACCTCAATAGAATTGACCCTGTTGGAGGGGGGCACAGGTGATCCAGCCAGAACATGCATGTAGGAGATCTGGGGCCACCACTAATTTGCCATATGGTAGAGTGGGTGAAGGAGAGACGACCTCCCACCTCCCACACCCCTAGAAGCCTGTGGCAGGTGAGAGAGTTGTCCTTGAGATCATGAAGGACAATTCTTAAAATCCTTTGCCAATTATAAGGACCTTTTGTGGTTTAAACCAGACTTCTGAAGAAATGTCAGAGCAGTGTACCATGTTATAAATTTTCAACTTCTTTCCATCAGGGCATATTCCTCCCCATTACTTATGGCATCAATTTTAAATTAGTGAGGTGAATGCTGTGATTTAAATATGGAGAATGTTGGTACACTCTAGCAAATGGCACAACAGGTTCAAGGAGAAGGTATCACTCAGCAGTCTATGTTATCACTGAAGAGTGACATTGAAAACTGGGTGAGAATAAAGTAAGGCACCATGGGAAAAAAACACTTGGAGCAAAGCCAGACTGATGCCACAAATGAAGCACATGGTTTAGGACAAGTGAAGATTTGGAAGCAGGCCAAGAGTCAAGCAACAAGGAGTGTCAAAAGCAGGACCTGCTGTGGCATCAGAGCCTGGAGAAGATGTCAAGAATTCATGGGCCCCTGGTCTGTGAATTCAGCTGAACCTTTCCATACTGAACATGATACAACTGATAATCTGGCAGTCTGACTCTAACAATGTTTTATTTATAACTTTATTATTAACACACAGGAACAGTAAATCATTTCCTTACTTATGAGATGTTATTTTTCTTAGATCAGAAAATAATGACAACAGATATACCAGATAAGTGTTACAAGCATGTATATACCATAGCAGTTGTATAGAATTGCACCTTCAGAGTATTCGAGCAGTGACCTTGAACCTTGCTGAATAATTAGGAAGTAAAAGGTGTTTTATTTCCTTTGATTTTCTTCTTTTGTGACTTTTATATAATTAAATGTGTTAAAAAATAATATTTTGATACATGGTTATATTGGGTAAAGTCAGGGTAATTAATAAATCTATCACCTCATGTGCTCATTTTTCATAATGAAAACAAAATATACTCTTGAAAAGTGTGAAGTTTAAAAAAGTGCATATCATATATGTATATATGTATACAGGTGTGTGATATATAATATATACATTTTATATAAGTATAAATATTCTTCAAAGTGTATTGAAGTTTGTATTACTTAGGGTTATTCTTATTGTTTTGTTGCTTTGTTGTTCAATGGGTATTAATTGTACATAGTAACAGGGCAGGATGTGGTGTTTCAATACATGGCTTCTACATTAACTACTCTGATCCACAAGATATCCCCTACATCAGCCTCTCTAGTAATCACAGTCTCTGCATTCAGGTCATTGAATTTTTTTTCAGCTTCCATATAAAAGAGATAACATGCTGTCTTCCTGTGTCTGGTATATTTCACCCAATGTCTTCAACCCATCCATCTTGTAGCAAATGAGAGGATTTCATTTTTCTACAGGAAATTCTCTAAAAATTGTCTTGAGTGAAAACAATTGATCTGGTTAGTAACCCTGCATCAGAGAAAAGGAAAGTGAGATGAAGAAGGATGGAAAACCAGTGAGCTGTCTGTTTTATGTTGTTGTTTTGTTTTGCTTTTTGGTAGGCTCCCACTCCAAGTCATTTCTCAGAAATAGATGAGGAAGCAGGGAGGTTTCCATAATATGTTTCCATAATGTTTCTTGCCATCCTGTGCCTGGGAGATGCTGAGATGTTGAAGATTAACCTATGCTTTCAATGTCCCATACATGACCAGAAGTTTGCCCAGGAGAAGAGTTCTAAATTCTGACTTTACTCTAACAGTGTTCGCTAAGTAATTTGGAATAAGTTCTAAGCTGTCTTCTTCAGGCAGATTGTACTTTCAATTGCAGAGTCAAAAAATCCTTTGATTTTTGAATAATATTAATGAATCAGTTTTAGAAATTATTCATTTGTGTTTCCTCCTATATACCCATCATTGCTCTCTATCAGATTCATGGCCTTCTTTTCATTAATTTTATATGTATATGTATATAAATGTGTGTATGTGTGTTTATCATATGTAGAACACCATACATTTATATGTATTTTTAAATACTTAAGTATAATCTCTGTCTGTATAATGGTACTTGTATGAATGTTTTCAGGGCTTACCACTTGGTATAGAATATCCAATAGGTATGATTTTCCCTGGGGAAGACTGTTTCTCATACTCTCAGCATTCCTTGGTTGTCTGTAGTTCTTTGTGTAAGGTTGAGGCCTACTGGGTTTTACCCTGTCTGTGTTATCATATCTATTGTTGTCCTTGTTCAACTCATGTTTGGGCAGTCATATTGGTGAGACTTTATGAGTATAGCTTCTGAAATCCTTAGGAGATAAACTCTCACTGCCTTACAAAGTTTTTTCAATTTTTTCTCCATTTTTTATTCTTTATCAGTTTAATACCCTACATAACAAATTGTAGTGATTTCCATCTTCCATCCCTTTTCTTCATCCCTCTCCCTCCCCACATAACCGGAACACATTTTCACAAGCCTCCATCCTGTTGTCACTCTTTTCTTTTTTTGTTGCCCATGGAGTTACTTGGCTAATCTTTGATAGGAAGGCATTCAGCGGAATAAAGGGACTATATCTGTAACTATACCATAATACCTCTCCCACAATAAATATTAACTATACATAGTTCCTCTGGGAAGAATGGAATCTTATGGTCCCTTCTTTGTTCATGATGAAATGTTTGGAGCCAATCTTGTGCAGGTCTTATGCTGCTAATCACAACTTCAGGGAATTCATAAATACAACAGTTTTGGAGGGGTTTTATGTGCATGTTGGGTTTTTTGTTTATTTGTTTGTTTGATTGGTTGGTTGGTTGGTTGGTTTTTGTTTCTAGAAGACAAAATGTTGCTGCACATTTTTCCATTTTGGC
The DNA here is from genome assembly GCF_017639785.1 of Mesocricetus auratus. NCBI lineage: Eukaryota > Metazoa > Chordata > Mammalia > Rodentia > Cricetidae > Mesocricetus > Mesocricetus auratus. Next base: position 28,175,003 of record NW_024429194.1, read on the forward strand.
TCTTACATTCTTCTTGGAATTATTATATTACCTTAGGCTTGGAAAGGGTTTTATAACCATCACAGTTGAATCCAAGGATTTCACCCTGTTTATTCTCAACACCTAAGGCAGTTATAGGGTTCTGCATTAACCACCACAGGCTGAAGTAAGAAGTCTCTCTGAGGAAGGCTGGAGGTAGCACTAAACTTTCAGTATGAACATTGATACTTAAAGGCATCTTGATAGCATGATTGTTTAGCAAAACAATCGTAGTAGGTTCCTCCCTAGGTTCTGTGACCTCCCCAACCAAGAGCTTCTCATCAGGTTTACAGAACTAAGCCTGAATTTCCTCCAGAGAATCAGGCCTCAAATACAATCAGAATGTGATTGGATATCCTTATAACTGTCATGCCACTATTGTACAAGAGAGTCCATAGGTCGTTATTCTAGCTGGCAAAGTTCACAGCTGGCTAATTCTGTTGATGACTTTTCTCTTCCAGAAGCCCACACAGCACCTTCTTGGATGATGAAGGGTAGCCAGTGTGGTGAAATTTTCCAGTTCATTTTTTTCTATCACCTGTGGCCAAGCTTGGTAGTATCTTCAGCAATCACCTCTTACCATCAAGTTCTGGTATGCAATTAAAAATTTATTTAATTTTCATGGAGTTTTTCTATACAATTTTAAGATACTGTGGGACTTATCCATAGGCTTTATTCATTGTTTTTATACTTAAAACCTCTCCCATAATTATATCTAGTAAGTATCCAATAACATTTTGTTAGATTCTATCTTTTATAGGTACTGTTCAGTTCTATAAGATAGATTTTAATACACAGTAACTAACATACTATCCACCAGAGTGTAACCTTTCATCATGGTTTCCTCTCTTAGCATCAGTCAAAGATTTCTTTCAAGAACCCATCCATCATGGCACAGCATTTGCTAAACTGTAACTCCTGAGCAATAGTTGCTAAGATCATCGTGACCTACAGTCCCTTGTCTATGAATTCTTCAGGTTCACAGGACCTAAAATAGGAGCTCCTCCCTTGTGGGGAGAGCACATATACTAGTTCACATTTTGTTCAAATAATGCTTCCTCTGTGGTGATGAAAATGAGGAAGCCACAGCTATAGTTGCTCCTTACATCCATATCTCACTCATACATGGTAAAAACATGCTAAAAACTAAGCAAATAATGAGAGGTTCTTTAAGGTAATTGTAGTTGACTTACTAGTAATCTTAACTGATTTGGGCAGCTACATTTTTATGGGACCACCTCATAACTTTCTTTCTTTTTTGAAATACATTTTATTTGTTTTCCTTTGCTTAAATTATTATCCTGATTTTGGAGGAAATAATAATTTTTTATGATGAAAGATGCTGTTTCCTAGGTTGGTCTCTGACTTCTGAGATTAAGCAGTCTTTCTAAGTAACGAGACCCTATGAATACCCTATCATTTCCACCTAAAGATACATGTATTTTCTCTGCTAAGACCATATTAGACCAATATTTAGAAGAAAAGGAAAGTGTTCCAAAAGACTTTATAAAACACAACAACAAGGTTTATAGCAACAAATTAAAAATAGTGTTACCAAGGACAGGTGTGTGACTATTTTCTTTCTTCAGCCCCCAGTTGGAGAATACAGTTATTTACCACCACATCTCAAAGAAAACAAAACCTCAACAAAAAAGCTACAAATGTTTTCAGTATACATATTTGAATTAATGAGACTGGTGTATTAATATTCAGAAATTTTTCTTGCCCAGGGGGAAGTAACATTTTTAATAAAAACAATGAAAATGAAACTAGTGTTCCCTGGTCTCATTTGTCATTGTTTTGTCAGTGGCTGAGAAGTCTCGGGAAGAGGCTGTTTAACCTGCATGAGTCTCACTTTCTATATTATTCAGTTTGACTAGATTCCCTACAGTTCCTTGGAGCTTGCTTATTTAAAGTTATAAGTATGTTCTTATTTATCAAGACACATTTTACATAGATGCAGTCTTACCAAAAAACAGGACCTATTTTGGACTGTGCATCAGCCAATCTGTTGCTAGATCTCCCTATGGAAAACTAAAGGCATTGCAATGAATAATAGGTAAAACTATTTTTTATTTATTTGTTTATGGTTTTTCGAGACAGGGTTTCTCTGTATTGCTTTGGAGCCTGTCCTGGAATTCGCTCTGTAGAACAGGCTGGCCTCATACTCACAGAGATCTGCCTGCCTCTGCCTCCCGAGTACTGGGTAAAGGCAAGTGCCACCAACACTTGGCATTTTAAAAAAGATTTATTTATTCATTATGTATTCAGTATTCCTTCTGCATGTATGCCTGCATGCCAGAAAAGGGCACCATATTTCATAGATGAAGACATACAGTCAACAAAGAAATGCAGAGACTGAAATGCTGAGAGGGGGAGAAATAGTCTGAGTTCCTTAATTGGTTATCCAATACAAAGTGGCCAGCCTTGAAACATACATACATACATTTAACAACAAATTGAGCAGGTTGTATTTATACATTTAGGCGTGTGGGGGTGGGTAAAACAATAGCAAAAAAAGAAATAAAAGTCATAATTTCAAGAGGGAGCAAGGAGGTATACATCAGAGGACTTAGAAGAAGAAAAGGGAAGGGCAAATAATGAATACCAGATGTATACGATCAAGCCTCCATTTGTTTAGTGATTTGAGAAGCATTTGTTAAAGGTGAGTGAATTCTACATATTAATGTGGTAGCATTCATGTGTGCTCTTTATAAGTACTCCATTTGCATTTTCTGATGTTCCAAATACATTTATGCATACAGCTCAAGAAGAAAGTCTTTAAGCTGCCCTACATATTATTAGGGTCAGACTTTCCCTTATTACAACAAAAATTTTGCTGTTTCACTAATTTCATTAAGGATGTCAGACTCAAAATAAATATCATTGTTGGAATATTTACACCATTTCCTCTTTCCAATCAGGGATGGAGCAGAATGGTTTTATTTGCCTGTTATACTTTCTATTAAAGTAACACTGTGAAAAGAATGATGTGCTATTCGTCAATTACACAATTTCGGTGTGTAAATGAAACCATGCTTCTTTTAAACCAGCATGGGTTATGAGCTTTATGATGAGTGTGTTTTAAAGTTGAAACGCATCAAATGGAGAAAAGCAAAATAAGACAATATCAGAGTATGAAATCATTACATGATGTGTGATCTGGGATGTTACTTCACAAGGTCAGTGCTATTTTACTATTATGTGTTGAAAGAACTATCGGTTTTGTTAGATATGTGCTCACTTTTTTTGATTGATACTGGGAGAGAGGGTGAAAATATGGAAACATCAAACTCATTATCAGGGATGGGTATTTAAGGTAGTCTCTCCATTATTGCTTAGTTTGCCAGTTGGTGTCATCCTTGTAGATCTTTGGAAATCTCACTAGTGCCAGATCTCTCCTCAAACCTTAAATGACTCCCTCTATTATGATATCTCTCATTCTTCTCTCCTCTCTTCTTCCCCCAACTCAACATTCCTGCTCCCCTATATCCTCCTCTCCTCCCCCTCACTTTACCCCAGCTCCCTCTCCCCTCCCCCCATGCTCCCAGTTCACACAAGAGATCCTGTCCTATTCCCCTTCTCTGGGGTATCATGCAAATCTCCCCTCCCATGATGAGAGATACTCTCTTATTCTGGACTCTTGGGGAAGGGCCTAGGCCTTGCCCTGAATGAAGTGATAGACTCTGAATATCCCCCACAGAGGGCTTCACCCTCCCTGAGGAATGGAGTGGGAATTGGGTGGGTGGCTGGGGAGGCTGGGGGGCTGGGGGCGGGTGAGGAGGGGAGGAAGAGGGAGCTGGGATTGACATGTGAAGCAAGCTTGTTGCTAATTTAAATAAAAATGTTAGATTGAACAAGGTGTTCTTGCACAGTAATTCTATAACATAATGTATACATTTTAAGCAGACATGGCATAATATACTCAAATTTTGAAACATTGTGTGACAAACCAATAATAAGTTAAGGTTTGTGCATTATTTAAAAACAATTTTAATTTAAAAGTGAATTCAATCGTGAAAAACTACTAACTTCTATTATTCTTATGATGGCAACAGTCCAAGAACCATATTAAGTAATTTTTGTTTTGTTTTATGTAGCTAAAATCAGAGTAAATCCAAGCCATTTTGGGATGTAACTATCATAGTTAATGCCAAACTTTATAGCATTTCTAATAATACATTTTGAATTTTACATTCACAAATAATTGCCATTTTTTGGTTAACTGTTTTTCAGACTGGCATATAGTCTTTCTTGGATATTTGTAGTGAAGATATTTCATTCCATGACTTTTCAATGGTAAATTTTTTTGTTAAACCTTCAATGGATCCCTAAGTCCTCAGATCATTATGCTAGTCCCACTACAGTTTGTTTTATTTGAATTTCTATTATGTTCTGAAGAATAGAATGTGGTTTTAAGATTTAAAAATGAGTCTGGTGTGATTTATACACTTTACGTTTTCATTGAGGATCTCAATTTATCTTGAAAGCTGTGGCTATAGCACAAGAAAGCATATTAAAGGAGAGGGAAAATCAATTTCTGACATTTCTTGTCCCTTGAGTCTGGAAATATCATTTTGTGCTGAAAGATTTAGAGTGAGCCCTTTACACCTGCAAGCTACCTGTTTTAATGGGCATTCAAAGAATGTAAGAATATAAGGGAAGATTTGATAAGGAACAGACACAGATTTTAAAGAAGTCTATAATACACTGTGGTCTGGCCAAAGGTTTTAGTAACTTTTACTGCTGAATTGCCAAACATACCACACACACACACACACACACACACACACACACACACACACACACCTTCAATGATCAGATCTTCTGTTCATTTTTTACTGATTTACATAATTAAAAGTGTACTGACTTCACACAGCACCAACCTATTACTTCATTCTATAGGTCAGAAATCTGACACAGTGTCACTGTGTCTTCTCAGATATCACAGCCTAACATGGGCTCTCAGCCATGGATTTGTTCTCATACTGTAGCTAGTCTGGGGTGAAATCTGCTTCCATTCTATTTGGGTTGTGGACAGAACCTAGCCCCTTACAGTAGGTTCCATTTCCTTGCTGGCTCTCAACCAGGGAACTCTCCTAGTTAGACATTATCAATGTGTCTTGCCTAATTCCAATTTCAAGCCAGAAATGGTGTGTAGTGCTGTGTTTGAAGCTTTCTGATTCCCTTGTTTCCTAACAGGCAGAGCAAGCTGTGTTTTTTTCAGCATCCTCATAGTCCCTGAAGGCTATGCCTCCCTGAGTCACAGTTATATTCTTTGTGTATTATAGCAGACATTTGTACCTAAGGACACTCAGGGTGCTGTGTACCCTTTATGAGAAGTCTTTTTCAAGTTCATGTGATGAGCACATTTCGCCACTCCCACTGGTCTCTTCAAATACTACGAAGTCTCAAGCAATGATGCAGCCTTGACTGAGGGAGGAAGACATGTTCAAGAACTATAACTGAAACAAGAATCCCCTCCCATAGAAATATTTCCAGAAACAACCTGAACCAAGATGAGGTATAAAAGACACAGGGATATGAAGAGTTAAGAAACCATGTCAGATTGGTAGAAGTATCAGTTACATGTTTGCATCAAGCTGAGTGAAATGCTGCTCTGTCTCGTTGGCCTGGACACCTCACTTTCCAGAAAACTGCCATTCCTCAGTTTACACACATGCAGAACCCCAACCCAGCCAGGTTAAAATCCATAAAAAATATGGTAAGTGAGATAACTATGGAAACTAAGTTTATTAGAACCTTATTAGGAAAACAACACAAATTAAATATATACTACCATTGTGTGTGTGTGTGTGTGTGTGTGTGTGTGTGTTTTCCTATGAAGGCAGTGGATAAAATTATCTGGTAAAGAATCAGTGACCTAGAAATGATGGAAAATATTTCAGAATATATTCAAAACATTAGTATTATTTGAAAATACATGAGGTGACTCTGAGCAGTGCATTGTATGCTTTTAGCATTCGTGTGTCTGGGGGTTGTGCTTATACTAGCAAAAAATGATAGCTGCTAATTAAAATTGTCTCATGAGAAAGGTATTTTTCCCATCTAAATTCAGAGATCCTTTTGATTCAATCCATTGACTCCAGTTAGAATCCTGGCAGAAAACAGTAGTTCGGTGCTCTGAATATTTAAAGAAGGTGGGGAGGAAAAGGGATGCAGAGATTGTTCTTCCTCCCTGCCCCAGGCAAGAAGATTGTTCTAAAAGCAATTTGTATGTGATTTCTGAATACTGAGCTGTGCCCTTGTAGCAAGAACTAAAGTGGTAAATAGAAAAGAAGATACATAAAGAAAAATTAAAATTTAAACTAAAGAATTTCCAGTCAGACACATTCTGAGTTTTACAATGGGGCTTCAGCATTTCCCAGAGGGAGCCTGGTTTCAATTATTTAGACTTATGTTTGATCTAGTTTAACTAACCTACTTTCAGCAAGACTCGGCTAAGAAGGAGGGGAAACACAAAAGATCATATTATACTGCATATTTGTGATAATTCCACATGCATGACTGATTCATCAAAGATTGTGAAAGTGCAAGATTCCTAAGTGGCAGTAAATATTTAAAGCTTGGATGGAAACAGAATGAGAAGGGGGAATTAAGTCATCTAATCCCTGCCCTGCTCAGATGCCCAGGGAAAGCTTAATGAAAGAAGCCCTTGGATACCTTGGGAGGGCACACCTATGAACTTCCCATCCATTACTGAATGCATGGAGAGAGTCGTTTTTCATATTGACACTCACTTTTGAAAATGGCTTCATGTTTTATAATAAATCCAACAAACACAAAGAACTCATTATTCTACAGGGTGAGAAGCAATAAGCTGCTTCATGTCATGAGAATAATTTTAGGAAATGTCTTATGCAAATCATGTCCAAAGCTTTTTCTTCAAATTAAACCTCAAGGAACTAACCAGATTGCCGACTTTCAAGATGCAGAAGTCCTCGGCACATTAAGACTAAAGGGAAAAAATTTGGCTATCACTTTGCTTTTAACCATGCTTTTTGACATGTTAAGTTGCAATTCATCACCATATCAGACCATGTAGTCACAGAACAGGGCCCACAGAAGGTACTTTTAGCAAGACCTGGAAGTAAAGAGCTTATAATTCATTAGAACTCAGCTTTGGAATCTCCGTTGCCGTATGACATTTTCTAGGGAGACATGAGCAAATGTTTCTTCACCTCAGACCAGGCAGTGCTGACAGATCAAAGAAATGATTCCACTCTAGTTAAGCTTGCTGAACCAGTGAGCTTAATGGTGTGGCTTACAAGAATATGGGTGAGGGGTTACTTACAGGAGCATAGAATACAAAGCAGTTGCATCACTAAAAAGCCCACCTTAGCATGCAAAATGACTTTAAAAAAACCTCCAGGCTTAGGGTCCCTGTATGACTTGCAGGTAACTTGGGCAGCTGGGATTTCTTCTCTTCTTAAGTAACCTTGGACAAGAAGCCTTGTGAGCCTTCTAAGTTCCATGAATCAGAACACGCCGCCCTTCAGAAAGGAATGTTTCAGTTATTTGGAAACACAACAAACATTCACCAAGAATTTGACAAGATGCCAACACTCTAGCTCTAGTCCGGATTCGAACCACCAAGACGTGATCCCGTTCTGGTACCAAGAGAGGAGAATAAATGATATTGAATCTGACCGTCAGCAAGGGACCTATCCTCACAAAAACCTAATTTTGTTTCTGGGAAGTACTGATAACAATTTCACTTGAAGAATTATCAGTATTTAATGAGATAATGTATTTGATTTGTAACTTATGTCTCAGACCTATAAATCCTGAAATTCGGTTGATTCTAAATATAATGTTCATCATCCATTTTATCGCATTTTATTTTTCAACGTATTTGTTATATATGGATTATTAAAACTGCACACAGTGTATAAAGCCAGTGGCTCTAATAGAATATATGTGTATATCCATGAAGTCATTAATATAATCAAAGGTAATGAATATAAAGACTAATCGTCACAGAACAAGTTTCTTTTAATTTTGAAATAAGTGATTCCATTAAAACAAACTCTAGCTGCTTAGGCAGAAGATTTCCCTGAAGTATCACATACTGCAATTAGGCAGGAATCCCCAAAGCTGTGTATGTGTGTGCTCCTAAGTACAAAGGAATTCAGTACCCAGCAGAAAAAGTAAGACAGTAGGCTAAAGACATGGCTTTTGTTTTGCTTTGTTTTCCTGGAAAAAAAAACTGTCAAATTTACAAATGACTAGACTTAAAGCATGCTATGACCTCTTAAAATAATTAGCTTCAATCACACATTCCTGAAAAGAGACCAGTTTTCAGGCTAAAAATTAAATAACAAAATATCAAACAATCCAATAAACAAATAAGCTCATGAAATGAACACATAGTTCTCAAAAGAATTACAGTCAGCTAATAAACATGAAAATACTCAATATCTTTAGCTATCAGGAGGTGCAAATTAAAACAGCATTGAGATTTTATCACCCCAAACAGAATGGCCATCACTAAGGGAACAAAAAAGAGTAAATGCTCGGTAATATGTGAAGAAAAGAAACCCTTTATACACTACTGTAGGGATGCAAATGAGTTCAGAGAGCATGGAAATCAGAATGGAGGTCCTCAGTATCTAAAGGTAGAATGACCATCTGACTCAGCTACACTACTGAGGAGAATATTCTTGAAGGACTCAGAGTCAGTATATCAGAGATATTTCACATGCCTGTATTAATTTTTCCTCTTCACAGCAGCTACATTATAGAATCAGTCTGGAAACTATCAATAGATGTAAAATAAAGAAAACAGTATACATAATATGGAGTTTGTATTAAGTTATAAAATAAAGTAAAATTATATTGTTCACAAGAAAATGGAAAAAACTGGGACTCATTTTACTTTTTATAAATTAAGTCAGACTCAGAAAGACAAGTATTACATTTTTCTCTAACTTGTAGGTCCAAGCTTTTATGTAAATACATAATTGGATATGTACATATAACAGAAAAGTGAAAGTATTTGTACCAGCATATATACTAGTATCATAGTGTCTTTACGAAATCATCACTTTAGACAACGAATATTCACCAAAATAAATTTTGATTGAGAAATAACTCCTAAGTCCCAGAAATGGGGAGATATTAACTTTTAAAATGAACAAAATGTTTCAATTGGCTCCTTATCAAAGAAGATGTGCAGATTAGAAGAAAACAAAGTGATATTCAGAATTATTAGTCATAAAAATATAAGATATATAAAATGGAAAAACATAATATCTAAGTGCCTAGTTATTCCAAAAATACTGATACCACCAAACATGGAGTGTATAGAAAGCAATTAGAGCTCTTGTCCATCATCTCCAGGACTTTGCAGGGTTGGTGTGAACCAGGCATTCCTTAAATAGAGAACATCACAAGAATTATCAATAGAAGAATGAATAATAAAATACAGCTCACTTGTGCTATGGGATATTAGTCTATAAGCGAAGAAGCATTAAATAATAGAGATGAAATTAGGAAACCTTATGACAAGAGAAAGAATACTAATAGGAAACACTCAACTCAGTATGATGCCATTTATGTTCTAGTCTAGAATAGGACTGAGTTGAAAACTTATCAGACCAGTTGGTCTTTTGTGCAAAGGAAAGGAGGTATGAAGATTAGCAGGAATAAAGCACGCACGAAGCCTCCATCTCTGAAGTAATGATGCAGAATAGGATACAGAGATAAACACACTCATCAACTCAACGAATGCATATTTAACAGGTCAGGTCAGCTGTTTCTCTGAGTTTCACCACCCCAGTCTTGACCCCTATGCTCATCACTCCTCCAGCTGGGTTCCAGGAGTTCAGTTCAGTGTTTAGCTGTGGGTGTCTGCCTCTGCTTCTCTGTTACTGGATGGAGGTTATAGGTTGGTACGTAAGATAGTTGTCAAAATCATTATTAGGGAGGGGCATTTAAAGTAGTCACTCCACTACTACTTAGTTTGCCAATTGGTGTCATCCTTGTACATCTCTGGAGTTCTCACTAGTGCCAAATCGTCCCTCAAACCTAGAATGGCTTGCTTTATAATGGTATCACTCAACCTACTCTCCTCTATTCTTCCCCCTCTCTGTTTCTCTTGTCTCCCTCTCTTTTTTCCTGGCTCCCTTTCCCCTCCACACCCTGTGATCCGAATCTGCTCAGCAGATCTTGCCTCATTCCACCTTCTCTGGGGTACCATGTATATCTCTCTTAGGGTACTTCCTGTTTCCCTGCCTCTCTGGCAGTGGGATTATAGACTGGCACTCCCCTGATTCATGTCTAAAATCCATATATGAGTGAGTACATACCATGTTTGTCTTTTTGTGACTGGATTACCTCACTCAGGATGGTTTCTTCTAGTACCATCCATTTGCCTGCAAATTTCAAGATTCCATGTTTTTTTTCTGCTAAATAGTATTCCATTGTGTAAATGTACCATATTTTCTCTTCAGTTGAGTGGCATATAGGTTGCTTCCAGGCTCTGACTATTACAAATAGTGCTGCTATAAACATAGTGGAACAGATATCCTTGTAATGTGAATCTTTTGGGTATATGCCTAAGAGTGGAATTGCTGGGTCTTGTGGTAGACTGATTCCCACTTTCCTGAGGAATCTCCATACTGATTTCCATAGTGGCTGTACAAGTTGACACTCCCAAGAGCAGTGGAGGAGTATTCCCCTTTCTCCACATCCTCTCCAGCATAAACTGTCATTGGTGTTTTTGATTTTAGCCATTCTGACAGGAGTAAGATGGTATCTCAGAGTTGTTTTCATTTGCATTTCCCTGATTGCTAGAGATGTTGAGCACTTTCTTAATTGTCTCTCAGCCATTTTAGGCTTGTCTATTGAGAATTCTGTATTTAGTAGACCACTTTTTAATTGGATACTTTGGTGCTTTGCAGACTTGCTTCTTGAGCTCTTTGTAGATTTTGGAGATCAGTCCTCTGAGAGATGTGGATTAATGAATAACTTTTCACATTCTGTGGGCTGTCTTTTTGTCTTGTTGACTGTGTCCTTTGCATTGAAGAAGCTTCTCAGCTTCAGCAGGTCCCATTTATTAATTGTCCATCTCAGTGTCTGCGCTACTGGTGTTATGCTCAGGAAGCAGTCTCCTGTACCAATTCATTCAACGGTACCTCCTGATTTCTCTTCTAACAGGTTCAGTGTGACTAGATTTATGTTGAGGTCCTTAATCCATTTGGACTTAAGTTGTGTGCATGGTGATAGACATGGATCTATTTGCAGTCTTCTACATGACAGCATCCAGTTATGCCAGCACCATTTGTTGAACATACCTTCTTTTTCCATTGTATAATTTTAGATTCTTTGTAAAAAACCAAGTTTTCATATGTGTGTGGGTTAATATCAGGGTTTTCTATTTGATTCCATTGGTTTGCCTGTCTATTTTTGTGCAAATATCAAGCTCTTTTCAGGACTATAACTCTATAATAGAGCTTGAAGTCAGGGATGGTGATACCTCGGGACATTGCATTGTTGGACAGGGTGGTTTTGGCTATCCTAGGTCTTTTGTTTTTCCACATAAAGTTGAGAATTATTTGCCCAGTGTCTGTGAAGAATGGTGCTGGGATTTTAATGGTGATTGCATTGAATCTGTAGATTGCTTTTGGCAAGATTGCCATTTTTAATATGTCGATCCTACCTATTCAAGGGCATGTGAGATCTCTCCATTTTCTGGCGTCTTCTTTAATTTCTTTCTTTAAAGAATCAAAGTTCTTGCAATACAGGTTTTTCACTTGTTTGATTAGGGTTACCCCAATGTATTTTATGTTGTTTGTGGAAGTTGTAAAGGGTGCTATTTCACTGACTTCTTGCTCAGCCCTTTTATCGTCTGTATACAGTAGGGCTACTTATTTTCTTGAGTTGATCTTGTATCCTGCCACTATGCTGAAGGTATTTATCAACTGTAGGAATTCCCTGGTAGAATTTTTCAGGTCACTTATGCAAACTATGATATCATCTGCAAATAGTGAAAGTTTGACCTCTTCTTTTCCAATTAGTATTCCTTTGATCTACTCTTGTTGTCTTACTGCTCTGGCTAGAACTTCAAGTACAATATTGAAGAGGTATGGAGAGAGTGGGCAGCCTTGTCTTGTTCCTGATTTTAGAGGAATTGCTTTGAGTTTCTCTCAATTTAGTTTGATGTTGTCTGTTGGTTTGCTGTATACAGCTTTTATTATGTTTAGGTATATTCTTGTTATCCCTGATCTCTCTAAGACATTTATCATGAAAGGGTGTTGGATTTTGTCAAAGGCTTTTCCAGCATCTAGTGAGATGATCATGAGATTTTTGTTTCTCAACTTGTTTATATGGTGTATTACATTGATGGACTTTCTTATATTGAAAATGAAACCTACTTGATCATGGTGGATGAGTTTTCTGGTGTGTTATTGGATTCGATTTTCCAGTATTTTATTGAGTATTTCTGCATCAGTGTTCATGAGGGATATTGGTTTGAAGTTCTCTTTCTTAGTTGTGTCATTGTGTGGCTTGGATTTCAAGGTTATTGAAGCCTTGTAAAAAAGAGTTTGGCAAAGACCCTTTTGCTTCTATTGCATGGAATACTTTGAGGAGAATTGGTACAAGCTGATCGTTGAATTTCTGGTAGAATTCTGCACTGAGGCCATCTGGCCCTGGGCTTTTTTTGGGGGGGGAGGTTGGGAGTCTTTTGATGACTGTTTCTATTTCCATAGGGTTTATAGGTCTATTTAAATTGCTTATCTGTTCTTAATTTAATTTTTCAGGTGATATCTATCCAGAATGTTGTCCATTTCCTTTAAATTTTCAAATTTTGTGGAGTATAAGTTTTCAAAGTATGACCTGATGATTCTCTGGATTTCCTCAGTGTCCATTGTTATGTCCCCCTTTTCATTTCTGATTTTGTTAATTTTCATGTTCATATTCCACCGTTTGGTGAGTTTGGATAAAGGTTTGTCTGTCTTGTTGATTTTCTCAAAGAAGCAACTCTTCGTTACATTGATTCTTTGTATTGTTTTCCTATTTTCTACTTTATTGAGTTCAGCCCTCAATTTGATTATTTCCTGTTGGGTACTCCTCCTGGGTGAGTTTGCTTCTTTTTGTTCTAGATCTTTCAGTTGTTCTGTTAATTCTCTATAGTGTCTATTCTCCAGTTTCTTCACGTGGGCACTTAGTGCTATGAACTTTCCTCTTAGCACTGCTTTCAAATTGTCCATGAATTTTGGTATGTTGTGTCTTCATTCTCATTGAGTTCTACAAAGTCTTTAATTTCTTTTTTCGTTTCTTCTGTGTCCAAGGAGTGGTTCAATTACGCATTATTCAATTTCCATGAGTTTGTAGGGTTTCTGCAATTTGAGTTGTAGTTGAATTCTAACTTTAAAGCATGGTGGTCTGATAAGATACATGGAGTTACTTCAAATTTTTGTACCTGTTGAGGTTTGATATGTTGCCAAGTATGTGGTCGATTTTTGAGAAGGTTCCATGTGGCACTGAGAAGAAGGCATATTCTTTTGTGTTTGGATGGAATGTTCTTTAGATGTCAGTCAAACCCAATTGGGTCATAACTTCTATTAGTTCCTTTGTTTCTTTTTTTAAGTTCCTGTCTGGTAGTCCTGTCTAGTGGTGAGTGTGGGGTGTTGAAGTCTCCCACTATAAATGTATGAGTTTTTATGTGTGGTTTCAGTTTTAGCAATGACTCTTTTACGAATGTGGATACCTTTGTATTTGGGGCATAGACGTTCAGAATCGATGCTTCATCTTAGTGGATTTCTCTTGTGGTGAATATGAAATGACCTTCTTCATCTCTTTTGATTGATTTTAGTTTAAAGTCTAGTTTGTTAGATATTAGGATTGCTACCCCTGCTTTTTTATTGGGTCCACTTGATTGGAAAATCTTTTCCAACCCTTAACTCTGAGATAACATCTGTCTTTGAAGCTGAGGTGTATTTCTTGTAAGCAACAGAAGGATGGATTCTGTCTTCGAATCCATTCTGTTTGCTTGTGCCTCTTTATCGGTGAGTTAAGACCATTAATATTGAGGGATATTAATGCCTTTGATTGCTCATTCTTGTTTGTTTTGGAATGGTTGATGGTGGTAGAATTGTGTGTGGATTTCCACCCCTTTTGTCTTTCGGCTGTTGGTAAAGTGGGATTATCTATTACCTATGTTTGTCTGGTTGTAGCTAACTTCCTTGGATTGGAGTTTTCCTTCTAGAACTTTCTGTACAGCTGGGTTAATGGATATGTATTGTTTGAATTTTGTCTTGTCATGGAATATCTTATTTTCTCCATCTATATTGATTGAAGCTTTGCTGGTATAGTAGTCTGGGCTGGCATCCGTGGTCTCTTACTGTTGATAGAATATCTATCCAGGTCCTTCTGGCTTTCAGAATTTCCATGGAGAAGTCAGGTGTAATTCTGATAGGTTTGCCTTTATATGTTATTTGAGCTTTTTCCTTAGATGCCCTAAGTATTCTTTCTTTGTTCTGTATGCTTGGGGTCTTGATTATTATGTGGCGAGGGGACTTTTTTGTGGTCCACTCTATTTGGTGATCTGTAAGCTTCTTGTACATTCATTGGCATGTCTTTCTTTAGGTTGTGAAAGTTTTCTCCTATTATTTTGTTGAATATGTTTTCTGCTCCTTTGAGTTGTGTTTCTTCACCTTCTTCTATACCTATTATTATTAGGATTGGTCTTTTACAGTGTCCCATATTTCCTGGATGTTTTGTGTTAGGACTTAAGATTTTCTTTGTTTGATGAATATATTTCTCCTAATGTGTCTTCAACACCTGAGATTCTCTCTTTCATCTCTGTATTCTGTTGGTTATGCTTGCATGTGTAGTACCTTTTTCCCCAGTTTTTCTACTTTCAGCATTCCTTCAGACTGTGTTTTTTTATTGTCTCCATGTCAGTTCTCAACTCTTGCACAGTCTGAATTGTTTCTTATAATTTTTGCTTCGTGTTTTCCTCCCTTTCTTGCATTTGTTCGATTTTGGGGGTTTGTTTTTTCTTCCATTTCTTTTAGGGGATCTATCATTTTCGTGAAGATGTTTTTAAGTCATTTCCTTCTGCTTCATCTGCATTGGAATGTTCAGGTCTTGCTGGTGTATAATCTCTAGACTCTGGTGGTGTCATATTTGTTTTTCTGTTGCTGAGCATGTTCTTATATTGTCTCTTTCCCATCACTTCTTTGAGTGGGTATAGTAAGAGCCTCTTCCTCTCCTGGTGGGTAGGCAACCAGGTTTCCCTTTCAGTGGGCACAAGCAAATCCAAAACTCTCTGGCCTCTGCTCTCTGTCCTCTGCCCTCTGCCCTGAGTGTGGGTGCAAGTAGACTGGCTCTCTCTGCAGGCTCGTGGTCACTTGGAAGTCCGGGGTCGAGTAGACCTTACTGTGTTCCCCAGGCCAGGAGATCTGAGAGAGGGCAAGCAGAAGGAATTCAGGTCTAAGATGGGCACCAGGAACCAGCACAGTTTTAATATGCATTTCATGTATTTAAATTGCTGTGCAATCAGTAACATTATCTGAATTTAGGTCTTGTCTGTCACTACTAAAAATAATACTTGAATGAATTGAACTCAGTCCCTCTCCCCATCACTTCCCTGTCTACCTATTTGGTCTCTGCCTTTTTGGTTTGTTTATTTTGGACAAAGATTCAAAAGGTAGAAGGATAAAAGCAATACCTTATATTCTATATTTGCTTGTAATGTAATGTTTTGAACACAGTGAGAATCTTAGTGATGAAGAAGGTCCAATATGTTAGACTATATTAATTTAGGAACACACAGTACACCCATATTATATCTTTGGTTGCAAAGATTCCAACTTTAAAAAGATTTAAAGCTTCATATACATGTGATCACACATTTTATATTTACCACAAGCAAGTGGGTAAAATTCTATATGCATCTGGCAACCAATATATTGAATTAAAAACTGAAAAAGAATGTTTTAAATTTGAAGTCAGCTTCAAATTAACAGGTGTTCATTACAATGTCTGCATTTTAATATTCTTATGAAGAAATTTAGAACTGTTCCTATATTTTACTTTCTTCCAGATGCTGTGGCCCTGTGGCACTGAAGTTCAAACAAACTTATCACAGAGTATTAGCTGCTTAAAAATTTTGAACACTGGACTAATGTCTCATAATAATTCACTCAAAACAATTGTAGAAATGGACAAACCATTAAAAAATCAAGTACCAAATTGCAGTAGATAAGGTGCTGGCACTGTATATAGGAGAATATGTAAATAAAGATGCATTTAAGATAATGTTTAGCTTCATTATCAAAAATTCAGAGAATTGTAATGAATCATCAAAATATCTTTGTTGGGTTGTTTCTTTCATTTTCAAAGATTTTTTAAATTTAATTTTTATTTAAATTTAAAACAATCTTATTTTACACATCAATCCATGTTCCCTCTCCTTCCCGCCCGGCTAATCAGTTTCTTCAATGATTTGGCCTCTGGCCTCTTAGAGTCTACCCATGCTTCAGTAGATAGTTCAACTTTCATGCCAATATAGGCAGCATTAAGTAGAATCCAATGCCAATGCAGGCAGCACTAAGTAGGCTCCACGGTTTAAAATGAGCACATAAAGTTGGGAAAGGAAAAGTTCTGCGACAAGGGAAGGAATCAGAGAGGAATCAATGGAGGTGGATTTGATCACAACACTTTACATGACTGGATAACAATGTCAAACAATACAATAACAGGAGTAGATAAGGGGCTGTATTTGAAAATCTCTGTTTGCAGGTGGCTCATAGTTTTCACCTGCCATAACTCATTATGGTGCACAAGCAGTGTACACTAATCATTTAGTCAATAGCATATCTATGGTATAAGGTATTGAAAAAATTCTAAATTATTTCCCAATGTATATATTTTAGTTATCATACTTCAAAGTCATATACAGCTCTACGTTTGGGAAATTTAAATATAAATTGTTGTTTGACAGTATCTTAACATTTATATTTATATTAACAACTCTCCCCCATTCCCTTCTACCTCTCCCATTGGGACCCTCCTTCTCAACACAACTCTCTCCTACTTTCTCAACTTCTTTGTATGTGTGTAGCCCAATGTATTCAATGAGACTTTCTTTCCTGAGAGTAGATGGGAGACCATTTTATGGAGCAAAGGAAACATACAAGAACTCTAAAGCCTATGCAGAGATGGGGGGTATTGACTTTTCAAACCACCAGTTCTAATGGGAATAGGAATGAACCAGCTTTTCAGATTAATTAAATGCATATCAGAGGAAGCACTTATTAATGCCACTCTGCCTGTGACAGAAACTCTACTCAAGTGCTATACTAATCATAGCTGGTTGACAAAAGTATTTTATATATTTATTATAGTGGCCACACAACTATATATATTTTCAGAATTTTCCAAATTAAACTCTTCAAGACGTATAACAAAACAGGGTGTGCTGACTTAGGCAGCACATATACTAAAAACAATGCAAAACATTTATTTAGAAAAAACTACTGACATATTACTTATTTTTCCTAGGATTTGCTATTCCAATTACAACCAACACTACAGGTGTTGGGGTTTCCTCATCCAGAAAAGCATATAGATCAGTCATGGTGGTGCATTTGAGAGGGTGAAGAGAAGTTAGAAATTCTTTGCAACATAGGGAACTCAAGACCAACCTGGGATACACATTATCTAAACCACACTATATCTATCCCCATAAATGCATTGGATAGATAATGAAAAGTTTAGAAAATATTTTGTTTCATATTTTCTGCCATAGGTAGACACATACAATTTACAGTTTAAATACTATTTTTATATATTGTGTATGGCGATTTAACAAGAATCTTGCTTCAATGAAATCAAGAATTTATTTAGTACTATTTCCTGTAGTTTGTATAAATCCCAATTAATATTAAAAATATCCACTATGAATTGTATGATGGATATTCAGAGGTCTTTTAAAGTAGTCTTTGTAGATCCCTTGGTTTGCCTTTTATTTGGAAGCTGAGATAAAATTTATTCTCAGTGAAAACTCTAATATTTTGCCAGTAATATTTTTGAAGACACGGTCAAGTACATAGGCAACATGGCCTTTGCAAAAAACATGCTATTGTTCTAGAAAGTTCTTAATGGGATTGGTATAATACAGAAGGACCAGCTGCCATTTAAACATCTTAGGAAAAAAGGTCATGTACTCATTGTAATTCATGTGAATGATGGGAATAAATCAACAGAAAAATGTATCTCTCTCCGCTACTTGCCAACCTTTTTTTCTATTTATGGAAAAATTGCACAAAAATGATTTTAGTCCCATTTGTGTTTGTGACAATTTTATTTTATCCTTTCTTCATACGTCCTTTATTCCTATGATAAAGTTGTAGTCTATTATCATTTACCAAGTAGTTCTCTGTGGATGCAAAAATCCAGATGGCCCCAGCAGATGGAGCCTTAGAAGCCTGGTTGAAATGTCCCAGACACATCCATCATGTAAACACTCCATAGGAAATTTGAATAAAGCTGAAGATCTGAAATTCTATGGACTGTAGAAGATAGCCAGCTGTAAAGTTCATGTGCAAATGCGCAGTTGCTTATGACTTCTTAAAGAAACTTATTATAATGTGCTCTTTATGCATTATTTAATCATTTGACATTTAAAACACTCCATGAGATCATGATGGCAGGGAAATCCTTACTCAGGTTTCCCAATTCTGTCATTAATAGGAGTTACAAAGAAATGAAGAACCTTCTTGAAAATCAGTTCAAGGATTGGAGTTGCTCTGTTCTTGGACAGAAACAAAGAAATATTTTCATTTTACTTGATAGTAGTTAATTGGGCAGACAAGTTCATAATGTTATTTGGAATACAATTGAGTTAGTTTGTCTTAAACCTTTACAAACATAGTAACATAGTAAGTTTCACTGCTGACAAAGTAATATGGATTCTCATATTAAAATATAAAATATGCTATTGTGCTTTTACATAGTAAATGTCTTATATTCTCATTCTTTTGTATTTATTTTCTTAAGTATTAAAATTTAGGCAGGTAGTAGGCAACAATTAAAAATTTCAGTGATCCCGTGAAAGGTAGCTGAATAAATTTAAAATTAAACTTCAACCTTCCCCCCCCCAAAGTCAATTACGCTAGTGAATTTAAAACATAGTCATCCTTTATGTTACTCTGCCTTCATATCTGAGTAGTAATTTTGAGAGGGGAATGAATGGATGAATAACCTCATATCATGTTTATTATACACATACACATACACTGGAATGAAGGTTACTGGAAGATACTTAAAAACATTGCTTTATGATTAACAATATTCTGATGGTCACAATTCAGCCTTCCTATCATTTGGGGGTCATCTGGTTCTGTTTCACATATAATATATTTGAACTAGATGTGTAATGTGGAATTTTGAGTAATATAAAAGATGCTTTTAAGCATGGGGCAGGAGGAAAAACTTAGCCAGAAGCAGCCTGACTAGCAAGAAACAGTGCTTGAACCAGAATATAAGTCAAAAGCCACCTTCCCATTTGTACGAATTGTACAGGGGAAAAGACCAGGAGTGTGTTTTAAGTGATTGTACATCTAAAGGCCTGGGCTATACATTTTAATACATGTACGTTTTTATGTGCTTTTTTTATTTCTGAAATGTGATTCTGTCTTTCCATTCATTTTAGCAGCACAATTTCTCCTTTCCCGTACTTTTTAAATTAAACAGCAGGATGTACTATAGTATACAAATGTGAATAGATAGTAATGGTGAAAGTAGAACTGTGGAGGTAGCATGAATGAAGTTTGGAGCACAGGGCTCTGTGAGAAAATGGATCCTCACACTTGCACACCCAGATGCCATTCAGTGTAAACAGAACGGCTGGGTTTCTCACTTGATGAAATTCTTTCAGATCCATTATGAAATATTTCAGGACTTTCCCAGCAATCTTTTCCAATCTGCGTGAGTTGTTTTTAGCAAACCCTTTCTGTTTATCAATAATTCATTTTTTCCTTTCCTGTCATTTTACTTGAAAAATAAAATTAATCAATAATAGGTTTAAATGCATAAATTCACTTGCCCCATTTTAGTGTTTGTATTCCTTTCTGTGTATCACCACTATCCTAATTTCTCTTCTATTACGTTCAGTTCATGACTAGTCTTCTGCTCTTCTGAGATTGAGACATTTTATAGGTTAGTGCTGGAGAAAACTGACCAACTTTTTATGTCTCCTGTAGTCCTGATGCAGAAACATCCTGAGATTGAGACATCTCATAGGTTAATGATGGAGAAACCTGACCATCTATTTCATGTCTCCTGTGGTCCTGATGTAGAACCACTGGGCAAATTAATATTGTTCTGACTTGGATAGCAATACATAAAATGACAATAGCTTCCATCCTAGTGACAATTACTTTTATTTCTGTGACTTACATCATTTTTATTTCTTGTATTTTTGATTTGTTTTTTCTCCCATTTCTTTAAGGGATTTCCTCATATCCTCTTTGAGGGCTTCTATCATTTTCATGAAGTTGTTTTTAAGGTCATTCTCTTCTGCTTCATCTGTGTTGGGATGTTTAGGTCTTGCTGGTGTAGAGTCCCTAGACTCTGGTGGTGTCATATTGGTTTTTCTGTTGTTGAATGTGTTTTTATATTGTCTTCTTCCCATCCCTTCTTCCAGTTTGTGCAGGTGGAGTCTCTTCCTCTCCTGGGTCCAAGGTTCTCTTCCAGTAGGTGCAAGCAGGTCCAAAACTCAAATGTCTCACCTCTTTCCGTGGATGGAGACAGGACTAGTGTGGGATGGTTGGCAGACTCTGGATGGTCTATTCTTCAGGCAGGAGGAGTTTTCCATGTGTAGGCTCCAAGCCCCAGGGAGGCTATGAGCAGGGCACTGGAAGGCAGGCTGGAAACATGCCCATGCTCATCTTCTCCTGTGGGTGGAAGTGGCACTAGGATGCTGGCAGTCTCTGGATGGGCTGGACCGCCAGGATGGGTTCCCCAGCATGTAGTCCCCAGGCCTCAGAAGTCTCAGAGCAGGGCACTGGAAAGGTCGTGACTTACATTTTTATGCTGTCCCTTAAAAAAGAAACTCATCTCCCTGTACACTGGGTCTCTGATCTTGAGTCTGATTGAAGGTTGAGATTATTGGTCTGAGAGGAAGGAGACTATAAATTTTATCTCCTCCCAATAATTTAAATAAGTCTTGACTGTATTTGTCCTTCATTGTTGAGAACAAATAGAAACTCACTGGACATCCTTAGCAAATCCATAGTTTTAGGAGATTCAAACATGCTAAAAATGGCTGTGATATAAAAGGGTGACTCTATGGAAGCAGGCCAGAAACCTGAGGAAATGGAAATCCTTGTGAATTACTTTTCATGCATTTAAACCTTCTACATTTGCATTGGGAGTGCTCTGTCCTTGTAGAATAAAATTTAATTGTGGAAGTAATGGTATATAAAGCATTGGATGGATGGGGGTAATTGCGGATAACTGTGAGCTTCCATGTCCTCATTTGTAAATGAAAGAAACAGAATTTCAGAGCTTTAAAAATAAGTTAAGTTTTTTAATGTAGAAAAGGGGATAAACATAGCAAATTAGATGGTCAGAACTTTAATTACAGGGGAGCTTTTATTACATTTTTGTGTATGTGTCATCTTGATGACACACGGATATTTCTCAGTGTCAGAGCGGTTGACAGTATGTGATAATGCCAATCTTCTGTGTCAGTTTGTGACAGTAGCCAACCATCAGCTATGGGGTGTGAAATATGTGCTGGAGACTTGACTAATTGGTACAGGGGCTACGTGGGAAAGAAAGTACTGTCTCTCTAAATATGTTTCCCCGAGACAGTGAGTGTGGCATGGAATTTTTGAGAGTAGTAATTCATAGAACTTATTGCTGTTTCTCCAATATCAGCTCCTACTAGTGCAGATCCTTCACAACCCTAAAGAACTAGAAACCATGGAGGCAAGCCTAGAAAACAGAGAACTTTTATACAAAATCAGTACTTATGATGTATGCAAAGTCAGAGAACTGTCAATTACAACTTGTTTTATTAGGTGTAAGGGCACAAATCAGTACACTTCTTTTCTGTGGGTGTGACAGATATAAATACAAAACATAGCTTTTAGTAAAATCTAATTAAACAATCAATAATTTGAGTTAAATGGAGCATACACCATTTTTGTTTTTAATGTAACTTACTTTAAAATAGGTATCTAATTTTTAATGTTTGTTTTAGCAAAAAGTTTTCAGATTCCTGGAAATCTGGCAGCCAATTCTTTTAAATAAACTAATTACAAAAAAGCACTTGGGTAGAAAAGCTTTCTTGTCTTTATCATCTCAAAGCCTGCTTCTTTATTGGTGGTGGAGTACCAGGCACACAGACGTACTGTACATTAGTTACAGTATTCTGAAACCCACTATGCCAGTACATTATACCAAAGGGGCAGGTAAGACTCTAGGGAGAACATGCTTTGGAAGATGTGACATGTTGCTAAATTCAGACAAAAAACTACTGTCTAATTTTTTGTATTTTTTATCCAATCAGATAAATTATGCTTTAGGATTTTAATACACACATGTATACACAGATACACACAAGAAGTCTACCATTAAATATGGAATGTGTTCTATCTCTTGAAAGATAATTCTCTTTTTTTTTAAATTTTATTTTCCAGTTTAAATTTAGATAAGAAACAAGGTTGCTTCACAAGTCAGTTCCAGGTCCCTCTCCCATTCCCTCCCTTCCTCCCGTGCCCTCCTCCCCCCCCCCCCCGTTATCCCCTCATTTCTCCAGGGAGGGTGAGGCCCTCCATGGGGGTGTGCATAGTGTGTCATTTCATATAGGGCAGGGCATAGACCCTTCCCCAAGAGTTCAGGGTGAGAGTGCACCTCACATTGTTCTATGGGAGTCCAAAGTCCGTGTGTATACTTGGGATGGGTACTGATCTGCTGCCCAATGCTCAATAGATTCCCTAGGCCTCTTCACTGACACCCAGATTCAGGGGGTCTTGATCAGTCCCATGCTGGCTTCCCAGGCTAATGCCTGGGATTCAAGAGTTAACCTTTGTCTGGTCAGCTGTTTCTGGGGGTTAAACCAGCCCAGTCTTAATCCCTTTGATCATCAGTCCTCTCTCTGTGTTACTGGCTTTCTTGAGTTCAGCTCAGTACTTAACCAATGGAGTCTGCCTCTTCTTCGATCAGCCACTAAATAAAGTTTCTGTTTCCCAGACTCTCTGGCCATAGGATTGTAGGCTGGCACTCCCCAGATCTATGTCTAAAATCCATATATGAGAGAGTACATGCCATGTTTCTCTTTTTGTGACTGGGTTACCTCACTCAGGATGGTTTCTTCTAGTGTCATCCATTTGCCTGCGAATCTCATGATTCCATTATTTTTTTCTGCTGAATAGTACTCCATTGTGTAGATGTACCACATTTTCTCTATCCACTCTTCAGGTGAGGGACATCTAGGTTGCTTCCACGTTCTGGCAATTACAAATAAAGCTGCTATGAACATAGTGGAACAGACATCTTTGTTGTATGAATGGGCATCTTTTGGGTATATGCCTAAGAGTGGAGTTGCTGGGTCTTGTAGTAGGTTTATTCCCATTTTTCTGAGGAATCTCCACACTGATTTCCAAAGTGGCTGAACCAGTTGGCACTCCCACCAGCAATGGAGGAGTGTTCCCCTTTCACCACATCCTCTCCAGCATAAATTGTCATTGGTGTTTTTGATTTTAGCCATTCTGACAGGGGTGAGATGGTATCTGAGAATTGTTTTGATTTGCATTTCCCGGATGGCTAAGGATGTTGAGCACTTTCTCAAGTGCCTCTCAGCCATTTTAGACTCCTCTATTGAAAACTCTCTATTTAGTTCTGCAGCCCACTTTTTAATAGGGTCCTTTGGTGTTTTGGAGACTTGCTTCTTGAGTTCTTTGTAAATTTTGGAGATCAACCCTCTGTCAGATGTGGAATTAGTGAATATTTTTTCCCATTCTGTGGGCTGCCTTTTTGTCTTGCTGACTGTGTCCTTTGCCTTACAGAAGCTTCTCAGTTTCAGTAGGTCACATTTATTAATTGTTGATCTTACTGCCTGTGCTACTGGTGTTATGTTCAGGAAACTGTCTCCTGTACCAATTCGTTCAAGGGTACCACCCACTTTCTCTTCTAAGAGGTTCAGTGTGGCTGGATTTATGTTGAGGTCTTTGATCCATTTGGACTTAAGTTTTGTGCATGGCGATAGACATGGGTCGATCTGCATTCTTCTACATACCAGTCTCCAATTATGCCAGCACCATTTGTTGAAGATGCTTTCTTTATTCCATTGTATATTTTTAGCTTCTTTGTCAAAGATCAGATGTTCGTACGTGTGTGGGTTAATACCCGGATTTTCAATTCGATTCCATTGGTCTACCTGTCTATTTTTGTGCCAATACCAAGCTGTTTTCAGGACTATAGCTCTATAATAATTCTAATTTTTTTAGGCTGGGGAATGAATCAAGCCCTCACATGTAACAGGCAAGTGTGTCCCACTAAGTTCATACCTAATCCTTAGCTGCATGGGCAGCTAACACCACCGGTATAGAAACATTGACATTGTATTTAAGTTTTTTATTTCCTGTTGCCTTTTGCTCTCTTCCCGTGCTTATTATAAGAATTAATTCGGTATTTTCCATTCCCTAACTAATTCTTAGAAAGAAAACATGCCGGTAGTAAGATTCCAAATAAAAGGACATACTGGGGTGAAGAGATCATCAGGCATTCTCTATGCGTCTACATAATTGTGTCAGTGTGAATAGTTTACAGGGAATAGGGACTTAGAGAGGTGGTGGGAGGGAAAGAGATTACATACTCACATGTGAAAAGCAGCCATCCATGAAATGTAGCCAAATACCATCAGCTGTCTTTCTTATCTCCAGGCCAAGGACCATCTGGGCAGAGAAGATGGGCAAGGGGAGGAAGGAATTGAAGGAAAAGAAAGGGAAGTCAAAAGATGGGAGCTCTATGAAAGTCCAGCCTAGAGAGCACTTCAAGTCAAGGAAGGTGTTTATTGAAAGAAGGCATGGACCATCCTGCTGGATGCTTTCTGTTTCCTTTGATAAACACCTGCTTTCAATAAACAAACCCAAACAAATAAACAGGGATGACTCAGCAGTTAAGAGCACTTGTTGCTCTTGCAGAGGACCTGGGTTAAGTTTCCAGCATCCATGTGATGACTCACAGCTTTCTGCAACTCCGGTTTCAGGGAAATGCGATGCCCTCTTCTTACCTGCATGGATGCTGCACACATGTGGTGCACAGGCATGCATGCAGAAAAAAAACATCCCCCCACACAGACACACACAAACACACACACACACACACAAATAAATAAATAAAACTTTGAACCAAAAAAAAAAACAAAAACAATGAGGGGGCAGTGTATACAATATAATTACCTGGCAAGCTATACAGAATGGAAAAAAAACCCATTTTCCAGTCTTTGTTGCTCCTTGAAATTTTTGAAACTTAATGGAGAAAATAAAAGATGCACCAATGAAACAGCTCTCTTTCATAATATTAGGATGTTATGAATACCCAGAAGAAATTAATATGGAGGCTTTCTCTTCCCTGTTCTTCAGCAAGCTCAAGTAACTTCACACTAGGCAACATTCATCCCCTGCCAGGAGATTAAAACAGCATCATGAGGTTGCTATGACACCAACTGAAAAGATGCATATAAAACATTTAGCCTGGAGTCCTAAAGTCTGCCATGTAGTGATAGCTCGGTAGTGGCAGACAGTTAGAAGGGATGAGCATGTTCAAGTCAGTATCCTCACCACAGGTGGCCTGGGTCACCCAGACCTTCACAGACAAACATAGTGTATAAGAGCTTCATAACAGCACAGTAGCAGACAGACCCTATAAAAATAGCACAGAGGAAAAAATCCTGGAGCATATGAATAAGTCTAAACTTCTTTTGTACCATGGCAGAAAATGATGTAGGCGAGGAAGGTCAGAACAGTAGAGTGGAAACTAGAAGAGCAAGCAGACTGCAGTCAGCCATTCCTTTGAAGGGAGAAAAATACAGGCCACACCAAATTAAACTAAGCTTTACTTCTTTAGAAGTTTCACTCATATAGATAAAATATGGCCGTGTGTCTATCCTCAAAAGTGGCCATTTGTGCGCTTGGTCCTCCCCTTGGCTACAGACAGACAAGAGCGGAGGTAAAGGGGAAGCAGAAAAGAGGGCAGAGGAGCAACACAAGGAATCCTTAGCTTTGCTGAAAGACCATCATGTTGACTGGTGATGGTCTCTTGAAGAACTTAATAGGGAGGGCAGCCATTAACACCAGAAGAAAACTCCTGGTCTGGGTTATCAGTGTGGCAGAGCATTAAAGTTATCAGCAGGGGATGCCCACTAGTGGGATGGGCATTATACAGTTGAACTAAGAAAATTAGAAGGCCAGAGTTATGCTGAAAGGCAACCCCACTCTGCATGAGGCTGCTTATGTCTCTGAGGTGCCTTCTCTTCTTCTGTGTTTGTGTGTTTTTAAGACACTTGCTTGGTGGGGCCAAGCTGAAGATGCTGTCCAGACGTGAAATGTCCTCTTATTTCTCTCTCTGTCTATGATGGTTACTGGTGGCATCCTCATTTCTTCATCATAATCCTTCAGTGGCTTCTCCCCCTATTCTTTGTGAGGAGATGTATACATGGGATAGAGGTATAATTTACTAATGACTTTTTTAAAATTCCAAAATACTATTAATAATTCAAGTGAGATGATAGAACTGTGTTAGCCAGAGAAAATAGTCAAGTTTTGAAATAAGCATAGTGGACCACCCAGAGAGAAGAGGATTCAGAGAAAGCCCTGCTTGGTTTATTCATTGGTATTGCAGAAATTCTTGGGGGGAACTGAGAAACTTGATTGGCAGGGTCTTTTTGAGGACGGAGATTGCTTGGTAATTTTCAATATCCATATGCAGTCGGCATGCTCCCTGGCAACAGATTCTATATATAGTAGCTTCTGTCCATTAAACTTCTTAATTCAAATCTTTGCTAGAGTAATTGGGAAGAGTGGTCTATGGGGTAAGATGAGTACTATTTGTGTTAATGCAGTCACTATTCCCTAGTGTGCTATTTAGCAAATAAAGTGTGAACTTTATAAAAGAAATCTAATAGGCCTTTTATCACAGCTGCAGGCTGATAGGAAGACACCAATTCACATTGTTCAGCCAGTCTAACTATACATTTTCCTCCACTTTTAAAAAGATAACCAATTATAAGGAGTATTTTTGAATGTCATCTTCCAATAGGTTTATTTATAGGCAACAGGAGTAACTTCACAAAGGAATTTTAGGCAGGGAAAATGACACTGGCTTATGTCCTGTCGATTACAATAGGGAAAAACCAGATGCCATGATCACACATAGGATTTGGAGGTGGCAGGACCATATTGATGATAGCATTCTGTGTGACCTTAATTAGGCCATCTGATTATGCATCATTAATGGGAGGCTTTGAGAAAGTTCCTGCCTTTTATAGTCAGCAGACCTCTTCCTGCTTCCCTGTCGATGCCACTGATCTTCTAGGTCATTTTCAGCATCTTGCACTGTCGATGATCATCAGTAAGATCAGCCTCCTGTCTCTAAAAGATGCAGTCATTTCCAACACTTAAAGTATGGCTTTATCCACCTGGACAAAATGAACCAATTTTGTTCAAAGACAGACTCATTCTGAGACCTAAAACTTGAAGTGGAATCATCCACAGGCTGTGGCATGCTGCTTCTAAAGCTGCAGATCAGACAAAATAATGTTTAGGTTTTACTTTTCCTACATTCTCACACCACAACCAAAACCACAACCAAGCAAGCCATCGGTTTGGAAGGATACCACCATCAGGGTGACCTCTATTCCAGTCTGAGGAAGTCAGGCCAGGAGGTAGTGTCAGTTTCCATAGGTTGGGCCTGTCTCCAAGCCTGATTCCCTTCAATATCAGTCACAAATCTCGGATTGTTTTCCCCACTGCTTTAGAGGTTTCCCACTGCCCTCTTCTGATTTGATTCATTTGCTTTGAGTGGCTTGCAGAACATGGACGACATCTGTTTATGTTTTTTAAATTATAAGTGGATTATCTAATTGAGCTGTTAGCCAAAGAGGCCCCACAGGAATCTCCGAACAACCTAGGCTCTTTCCAAGACTCCATGTTGCACTCTACAAATTGACCACAAGGCACCATTGCTGAAGACAACACCTACAGAACCCAGTGAACACATCTCCATTGATGGAAATGTCAAGCTGGTCAAGCTGTTGCCCACATAGAGCCTTTATCACAATATTCCAGTATCTTTGGAATATGTAAGTACTTTGTACACTATCAAAAGAGAAATGTAAAAACCAAGCCAGGCACAAACCCTTTGTGTATAATTGTGTACTACCTGCAAGGTATGCTAGGGCAATGGTGCTACAAAGCTTGTGGGAGTCACCAACCAATAACTGGCTTGACTTAAGCCCACTCCATGAGATAGAACCCACATTCAACACAGAAACTAAGACAAGATAGTTCAGGAAACTAAGGCAAAAACCAAATAATAATGGTCTAAAAACAGAAAAAATGTACTCACTCATAAGTGGATATTAGCTATAAAACAAAGGATAACGATGCTACAAGCCACAGACCCTGAGAGATAAGGTAATAAGGAGAGTTCATGTGGGGATGCCCAGAACTCACTGGGAAGGGGAAATAGAAGACATTTTATGAGTGGACTGACAGTGGGCAGGGTGGGAACAATGAGTGGTCAGGTTAAGTATGGAGTGGGAGAGTGGGGGGGATGGGGGGAGGTGTTTCAGAGTCTGGTGAAATCCTGGCTCAAGGGAATCTCCCATGAATCTACAAAGATGATCCCAGATAAGACTCCTAACAACAGAGGATACTTAGCCTGAACTGGTAATCTGTGACCTCACTGGTGTCTAGCCCAGTTGTGTCTGAGAGGCTTCATCCACCAACTGATAGAAACAGTTGCAGACCCATAGTCAAATATTAGGCAGAGTTAAGAGAATCCTGCCGAAGAGGGGGAGAAATGAGTGCAGAGGCCAGAGGAGTCAAGGACACCACAAGAAAACTCACAGAATCTATTTACCTGGGCTCAAGGGGCTCACAGAGATTAGACAGAAAACAGGGAGCCTGCATGGGACTGACCTAGGCACTCTGCATATATGTTGCATTTGTGTAACTTGGTCCTCTTGTGGGACTCCTAACAGTGGAACAGAGGCTGTCTTTGACTCTTTTACTTTCGGGACCCTGATCCTCATACTGGGTTGCCTTGCCCAGTCGAGGTGTTTAGTATTACTGCAACTTGACATGCTGTGTTTTGTGTGTCTCTCTATTGGAGACCTGTCCCTTTCTAAACATAAATGGAGGAGGAATCGATTGGAGGGTGGGAATAGATGGGGATGGGGGGACTAGGAGGAAAGGAGGGAGGGAAAACTGTAGTCAGGATGTTAAATAAATACTTTGATTAATATGTTCAAACAAACAAACAACAAAAACACTAGAACCTGGCAGGAGAAATCTCCTTTGGTCAGGGGAATCCAAGAGATTCCTAAAACCGTATAGTATATTGCTGTTGCCCTTGATTGCCTCCTAGAATATGAAGGCAAGTCCATATTTCTGAGGGTGTCATGTACTTTGGAAGCATGACTTAGAGGAGTTGAGATGTATGAGAACTGGAAGCTTTGTCCATGATGTCTAGCTTTCATCATGCCAGAAGTTGCTATACAAGCTACCAATGATGGAAAGCAATTGATAATCTTACCTACTCGTGACATCTACAAACTACAGCAATGATCAGCATGGCAAGATATTACCAGAGGTACAATAGTGCCATTTATATCTTAGGTGTAACCAAAAACTTCCTGATTGGACTCATGATCCACTCAGTAGGAGGACTTGTACTATAAAAATAGCCAAACCTATTACACTAGGGGTGAACCAACTACTGTCATTTTCCCAAACACGTGTAATTTCTAACTACATTATACATATTTATCCTTACACTTGAATGTAAGGATAGCTCCCACCTTCATCAAAGGAGATTTGTTTGTAGCAGATGGAGTCCCATACATAAATACAGAATGCTTCAAAGGGGAGAGAGAAACTGAGTGTGGAATGCTCAGCCCCAATGAATACACTGACATTTAATACATTTAATACATTTAATAGTGTTTATCAACATATTTAAAGATATTACAAAGACCAGTAAGAGATACATGGAGATTGATTTGGGAATATCCTGTAAGTTTTTGGCATTCTGTCTGACATACATGGACTGCTCATTGTTACAAGAAAGTTTCTACTCCCCAAACTCCATGATGATTTTGAAGCTGAAAAATGGAAAAATTGCATTGGAACAGTCTTGTTTTGGGGCAGAGACTCTTCATTAAGCTAGAACTCTGCAATCACTATGGTGGAAATTGATAAAAAATTAAGGACCACTACATGCATACACACCCCTTCAGAAGTGGGGCCACATGTATGTAAACATGCATCCATTCATACATTCAAACATGCATTCTCACATGCACTCACATATTTATAATACACTTCTTAAATAAATGAGTGAATGTGGATTAAGGTTAACACAAAGCCTTCTTACCCAGATTTCTGTTTTCCAGTAGCATACATTGCAGATATGTCTTATGCAGATAATTATTCTTGTGTTATAAATACAACATATTTCCTTACAAGATTACGGATAAAAGTTAGTAATGAAAATTTTACAATTCGCCAGAGTTACCTCAGGTTTCTGAAATTTGTTCTTGTTCAGAAGTTACAATACTTAAAACATTTTGAAATAATTTAAAAGATTAAGTAGAGGCACCAACCTGGAATCCAGCATTTGGGGGTTGAAAGCAGGATAATAAGGACTTCAAGACTAGTCTTGGCTACATTGTGAGTTTCAGGCCAGCTCAGGGTACATGAGATTTTGTTTCAAAAAACTCAAATACAATAAAATATAAAATTGTTATAAAAGTAGTTAAAGGTTGAAATGTATATTTTTGTAAAAATTGAATAACTATTTTAAAACTCATACTTTTAGAAGTTCTTAAAAAGTAATTACTGCTAATAAAACAGTTATTGTTATATATTGCCCTGCAAAACATATTTTAAATTAAGCAAGTCTTAGTGACCTTTTGGTATGTCCTCTTCTTTTCAAGAATGCTCAAATTAATATCTATATGAATAGTGGAGGTGAACTCACAGGTTAAGTCCAATAATTTATAGGTTGGCAAAATATTTTTGAGGTCTGAAATATGTATAATTTTAAATTTGAAAATTACTTATTTTTATAGGCAAAGCTCTTCCATAAGACATAATTATATCTCTTATTCTTTGTTCCCATAGCTTCTTAATGCTTTAAAATATATCCTAATCTTCCCCATAAGAATATTGGATTTTGGATGTTAGGCCTACAAAATTAGTAGTTTTCATCCATCTAGACCAACATTAGTTTCTCTTAAATCTGTTATTTGGATACAAGCACATTTACTTAGTTTCAGAAGGGCTGTTCCATGAGAAACATGCTCAGACAAAAGTACAAATGGTCAAGTGATGGGGAAGTACTGTGTATATGTCAATGAAGCACTGTTAGCCAATAGGGAAGCAAAATATGTGGGACTAGGAGTCAAGGAGGACTCTGAGAAGGAGAAACACAGGGAGTCATCATGTAGCTGCCTTAGGGGTAAGAAGTCCAGATCCTATTCTCTGGTACAAGAAATAGTTAGATTAACAATTATGGAGTAAATACTTAAGTCAGAGCTAGCCAGTAAGAAAACAAGCAAGGCCAACAGCTTCATAATTAATATAGCCTCCTATGTGTTTATTTGGGACTGATGCGGCTCTGAAATAAGGCTGGCAGGAAGGCTTCCCTCTACAAATGGTGTCAGAAGTGGGATTAATGCTGAATTAATCTAATTTACATATTTCAAAAATGCTTTGACCTCTAACTTTAAATATAAGGACCAGTTACTTGGGAAAAGAGTTTTTGTTTATGTTTCCACAGAAAATGAAAAGCTGAGGATTCCTTCCAGGCTTCTGTGGTTTGATGAACCAAGACCCCCAGAAGCAGTGGGCCAGGTGTTCCAACAATTTAGACAGCTAAGATGATGCAGCCTTACAGACCCCAAAAATAAGGACTTATACAGGTTTCTGAATTTTGTCATGATTCCCATCGTGTGAACAGTGCCCCTTCCAGCACGAAGCAGTTTGGAATGAGCGACATCCAAATCCCCATATTGTTTATATATCTTCGATTTCATTTGAATGGGGTTGCTTACAATTGGTTGGTCAATGATCACAACTAATCTCTTTTTAAAGGAAAAAGGGATTATGGTATGGAAATGCATACTTGGTATGGTTTCTCATTTAGTGACACAAATTCAAGGTCAATTTTGTGATGTGTATATTTCTCCTCTTGATTAAGTATTGTTCTTATACTGATCTTTTAAAACATAGTGCATAATTGAATACAGACTATAGATAGTTACTTATATTAGTCAGAATTTGTAGTTAGGTAAGTTAGGTTTTCTAGCTATACAGAGATATATTTGAGATATATAGATAGTCTTTAAACCTTTCAAAGACCTTCAGAAAATGGTATTTAAAATGGTTTAGGGTTTCTCTTGACAATGAGAAATGTCTGCTCCTGGCATCATCAATTATATCTGAGAGGAAAATGGGCATCGAAGAAACTCGTTATGGAGTTTGCTTTTAACATGGCAAGATTAGCCATTTGGGCAAGAAACTGCTCTTGCCTAGACTGCTTGACTATTGCTGTATAAACCGGATATGCAGGACCCACAGGAAAGTGACTGATGAACTCAAATAGTCCTTCAGGGTTCCTGCTTCATGGAAGAGTCTACGAGACTTTCTGCAGGACACAGAAAAATGACTGACAGACTGCTGATTCAGATGGAGAGTTTGAAATTTCCTGCTTTGCTGAGAAGTCTTCCAGACACACTGTGGCCTATGGGCTGAAGATGGATGCCCCAACATTACAGAGAAACTTCAGGTGACTGCCCAGGCAGCAATATGTCTCTGTCAATCCTAGTGTTTATGTATTATCCTTCTGTGATCTTTGATGGAGTTAAAGACAGATAGTTATAATTATAGTTTTCCTTAGTTATGATAAAAGATAAGCTACATATAGGACTTTGGACTCACAAGGATGGGATACATGATATTTTCTTTAAATCTTGCTAAATGTGGATGAACAAAATATTGTAACTGTGTTCTTGCTTGATAGCTGTTCTGTTATATATAATTTGATTATGTTAAAATTAAAACCTTTCTTTTTATTTAGACAGGAAAGAGGAGATGATAGGGAAGTCCTGAGTATATGTCAATAAAATGCTGTTGACCAAAAGGGAAGCAAGATAGGTGGAACTAGGAGTCCAGGAGGACTCTGGGTAGGAGGAACACAGGGAGTCACCATGTAGCCGCCATAGGGGTAAGAAGTCCAGGCCTTTTTGCTGGTAAGAAATACTTAGATGGGTTAAATACCTAAGTCAGAGCTATCCAGCAAGAAACAAACAAACAGCCAACAGCTTCATAATTAATACAGTGTCTTGTATGTTAATTGGGGACTATAACATGACAGAGTCCAGGCGACTGGTGGGGAAAAACCAAAGCTGTTGGCAAGGAAAAGGCTTCACCTAACAGTCAAGTGTTGGACAGACTGCTTGATGAGTAAGGATACTGCTGTACCAATTCAGCATGATACTATATGTGTAAGCAACCTGGATACCAACTTAGCTTCATGTTCTCTGAAAGCTCTTTTCTAAAACTGAACAGAGTTGAAAGTAGGAAAGCGGGACATCTGATACCCTCCAGTAACCTTCTTAAGTGTGAATCTGAACTCATATACGCATACGGACATATAAACCACACACAAACATTCTCTCTTTTTTTATTTAGAAACCATCATTTTACATATCAACCCCCCACCCCGTTCCCTCTCTCCCATCCTCCCATGTCCCCTACCAACTTCCCTAACCCAACCCACACCTGCTCCCCAAGGATGGTAAGGCCTTCCTTGGGGGATCATCAAAGTCTGTAATATCATTTGGAGGAGGGCGTAGTCCCAAGGCCCTCCCCCATGTATCTGGGCTGAAATAGTATCTCTCCATGGGGAATGGGCTCCTGAAGTTCATTTGTGCACTAAAAATAAATACTGGTTCCACTGTAAGAGATCCCATAGACTTCCCAGGCCTCCTAACTGACATCACACTCACAGGGTTTGGTTCACAGTCAGTTTCTGTAGGTTTCTCTAGCATGGTCTTGACTCCTTTCTCATCCTTCCTCCCTCTCTATAACTGGATTCCAGGAGTATGGCTCAGTGCTTAGCTGTGGGTGTTTGCTTCTGCTTTCATCAGCTACTGAATGAAGGCTCTAGAATGTCAATTAAGGTAGTCATAGGGAAAAGGCATCAAAGGCAGCCTCTTCACTACTGCCGAGAATTTAGTTGGAGTCATCTTTGTAGATCTCTGAACATATCCTTAGTGCCAGATTTGTCTTTAAATCTATAGTGATCCTGTCTGGAAAGGCAGGGAGCTGAGGAAGAGGGAAGAGAGCTGTGGTTGGCATGTGAAGCAAGCTTGTTTCTAATTTAAATTAAAAAAGAGAAAAAGAACCTATACTGCAAGACCAGCCTGGTCTTCAAGAGCTAGTCCCAGGACCCTCTCCAAAAGCCCCAGAGAAACCCTGTCTCGAAAACTAAAAAAAAATAACAAAAGAACCTATACTGTCTCCCTCTATTAAGGTATCTCTTTTCTTGCTCTCCTCTATTCCTCCCCTGTCTCAGTCTTCCTGATCCCGATTGTTCTCCTCCCTGCTCCTCTACTCCCCTTCTCTTTTTACTAACCCCCATGCTCCCAATTTTATTTGCAAGTTCTTGTCCCTTTCCCCTTCTTCGGGGGACCATGTATTTTTCTCTTAGGATCCTCCCTGTTTCCTAGTTTCTCTGGTGGTGTGGATTGTATGTTAGTAGTCCTCTGCTCTATATCTAATATCCATATATGAGTGAGTACATATCATGCTTGTCTTTCTGTGACTGAGTTACCAGCTTGTTTTACATGTCAATTCGAATTCCCTCTCCCTTCCCTCCTCCCCTGACCACCACCAACCCCATCTCATCCCCTTTCTGCTCCCTAGGGAGGGTGAGGCCTTCCATGGGGGATCTTCAAAGGCTGTCATATCATTTGGAGCAGGGTCTAAGCCCTCCCCCATGTGTCTAGGCTGAGAGAATGTCCCTCTATGTGGAATGGACTCTCAAAGTTCATTTGTACACTAGGGATAAATACTGATCCACTACCAGAGGTCACATAGACTGCCAAGGCCTCCTCACTGACACCCACATTCAAGGGGACTGGATCAGTCCAATGCCGGCCTCTCAGATATCAGTCTGGGGTCCATAAGCTCCACATTGTTCAGGTCAGCTGTCTCTGTGGGTTTCTCCAGTCTTGTCTTGACCTCTTTGTTCATCACTCCCCCCTTTCTGCAACTGGATTCCAGAGTTGAGCTCAGTGTTTGGATGTGAGTGTCTGCTTCTGTTCCATCAACTGTTGAATGAAGGCTCTAAGATGACGTATAAGATAGTCATCACATGCACATACAATATAAATGATGAGAGAAATCTTAAAGTTTTATAATACAGTCTTTAAAATATAAAGACTGAGCATGGTGTCATATTTCTTTGAAGAAGAGAGTGACCTCAAATAGGTTGTTTTTTTCCCAAGGTGCAGGGTTGTGAGAAGAGGTTATCTGTGGTTTCTAGTTTTAAAAGACCAGACTTGTCAGTGTGTTCATGATAAGAAGTGCGATTTCAGTGGATCCTGTCTGACTTTTAAGTAATTTTATATATTTATTTGTGTGTGTGTGTGTGCGCGCGCGTGTGTGCATTTGTGTGTGTGTGTGCATGTGAGTGTGTGCATGTGTGTATGCATTTGTGTGTGTGTGCATGTGTGTGTGTGTGTGTGTGTGTGTGTTTCTGTGGCCATTTGCATGCCATGTCCTATGAATAGAGGTCAAAGAACTTGAATGAGTCAGTTCTGGTTCTCTCATTTACCATACATGTCCCATTGGTTAATCTCAGGCTGTCAAATTTAGCAATGAACACCCTCACCAGCTAAGCCATGTTGCCAGTTCCCACAGCCACCTTGTAGCAATTAATTGCCACTAGGGATCATGTTATCTTGGATCAATAAGTGAGTTTGTTTTAAACTGAATATAACCATTTAGAAGTCCTAAGTAATATAATAATGTTGCACTTTCCTAAGGAATTAAAGAAATAAAGCAATCAATACAAAACATTCCGTTAGGAATAACTGATCTTATTTGAATAATAGACACAATTTCTGCTGGGATGGAACAGACCAAAGCTTTCAAATGTTCTAATACTCATACAGTTCTTCTGTGAACATACTAGGCTTCACCATGTAACTTTTCTTAATGGGTTTTAACTGTTGCTCAGATTAGTTCTATAAGATGTCTAATTTTATCTGATCATGAAATAAGATATAATGAGTCACTCCATTGTAGACATTTCTGTAGGCAAATAGGAATTCTGAGAATTTGTATTACACAGCTGTCAACTGGGTTCAGTTGCTAAAACTGTGAATATATTTACTTGTGCTACTTGAGGCCCTAAAAATTACTGCATTTCTCCTTCTCTGTAAGATTGACAAGGCATCGTATGATTAAGAGAATGCAAATAGCCTTTACAAAGAGAACAGAATCATATTAGACATTTGCTATAATAATATTGAAGTCAAAATAAAACCAGCATATTTATGTGATCTTTGAAGAGAAAGTATTAAATCTCTTCATCTATTGAGTTGTTAATATGAAAATGAAATTTCTTAATAAGACAGAGTGTTTTGGGGACACTTAGTTGAAAATATTCTAGAGATCTATCATGCTTTTTGAATAATGTTAAATGAAAAATATCCTATTTCAAAGCAAATATTATGTTTCCCTTGATGAAGGATCACATTTATTGTGCAGTCAAATAATACTCATAATTTTATACATTTTTGTATATTGTGTAAAGTTTTTAATATAATTGACTATTTTACTTTTCAATTACTGTGTCAGTCATTGTTGTGAGATGCAATTTTAGTCTTTCTCTGATTTGTGATTGGAATTTGAGCCATTGCTTAGAATATAGCCTTGAAATTACCCCCACATTCACATAAGGGAACCAGCATGGTATTTAGAATATGACACTCAGAAACGTATCCCTGTCTTTATGTTTTCATCATGCTTCACAAATAGAGCAACAGTCACACACACACACACACACACACACACACACACAAACCACTTACACATACAGAGAGACCCACAGACACAGACATGCAGACACACAACAGAACCACATATACACACATTATATGTGTGCATACAATCATACAATAACATATACAGACACAGATGCATGCACGCACGCATGCACAGACACACACACATACACTCACAAACACACATACAGAGAGACACAGACATACATAAATATACACAGTACACTGTGCATACAAATACAGACACAGACAGACATACAGACACAGAGAGAGAGGGAGAGACAGAGAGAGAGACAGAGACAGAGACAGAGACAGAGAGACAGAGACAGAGAGAGAAGGCTAAGACTTTCCTTCTTGTGATGTTACATCAAACTGAAACCATACTACCATGATGATTTTGCAATGCAAGAGATGCTGTAATTTGTACAACCCATTCCTGCCCAAGTAGCTTCAGTAATCAGGTCTTGCTGTTTGAAAAAACTTCCTCTGTGATCACAGGGAGGGTGATGATGCCTCAATTCATCCCATTACCACATTCATGATGATGTGAATATGTGTGAAAAAAATCAACTTTCTGACAATGGTGAAACAAAATAATTGAGCATCAATGTTCCCAAAGATGGAGATTCTGTAAAGTGATATCCAAACCCTTTTCTCTGTTTGTGGAAGCTTGCAAAGCTAAAACCATAACAAGTAACCTGAGATCCAACTAAGAGGCTGACTGTGACTCAGAGCAATGCAGCGACAGTAAACAGAGCTGAAGGGTCTGTGGGTCCCAGTGGATCTGGGAACTGCAGAGGCTATAGAGGCTCCTTGCAGGATCCAAGGAGCTCTTGGACTTGGCCAATGGTTCTAGGCAAGAGGAAATTTGCTTTTAATTGTTTTGTCATGTATTTTATAATCAAATTCTTGGGAGGTGGAGAAAAAACTCAGGGTACATGCATGTGCATGAGATGTTTATTTTAAATGCTCCGTCTTGTTCCAAAATATTAGGCAACAAAATTACTAATGAAATTGTTTTATCACCTATAAATCATAAGATGAGAAAAACTAAGTTTATGTAAGAAGGGAGTAGGAGTCAAAAATATAAAGTGGGTCAAGGAGATGGCTGAGTCAGTTAAGCACTTGCTTTGTAAACACTAGCACCTGCCTTCACTTAAAAAATAAAGAACACTCATAATCTCAGAGCTAGGGATCTGAGGGCAGAAGGAGGTGGATTCATGGGGCTCTCTGCCCAGTCAGACTAGCCTATGGGGTGAGCTTTGGACTAATGAAAGACATTACCACAAAGAATAAGGAAAATGTTCCTGAAGACAATACCTGAAGTCATCATTTTGACTCTATTCATGCACCACCACCAGCTGCTGTGTGTGTGTGTGTACACACACATACACAAACACACATACACATACACAAACACACACAAATACACAAACACACACACCATCTCCCACACATGTGCACACATGCACATCTGTATCATAAATACAATGCACCAAAATATTAATGTACAAAATGAAGACATAGCTGTTCTATAAATTAATGAGGTCTAACTTCAGAAATCCAAGCCAGAATGGGAATGTCATAATGAGCTTGTTTAAAGCTAATTTTTAATAAACCAAGGTAAAAAATTAAGCTGAGTCTATATGCACTGCTAAAGTCCATTGCTGAGGAGGTATGAAATTTTTCTGATTTCTATACTTATTTTCAAAATTTAAGTCCATTTATCCATTCTTCTTCTCCTTCTCTACCCTCTGGCCTATCTCCCTACCCCTTCTTTCTCTGCACAGGATTAAATTCAGAACCTGTGCCATTATAACTATGTACAGTATCAATAATTCCTAAACATATTTCCTTATCTATGAGTCATATACAACTCTATGATCAGGTATTTTTTATAACAACCATTCATAAAATAATACTTTATATAATGATTTATTGATGGGATATAAAGAATTTTAAGATTTTGATTCAATTTAGACATATTGTCTCACAATTAAAACTGTATTACATCATTGAAATGCAAAGCATTTACCTAATTTAATATACATGGGTTTGATATGTTAATATGTATTTGATGTTTTACATTGCTATAGTTAAAATGCACAAATCAAACAAGTGAGAGAAATCTGAATATTTTCTTCTGTTACAAACAGACACTAACCCATTGGTTGTTACAAAATTAATTTTAGACAGAAATATAAAAATATGTCATGTAGTATGAAGAATCAAAATAGTAAAGAATAAACATATTTTCAAACTAATTTTTATAATAAAGTATAAAGAATTGATATGTGATTACTATAATATTAGAGATAGAATTTTAACTAATAAAACTTAGAGCCCAATAAATTATGTCATATATGTAACAATTATAATTAAAGAATAAGAGGCCATGAATATGAGGGCTGTGAGAAACATAGGAGGTACCAGGAGAGTGAGAGACAAGGAATGAAGTAAATATACCACTCAGGTATGACATCTCAAACTAATTAAAAAACTAAAGCCCACATATATAATAATTATGAAAGTTATTTGGAATATATTAAAAACTGAAGCTAAGAATGTAATGAAAACGGTATGACCTGAGTTTGGTGAGTTATATGTCTGACCTTTGTTTTAGTTAGTTACCAGCTGTGATATCAGTTTTGTTTGTTTTCCAGATTTATATCTGTGAAATGTGTAGAATGGCTATGGATAGACTGTAGAAGCATAGGAAAAGGAAGACACACAAAGCATCCATTCCACACTCTGACACATGATAGAAATCTAGCACATCACAGAAATATACACTGAAATCAATTTTCAAAAATTAATCTTTCTGTGACAGATGTAATTTTCTTCCTTCCTGCCTATTCCTAGCTGTTCACAGTAATAAATCTCATTATACTGAGAGAAAAAGATCATACACAAAGGAGGCATGATATACGATTCCTTTTCTGTAAAATATTGGGAAAACCCAACTTGTAGTGGTAGGAAAAGAGGTTAATAGAAGTTATGAGATGGATTCTAATAAGGTTCTACAGGGTGATGGTGTGAGTGTGCGTGCGTGCGTGCGTGCGTGTGCGTGTGTGTGTGTGTGTGTGCCTATGCATGTATGTTCATGTGCAGAGGAATATGTGCTTATGTACTTGTGTGTGTGCACTTATTTTCATGTTTATGTGTGAATGTATACTGCTCTTTGTCTTAATTGTGGTATTTATGGTGTACTTAAACAATTGAGCACTATTTAAACAATTTATCTATGGTGTAAAAAATTACACACTAACAAAATAATCATGACACATCATTCAGCTATTAGTGAGGTATGAGATGGCTCCAGAAGATGTGAAGAGAATCAGGAGAGTGTTTGGGAACAGTGTGTAGTTGGCAGCGATTTTGACTGTGAATTTAGTGGCTGTAACTCAGGTTTAGCAGGAATATTCTGAGATAATGTATCTGTAAAAGTTAGAAGGAAACTAAGATGACATGCAAGCGACAGAAGCACGTGCATTCTCGAAGAACATAAGATGCAAACCTAAAGCAGCATTGGAAAGCAGGCAAAAGTAAGACACACCTCAAGACAACAGTTGGAAAGTAACCACCAGAAGTAAATACTGGTTGTGTTCACAACATTGAGAAATCAGAGGACTGTCTATCAGGAAGTCAGTATTCTGTTTGTAAATAGATCTCAAAAGATGTTACTGAGCACTGACTTGTTGGCCTCTCAGGCATCAGTCTGGGGTTCAAGAGCTCTCCCTTGTCTGGACAGCTGTCTTTGTGGGTTTCACCAGCATGGTCTTTGATCATCACTCCTCTATCTCTGTCACTAGGTTCCAGGAGTTCAGTTCAGTGTTTAGTTGTGGGTATCTGTCTCTCCTTCCATCAGTCACTGGATGAAGGTTCTAGAAAGGTATATAAGACATTTTCTAAATGATGAGAGGTGAAGAAATGTAAAGGAGGTCCTCAATATGCAGTATAGATAACCTTTGTAAAGTTTTACATTTAGTTTTTATGGTGTTTCTCATAGACTTTTAAATTTATCTATTTATAGATTTAGAAAGTAAACAATATAAGCATTTTAAAGAATAAGATGGGCCGGGCGGTGGTGGCCCATGCCTTTAATCCCAACACTCAGGAGGCAGAGGCAGGTGGATCTCTGCGAGTTAAAGACTAGCCTGGTCTACAAGAGCTAGTTCCAGGACAGCCTCCAAAGTCACAGAGAAACCCTGTCTGAAAATCTAAAAAAAAAAAAGAATGAATAAGATGGGGGAGGGATGGGAAGGGAGGGAGAGAGAGACAGAATATGAACCCAATTCTTTATAAACTCCTAGAGTGGGCAGATTTGAGAACTGCCATGGTTAATATGTCCTCCTGACATTTTTCCTTTTTTTTTTGAGTTGCATGATTCTAAATCAGATTTTATCATTATACCCAAAGAATCAGAGGTGTAGAGGCTCACAGTGGGACTTATACACTAGATCTATTCATTTTGACCTCAAAGCACAAATTATTCATAGCAAATCATTTCCTATTATTTTCTTCATCATTCAGTAACATCTGTCCACCACTTACATGATCATTTATTTCAGTATTGTGCCATTTTGATGAAAAAGAAATTGTTCTACATATCTAAATACAAGGCCCATATTAACAGTACTTTTTAAATCCCCACAGATGTGGGAAATGACCCCTTTCCATCCCTGAAGATTGCAATTGGGTCAGTCTTTAGTACACTTTGTTCCAATAGAGAGAGACAATTTTATTCATTAATGTGTGTATTCATTTAGCAAATAGTTTTAGAGCCTTATTATATCAGGATTTTTTTGCCAGTTTCATTATTTCTGTTTCTATTTCTTGGACACTCTTCAATTATTCTAGACTCTTTTAAAGGTTGTTGATCAATATTAGTCATTATTATAATAAGAAACATACTTGCTAAAAGGTTTAGATGTTAACTTTTTCATTTTAATGTTATATTAGCATTTTAAATATTAAATCTCTTCTGTTTCTTAAACCCTCAGTGATAGCTTTGTCCTGTTCCAGTCCTAGGAAACTATGTGTGACACTATGTGTTCAAACACCACCCAGGTCTTTTCCATTTCCTACTAATTACACTCAGAAACCCTTTTTAGTGGCTTATTATGTAGGTATTCTATTTAACACCGTGATCTTCAGTATTGACTGCAAGCCCTCCTGAGATGACCAGATGTCTGTGTCTCATCCTTAACATCATTGGGTGGCTAGGCTTTCCCTCATCCACACTCCCACATTCACGGTCAGACCCGGGGCTCTTCTGCTGGTTCCTATCACAACCTCAATGATGTCAGTCCGGAATAGATGGCCTTTGTAGCATGGGACTGATACAAGCCAGCTTCTGGCAAAATGGCGCCCAATGTGTGGTAAATTATCCCACTTCTGATGTCAGATGTCCCATGGGAATCAAGATTAATTAGACTCAGTACAGGTTAAATGAGGTTTATTGTGAGTGATTACGCTTGCACAAGAGGAGGGGGCTGCCACAGGTTCCAGCTCCAGGCTGTTTCCTGTGACCCGACCAACAGCAAGAGACCCCACATTTCGTCCTCTCCTCTGTCACATCCTCACCTGTGACCACACCCAAACATATGTGATCAGTGCTACAGTTGTGGACTGGGATGTATACAATGGCAACAAAAAATTAGACAAGGGAAGACAATTGTCTTAATTTTATTTTCTTAAGTAAGTAAGATGTTTAAGAATATTAAAATGAAAAGTTGAACAGATGGCTCAGAGGGTAAAAGCACTTGGTGATTTTGCAGAGAATAGAGTTTCAGTGTCCAGCATCAACACCAGCAGCTTACAATTGCCTACATTTCCAGTTCAAGGGAATGAGACATCCTCAACTGATTTCCAAGGGCATCTTCACACACATGGTGCACACACTTATACTTAGGCCCACAGGCATCTACAAAATATAAAAATAAATAAATCTTACAAATAGGTAATGATTTTTAAATATTCTTGTACCCTTGACATTGGCTTGGGAGTCATCACATATTCTCTTCTTATACACAAACTGATTAGTAAAAGAGTTGTTGCTATTTCTTAACCATCTGAATATTAGTAATACTTATCACGACCATTTTGTAGGACAGAGTATAGCTGAGATTCAGTCTCAAAATCCATCTATTTAGGGTTGTCTAATACTTCATCATGATAGTGAGATTCAAGTAATGCCTCTTTGACAAGAAAACTATGGAACTGATGCTCATTTGCAGTAAAAGTACAGAAACTATAGCTTCTGTGCATTACCTCAGGAGTCATAGATAGCTTTGTTCAATTAATTATGAATATTTCTTCAGTTTATTTAATTGAGGTGAATATATTAGTTCTGATCTTGACACTACGGTACTTATCCATTCTGGGTTGTTTGGCTTGAAATGTTTTGGTCAGACTCAATGGATGGTGCTTAGCCAACTTTACAAATGTCTGGCTGTACTTTGTCCTTTAAAACATTCAGGTCAAATTTATTATTATTTCATCACAGAGAGGTGTCTTAAGGAGGGGTAACACTGAAATAGGTAAAATTAATGTAGAAAAGAGATTGGGGACAGAAAGCTTTAAGCAGCAAGGGTGGAAGGATAGGGGAAACAAATGTTTTGGGGGAATTAGAATTTACCAGATTTCTTCTTGAACAGTCTTTCCATATAAAGTTTTTATATCTTTCATTTTTATTTTATATGTACATCTCTGTGCACCCTTTGTTTGCCTTGTGCCCCTAGAGATCAGAAAAGGGTATTGGATTTCCAGGAACTGGAATTACATATGGCTGTGAGTCACCAAGTGGGTGCTGGGAATTGGGCTTGTTTCATCTGAAGTGCAGCCAGTGTTCCTAACCCCTGAACCATGTCTCCAAT
This sequence comes from Mesocricetus auratus, assembly GCF_017639785.1. Lineage (NCBI taxonomy): Eukaryota > Metazoa > Chordata > Mammalia > Rodentia > Cricetidae > Mesocricetus > Mesocricetus auratus. The sequence continues at coordinate 28,219,244 of NW_024429194.1, forward strand.
CCCTAATTTATTTTATATAATTATTCAGCTATTTATGTTCCAGAGAAAATTGTATCATCCTATTTTCTTTTTACTACTTCTTACTTTAAGTGATACTATCATCAAATCTTTTTGTATATTTAATTTCTTGTACTACAGTGTAAAGTTTATAGAAGCAGTAACCTATCTTTTTTGTTATCTGCTGTGTTCTCTAAATTTAAGACATTGCCTAGAATGGAGAACATTTCCATAAATACTGAATGAGGGAATGAAAGTATGAAAGAACAGTGCATCAAACTAACAGACCTATTCAAGGGAAACAGCGATTCAGGTTTGAAATGTGACAGCTTGGTCAGAGGAAGGTAGTGGTTAAACAGTGGTTTTTAAAATAGGAAGTAAAGCAATCACAATGGAGGGAGAATACTCAGGCAAACACAGTAACCTGTGTTAGTACAGAAGCCTAGACACAGTGTATTCACTGGACTTTAGACAGATCTATAGATGCTAAAAATGCTTCAGACAATTTGAAGATATTCCATAGACAATTGCAGCCCCCATTGTAACTGATGAATTCTATATTCTTAAATTTTATTCTTAAATTTATTTTAAGTATCTTCCTCAAATATAGCCCTCATTATAGAGCCTGAATTCAGCTTCCCTTGAATGTTCCTAACAACCTTGTGGTTTCTCCATTTCACTATGAACTTCACTCATGAATGTCTTCATTCCCTTACCCAGACCATTACTGGGAGGAAGACACTCCAAAAGGGTTGCACTTAAATGCTAACTGTTACAGCTTGAGTATTAAATGGTCCCCACAACTTGAGAAGTCTGTATTCTCAGCTTGCAGCAGTGCTTTGGAAGTTTGCTGAATCCTCAGGGATGAAGCCCCGGCTGGTGGAGGTGAGTCATGGAGAGCACATCTTTGAGGATTGTAATCTCATCTAGTTCTAGTTGATATCATTGTTTCATGGTTTGTATCACACAAAAAGTAACATCACATCACATGCTGCCACTGGCAGAGCCACCAGGGTCACCACTGTCATGACTGTCATGGTGGACCCCTTTTTCTTAATGAACCTTTTCTCTCTGAAGTTGTTTCTGTCAGGTATTTGTCACTGCCAGGAGAAAATGTATTCACTCTTTGTAATAATAGCAGGATTGTTGAATATGTGATTCATTTTACAGTTATTTAAAATAATGTTTTTGGTGTAACATAACAGACACTAACATTTATTAAGGGATACATTAAGGATATATGGTCTAAGTAAGACATCATTAGCTGGTTTTCAACATATTCTCTACAGGTACAGATTATATATTCTATTTTGAATGATGGCAGGGAAATATAATAGCCAAATATATGCAACCCAAATGTTTGAAAAATGTGTTGGTAAGAAGCTATACCTGTTCTTTGAATCAATCAGTCTAGCATTGACTAGATGGCAGAAATTCTTTGCACATTTCTTCAAATTATACTTGGCTATCTTTTCTATGAGGATTGACCAGGTATTCTAGTGGCTTCTCATTTCAAATTCTGTTGTAAAATCCCTGAACCATAATTTCCTGATTTGATTTCAAGATTTGTGGAATGGGAGCCAGGTCATCTGTCTATTTGAATTCCTCAAAGTGAATCAATGCCTTATAATGTGCTATGGATTTAGAAAAATGGATCCTCATATCTAGCAAAATGAATAATAGAAGTTGGTTACATTTTTGTCTCATGAGAAGTTCAACTTTTTGACTTAGAAGACATCTTGGAGAGAAGCTCATCTTGGCTCAGCATGTTCATCAGAGGTGAGCTAAAGATGAGATTGGCCACACTTTTTCATTTTGGTTTATTACAGTTGTTCTTAGAATATCTCTGGCATCTGAGATACTAATTTTCAGGCACATAATAACAGAATTTCATCCATCTCCACATTGCCTGTTGGGAAATGAGTTGTCACAAAAAAACATACATTTACTTTCAAAATGAATTTCATAGAAAAGCCTTTATTTTGAAAATGTATATGCTTTCATTGCAACTTGTACCTGATAATATGGAAATTACTATTTCATATACTTTATTAGAAAAATACATTCAGACAAATAACAGAGTAGGTGATTCGAAAGAAAATGCATTTGATTTGAAGCAACTTGGTATTCTTTTAAGGCAACTTAATTTCCTTCTTGATTGAGAAAAGAACACAAACTGCTAAGTTGGGTTTATTATACAAGTATTCATTTCAAGCTGTAGAAGAGTTCATATAAATTATGTAAAAGTTTGGAAATATAAAGAAGACACTGGTTATAGCTTGCAAGTCTTATTCATTATCCTATCTGAAAACTGGAAATTGGAGCTTGGGCACTTTTGCTATGGTACATAACTAAAACAAATGATGTTCATAATTAAGGTGGTTCCGCTTTTTTTATGTGTCATTGGAACACATCCATGCAGACAATCTCTTATGTATTGGGAACTATTGTGTTCTTCTTATATTTTTGTATGTATATAGGTGTTTCACAGTGCCATTATTCTCATTTTCAGAAGACTTAACTGAGGCACAGAAATATACATGCAGCTGGGACTCATTTCTGTCACTGGAAGATTGCAATTAAATCTAGGTACATGAAAAATATTTCAAGTCCTTTAGTGAAGCAGGGAAAAGATGTGCTAAATAGTTGATAATTATGAGTCCAAGAGACGACTATTTACTGTTTTAATTGATGTTATCACTGCGATGATGAAATGACTATTTGTAATCTTATTTCTGGTGTTTCACACAATTCTTAGCATATTGTTATGTCTAGAAAATGCCTGTCACACTAATGGCTCATAATATCATCTTTCGAACCTTTTGAAACATAAATATATGATATGTAGTTGATTACTAAGATAGTATGGTTGTATCAGTTCACTTTTTTCTAAGTGACACTTACTTTCATTTTGTATTGATTTTGACAGAATCCTGAGAAAAACACCAAGGAAATCATATATGCCACACTCTGATTGGTATGAGAAGGTAGTGAAGCCATGAGTCTACTGCATGGACACCTTATTCTTAAAGTCCTTCAACACTATTCTCTCCAGATATAGGCATTTATTTTAAGTAACTGGGCAAGGAATATTGTAAATGGGTCACTGTTTTTTATATCAGGTAATGGTTTCTTAACCTATTAGCTGATTTCTGTGAAAGCAAATGATGTGTCATATTGAGATGACAAACTGGATTGTGATTGAGGGTTCATAAAGATACAAATACATAGAGTATGACCATCATTTTCATTAGTAAGTATATTTATTAAGATTCTTGAAATTTCAGTTGATTTTCTTTCCAGTGTAATCATGCATAATAAAAACAATCTATATGAAAGTAGGCAGAATAAAACCATCAATGGATACCATTCAGAGGGACTAAATTTGATCATTGCTCAGAAAATAGGCTTCTAAGCTTATTGCCTGTATAAGTACCAATTTTAGCCAATAGACTGCTTCATAATGGAGTATTTGTGGATGAATAGGGTCTTAAAATGGAATGGCTGAATCCTAGAAAAGAAGAACATGAGTGATGACGAAGCTTAGAAATAAATCTAACCGAAACATCATATTATACTGAGAAGTGCATGTTCCCTTCAAAGTCCCCATTATCCATCCCACTGTTTATCAGATTAATCATTTATGCATGTGAAGATAAACAAAATTTCTTCTCAGGATCGTGATTTTTGTTATAGTTTTAGGACAGATATTCCAACTGAATGTCCTAGGATAAATTGATTTTGTACCCAATTGTAAATGGAATGAAAACCATACAATATTCCTCCACCACAATGTATTTATTTCAAATTTTATTACATTCTTTAACATAGCTGTTTTAGCTAACTAGACCACAGTTAGGATACCAAGGCTTTGATCTAATCCTCTATATGGCCATTTTGTGAATAAATGATGAATTTAATATGAATAAGATTAACAAATTTACTTGAATATCAAAAATTATTTTGAAAGCATGCAAAATGTTAATTATACACTTTGAAAATGGGTTATTATAGTTTGATGACTTTGTTTGGAAAGCATACATGGGATTTAAAAATAAAATAAAACAGGCAAGCTATTTTCCATAGAGAAAAATAAATCATTTTAATTAAGGGAAAATGAGATAAAATGTGAACTGTATGAAATTCTATTTTTGATATATAAAAGTATTTCTAATTAAGATAAATATTTACTGATATTTTCAGTGTTATGAACTATAATATATATGTATGTACATTATTTCATTTGAATATTTATACACAAAAAATGCGTTATTCTTAAAACAATGTAGAATAGTGATAGTTTTGTCCTTAAAATGTAAAACCACAGTGAGATACTGAAAATTGAATACATCATTTTAACTAATTCAATGAATTTGTTAAATGCTAAGAGAGAGACTGACTTTAGGAGATTTGTCTAAATGATCATTAACTGTTATTAGACCAACTTGAACTTATATTTTTAGAATAGAACTTATATTTCTCGAATAGAATCATCTTTGTTTAACTTTGATGTGCCATACTTTTGCATATTCTCAGTAAACGAATTAAGGAACTGGTGAAATACTGTAAATGCAGAATTCAAAGAAGATTTGTTAGGTTCTATGTGAGTCCCCAGACTGTGAAACTTGAGGCTGAGCCATTTCTCCAACACCTTTCTGTCTTTCAAGTAGATTTTCTGTGGTGTTGTCACAGTGATGGAAACAGGAGAAAACAGTAGAGCCTCAGAAGTACAAAAAGCATTTCTTGCACTGATTGGCTGCAAAGAAGGAGGGAGGCAAGTCTAGTAAACAGCCAGCGGTAGGCACCAAAAGGCAGCCGCCATGGAAACAGAAATTTCAGTTCTGTGACCACAGGTACAGACATCCTCCACAATGAAAATGAGCTTGGGCGTAACCTTGAACCCCAGAGACTCCAAATGAGAATGGAGGGAGTGAACCTTGGCAGATTCCATGGCAGGCAAGGGCAACAGAGACAGAGGGACAAACATGCCAGGCAGGAGACAGCTTAAGTGAGAAATTTTATTAGAAAGAGAGGCAGGGAGAGGAGGAAAGACAAAAGAAGTAGAGGCACAGAGACAGAAGACAGAAGAGGGAGACAGGAAAAGTTCTGTCTGCGCCAGGGGAACAGCAGGAAATAGAGAGGGAAAGAGAGCAGGACAGAGAACAGGAAAGAGAGAGCAGAAAGAGAACGCAAGTGGGCAGAGGTCTTTCTTTTAAAGTGGACCTGGGCACCTGGGCTGACCAGGGTACTGCCTGAGTACATTCTGTCAGGTGACAAGGGCAGGCCAGCATAATGCCTGAATCTTTATACAGGACACAACTTGAGCAGCCTGGGAAGTCATACTGCACCCCTGTGAAAGAAACGATAATATTTCTGCAGTTTTATGCTGTTAGCAGTAATTTGTAGAATAGCAGTAGAGAATGAGTACAAGCAGCACTGGTGAAATACTAGCTTTTGGTATACTGGGAAATAAAATAGATTGATTTTCTACACTTGCCTGTTTTTAAGTAGTTTATGGATTTACAGGGGGCATACTGGTGGCATTGAGTAAAGTTTGTTTCTATTAACTTCATTAGCAGAGCACTCGGGTGCACCAGGGCATTTTGGGTGAAGAGATTGTGTATCTATGGAAACTGATGGTAGGTTTCCTATCTTATTTATCCTGCTCTGTCTCCGTGTTGCAGGAGGATCTCTCTAGGGCGTATTTTCTTGAAAAATCCCTCAAATTAAAGTTAAGATTTCAGTTTGTTTTTCTTTGTTGTGTTTAAAGAATATAGCATATATCTTTTGTGGGGGGAAAACAAGTATATTTTTTGGAAAAGATACAATAAAGTAATTGGTAATTCTGCTCAGATATTAACATGTGGCAAATGTGTCACTGGGGAAAGGACTGGGAAGTGGGAATGAAATGGTGTAGTTCCAGAAAAGGGAGAGAGGCTCGAATGCAGCCATTATGATGATAACGAGAAAGACTTAGGAAGGAATAGGACAATTGGGAAATAATTAGCCATTCAGAAATAATTTCAGAGGTCTACGAATGAAGAACCCTGAATGGATAAACACACAGTGGCTTAAAAACTATAAAAGTTAATGATGTAAAAATGGTCATAAACAAATTGTGGGACTAATTTCAAAAGAAAAGCCAGGTCAAAGAACGATTATAATTCTTGAATTTATTCTAAATTTAATCTTAAAATGGGTGATATGCTCTTTTTCTTTTTTCTAACTGTACTATAACCTCAATTAAAGTTAATGGGAGTTATGAGCAGGGCAATGTTTCTAAATCACAGCCTTTTGGAGGCTAATTATTTTGAACTAATTTATTAAACAGCAACTTTCCCCACTCTGGTAATAAGCACATACCATTATTCACATTATAGTAGATTTGAAGAAAACATTCATGAAGGCATTTCTTCAATTGTTCTAAAACTAAGAAAAGGTTAATTAACTCATATCCTTAATAAATATTATCATTATAACAAAATCAGTGATAACTTTTTATAACTATAAGATGCCTATTCTGTTATCTTTAGTATTGGCAAATTCAAAAGTTTGGGAAAATCATCTTGTTTTTACTACTTCTCTCATGCAGACCTCCCCTTCTGTATGTGTTTGTGTGTGTGTGTGTGAGAGAGAGAGAGTTGCATTTGCATTAATATATATTTATTCCAAGTCCCCTTCCCAAGCTAGGTGTTGGTGGCACACACTTTTTAACCCAGCACTTGGGAGGCAGAGGCAGGCAGATTTCTGTGAGTTTGAGGACAGCATGGTCTACTGTGAGAGTTCCAGGACAGCCTCCAAAGCTACAGAGAAACTCTGTCTTATAAAATCAAGTGTGTGTGTGTGTGTGTGTGTGTGTGTGTGTGTGTGTGTGTGTGTGTGTGTAATCCCATGTATGTTTGAGCAGGTTTGTGTTTATGTATGGATGTGTTTCATGGCCTGAGGTTGACTGCTGATATCTTCTTCAACATCTCTACATTTTATATGTTGAGACATAGTTTCACATTAAAGCTCATTGATTCAACTAGTCCAGCTAGTTATCTTGCACTGGAGACATGTCTCTGCCTGCCTCCTATATTCTGGAATTATAGGCAGATGGTCATGCCCACTTGACATTTATGGAGGGGTGAGGGTCTGAACTCTGGTCTTCATGCTTGTTCAGCAAGAATTTCAACCAATAAGACATCCTTCCCTTGGCAAGTTCAACAGTCACTTTTCTTTGTAACCTGCTTGTACAGTTCAAACAGCAAGCTGTCAAGCAGACCAGACAAGAACAGTTTCTTTTACAAATGGCTATTTCTTCCATGTTGAGGATGAACGCCATAATGACTTTCTTCGATGCCCATCTTCCTCTCTGATGTAATTGGTGTTGCCAGGAGCAGTTGTGTCTCATTGCTAAGAAAAACCCTAATAAACTATTTTAAATGCCATATTCTGTGGGTATTTGAAAGATTTTGAAGAATACCTATCCATTTGAAATATATATCTACATCTACAAAGCCTAACTAACGTAACTATAAGTCTATAGGTGACTATTTGTAATCTGTATTTAATTATATGTTAAAATTTTAAATAAGCTGTATAAGTAAAATACCTAAACAAGGGTAGAAATACACTTATAACAAAATTGACCTTAAATTTGTATCAATAAACCAAAATCCACACCAAAGCAAAGTATTCGTTTCTATACCATATTCCCTTTTTTCTTTAGAAAGAGATTGATTGTGATAATTAACCATGTGTAGCCACCCCCATTTAAATCAAAACAAACATTTATAAGCAATATTTGGGAATTTAGGCTTAGTTCTCTCCAAACTGCTTCCTGCTCTTTGGGGGTGCTATCAATCCCATGGCGATCCTGAGAAAATCCAGAATGCTGTTCAAATGCTAGATGTAGTAGTTGGTAGGGATGCATTATCTCAGCTGTTTTGGATGTTGGATCATCTGGGACACTGCTTCACGGTGTCTTGACCAAACCATATTTAATCTGGAAGGAATCCAAGGTTTTCATTTTCTATGGAAACAAAAGGAGAACCTCTTTTCCAAAGTAACTTGTCCTTAGACTTAAATTTTGAAGTAAAGGCATTTTCAAACTATATAGGTTGGATTAATCCATCAGCATTTATCTTCACCTACAATTGCCTACAGAGTCTGGATACTGTATGCTATTGTGTTTTTCAGTTGTTCACTTGCTAAGCAAGGTATAACTACTGAAATATACCTGGTTTTAAATGCTGCTACGTTAATCTAACTTATATATTTTAAAAATGCTTTGACTTCAAATTTTAAATATAAGGATTTGCTACTTTGGAAAAGAGATTTTATTTGTGTTTCCACAGAAAACGAAAAACTGTGGATTCCTTCCATACTAATATGGCTTGATAAAGCAAGATCTCCTGAAGCAATATCCCAGGCAGTCCAGCATCTGAAACAGCTGGGATGATACAGTAGTATAGACTACAAAGACAAGGACTTAGCTAGGTTTCTGTGTTTTGTCATGAACCCCATGACATGGACAGTGCCCCCAACTAGCAGGAAGCAGTTTAGAATGAATAACACCCAAACTCCCAAATATTGTTTATAAAATTTTGTTTTCATTTAAAGGGGGTTGCTTATAAATGGTAACGATCACATTAAATCTCTTTCTAAAGAGGAAAAAGGGAATATGATATAGAAATGATTTGTATTGGAATATATTTTCATTTATTGATACAAATTTAAGATTAATTTTGTGATATATATATATCCTCTTATTCAGATATTGTTTTGAAACAGCTCTTTTAAAATGAAATGTATAATTAAGTACAGATTATACATTGTTGCCTGTAATAGTCAAAACTTATAGTTAGGTTAGTTAGGTATTTTTAGATATACAGAGATGTATTTGAGATGGATGGGTATTCTTCAAACCTTTCAAAGACCTACAAAATATATGGCATTTAAATGGTTTATGGTCTTTCATGACAGACACAACTGCTCCTGGCACACTAATTACATCTCAGAGGAAGATGGGCATCGAAGAAACTCGTTATGAAGTTTGCTTTCAACATGGCAAGATTAGCCATTTGGGCAAGAAAGTGCACTTGCCTGGACTATTTGACTGTTTCTGTATAGACTGGACCTACAGGACCCACAGGAAAGTGACTGCTAAACTTGATGGACAGTCCTAAAGGGTTCCCGCATCATGGAAGAGTCTGACGGACTTACTACAGGACACAGAAAAATGACTGACAAAGTGCCAATGCAGATGGACAGTTTAAAATTTCCTTCTTTGGACTTCCATCCACACTCAGGGCAGAGGACAGAGGTGAGCTCTGGGTCCCCATCTTAGACCCGAATTCCTCCTGCTCACTTCTCTCTTGGATCCCCTGACCTGTGGGCTGCAGCCAGGACAACTCAACCCCCTGACTGATATCGAAGCTACCAGGAGCCTGCAGAGAGAGATGGTTCACTTGCAACCACACTCAGGGCAGAGGACAGAGAGCAGAGAGCAGAGGCCAGAGAGTATTGGCTTTGCTTGCACCCACAGAAAGGGAACCCTGGTTGCCTACCCAGCAGGAGAGGAAGAGGCTCTTACTATACCCACTCAAAGAAGTGATGGGAAATAGGCAATATAAGAACACACTCAGCAACCAAAAAACAAATATGAAACCACCAAAGTCTAGAGATTCTACATCAGCAAGACCTGAATACCCCAGTGCAGATGAAGCATAAAGGAATGACCTTAAAAACACCTTCATGAAAATGACAGAGGCCCTCAAAGAGGATATGAGAAAATCCTTTAAAGAAATGGAAGAAAGGACAAAGCAAAAAAATCCAACAAATGCAAGAAAGGGAGGAAAACATGAAGCAAAAATTACAAGAAACAATCCAAACAGTGCAAGAGTTGAGAGCTGACATGGAGACAATAAAAAAAAACACAGTCTGAAGGAAGGCTGGAAATAAAAAAACTGGGGAAACGGTCAGGTACAACAGATGCAAGCATAACCAACAGAATACAAGAGATGGAAGAGAGAATCTCAGGTGTTGAAGACACACTAGGAGAAATAGATTCATCAGCCAAAGAAAATCTTAAGTCCAACAAATACCTAATAATAATAGGTGTAGAATAAGGTGAAGAAACCCATGTATCTTATCAGACCACCATGCTTTAAAGTTATAATTCAACAGCTCATAAACATTTATGCAAAAATACTCAAAAAAATACTGGCAAATCAGATCAATTCAAGAAAGTTAGTAGCCCTACTATATACAGACTATAAAAGGGCTGAGAAAGAAATCAATTTCCACAAACAACATAAAATACCTTGGGGTAACCCTAACCAAACAAGTGATAGAATTGTATAACAAGAACTTTGAGTCTTTAAAGAAAGAAATTAAAGAAGACACCAGAAAATAGAAAGATCTCCCATGCTCTTGGGTAGGTAGGATCAACATAGTAAAAATGGCAATCTTGCCAAAAGCAATCTACAGATTCGATATAATCCCCATTGAAATCCCAGCAAATTTTTTCACAGACCTTGAAAGAACAATTCTCAATTTTATATGGAAAAACAAAAGACCCAGGATAGCCAAAACAACCCTGTTCAACAAGGCAATGTCCAGAGGCATCTCCATCCCTGACTTCAAGCTCTATTATAGAGGTATAGTCCTGAAAAAAGATTGGTATTGGCACAAAAATATCCAGGTAGACCAATGGAATCAAATTGAAATCCCTGATAATAACCCACACAAGTATGAACACTTGGTTTTTGACAAAGAAGCTAAAATTATACAATGAAAAAGGAAAGCATGTTCAACAAATGGTGCTAGCACAACTGGATGCTGGCATGTAGATGACTGCATATAGATCCATGTCTGTCACCATGCAAAAAAACTTAAGTCCAAATGGATCAAAGACCTCAACACAAATCCATTCACACTGAACTGCTTAGAAGGTAAAGTGGGGGCACCCTTGAACCAATTGGTACAGGAGACCACTTCCTGAACATAACACCAGTAGCACAGACACTGAGATGGACAATTAATAAATGGGACCTCCTGATACTGAGAACCTTCTGCAAGGCAAAGGACGCAGTCAATAAGACAAAAAGGCACGCCACAGAGTGGGAAAAGACACTCATTAACTCTACATTGACAGAGGCCTGATCTCCAAAATCTACAAAGAGCTCAAGAAACAAGTCTCCAAAGCCCCAAAGGATCCAATTAAAAAAGTGGTCCACAGAACTAAATAGATAATTCTCAATAGAGGAGACTAAAATGACACAGAGACACTTAAGAAATGTTCAACATCCCTAGCAATCAGGGAAATGCAAATCAAAACAAATTTGAGATACTATCTCAGTCCTGTCAGAATGGTTAAAATTAAAAACACCAATGACAGTTTATGCTGGAGAGGATGTGGAGAAAGGGGAACACTCCTCCACTGCTGGTGGGAGTGCCAACTCGTACAGCCACTTTGGAAAGCAGTATGGATATTCCTCAGGAAAATCGAAATCAGTCTACCACAAGACCCAGCAATTTCACTCTTAGGCATATACCCAAAAGATGCACATTCATACAACAAGGACATCTGTTCCACTATGTTTATAGCAGCACTACTTGTAATAGCCAGAGCCTGGAAGCAACCTAGATGCCCCTCACCTGAAGAGTGGATAGAGAAAATGTGATACATTTACACAATGGAGTACTACTCAGTGGAAAAAATCAATGGAATCTTGAAATTTGCAGGCAAATGGATGGCACTAGAAGAAATCATACTGAATAAGGTAACCCAGTCACAAAAAAGACAAACATGGTATGTTACTCACTCATATATGAATTTTAGGCATGAAGCAGGGGAGTGCCAGCTTACAATCCTACTGCTAGACAGTCTGGGAAACAGAAAGGACCATAAGAGAGATTTACATGGTACCCCAGAGAAGGTGGAGTGAGGCAAGATCTCCTGAGGGGAGAGGAAGCCAGGAGAAAGAGAAGTGGAGGGGAGAGGAGGACATGGGGGAGCAGGAAGGTTGAGTTGGGGAGAACAATAGAGGAGAGCAGGATGAGAGATACCGTAATTGAAAGAGCCATTCTAGGTTCAAGTGGAGATCTGGCACTAGAGAGATTTCCAGAGATCTTCAAGGATGACACCAACTGGCAAACAAAGCAATAATGGAGAGACTACTTTAAATGCCCCTCCCTGATAATGATTTGGGCAACTATCTTATATACCATCCTAGAACCTCCATCCAGTGACAGATGGAAACAGAGGCAGACACCCACAGCTAAACACTGTACTGAACTTCTGGAACCCAGTGACAGAGAGGGAGGAGTGATGAGCAAAGCAGTCAAGACTGGGGTGGTGAAACCCAGAGAAACAGCTGACCTGAACACAGGGGAGATCTTAGACCTCTCAGACTGATGGCTGAAGGGCCAGCATGAGACTCATCCAGACCACCTGAATGTGGGTATCAGTGAGGAGACTTAGGCAATCTATGGATCCTTGAGTAGTATTTATCCCTAGCACACAAATGGACTTTGGGGGCCCATTCCACAATGAGGGATGCTCTCTCAATCTGGACAAAGGGCCAGGCCCTACTCAGAACAAAATGACAGACTCTAGAAATTCCCCTATGGAGGGCCTTACCCTCCCTGGACAATGGAATGGGGACTGGGTGGAGAACTGTGGGGATGTTGGGGGGGAGTGGATATTGAGGGAAGGGAGAGGGAGCTGGGACTGACATGGGAAGCAAGCTTGTTTCTAATTTAAATATATAATAAAAATGTTTCAAAAACTATGCTAAAAGATGATCTCTTTTATAATGTATATAATGTCAATAAAACTTATATAATACACAAAGTAAAAGATGTAGAGGATTGATATGGAGGTAACAGAGAAGATGCAAACACCAGCAAGGTGCAAAGCATATAGGCAAGGGATTCTGCTTTTCCCTAGGACTTTCAATGTTTGCACTGCCCACTCTGTTAAAGGATCTTCTCCTCAGTTCATCCTATTTGCCAATGTCTTAATACCCTCCCCCAGAGATGGATTCCAGATACAATCATGCTGACAACGAAGATTAGCCATTCTGTTAACTAACAGGAAATCGGGGCAGGGGAAGCATAACTTATTTACAGATTAAGTTATTACTTAGGAAGATGATCCCATGCAACCCACTTTTAAAAGTCTAGAGAGTTTATCCAAGTCATAGAATATAAGTCACAGAAGGAAACATTATGACTGTATCTGAAAATACAAGGTAGGTCCATTTCAATAGCACCAAGACACAACAAATACAGTGGTGAAACACACAAGGATGAAAGCTGATTCTCTTGTCCTAAAACTGACAAAACACTCCTAAGACAAATCAAAGGCCTATGTTCCTAATTTAAAAGACTCACTATTGGCTATCTTTGAAAACATTTAACGCATCTATAGATTGTAGGGGAAGTCTTATGTCAATAAAGCACTGTTGGGCCAATAGGAATCTAGATAGATGGGACTAGGAGTCCAGGAGGATTCTGGGAAGGAGAAACACAGGAGAGTTTGAGATGTAACCGCCATGGGGTAGGAAGCCTGGAACTATTCTCCGGTAAGAGAAATACTTAGATTAACAATTATGGGGTAATTACTTAAGTCAGAGCTAGCCAGTAAGAAACAAGCAAGGCCAACAGCTTCATAATGAATATAGCCTCCTGTGTGTTTATTTGGGACTGATGCTGCTCTAGAACCAGGCTGGCGGGAAGGCTTCTCTCAAAGAAAAAGCTTCTCTTTACAAAATGGTTGTCAGAAGCGGGATTTAATTTCCACATAGAATGACAAAAGCTTTAAAGGAATTTTAGAAACAGAAGAACGGAGAGAAGCACAGATTTGTGGTAGCAGCATTTTCTCAGGCGGGCTCTGTTTTGTTAGTAGCAAGCAGAGACTTGCGGCTGGCTTAAGTTAGTCTTCCTGACTCGGCATTAAAAGAAAAAAAAACCCACCAAGGTTGTTTTAAGAGACTCTGCTAACGATTGAAAGGTGTGTATGTATAGCTGGAAGTGGCAGCTTTTGCTGGATGTCAGCATGGACTGAGGCGGTAAGCTGGAATCATGCTTACGCCCGCCATGTTGGAAACGACAGTTTAAAACAGCCGCGGTTTTACAGATAAGACACTTGGCCAGAAAAACGTAAAGATTTACAGTAAAGTCAGACTTGGATGAACAAAACCTCTAAAAGTTTTCAGTGTGTTTAAAAATATTCTTGAGATTGAGAGAGAATATGAAACGACAAAGTGGTAAATAAATAGAAAAGCCGGCGTTGTGGTGGCACACCCTGGTAGGATTTGCTGCAGGCAGATTTCCAAAGAGAAACCCTGTCTCAAAGAAAAATAAATAAAAGTAAAAGAAATAAAGTAATAATAGATAAATAAATAAGCCATGTAAAGATGGAAAATACGCAGAGAGTCTAGATTCTGTACGCTATTGTGTTTTTCAGTTTTTTGATTGCTCAGGAAGGAACAGCTACTAAAGTACACTTGATTATAAATACTGCTGAATTAATCCAACTTCTATCTTTTGAAAATGCCTTGACTTCAAAATTTAAGTATAAGAATATGTTACTTGGGAAAGGAGATTTTACTTATGTTTCTACAGAAAATGAAAAGCTGAGGATTCCTTCCAGGCTTCTGTGGTTTGACGAACCAAGACCCCCGGAAGCAGTGGACCAGGTGTTCCAACAACTGAAACAGCTAAGATGATGCAGCTTTACAGACCACGAAAATAAGGACTTATACAGGTTTCTGAGTTTTGTCATGATCCCCATGGTATAAACAGCGCCCCTTCCAGCATGAAGCAGTTTGGAATGAGTGACGTCCTAATTCCCATCTTGTTTATAAATCATTGTTTTCATTTAAATGGGGTTGTTTATAATTGGCTAATGATCACAGCCGATCTCTTGTTAATGGTAAAAAGGGGAATCATGGTATGGGTATTGTTTTTCATTTATTGATACAAATTCAAGGTCAATTTTGTGATGTGTGTATTTCTCCTCTTGATTAAGTATTGTGCTTATACTGATCTTTTAAAATGTAATGAATAATTGAATACAGACTATAGATAGTTACTTATAATAGAATTTATAGTTAGGTAAGTTAGGTTTTCTAGATATACAGAAATATATTTGAGATAGATAAACAGTCTTCAAACCTCTCAAAGACCTTCAGAAAATGGCATTTAAAATGGGTTAGGGTTTTTCTTGACAATGAGAAATGTCTGCTCCTGGCAGCACCAATTATGTCTGAGAGGAAGATGGGCATCGAAGAAACTTGTTATGGAGTTTGCTTTCAACATGGCAAGATTAGCCATTTGGGCAAGAAACTGCTCTTGCCTAGACTGTTTGACTGATTCTGTATAAACTGAACATGCAGGACCCACAGGAAAGTGGCTACTGAACTCAGTCTTACAGGGTTCCTGCTTCATGGAAGAGTCTACAAGACTTTCTGCAGGACACAAAAAAATGACTGACAGACTGTTGATGCAGATGGACAGTTTTGAAATTTCCTGCTTTGCTGAGAAATCTTCTGGATACATTGTGGCCTATGGGCTGAAGATGGATGCCCCAACATTACAGAGGAACTTTGGGTGACTGTCCAGGTAGCAAGATGTCTCTGTCAATCCTAGTGTTTATATATTATCCTTCTGTGATCTTTGATGGAGTTGAAGACAGATAGTTATAGTTATAGTTTTCCTTAGTTATGATAAAAGATAAGCTATATATAGAACTTTGAACTCACAAGGATGGGATGCATGGTATTGTCTTTAAATCTTGCTAAATGTTATGAGACAAAATGTTGTAACTGTGTTCTTATTTGATAACTGTTGTTATATACAATTTGACTGTGTTAAAGTTAAGACCTTTCTTTTTGTTTAAACAGAAAAGAGGAGATGTTGGGGAAGTCTTATGTCAATAAAGCACTGTTGGGCCAATAGGAATCTAGATAGATGGGACTAGGAGTCCAGGAGGATTCTGGGAAGGAGAAACACAGGAGAGTTCGAGATGTAACCGCCATGGGATAGGAAGCCTGGAACTATTCTCCGGTAAGAGAAATACTTAGATTAACAATTATGGGGTAATTACTTAAGTCAGAGCTAGCCAGTAAGAAACAAGCAAGGCCAACAGCTTCATAATGAATATACCCTCCTGTGTGTTTATTTGGGACTGATGCGGCTCTAGAACCAGGCTGGCGGGAAGGCTTCTCTCAAAGAAAAAGCTTCTCTTTACAATAGATGAATCAAAAATATTTGGAAGTTTTTGTTTCCCCAGCATTTGTGAAATGCACTTGGTAATACGAAGACTAGTCAAAACCTCCTTGAAAAGGAATCCAACTAAATGATTCAAAGTACCTTTAAGAGGTGCTATAAACCTCCATATTTTCCCTAATGCAGTAGGTTCAGTCCTAATGCATGCATATAAAAATAATGTTAAAAAGACCCCATAGGTTGTATACATGTGTGTGTGTGTGTTTGTGTGTGTGTAACAATAATAAGGAAGAGCTAGTAAATTTTAAATGGAATGGGAAGAGAGGAGGGGTTGGAGGAAGATGAACTATAGTGAGTTACATACAAAGTTCATATATGAAAGTCTCAAAAGCACTAATTTAAAATTTAATCTTATTTTAAGGCATACTGTTTGCTTAAAAATTGAGCCAGATACATCCATGGAAGAGGACAGAACATTCAGAAAGAATCCCATACAAATATGGTGTGTTGATTTTGTTCTGAAGAACAAGGTCAATTAGAGGTGAACAATAGTGTCACCATTAAATTATGGTGGAGTTGGATTGCTTTTTTAGGAATAAGATGATGAAAGAGCACAAAGTAGGTGGCTTAAAAAATAGAAATGTACTATATTACAATTGTGAAGGCTGGACATGTTTATAAATTGTACTCCATCCAAATGAAAATTTCTGTTTCCCAAAAGATGATCTTCAGACAAAATATCAAGCCCTGACAGATGGAAATTTCATTGAAACAAATTTGACTTAGGTTTTGCATATAGGATACATGGGAAGTTCATGTAATCTGTAAGAAAAAAAGCAGCTCAGGTCTTCTAAGGGAGTAAGGTTGACCCAACATATCACACAAGAGAAATACAGACAGTCATATTAAGCACTCGTGGCATCATTAGGGATTAGGGTACAAGTTATGGTCATAATTTAGTATCCACACATATCTAGTAGATTGGCTGAAAGTAAAATGTCTGGCAGCTGGTAATGAGAATAAAAGACACTGCAAATGCTTGTGAGATTTTTTTCTTAGTATTAATTATGTGACCTAATCATTTCCACCCCTAGGAATTTATCTAACAGAGTAAGAGCAAATGTGATCCCACAAACATCCATGGTAGCTTTGCTAATGTTAGCTGAAATTATGAGAGTCATTTGAATGTCTGTTCAATTGTCAAATGATAGATACTTGTGGCACACCTTAGTGAAAACTGCTCAGCAAGACGAATGAACACAATATTGTTACCAGTAACTACTACTTACATCTCAAAAATCACAAAGCAAAATACTAAACATAGACTATAGGTAGTCTGTCATGACATTTACAAAAACTGTTCATAATCTACTCCACAGTAATAGAGACCAGACCCGTGCATGTCTGAAGATAGGCAGAAAGTGATAGATAAATTACAAGGGAATGGACCAGAACTTGAAGATGGTTTGACATAGCCATTTTCTAGTGGAACATTGCCTAATCTTCTTTTATTAAGAACCCACTTGTGACTAATAAACATGAGAAGAAGGCTGAGAAGTTCCAGAATCATTGTTCCCTTAAATTAAATGCTAACCAACAGTATACCAAAAAGTACATAACCATTTTGGTCTACAGGTGTTACAACCTAAAAATGAAATTGAACTGTTGTAATGACAAGAGTGAAAATCATGTCTGCCTGCTAAAGGTGGCAGAGTAAGAACACAAAACTAGATTTAGGAAACATCACTGAAGCATGCCATTAACGAACCCAAGGAGTTTCCTTCCTCCATATCCTTTATTATAAAATGAAAGAACTCCCTAATTATTAAATGTTGCCTGAATGTATTTCTTTTTTACTGTATTAAGCATGTAGTATTAGATGCCTGTTTATCCCTTTTTCAGATACAGGTGTTGATCTAAGATATAAATTGCATTTGAAGCCGGGCATTGGTGGCTCACGCCTTAAATCCCAGCACACAAGAGGCAGAGACAGGAGGATCTCTGTGAGTTTGAGGCCAGTCTGGTTTACAGAGTGAGTTCCAGGACAGCTTCCAAAACAATACAGAGAAACCCTGTCTCGAAAAACCATAAATAAACAAATAAATTGCATTTGATATCTTCATAATATTTCAGAGTTGATGTCCACCCTTGGATTTATGGGTAGAAACAACATTGCACTAGCACAAACACAAACACAAACACAATATTTATTCATCACTGATCAAACACAAAGAACATGAGCCATCAGTCATCAGAGTATTTGGAAGGCAAGCATCATGACCGCACCTTCCCTCCGTTGCCTGTCTTGGTCTGCTCCTCTTACAGGCACTCAAAGGCATACCACTGTGGTTAACAGGCTTCATAGTCCCTTCCAGTGGGTAAGATATGGCAGTTAGTACAGACCTATGTCTGACTTACAAAAGAACTCTTTAAAAAGTTGTGCTTTTAACATGGACAAAGGTTTAATATGTTCACCAAAGTTTCACTCATGAGCAAGTTACCTGGCCACTTCACCCATTTATCTATCTTAATCTTTGCCACCATATTGACATTCAGACATATGTTTGAATGTGTGTGCATTCTCTCTTTCTCTCATTCACTCTTACTCTCTTCTTTCTCTGTCTCTGTCTCTCTGTCTCTCTGTCTCTCTGTCTCTCTCTCTCTCTCTCTCACATGCTAATAATGAACTTAAGAGGCAGGACAAATGAATTATTTTCTGTTTTTAGTACCATTCTTTCTTCATGTCTACCTAGTCCTGCGGCGACAAATAAAAATATCGCCCAAACTAATTAGAAGAGTTTGGAACTACTTAATAGTCACATGAAAGCAGATCACTTTATGTAAAAGAAATAAGAAGGACCGTGCACTGTTGGAAAGTCAGTGTTCCATCTAGTTATGGTTGGAGAGAAGCAGGAGGTAAGAGTTTGTCATGTGAACTAATAGAAGTTCAATGCATCAAATTTGAAAGCTCACACTGAACTAATGGAAATTCTGTAAACATGGTGATAGCTACTTCTAATTGACTGAGAAGGAAAGCAGAGAGAAACATCTGGAAATAAGTGTAATAACTGTCAGCGGGAACAGTTAAAGCTCATCTGTGATGCTCCCTGTAATGACTGCTTTCATCGCACTATCTGATTAGTTTGATTTCAGCTATTAGATTAACAGTATGCACTGGCTTCCCTAATGACAATATGCACTACTAATACAAAACCCCCAGGAACTCAGAAATATAGATCAGTTTTTACTAATGTCTGATTTTAGTAGGGGGTGATGGAGCTGCAACAGTAACCCAAGCAGTTAGCCCATGGCTGACTGCCTACTCACTTAGAGTGAATAATCATATTTAGGTTGTTCACACTAAACAAGCCAAGCAAAAACTCTTCTGCCCTAAAATTAAAGTTGAAAATGTGACCGAGTTTAGACTTCTCACCACTGCGTTGGCTATCATGGCCGTTCTCTGGTCTTTCCTTTGGCAAACTCAATCAAAACAAATCTTAGACAAATTGGGAGTTTATATCCAGTGCACAAACCACAGCATCCTAATAAAACTTACTTGATATCTACTAATAACTAGTTCATAGTTTAAGGATTAAAATCCTTATTTATTATATGTGATTAATAATATATGATAGTGTTTCACCTTTAACATCTTAAATCAATGTCTGTGTATTTATTAAACATAATCTCAGAGTTATCAATATGATACAAAAATAAGCTACTTCAAAAGTTTTCACATGATTTTACCCATTGCTTCTTCATTCATTAGGAGTAACAGAGAAAGTAATCAAAATGAAGACAAAAATGCCTTGCCCTCATCCCTAATCTAGCACCTTCAAAGAAGACAGAATGGGACCAGCTCTTAATAATGTCTCCACGTTCACATATATTATTTTCACAGGGTTCCTTAATATGTTATTTGAAATATAATAATGTTCTATTGTATATGCATCTGTGAATGACTTAAAGATGGGGGAACTGTTCTTAAAAATGGTGATATAATAGTCATAACTCCATCACATCCACAAAGAATTGTAACTCTTGATCTAGCTTTCATTTCCAAAGACCACACCCCTGTTGAAAAGTCCCACATAGATGCCCCTTGTGTCCAGAAGTGAACTGATACCTAATGCATTTGTAAATAGGGCATGACCTCATTATTACCTGTTTTAATTCTTGACTTGTTTTCTATCATTATAAATCATTTCACAGCTGTTCCAGAGTTAAATGGACCTTTTATTTTTAGTTCAGAGAATATTCTTATTCTGTTTGATATCCAGAGAATCATATTATATAAAAAGTTCTTCCTGCCAGATACCCTTCATATGGGTGAACAAAGCTGCTCCGAGAAAATATAAACAAAAACTCCATGTCAGACATAGGATTTCTCCCTAAAACTTATTGGCCAGGGAGTCTCCCAAAGGCTTTCTAAACAGTATAGGCTCTTGCCAATGATTTTGTTGCCCAACATAACTGAATTGTAAGTTCATATTTCTTAGGACACCACACAGTTTGGCTGTAAGGCATAGCAAAATCCATCTTGAATTGATCTGAAAACTTCTTCTCTGTTCATTAGCTGTCATGGTCTAGAAGGTTCTGAGGGCAGAGATATCAATGGTCAGACCCAACATCAGACTACACATGTTAACAATACCAACCAACCAGGCAAGGTGTGCCCACTGATCTGGAGCCATGTGATCCTTATGGGGAAAATCAATCACTTTATGATTGGATTTAATTCCTGTTCCATATGAAGGAGCTCAAGCCTGATACTATAAGCTCAGTGAAAAATATCATGGATGGGGAGGTCATAGGCCCTAGTAGAGATCCTAATACTGTTGTTTTGCCGAATGAACACGCTGCCAAACTATCATTATGGTTATGCCCATTGATTAACACTGCCCTCAACCCTGGTCAGAGAACCTTCATTGTGTAGTGGACAAGCATTAATGCAGAGAATCATAACTCATCAAAGTGCTCAGAATAAATGACTGTTGAGTGTTCACCAGACCCCATCTATACATGAAGAGCTATTGGTAGTTGATGGGTACCACTGGAAATGGAGAATCCATTTTCTTCCTATATGTAGTCACCATGTTCCAGTAGTTGGCACTACATCCACGGAATCACAGGTAGTACTAAATGAACTTAGAAATTTTTGTTTTAAAGAAGACAGGGAAGTGAATAAATATCACATCCCTTTCTAGTCACAAAGTGAATATCAAATCACTCAAAATGAGATAATCTGGGGATTAAATTGTGTATTTTTTATCCATTGTATGTTTATGTTGTTGACTTCTTCAGAGTCTTTATGTAAGTCATATATATTAATACTTCATAAGTTAAAATTTTAAATGCATGTTATTTCATTTAAACTTAATAATCAATTCATAGCAGGTTAAAATAAAAACCTATATTTTAAATACCTTAAGCTTAGGAAAGAACTTAGTTTATAAAAGGAATGTTATTTTTATAGTTCTTAAAATTTCTTTAATTCTGACTTAAAACAAGACAGGTGGACTTGGATTTCCACGACTGAATTTGTAGAGAGTTTTGGAAAGTTGGAAGTGTTTTGAAAGATTTTTCAAGTATTCATAGTTATTTTCCTTTGACCTTACACCAAATCTCCACAATTGTTATATTCCAGGAGATCATTGTAATGTATAATACACATTTCTATTCATATTATATATTAGTAACCATAGTAAAATCCACTGGTCTATCATGTACTTAGATGAATTTTTAACCAGGTATTTTATATCTTACATTGAACATTTGAATATTATTAATTTATTAGGCTACAACATCTTTCAAATATTCACACATTTATTATAGATTAATGTATGATGCCATTTCAGAAGCACATCAAAAAAGAAGCTCAAAATTCTTATTTACAAGGAAGTCTGAATTTTGTTATTAGCAACACTCAGTCAAATGTTTTCCTTAAATAGAAAGCTTATTTTGTTCATTTCAGAGAAAATATTTTACCAAATATCGCCATTACAGTATGCATAGTTTGTTACCTAACGTTCAAGTGAAAACTGTCATGCCTACTGTATTCATGTTGTCATCACTCATGTAGTATGAAGTAAGAATGTTTCATACCCACATCCTTCTTTATCATAAAAGTCATTTAAGACAGTTTAACATAGGGATATCTAATAAATATATAATTCCATTGCTTCTTTAAGGCTATTGTTGAGTGACATGGTGCCTTTCCTACTTTCCTAGCACTTTCATACTTTTGCTAAGATATTTCATCTACATGGATTTTGTATTGTTTACAAAAGCCAACCCAGTGAAAATGGTAAATACTATACTAGTATTAGTATGAAATTTGTAATTTGGTTTTATTGATCAACACAATCCCTTAAAAAGCTCAAAAATTGTTCTTTGAGAACAATAGGTACATAAATAGCTAAATAATATATTTTATAAATTGACCTGAACACATTGAATTTCTATAAAGACTGGTGTATTATTTAATTCGGTTTTTGTTACTCTTGACATACACACATATAAATATGATTTAAGATGTGCCAACCACAGCAAACTCTAGTAGATCTTATTCCTGCCCACTCCAGAGTAATAACAGTTTATGAAATGTATAATTTACATAGACACTATCAATCCAAATATTAAACCTTATTCTTTTCTAAGACCATTATGTAATTAAAATTAAAAGCAAGAGTTAAAGTAGAGTCATAGCTGTTGCCTCAGAAGCAATACCAGGAATCACTTAGTAAGCATCATTCTAAACCTGACAAGGTTAACAAGCATAAAGCTAAGATGAGTGTGGTTAGATCTATAGATATGTGCTTTTCAATGACAATATGGAAACCAGTTCATTTCCTGCAAACAGCAAAACAAAAATTGGCTTGCCATAATTTTAGAATTACCTACATCTAAATGCACTACGTTTCAGGTAGGCTCATGACAGTAATCATGAAGACCAAAGATAGAATCAAGTGCCTTAGGGTCAAACCCTACCTTGAGCTACCTTTAAGAGTGAGAGATTCCATAACATTTTTAGAAGTGTTTTATTGTGAATAGTAATGAAAAAAACCTTGCAGGGCTAAGTGAATATATGCAAAGTTCTTAATACGATGTCAGTAATAGATGCAATGAACAGTTTAATTTTACTTTTTGAAAAGTCATGAAAAATGGAAATGGGTGATGAGACTTCTGTGTATTTATGGTCAACCCTCTTGTGCGTTTTCAGTCTTTACTATCTTTGTGTGTTTATAATTTTAGAAAAGTAGTGGTGATATTGCAAATATTTATTAAGTAAATATGTGATTGTATGGTAGATATAAATAAATTCTACAAACAAGCATAAATGTACTTTAGCATTCCTGGCTGCCTAGGTATATATCTGTTTCTTGGGTTATTTGCACACATCAATGACTTCCTGGTCACTTTATGTAGTGAATTATAAAATGTTTACAAATCATTAATTTTATATTTGTACTTCATGTATTAAATATTTCAAAATTTATCCTTGATATAGTATTTAAATATATTAATTAAAAAGATTGCTATGAGTAAATTTTATATAATTTTAGAATGTAGCTGTACAAAGTGGTATGGCTTAATGATGACCACTCTGGAATTTCCCAAAATTCATCATGTCAGTGACTCTGGCTTACTTTTTCAATACTGGGTGAACACCAAAAAACAGACACATTATTTTTAAATCAACTTTGCTAATATATTTAGGCTTGATTTTTCAGAATACTTAATGAAAAAGTATTCCCACATACTGAGAAACCTACACATATACTACATTTTCTATATGGATCTGCAGGGTACTTCTCTGTCCTGTCACAGTAATTTTAGATGATTGAGTGTTCTATCCAAAGTTATTCTGAAACTGCAAGAAGCAAATTTTCAGTTGCTCGCCTCCTACTCTTTTTCCACAGCTGCCCTAAAAATTCACAGAGCTGCCTTGTGGAGTGTGTTTGTTTGTTTTTCCATTATGTTATAAAATCTTACTTTAATATTTTAAATGGCATTTATTACAAGCACATTTTAGAACAAAATCATGAAGAATCCTTAAGTCTAAAAGGCATATTTTACAATTCCTTTTATTATCTAAAACTATCAATACAATAAAAAACAGGAAGTCACAAGGCAGGTACTTGTGTGAGCTGTTATAATGTAGACAATGGGAAAACATGTTACAATGGCATCAATCTTATCGCAGCTCTGTACTTGTGAATATCATGCAGTGACTACACTTGATGAAAAATACTTCTATATGTCTGCTTCATCTATTAAAGAAATACTTTCAGGGTTGTAGATGGAAATACTTCCTGTGATTAGGAAGGGTAACTAATTCACTAATTTAATATACCAACAACGAACTTGAAGAGACTATAATATTCAAGTATTCAAGAGAGTCTAACATTCAAAAAAATTCAGGTGCTTGTTGTCAATATTATAAAAATATTAAAAGTACATATATAAAGCAATTTTGATGAGTATGTAGAAATACTATGTGAAGATATAAAATAGAAATGAAGTTTTCAACCAAAATACCTGACAATCACTACATCAGTGCAAATTTATCAAATACACAGAATTGCTCATTTTGTAGAAAAAACTTAATATCTGAACTTGTTCATCATTTCAGTCTAAGAAGAAAGTCAGTCATTATCTGGCAGCCATTGGAAGAGTGAAAAGGTATCCATCAACATGGCAGAACCAGGCTGCACAGCAAAGCCTGGGAGTTTTGCCAAATGCACGTCTTGATGATCGCAAAGCAGGAAGCTGCAGTACAGATTGGTTCCTGCACACCAAATTTCTGGGATTCAATTCTGGTAGACCCAAAACTAAAACCTTCTAGAAAACCCAATGTTTGGTCAATAAAAGATTCAGTGTTCCCAGATGACCAGTAATTACTTGTGCATTTCTCAGTGTAGATTAGTTCATTTTATTCTGATATCAAAACTGATTATGGTCTGGCATCAACAGTGTCAAACAATGTCTGCTCCAGAAAGACTTAAACTAGCTAGAAGACTGTAGCTCAGTCAATTCTTGTAACCCAGGAACACAGACAGAAAGAACTTGGTGAAAAATGGGGTGAAATGAACACTTGTGTATGATCAGAGACTAACGTGATAATGTGGCCTCTCTGCAGGACTCTAAAACCAGACCCAAAACAAAAGTATCATTCTCCATCACTGCTTTTTGAACACTCATGGCGTATATGGAACTCTGGCAGGCAACATAAAGGAGAAATAAGAAGAGTGCAGCTTTAGGAAGAAAAAACTCTCTAAGACTTTGAATTGTAATGCAATATTCAAGAGAGAAACATGTTATCTTTACAAGCTCTTTGGGTGTCTTGGGGTCTCAAGTGTTTCATCATCACTTCATCTTTTTTCTTTGACAGTGTTCTAGTCACTGGATTAATTTAAAGATATGAGTCAATATAACAACATATCTTTCTCCAACTACTATTTTTCATTGCGTAACTACAGTTATGAAACACTGGGGATGCTGGGCGGTGGTAGCACACACCTTTAGTCCCAGCACTCATAAGGCACTGGCAAGTGAATCTCTTTGAGTTCAAGGCCAGCCTGGTTTACAGAGTGAGTTCCAGGACAACCAAAGCTACACATAAGGAATCCCTATCTCTAAGAAAAGAAAAAGAAAAAAAAGGAAACAAACAAACGCACACTGGGGAAAGAGTTGCTTTTCCAAGTGTAAAATGAGATCATTTCAAGACTAGAAACTGAACAATTCTTCTTTTCCTCTAGATGGGTCATATCGAGGGACCCATTTTGATGCATAAAAATGCTTTATTCCCAACTTTGAACATACCAAGATAATGTAATCCTAGTCCAAAGCCCATAACTGAGGAGGTCATGTGCTCTAGGGTAGAGCCTGCTATTGTTATTTTGTTAAATGGCCATATTATCAAATTGTCATCTAGGTATTTATGTTTGTCAATGAACCTAGTCTGCTCTCTCCCTTGGTTAGAGAATCTTCTTTTTGCAGTGGACAGCAGGCAATGCAGAGATTAACAATTGAACCAAGTGTTTAAAGTGGAAGACTGAATGCTCAGGCCTAAACATGACATCTTTGTTAATGGACTCCCTGCATGGCTCAAGGACCATTAAAGGAGAGGGGATGTGAAGAATTTAAGAGTGAAAGTATGAGAAGGAGTGCTGTAAAATGCTGTCTACTGAACACAGGACATGTCTATTTTCCAGTGCATTGGACTTTTTGTGTAGGGTAAGTGTGAGGTTGAGGATGTAGCAAAATTACAGGAGTAGACAAATGAACAACAGAGGAATTTATCATTGCAGGGGGGACCAAGTTATGAGAGGCTGTCTGAAGGCTTCAAGCTCCAGTATTTGCCTACATCTCAGGGCTAGTGCTGAGTCCCACATCTTAGCAAAGATACGAGTCAAGTCAATTTATTCACATTTCAAAGGAAATGAAAACTTTTATTGATGTCTAGATTATCTAATAAGTTCCTACTGAATTTGTCTTCGAGCAATTATGGATGCTATCATTTCCTTCCTTTTAATTGAGTATTGTCTTGGTTTGCTTTTTATTACTGAAATAAACATGATTTCTCAAAGAAACCTGGGGAGAAATGGATTTGTTAGGTTTTTACTTTCATATCACAGTGCACCATCAAGGGAAGCTAAGGCAGTAGCTGAAGAAGAGACATCTTCAAAAGATCCCACTTACTGGCTTATTCTTCATAACTCCCTCCATTTGCTTTCTTATACACATAGGATAACCTGCCCAGATATATGCTTGAAGTAATTGAAGTTTGGTATCTTCACTGTACTGATGGAACAATAAATGAACAAAACAAAACAGGTATAGAGCTCAATTGTGTGAGTATGTGCATCCCACATGAGTACATCAGTGGGTTGCATCAGCAGTGTTAATATCCTGGTTATGATATTGCTCCATATAATATTATATTTGAAGGAAATTAGATGTTATTAGTATCTCTCTGTATTTTTACTTGTAACTATATGAGAACCAGCAGTTATCTCAAGATGGAAAATCATTAGTAAATTCACTGCCTAGTATTCTTCTCCCTCAGCAGTTCAGTTGACCCAAATAGTCTAAATAGACACTCATTTCCTTTTTCTGTTCTGTCTTCACATAGTTGTCATTTAGAGTTTGATGAGGGCTAAGATTCAGACTTTACCTTAAGATAGAAGTAAAATTCATTATGGTCAAGTCATCCAATTCACCATTCCTGACATAATGAGATACAAAAGGTATTTGTTTACTTGTTTGTCTGTCTGTTTGTCTGACTGTCTATTTACCTGACATTCTATGTGTATTTGTTCCTGAGGTTTAAATGGGAATGACCCACATAGGCTCATATGTTTGAATGGCTTGTCTCCAGTTGAGGTACTGTTTAGGAAGGATTAAGAGGTGTGGTCTTGCTGATGGAGATGTGTCCCTGATGATGGGCTCTCAGGTTTCAAAAGTCCATGCCAGACATGCACAGTGTCTCTTTCTTTCTCTGCTTTTGGATCAGGATATAAAGTTCTCTGCTACTGTTCCAACTCTGTGTTTGTCTGCTCCCTATCAAGAGAATAACAGCCTAACCCACTGAAAATGCAAGCAAGCCCCCAGTTAAATGCTTTCTCTTATGAGTTTCCTTGGTCATGGTGTCTCTTCAGAGCAACAGAAAAGTCATTAAGATAATCCACATGGAAATTATGAAGGCAACCAATCCTGCTCTGGAGCAGTGTGCTTATAGTCAAATGTCCTCTTATTAATGAATCTTTTCAAATAACATGCCTCTGTTTGCTTTCTCTTGCTGCAACAAAATACTCTGGTGAAAACAACAAGGAGAAAGGGTTTATTTCATCTCACGATTCAGTGTGTGCTCTATTATGGTGTTAAAGTCAAGGTACCAGGAGCTTGAAGCATCTGGTTGCATTGTGTTGGTGTCGGAAGAGAGCAACATATGTATACATGCTGTTTAATGCACTTCTTCCTTTTAATTCTTTTCAGGGACCAACCCATGAGATGCTGCTGCTGACATTCAGGGTGAGTCTGCCAACCTCAATTAATCCAGTAAGAAGATCCTTCATGGTTGGATGGGATGGGATAAGGGGTTGGGAGGGGAAATGGGAGGACAGGAGGGAGAGAGAACTGGGATTGGTATGTAAAATAAGATTGTTTTTAATTTAAATAAAAATTTATTTAACAAAAGATCCCTCACAGGCATGCTTAGAGACCCATCTCGTATGTGGTACTAGATTCTCTCAAGTTGAAAATTAATACTAAAGATCACAAATCACATGTTTCTCAATCCAACATTAAATATAGTTATCAATAAAATAATATTTTCTTTAAGTTTTGGAGTTTCTGGTACAACCTTTGAATGGACATTGAGAAAGTGTCAAAAGGACATCAAGACTCAATGAGTGCTTGCCATCAAGCCTAATGACCTGAGTTTGATCCTGGAAACTATATTGTAGAAAGAGAGAAACAACTCCTATAAGTTGACCTCTGACCTACACACACACACACAAATAACTGAATAAATAAATGTAATAAAACATTTTTAATAAAGAAAGCACATAAATCAATTTATGAATTGACTCTACAGGGTTACTCTGGACTCTAGAAATACCCTTTGTACAAATCTATTTGTATTTCTCTCAAAAATGCTATACTTATACACAATTGCTACCATCATCATGGTTTCTATGAAGCTGGCTCGTATAATTTTTTATTCTCTTCTAAGGTGTGAACATATGGATAAGGACCACTTATTACAAGAGCAGTTACTCTTCTCTTTGTCACTCAAGGCAGAAGCAAAGAATTTTACTTAGTATCCTCTATCTCTATTCGTGATGTTTATAGTTTATATTCTTCAGAGCTGTGGCAGGAGGTCTTTGCGTAAAACATCCATTGTTTACAGAAGCCATCAGAACAGCATTGGCATCACACATGTTATCCTAAAACATGCTTTCCTATTTCTGAGAGTGAGATGAGCAAGATGAGAGACAAGATTTTCTCAAATCCAGTCTCAAGGATGCTGTAGTGCTGAAGCAATCACATCCCAGATCAAGATTATATAGGCCTGTGTTTCTTTAGAAAATACTGATGCAGCCAGTTTCCTTAGGATGTAACTGGTGAAACAATTGTCAGTGATGGAAGAGGGAAGTTGGTGGTACTTTCTGCTCTGTCATTTAGAATGTGATCAGAAATAGAGGAAAGAGTACTATGTTGAACAGTTATAATGTCCTTGTCCTTCCATCTACCAGGAGTTCCCCCAGAAAGAAGAATCTAGAAGTTGTATCTAGGTTAAGGATGTGGCCAGCACCCCAGCTTTCCCAGATCCCCCAAAGATGAACAATGTCCCTAGGTCAGAAGGAAGTAGTATTGAGAACACAGCATCCTCATTCCTGCCTCACCTGCTACCCATTTCTAAACCCCATCTTTTTATAATAAATAAAAAGGAAGAATGTTAGTATTCAGGCATCTGTATTGGCCTGCCCTTGGAGTTCTGACAGGATGTGCCCTCAGCTGCAGGCACTAAGATCACCACCTGTGTACATTGACTGTGTGCATTGACTATGCTCCCTTTTAAAAGGGCCCTTCCCACCTCTCATCTAACTCTTTCTTTCTCTCCCTTTCTCTCTCTGTTCCTTCCTTCCTCTCTGTCTCTGTCTCTGTCTCTGTCTCTGTCTCTGTCTCTCTCTCTCTCTCTCTCTCTTTCCTCTCGCCCACTGGTGCTGTGCCCAGAGAGCAGTCCCTCTCTCCCTACCCCCATTTTATGATCCCTTTCCCCTAATAAAAAGCCCTCCCATGAGAACTCTATCAAATGGTATCTTTCACATGTCGCTTTTTAAAATTACAACAAGGTTGCATTTACCTAGTTATTTTCTGGATTGCTTAAGTTTTGCATTTACATTCTCAGCATAATTGTCCCTCAGTCACTGGGATGCAGGCTGGCTAAGACATTGGAATCTTTTGTGGCACTATTTGAACAATGTCTATTTAGAGATGCTACCCTATGAACCAACATTAACTTGGTTGATAAAAGAGATTAAGTTTACATAAATTGTAAAGCTCTGTAGTTGGTACTGATACACAGATGAGGGCATGACATGATAACCTCACAGAGTTCAATATTCAATAGGACTGAAAATCTACCCGCAGAGAGCAGGAGGTTGAACTGGGACATGGTTCTGGACCAACTTTGAGCAAACTGTCAGGAAGCATCTCTTTTTTCCTGGACTCTTTTTAAATCCTACATCTACCCAAATATTACACTATAAGAATTATACACTCCTAGATACCTTAATTTAATTTGGGGGGAATTTCTGTTTTCAAGCTCCAATAATGTTTTGGGTTTGTTTTTTTTTTTTCACATCATATGACCAGACACTGTAATGGATAACTAAAACATTGCACTTGTTAGCATCATAAGATTTGCCCTACTATATTTAATAGTGCCAGGATGCTCCATATAGGCTACTGAGGGCAGGGATAGAAAAACATGAATGATTTTATCCAGTATTGGGCCTTGCATGTCACACTACTGACCTACCAAACAAGATGTGCCCACTGTTGCAACAACAAGGCAACTGTTACAGGGTATCAAACAGCTTTCTGGTTTTATTTGCGGCTTTTCTACAGGAAGGAATTTCACAAGTCTTATCTTCATAGGTCTTAGTGGCTTTCTCCTTGTCTACCTCAGTATATTGCAATAGCTGCTCTAAAGCTATATCTACAATTCTAAATATTTACATGAAAGCATTAAGTCAGCAAATAGCAAATATAGCTTCTCTTTAAGTAGAACTATGCAGTCAATCCCCACATTAGTATTTTTTAAATTCTTCTACCCTTGAAAGTGTAGTGGAAAGAGTTGGGAGTAAAAGACCACATTTTAACACTTTTGAGGTCGAATAAACATGTTCTGGCAAGAGAAAAACACAATCCCACTTTCCACATACTATGCATGAGATAGATAGATAGGTAGATAGATAGATGATAGATAGATAGATAGATAGATAGATAGATAGATAGATAGAAAAATCCTGTATCTTAGGTGAGTGTGTGTGTGTGTGTGTGTGTGTGTGTGTGTGTGTGTATTTAGGTAGTGTGTAGTCTAACAGTCACTCCCACTAAATGTCTCC
The DNA here is from genome assembly GCF_017639785.1 of Mesocricetus auratus. NCBI lineage: Eukaryota > Metazoa > Chordata > Mammalia > Rodentia > Cricetidae > Mesocricetus > Mesocricetus auratus. The sequence continues at coordinate 28,250,602 of NW_024429194.1, forward strand.
TTCCTTTATCCATTTGTACCTCAAAAGCCCATGTGACTTGTGTTTCCTCTTCTCTTGACATCAATCCTGTATACCGAAGATAACATGTTGCTCTTTTTCTTTTCCATTATGATCTGTGATGACCAAACATGTAGTACAGAAACCTCTCCATGTGACCTTCACAGCCATATGCTTTGGTCATATGCAACTCTCCAAAGATTTCCTTTATTCAGAACTTGCATTCTGCTAGAATGTGGATAAATCAAAACTGGCTTCCCACCACCAGGAACTCCTCTCTACAGTACCTTCTCTGGAGCAGATGGAGACGCCCCTGTACCTCCAGTTTCCATTTCAGTCCCCTTTCCTAACGGCCCCATCTTCTCTGTGCAGATCTCAGAAGAGCTTTACAAAGTTCACCCTGCTTCCTCAATTAGATCCCACATCTTGTCTACATTATAATGTATAGTTCCTTTTAGATAAGAGTGTCATCTTTCTTTTTCTATTTTTACCAAAAAAAACAACATTTTTTCTTTCATAATTTAGTTAATATCACTCCTTGTATTCACCATCTGCCTCTGTCTGTCTGACTCTTATCTCTGTCTATCTCTGTGTGTCTCTGTCTTTGTCTCGGTCTCTGTGTCTTGCCCCTCTCTTTCTGTGTGTATGTCTCTATCTCTGTCTCTGTCTCTGTCTCTCTCTCTCTCTCTCTCTCTCTCTCTCTCTGTGTGTGTGTGTGTGTGTGTGTGTGTGTGCATGAAGTTATCTATGTGTATATGCAGGTTGGTGTGGAGACTAGAGTTCGACCTCAAGCATCGTTCCTCAAGTGTAATTACCTTGTTTTGTGAGACAGGGTCTGTTACTGAACTGCTACTCACTGACTGCTTAGTTGGCTAGTGAGCATTTGTGTCCATACTTGCATTGTTACATGGAAATTCAGGGTCTCATGATTGCTTGGCAAGTTCCTCACTGATTGAACCATCTCTCCAATTCCTTCTTGTATTCTGATATTCCTTCACAAAGCCCCATCGGCATTTCTCTCTCCATATATTGTATAATCCATTCCCACTGCTTCTGCACAGGATGCAGATCTCCCCCATCTTTTCTCTACCTCCATCTATAATGTCTCTACCATCAATCCCTTTCTCTCTCTAAGAGAACTTCAGACAGTAAAACAGTTGGTCTTTGATGGCCCGCTTCACATGGAACAGTGTTTCCTAGTGTCTAAAGCTGGTACAAATATAGTATCCTTTCTGTCACATTTGTAGGTCAAACAAATTACAAGAATAGCCCGTAATCAGCAATATGGAAAAGAGATGGTGCTATTGACCACGGAAACTTTTAGCCCCTACATCTGTAGACTGTTGTGTGCACACAGTAAGGAGTTTAATCTTTTCTCTTAAATTCATAGCCATTTTACCTAGCAAGAAAATTATATGATGTATTTTAAATTTGAAAAAAGATGCATAAGGAAAAGGCAGATGATTTAGTTATAAATTCAGGTAGTGATCCTTTCACTAAGTGAGCAAGCTCAGCGAGCATAAACCTGTGAGAATCCAAGAACTGCTGAGTCTCAAAGAACATGGCTGAAAACTCTACAACTGAGACATGCACTACAGGCCCAGCGTTCTGCATGAGATACATCAATAACTTCAGAGATTTTTTTACTTGACTCTTTCATCTCCCAGGTCACATAGTTTATTCCAAAAGCCGTGAGCTGTACCTTTGACCCTAGCTAGTAACCTTAGAAGGTAATAGTTGGCTGGACTCATAACACCAAAGCAAGAGTCAATGGTACCTAACTCCCACTGTTAGGAGTCCCACAAAAACCCCAAGCTGAATAACCACAGCATATATGCAGGGGACCTAGCACAGGCCCATGCAGGCCCCTTGCTTGCCACTTCAATCTCTGTGAGCCCATGTGAACCCTGCTTAGTTAATTCTGTGGCCCATGTTCTCCTCGTGTCCCTGACCCTTCTGATTCCTACAATCCTTCCGTCCCTTCTTTTGAGGGGTTCCCTGAGCTCTGCCTAATGTCTGGCTGTGAATCTCTGCGTCTGCTTCCACTAGCTTCTGGAGGAAGCCTTTCTGATAATGGCTGGCCTTGGCGCCAATCTATGAGTATAGTAGACTAACATTAGGAAACATTTCATTGACTTTTTATCAATTGTTTTTGGATCTAACCTAGGTTTCTGTGCCATACAGCTTCCAGTTCCTGGCCATCCAGGCAGCATTGGTCATGGGCCACCTCTCATGGTTAGAACAGTAATTGCTTGGCCATTGCAACAATCTCCAAGCTACTATTGTCCCAGCACATCTTTCAGGTAGAACAGGTTGTGGATTGGAGGTTTTGTAGTTGGGTTGGTGCCCCAGTTTCACCACTGGATGACTTGCCTGGTTACAAAAGATGGCTGGTTCACACTGCATATCCTCCATTATTAGGAGTCCTCATGAGGGTCATCTTCATAAGTTCCAGGAAGCTTCCACTGCACTAGATTTCCACATTGCCTCCCAATTCCAGTAGTCTCTCCCCTTACTCTATCCCTCCCCAACCCGATCCCTTCTGTTCCCATCCTTACCTGACCCCAGGCCACTGGCATCATCTATTACTCTATTTTCCCTTCACAGAAAGATCCATATGTCCTCTCTAGAGCCATCCTTGTTGTTTAACCTCTCTGGGTCTGCAGAGTATAATGTGATTATTCTTTACATCTCATATCTACTTATAAGTGAGTCTAAAAAACTTACTCTGTTTGTCTCTGTAAGAGAAATGCAGATCAAAACCACTCTGAGATTCTATCTTATGCCTGTCAGAAAGGCCAAGATCAACAACACAAGTGATAGCACATGTTGCCAAGGATGTGGAGCAATGCAAACTTGCTCAGTCACTATGGAAATCAATATGGTGATTCCTCAGAAAATTGGGAATTGATCTACCTCAGTACCCAGCTATACCACTCCTGGGCAAAAGAGTGGTATAACCAAAAGGTAATCAATACCACCACAAAGACAATTGCTCAACTATGTTCATGGTAGCGTACCACTAAGGAAGAGGTGAAATTCTTTAGTTTGGGGATGAGAAATATAGAGCCTGCTTTAGTATAGCTGATGTAGAACCCACTTGGTTACTATCCTGATTGAATGTACTCACTAGAAACTTGTAAGACTAACAGTCGTAAGTACTACACCTAGCTAGAGAAATCTATTATCAAACTCAGGCTCTGTAAAAGTGTCTTGATATTTGATTCGTATGTTGCAAAAGATCCAATGCATATAGAGCATAAAATTACTAGAACATAGAAATACACAAAGTCTCAAAGAGGCTCTAAAAGTTATTTTCTTGCTACCATGGAAAAACACCTGACAAGAAACAAATATTTTGCCTCACAATTCATGGGTACAATCCACCATGTTGGGGAAGTCATGGAAGTAAAAGTTTAAGGAACCTAGTCATATTTTTATCCACACTGGAGAATCAAAGGTAATAAACACTGGTACTCAGTTCACTTTCTCTTTTTCATTCAGTCTGGAATCCCAGTCTCTGTAAGTGCCACCCACAGTTATAATGAGTTTTCCTAATCCAACTCAATATAGATAATCCCTCAAAGTAATGCCCAGGGGTCTGCCTCCTTGGTGATTCTGAATCCTTTCAAGTTGACAGTCCATATTAACCACCACAGAGACCCTGGTAGAAACCCATCAGGAATGTAAACCAAAGTTACATCCCCTGCTGCAGAGGAGTCACATAATTTAAGAACCATGGTGGATGTGTTATCTTATCTTCATAGAAATGAATCTTAACCAAAGTACATCAAGTTAGCAGGGTCATCAGGCACTCATCGTAAATTGGAATCCTTTGGCACATCATGCTATAAATTTGGATATGAGCAACAGCATTACATCATGAAATGGAGGAATTATATAAAATATCAGGCTTAAAGAGGTTCTGGGGTATAATTAAATTGCATAAGCAAAAGGCTCAGGCTTCCATGGCAACCACTCCTACAGCAACTACTCCACAGTTCTCCATACACCAAGGCTAAATCTACAGTCCATACTCAGTTATGCCTCCCAACATTAGTAACAAAATTCACTCTATGAGGAACACTAATCTCTCTCTCTCTCTCTCTCTCTCTCTCTCTCTCTCTCTCTGTGTGTGTGTGTGTGTGTGTGTGTGTGTGTGTGTGTCTAGAGAGTTGGAGGGCATTGTCGTATATCTTTCTTCCACTAAGAAAGGAACTACAGTTTCTTTTTCCTGCAGTATAGGTATTATGTTCATGGATTTGTGCTTCTTGGCAACAAAAATTCTTTCAGTATCACATCTGTGAGTGTAAGGAGATGAAATGGTATTTATTCAATATGGTATGGATTCCAACCAAAGAATCCCTTTTATATATAGGAGATTGTTCCTCCTTTCCTTATGTTCACTCTAAATAATTTTTGTTTTCATTCTCCAAACCTGACAGAGATTTTCCAACTCAAAATTATTTCTAAGTAATGAATAAATGAAATTCTAATAATATGTTCCTAATTTATTTATCAAATCATGCATATGAAACGAAATACATATGAACAATCAGAGACAAATCTTGTGCTCCCACAAAGTCTAACCCTTAAAAATACATGTTCTCTCCCATACTGAGAAACTGAGTCATTACATTATAATTTACAAATATAGTCAGGAAAAAGGAGATAAAGATTCCAATCCATTTGTTCTCATGGACTTTTGAAAGGACATAATTATAAATCCTCAGCTAACAGTTATTCTCTTCTGATTCACCAAAAAGTTTTAAGTGACTAATGTGTTGATGATAGTGAGGGAGACTCCAAATAATGAATTTAGTCACCAGCTCATGAAGCCCTCACTGAAGGAAACAAGCTCTAATGACACAGTAAGCACACATGGTAATTGAACTCCAATGCTCAGAAATTCAAAGTGCTACCAGAGTTGGTATTCATTGTTTCCATTACTCAAAGTCTAAATGTTCTGTGATGTGTGGGAACAGAATTGAGTGTCTTGCTAACAGGATAGTGAGGGTACAGCTTAAGTGAAAAGTGCATGAGTTGGTCTCTGTTCCAAGTCACAGCTGGATAAGAGACCATGTAAATTAGAGGAAGACAGGAGGCCACAGACACACAGAAGGAAACAGGAATTGTCAGCACACTCTCCAAACTTCGGGGAAAATGAGAAGGCAAGAACAGGAGGTTGGAGAGACAAGAAAAGTAGTTCCCCTGGGTAGGTTATCCAATCCTTGGAGTCAGCTCTAAATATACATATGAACAACACTAAATGCATTCAGCAGGTTGTATGCTTATATACATATGTATACATATATGTGTGTACAGTGTCTCTCTATCTCTATCCCTCTATTTATTCTCTCTTTGTATGTATGTGTGAGTGTAATGAGAATAAGTAAAGGAGGTCATCATTAGTTTGAGGAGGAGGGGTGATATAGGTGGAGTTAGTAGAGAGAGTGGAGTCAAAATAGTGTAAATACAATATTCATGCACTCAATTCTCAAAAAAAATGTCAAAATGAAAGAAAAATAAGTACCTATAGATCATAACCAAACTGAAAACCTGGGAATGAGGAGAAAAAAACAAATGGAAGCAGCCTCAGCTAAAAGGAAAGACCTGAGATTTGCTGCAGGTGTCGCTACTTTTCTTTCACCCCAGAGGAAGTCACCCAAGAGTAGAACCAGCCTGCAGACTGCAAAAGATAATAACGGAACATCTGGCAGCATAAGGAACGCACGTATGTGGAGCAGACTTGATTCTCTGGTAAGGGATTGCATCCCTGCAAAACAGAGCTTCCCTGTAATGTTATCCACAAGCTCCACATTCATGAGCTGTGCTCCAAACAAGACCCTGTTATAATGAGTACCTTTGTGAATATTTCCAAGAACTCCCAACCTCCTTGGAGAGAGTCCAAGGTAGCCCCCGATGCTCATTTATAGCATTTTGGATATCATGTTATGCTATAGTTCCACTCAATAAATAAGGAATTCTTAATGCAGCCACATGCAGTCACACTGTACTGAGTGTGTGACATGAAATCTGTGTTTATCTGACACAAAATGAGGTGAAAATGATGATCCCTTTGACAGCCTGGACATGCAGGCTATAGAGTATAAGGCAAGTGTGTGTTTAGAATTGCATGCAGACTCTGATTGATAGGCCCCTTTTCACTGCAGAACACTGATGTAGCCTAAATGTGAGCTTAAACTGAGACATACAAATTAGCTTTCAGACAGAGTTTACTCTTGAAAATCTCTAAATATATAATTTACTAGTCTAGGTGAGCCAGAGCTTTCCAGTGGCAGAAGCAATAGGTTTCTCTAAGCTTCCACCTGACCTATTTTCTTCCATGCATCTCATCCCCATGAGATAACAGCCATGAATATTAAATCGTAAAACCACACCCTGCTCCTCTGCTGATTTTCTGTAAGCATCATTTTGACCAGGTTAGCCCAGGAAAGAGTGGTAAGATCTGGGCAATGATGCTATTAGCAAAAATAAAACCATATCTTGACACCAAGTCAGGATTGATCCACACACTCAAATCATCACTATGATAATACTTGTCAGATATTTTGATATGCTGAAGTTATTCTCACCATTTTAAACTTCATACTGGTGCTATCAGAAGACTAACCCTAAACGAGTTGTAAGGTAGTACTTGAATCATCACCCATGTTTATGCAATGTATGGACAATGCTATGACTGCATTCCTGTTTTTGAAATCAGGAACACTACTTATGACTTTACCAAAGGGCACATAGAAAGAACTGTGAAACGTAGGACCAGGTACATTCGAGATGAGAAGGTATGTTGCAGGATTGTTTTAACACCTACTCTGTATTCATGAATTAACTAACTTCATGGAAAACTTCTACCATGGCCCTTGATTTTATAGAAGACCTAATCTAATAGGTCACATAACTTTTATCTTCCTCAACTGTGAGGTTTAAAGTGTACACTTATTTAAGCCAGGTAACTTTCTATGACATGCGTCAAATACTTAGGTCTTATAACTTAAAGGAGGAAATCTAGAAAAAGCATACCTATTCCCCACATATAATTCTAATCTTACAGTCTCTTAAGTCATGTGCAAGATAGCAATCTCCTCTGAGATTCAGGTCAAACCAGACATTATCCAAATAGCATCAACAGGGATACCAGTGGTAGAAGGAGAGGTTTTCAGATTGCAATGGCCTTACAAGCTATTTAGAAACCCGTAGAGCACTAGTTGCCAGTGCAGCTGTTGTTGCTATAGGGATGGATTCCTGGGAGTATTCCATCTGCTGCAAGAGGGACAGCTTGGAAAACCTCTCACAGGTCTTAAGAAGAAATGAAGCAAACAAATGACTCATTTGGTTAAGAAGACTGGCTGACTAAGCGTCTACTTCATCAGATTCCAAGCATATGCATGACACAAATCTTTGTTCCATGTATTTAAAAAGTATTTCATTTCATAATCATGTGCAAAACAATTCAAGTCTCAATTGCTTTGAACAAGTGCCTGTTACCCAAGTGCAATGTTTTGCAAATTTTTCATCTTAAATTTAGCAAATGAACTTTTATTTAAGCATTTAATCCCATTTTCCAAGACAATTAATATTAGCTTCCAAACAAAATTAAGGGCTCATTTAACAGGACCAATTTGAGAAATGCAGCAAAAACAGCCTTGCATGATATGCCCATATGGAATTTAGGGCCATCGACCAAGCTGAAAAAGATTAATTCAAGTTTGTTTGCAATGTAATTTTGTCATTGCCTTTCAATACTACACAGATAGACTGTTAGTAAACCCAAATTTATACTAGTGTTACTTTTGAGCTCATATATTCATCCAAACACTAACTAAAATAATATCTGATCTAGCTCATTTGAAAAAAATATGAAAACCTCTAATTTTTATCTAAAAACAAACCCAGTATCCTAAATGGATAGGACAATGATGTTTGGGGAATGTAAGTATTTAAAGATACATGTGAGAAAGGCCACTACTGTGTGTTTTTGTTTTCAATAAAATAATGTTGTGCATGGTTATTTGTGTTAAAGTCTAACAGCTGCTGACTAATGTGCCTTTCATTTTATCTAAATGTGAAATTACATGATTTAGTTAATGCAACAGGATAAAAATTCTATAAACTAGATCCTGGAGGAGTTTCCTAAGAAAAGTGTGTCTATGCATGAAAATGACCTTTTAGAATTTGTTTCTTCAATAGCCTCACTATTCAAACTTAATAATGCAGCAATTAAGTGTTGTGGAGTTATATTAATCAAAAGAAATAATATCTCTATACATCAACCCTATTGTACCTGCCTCTAAACAAAATAATCTTGTAGCTGCCATGCTTCCCTAATGTAGACACAAACAGGAGAGTTGGACAATTGAATACCAACAGTTTAACATTTTTCTTGTCTCAAAGTTTAAAAGAAAAGAGAAGAGGGAAACCCCTATATGCAATAGATAATGCATTCTGACTGTGGCTCACAGCCCTTGTACTGTCTTCAGGTGGTCTGAACTCCTGTTTGAACCAAGGACTTCTCACAGGTCCCATCTTGCATCCATGACTGTTTTCCCAACTTTCCACAATCAAGTGTGTCCATCACCATCCTCATTTCTTTCCAGTATTTCTGTCTTCTCATTCCTTCTAAATTACAATGATTATTTGTGGCATCCCTTTAACATCTCTCCTCTGTGAGGTACTTGGAGTTCTCAATCCAGTCCTCCCCTTTTATGTGTTAATGAACTCATTCGTTCAAAGCATTACACAAAAAGCAAAGGGACACTTTTAAACCATTCAAGGGAGGTTTTCAGTCCCTCGTGATGACACATAAGAAACCATCTGTCCTCCTGAAGTTTAAGACAAGGTCTTTACTTTCCTTGAATGCAATTTAGTATTAAGTTGTCAATTGCATTCATTTATATACTGAGATTACTTGGGAACTGTTTAATGTTTTCTGTATGGTATTACATGTACATTCTATACTTTAAGTTTTGTTTTCTCACTGTATAATAATTTACAATCCACATAGGACATAATGGAATGTAGAGTGTTGCCCACTTAATGCAGAGGAAAACAGAAAGGCAGGTTCAGAATCAAGAGGAATTGGAAAGTAATGGCCAAGTAATTGGTTCTGACAATTTACAAATCTCAAAAGGAGAAATGAATGGAGGAGATATAGGCAGACTAAGAGACAACAAGAAAGAAATTTTGTGATGTTTTATATTAAATAAATATATTTGATGATTTCAATCATCTATAGCAAAACAACCTCAGTAAATGTTTACCAAGACAGCGTAAACAAAGATTTGGATTCCTCAAGATGTCAAGGAAAAAATTAGGGAGATAACTGGCAATAAAGAATTCTACAACGTAAGTGTGGGATGTGCAGGTATACTTGAATGTGTGTTTGCATGTGTGTGCAGGTGCATATGCATGTGTGTGCATTGTGTGATAGCCCAAGGTTAATGTTGGGTGTCTTCCTTGACTGCTTGCCATTTTACTTATTGAAACAGGATCTCTTGCTGATCCCAGAAATCACTAATTCATATAATGTACAGACTGCTCGTACTGGAAATCCTTGAAGGTGGAGTTTCTGTCCCACCAGGTCCTGCAACCCTTTAGTCCCAAATAAATACACAGAGGCTTATATGAATTATAAACTGTTCAGCTAATGGCTTAGGCTTCTTACTGACTAGTTCTCTCTTAATTATTAACACATAATTATTAATCTATGTATTGCCACATGGCCTTATCTTACCAGAGAATGCCCGGGCACCCTACCTCCCCAGTAACTACATGGCGTCTTCATCTCCACTCTACATCCCTCTCCCAGAATTCTCCTACTCTGCAAGCCCTGCCTATACTTCCTGCCTGACTACTGGCCAATCAGAATTTATTCATCAACCAATAAGAGACACATATATTCACAGCATACAGGACATCCCTCATCAAATCCTTGTCTCTGCCAACAAGGTACTGGTTTTACCGGCAAATTGCCATGCCAATGCAGGCTGGGTTTTTGTTTTGTTTTGTTTTCTCTTGTTTTTTAAATGTGGACTCTGCGAATCTGACCTCGAGTCCTCACACTTACATGACCAGTACTTCATCCACAGAACTGTCTCTCCATGCATGAGTGGAGAGTTTTTAAAAGGGGAAAGAATGTGGAACAAAAGGAATTCATGAACTGGTTTATAAGTTCTAGGGAACTCCAAAAAATTGCTAATGTTTTTGGATTCCCTCAGATACATTTTCTCTAATTAGTTATCAAAAATTCCAATTAAAACAATTACTTCATAGAAGTAGGTATGAAATAGAAAGGAATGGCACTAATTACACACATGAAAACTTCTTGAAGAATTTTTTTTCTCTAGCACCTAGACCAACATGGGAATTTTGAGGGTAGAGTCCAGGAGGAAGGAAGCTGAAGATTGCCTCATCTAACCCTCCAATTTCATGAAAAATGAGTCCCCAAGAAGCTAACTGCCTGTGGTTATACACAGAGAGAAAGACAGGGCTCAAGCCTTTGTTTATTCTTTTTTTTGTCTCAAATGGAATCAAGTGAAACCTAGAAACCTGGACACTAACTTCTAGACCTTTCTGACAATCTTGACATTTTCATTAATGTCCAGCATCTGTATGAAAAAAATAATTAATAAAGAAGCACACTGAGGCACTCACCAAGGGCCACATCAAAACATACAGAGGGAAATTCAGAAAGTACACAATAAGAGTTTATAATATTTAGATTATATTATTAATTTAAGGATAATTCACGAAACTTCATTTAAGCAGTGTCTTTTATTTGCTTAGATTTAAAGAGAGGGAGAAAGACATCTAATGTGAGCTGCCTCTGCATTTCTGGTATCATCATGAGGAAGAATATTAGAGCAATATGGCATGGCATTGGAAAATTCACTTGAAAAAGAAAGTGAGGAATGAATATGAATTTATGGAAATTTGTTTTCATATAATTATACAACTATTCTGATGCATAACCACTTAAATTAGTATATGTAAATACATGATAAAATTACATAGAAAATATATAAAGGGAATTATATAGAAAATACATTTACATGATTTTGGAAAACAATACAAATGTCTTTTAAGACAAAATCTCATCAAAACAGACTACAACGTGCAATGTTGAACAAGCACACCTTAAGTTCACAGAGATCTACTTGCCTCTGCCTCCTGAGTGCTGAGATTAAAGATATATGCCACCATGCCCAGGTAATATTTGGTTCAGGATTGTCAAAATACAAGCAAGTTTTAATCATTCTAATTTAAACTTTTCTAGTTGAAAACATTTCTTTTTTTTTCATTGAATATACTGACAAAGAAACATCTTGGGTTAAGGAATTAACCTTTAAACAACAAAATTTTTTCAAGGACCCAAATAGAAAAGGTATAAAGTTTCCTCTACAAAGTTCCACCTGTTTCCAAGGCTGAGGACAAACAGAAAGGATCATTAATCACAGGGAGAAGCATTGATCGCTTAAGGCCAAAGAAGCTAATGAGTTTTCCTATGTTCTTCTGTTTGAAATATATCCCACTAATTTGTTTATCACTCTCTGCCACATACCAGGAAAATTAATACAGCCCGTGAAGTGAGATATTAACCCATCAGTCCTAATAAACTTGCTATGAAGTGACTCTTCCTTTCTCCTTCCAGATTAAGTCTCCTGTTTGTATTTTTATATTGAAAACATTGCAAATTTGTCAGATAATTTCTATCCTTCTATGTACCTTATATACATGTGTGTAGGTATGTGACCTCTTTAACAACAAGATAAAAACACTTTTTTTGCACACAGTGCTTGATTTCATTTCTAAACTGTCATTGCAAGAAGAATATCTATATGTCGCATTAATAATGCCCAGCAATACTCAACTAGGAGCCTAGTAGGTATTGAGTATGCTGGAATTTTCCATTACACAGATGAATAAATGGAGAGTTTCAGGCTAAGATTTTTGTAACGTGGCATTCTTCACAGAAATCAATATGCTAACATTTCATTGTGATCATTCAGATCATGAATGTTATGATGAAAGACAAACAAAATATGCCAAGCATCTAAGGACAGGCTGTACAGGTTGTAACTTTCCCTTTTCATTACCAGTGAAGACAGAGGTCAGACAAAAAACATTGAAAGGTTTATCTTCAGACAAATCAAATATGAGAAGTTCACAAGGCATCTATTTAGAAAGGAAATTGTCTTCTCTGACCTTTACAAATTCCATAAAAGATAATATACTCAAGGTATCAAAAAGATGAAAGGTGTGTTTACTGAGAATTAAGAGGAGTGGCAAAGCATAATTTTACTTTCAAACTTTGTTTTTTAAAGAGACCAGTTCACCCTGGCTCATGGAACATCAAATTACAGGATACTCTGGCGGTCTGTGATGAACATAGAGGCCACATAGTGTAAAAGACAATATCATATAAATATGGCATATTTTAAAGAGAATGAAACATTTTGAAGATAATCAGTCAGTTTGACCTTTTGAATCTCCTACTCATTTTACAATTTAAAAACAGCAATGTACACTTATTTCTGTTGTTCATTCTTTCTAATGAGTAGAGTAGGGGACATAATTCCTGTCATTTTCAATATCCATAGGCTCATTCTGTAATTCTGCTAATTATTTAATACAAATACACACACACACACACACACACACACACGCACACACACAAAGAGGAAGATGCAAACTACTATGAGATTTTGCTCATTTTTCTTTTAAATTTTAATTCTCTAAATGAAAATCACAGCAATATGCCTCACCTATAGCCAAAACACCTTGGAACTTAATCCTCCTGCCTTCCATAATTCATTCACTCAATATATAGTCATTTTGTGTCGAATCTGTGTCATGAATTATAAGGGTACAAATCAGTGCTAAAGTATTCAGGCAGAGATCCTGAGACATGGCATTGAATAGCTCAGTGTGAGAAAGTGTATGATAAGCATTATTGATAAATGAAGGATATAATGTGTCCTTTGAAAAGCAAAGGAGAAAGTGTATTGAAGTGTTGAGAGGAGAGTCAACTTTTAATGGGATTGGTAGAAGGCAAACAATGATTTGATGGAAGTAAGAGATGTGGGCAGTGGGATAGGCTGTAGAGTGTTGCACTCAGAGGGAAGAGCCAATGAAATGCATTAACATGAAATGTGACTTCTGGGTTTGATGAACAGCAGGACACTGGTTCTTTTGGAAGACCTGAGCAAGGGGAAGAGTGACTAGAAGTGAGGTCAGATGGTCCCAGGACACACATGGACTTGACTACCTGAGGGATGCTGGCTTTAGTTCCAGAGTAGGAAATGGTACAGCCTGCCCTGCTTCATGACTCACATTAAGACAATCACCTCAGTTACACCCACAGGCCAGTCTGATCTAGGCAATCCCTCAACCGAAGACTCCTTTGTTGTATGGTTCTAGCTTGATGGAGCAACCTCTGGGGGTTGGGGGTCACCAAGGACAATAGCAATAGACTTTATGTTTTGAGAATCTTTTGGGTAGTCCTGACCAACAACTCAAAAGAGGGCTTCTTGTGTCTGGTGTTGGGGTTTCTGTTGGATAGTTTTTGGCTCTTTCTGCACGGTGAGATGAGGTATAGGAGGTATGTTAGAAAATCTGAGGCTCTTCTGCCAATACTGTTCTCTCTCCACTTTCAGTTCATAGACACGGCACTGAGTTGCTTACTAAAGGCATGCCCCTAATCAGTTCTAATCACTGCACCAATAACCTCCACAATAAACTTCTTGAAATCTTAGCCCACATTGAGTGCTGCTTTTGAAACCAATCCAGTACACCAACCCACTCACAGAACACCAGGGTTGTTCTAATTCAGTTTTGTGTTGCTTTGATGAACACCATAACCAAAAGCAACAGGAGAAGGAAAACGTTTAGTTTATTTTACACTTCCAGGTCATAATCCATCATTGAGGGAAGATGGGGCAGGAGCCTGGAGACAAGAAGTAGAGGCCATAGAGGAGTTCTGTTACTCGTGGATTTTCTAGGTCTCTTATGCTCAGGAGCTTGTTGTTGTTGTTGTTTTGAGGGTATCACTGAGTCCTAAAGACTTTATAGACCAGACTCACCTCAAACTCAAAGAGATCACACCTAGCCAGTCTAGTCTATTAAGTATTGGGGAAGAGCAGGGATGGAGCAGGGGGAGATTATGTGGGAGGGGTGAAAATGATATCGATAAGAGAATAGAGGGAGAAAAAGCTAAAACTGAGGAGCACTGGGGATTAGAAACCTAAAATAGTGACAACTTCTAGGAATCTATAAGGGTGACCCAGTAAGGACTCCTAGTCACGGCAAATGCATAGTATGAATATACATCCTTTTGTAACCAGGAAAAGCTGTATTCAGCTGAGTTGTTGGCCAAGAGGGTCCTGTGGAGATCCCTAAACAACTCAGGCTGATGCTAAGACAGAAAGTCACTCTCTGAAAATGACAACATCCATACAGCTCATTGAACATAGAAAGCTCGAGCTAGTGCGTGCATAGAGCCTATACCCCTACGTTCTAGTTTCTTTTGGGTGAAGAGGTTGATACGTTGTTCAGTCATCTTCACAAAGGCTTCCTGTCTCAGCAGGAGCAGTTGCAGAGACCCAGAACCAGACACCGTGCAGAGAGAGATTCTAAATTGGAGATCTCCATGGGGTCCCTCCCCTTAGAAATCAGGGAATGAAGAGGGCGAGGAAAAACTGTAGGAGTCAGAGGGGATAGAGGATACCAGGAGAATGGGGTCCACTGAATTAACTTAACAGTGTTCACATGGGCTCACAGAGACTGAGGTGGCAAGCAAGGAGCCTGTGTGGGTCTGCACCAGGACCTCTGCATAAATGTCACAGCTGATAGTTGGTGTTTTCCTGGATTCTTAAAAGCAGTAGCAGGTAGGTCTCTGACTCTTTTGCCTCCTCTTGGGACTCTTTTCCCCCTGTTGTGTTGCCTTTTCCAGCCTTGATAGAAGGGCTTTTGCCTTGTCTTGTATCTTGTTTTGTCCTGTTTAGCTGTTGGCACTTAGAGGCCTGCTCTTTCCTTAAAAAGGGAACATAGTAGGATTGGATCTAAGGGAGAAGGCAGGTGAGGTGGTGGGAAGTGGAGGGAGAGGAAGCTGTGCCCAGGATACGTAGCATGGAGACATGAATCTGTTTTCAATTTAAAAGAAAGAAAATAAAAGAGTATAAACATCTTCATATTACAAATAATTTCTTGCTATAAAATTTTACTTGTTGAAATATAATAATAAACTGTAATGTATTTAACTGCATATTAGTTTGATGTATTAATTCTGAAATATTTTCTGTTTCTTTCTTTGTGTTCTAATAGCTCTTAAGGTCCTGTAAATATTTGGGTTAGTGAAGGAAGAAGAGAAAGAGGGCGCCATTACTAAAACGCACTGCTTTACAAACAGCTCAAGCACTTATGATGGTAATTGCTATCTTTTTAGATGCTTTGCATTCTACAAGCCACTCTATATCCATGGGAAATACCTAGACAATTAGTCACATCAGTCTCCAGGGAAGGAAAGATGCATGGAAGACTGATTCCTGGGTTGTCTGTCTTCTGTCTTTGTTAGTAATTAATTTATGCTTCATACTACAATAGATTCTATAAGTATCCTGAAGTGTATGAATTACAACATTGAGCGAGAGAGTGGCAGAAGAGAGGAGGCCTACAATCTGAATAGCAAGAAGCTGAAAAATAAAGTCGGTTTGTGAGTGACAGGGGAAGGAGTGTGAAAATTATTCTTCTGGAATGAAGTCACGCCCATGTTGAAATTGGCAAAAGGTTAGAGATGCAATGTTGTGCACAGCATCAAATGTGTATAACCTCGGCCCGCTAATGAACACAGCAATCCATTTGACCCTCCAGACAATACTTTCTGCCCTTCCAACTCTAATACACAGCCCCACTCTTATTCCCTATTCTCTGGAGAATTGGGCTTCAGACTGGAGGAGTGAACACTTGCCTCAGTCACCCTGATGTTATACTCCACATTAATCACCTTCAGGATGAGAAGGAATTTGTCTCCACAGACAACCCGAGCCCTTTACAGAAAAGGTTGTAGGTAATGGTATCTTTTTGCTGACTGCAGGAGAACACTTTTCTGATATGAGCACTTAGTTATCTCATAGTAAGTGAATTAAGATTTGAAACCCTTGCATTAAAGCAACCAAATAACTTCATTATCTACTCAATACCCAAACCCATTTCTAGAAGCTATTTCTCCAGTGTCCCCATCACCACACCACCAGGAACATGAGCAGAATACATTTATTGAAGGTCTTCCTTATCCTTTTTGTATAATTCATAATTGGTCCCTGAACAGGTTATAGTTTTCCAAGCTGTATCTAAATCTGCAAACATAATATGGTCCAATAAATAGGCAGTGAAGCAGCATGTTTCAGGGTGCATATCTAAGATGCTATAACACATTGTAGATCTCTGATGCCCATCATTTTCCTCTTCATTTGAAATAGAAATCATGCAGTTACTTTACAAAGAAATGGCTACATTCCCTGCATAATGCTCTCTTGCAAATTGATGCAATATCAAGGCATTCATAGAAAGGAATAAGAAAACAGCATTCAACCTTAAGATAACAAATAGTTTACAATTAAAGATGCTCCCATTATTCTGCACACCCCTGTGGAGTTCTGAGTCTCCTTGACTAAAGCCTAAGAAAATTACTAAAGAGATGAAACACCACTGGCACTCAGAGTCATTCACAGAACTGAAATATTATGCATAATCATTCATGTATCAACTGCTGCACTGTGCAGCCATGGTAAAGTCAAGTTGTCTAGAATATTCTCAATCAGGAAGAAAGAAGGAATGCCTGTCTCTTCCTGAGTGTCAGGAATCCCTTCTGTGTAGTGACTAAACAGGAGAAATCAGAAAAAAATGTATCTCATTTATTACCTATGCTTAATTGGCTAAAATCAATTGGAGAATCAGGAGAATACACACACAGACACGCAGACACACACACTCTTGAGCAGATGCACACACATACATACATACATGCACACATGCAGAGAGAGAGAGAGATGAATGAATGAATGAATGAATGAATGAGAACAATGAAATATTCTCAACACTAGTTCTGGCTAAGTTATTACATAAGAGTGCCAGGTCCTCCAAAAATCTGTTTGTTTATTTATGAGCATTGATTAGGAATATCCTCTTTGGATTTAAGAAATGCAGTACCAGCTAAGAACACTTGCAACTATCTAGAAATCTTTCACAGTAACAAGATGGAGTCACTGGCAAATGCCAGGTGTCTTTTCTTGGTTCATATTTTCTGTTGTGCCTCAAATAACAAGCATTGGGGAGACAGAATTTTAATAATGGCATTTTAGTAACTGAAATATTTAACTAGAATGGTGGTAGCAGCAATAACTTGATTCATTCTGTGTGTGTGAGAGAGAGAGAGAGAGAGAGAGAGAGAGAGAGAGAGAGAGAGAGAGAGAGATTCTGCATTAAATTTTGCTTGAACGACTAGGTTATCACAGTATCTGTCCCTACCCCAGCAGGTTAGTATACACACCTTAAAGCTGCAGACCCCAAAAGTGAAGAAGGTGGGTAATTAATTTTCCTTGACCTTGGAGAAAATATAAAATCACAAGCATTTCCTCTCAGTAAGATTGCTGATTCTGCCAATTATGTTTAAGTGAAATTGATAGGGAATGACTCTCCAGGAAATACCAAGAAGGCTTCAAATCCCATTTTATGGCTTATTCAATCATAAAAGGATAATGAATGTGTTTCAGCCTCTATATTACCTACTCTTTGGCTAGATGGGGGGAAAATCATATGCTGGAGCTGGCACAGATATGACTGCCTCCTTCCTCTGCTATCTTAAACAATGTGGACTGACATAACTTTGCCTGGAGAAGTGACTTTCATTAAGACAGTCATTTAATGACACAAAGAATGTCACAGGCCCTGAGTAGACTCTGTTACAGCTGATAGGTGAGTCTTGGCACACAGCACATGTGTTAACATACTACTCATTTTCAATCACTGCAGTAAAACTTCAACTGGGGTACTCGAACTCGGTTTTTTGGTTTTTCGTTTTGGTTTTGGTTTTGCTGTTTGCTACTGAACAAGTCATCTACAGGAATATTTCTGTAGATGAAGCATACATCCACTTTCCAATCTGTTGTTATCCAGGCAAACCTGGCCCCACCTCTTGGGTACCTGGCAGAGTTGTGATCCCGGCACACAAGACAGGCAGTACTCTGGATCTGCACATAGGTGCAAAGATCCCTTTAAGAGACAAGCTCTGCCCCCACCCCTCCTTTATCCTTTCTCTCTCTTCTCTTATTCCCTTCTCTTCCCCCAATAAATTTTTACATAAGTTCTGCCTGATGACATGTTTGTCCCTCACCATGGGATCCACAAAAGCCCCCCACCCCGCTGCCACATATCATAACACAATTTTCTCTGCTATGTTTTGAATTGTGCCGGCCCCATATGTATTAAAGGCTTAAAACCCTCAATTGCTGTTATTAAGAAATATGCTGATGTCAGTGAAAACGGAGTCTGGTGGGGAAAGTCCTGTGTATATGTCAATAAAGCACTGTTGGCCAATAGGGAAGCAAAATAGGTGGGACTAGGAGTCCAGGGCGACTTTGGGTAGGAGAAACACGGAGAGTCAAGATGTAACCGCCATAGGGGCAAGAAGCCCAGAAGCTTTTCTCCGGTAAGAGAAATACTTAGATTGGCAGTTATGGGGTAAATACTTAAGTCAGAGCTAGCCAGTAAGAAACAAGCAAGGCAAACAGCTTCATAATTAATACAGTGTCTTCTGTGTTATTTGGGAACTACAACATGGCAGAGCCCAGGCAACTGGTGAGGAAAAACCAAAGCGGCAAACAAGGAAAAGGCTCTCTCTCTCTACAGGAGTCTATGTTGATGTCAAGAAGCTAAAATGGAGTCTTGAAGTGGCATTAAGTCGAGCCTTAAATCTAATCTGATCAGAGATTTGCAAGGAAGGCAAAGACAGAAGTTATGATGCCCCAAGTCCAGGAACAGTCACCGGCAATCACCAGACACAGGAAGAATGGAAAAACAAACTTCCCCAGCATCTTTGGAAGAAACTCATCCTTAAAATGACATTGACTGACCTGACATTAAAATGGCCTTGATGTTGCAGTCTCTGTAAGGACAGCTGCCCTTGCCCATCACCAGGTGCAATATGCAGGAGAACAGGCCCTACACTTCACATGGGCAACAAAGTAAACTCATCCTCATTGGTGGAGGTGTGGGTGGGCCAGCCCCGATGTTATGGCCATGGGAGAGCTGTCCCGGTTATTCATCTGCCATATGGAAGCATGGGGTGGTGGTGTTCAGGGGGGCAATGCCATCCCATCCCTGTCCATCGAGGCCTGAGGCAGGTGCAAGAGCTAGCCTTGGAAGAGCTGTCCCTGCCTGCCACCAGCTGCAGCCATCAGGAGAGCAGGCCCTGCACCTTGCCTGTGAAGCTAGTAGAGCCAATCCTGTCAGCAGAAGTGTAGCAAGACAGCCCTGTAGTTGTTAGCATGGGAGAGTTGCCACCATTACTCATCTGTCATGAGGCAGCATGGGAAGAGGAGAGATGCCCTCCCCCCCCCTCTCACATACTCACACATACCCTCAACACCTGAGACAGGTGAGAGAGCAGGTCCTGAGTTCATAAGAGCAGACCCAAAGCTGCAGGATCTCCACAACACAGGGCAATAGCCACATATCCAAGAGGGGTCCCACTGAGGGCACAGGACCAATAATGTACCAGAAACTAGAGGCCTCAAACCAGACCAATGACTCTCTTCAATGAAAATTTGCAAGTAAAGATGTATGGATAAAAGAGTTTACTATCTGACTGACTGTGTCACACTACAGCTTCCATGATGAGATTGATTTTTTCTACTCTCTTTTTTTTCTTTTTTCTCTTATATTTTATTTTGGTGGGGAGGTTACAAGGGCAGAGGGTAGATATAAAGGGATGGGTAAATGAATGAGATGGAGATGCACAATGTGAAAGACACAAAGAATAATAAAAAGGAGGAAAAATGAAGGCTGAATAAGCCATGGAGGGCTTATTGCCTCTGTGTCAGCTTCTGCCTCAGGCTCCTGCCCTGATTTCTCTAGATGAAGAAATAAAGTCTTATTTATTAAGATGAAATAAAGACTTTCCTACCAAAACTAAAATAAAAATAGCTTCAGTCTGTATAAACTAAAAGAAAATATTCCATTGTTCTGACTTGTCCACTTTGAGAAAGTTTGTTATAGCCGATCTAGAAAACTAACAAAAAAATTCTTACACATATGGAAATATATTAAAATGTAACTTATATTTGTTAAAGTTATAAGAAAAAGATAAACTCGTGTTAATATATGAAATATATAATATTTTATACTGAGTTCACAATATGTTTCATACCTGGGTATGTGTATGCATCTGTATGCATCTATACATATGAATTTATAATACAGATTATAGATAAAAGATACGTAGATAGTTACTTTTTCAACTTTGGGGGTTGTTGGTTAGTAACCAGTGTGTTTCTGCAGGGTTCTTTGAATACTGAACTCTAGAATTGTGTTTCAACTGGAACATAGTTTTGCCTTCAGATTTCCATCCATGACTACAATACCTAACATCAAAGAGATACTTTTCATTGTTTTTCACACCACAGAGGAAAAAATGCACTTGAGAAGTGATGTCAGCGAATTTTACAAATTTTACATAATCTATATGTGCTTCATCATGCTTTACTTTATTTGGCGTGCGCATATGTGTGTTGGTATTTACATGTGTGTGCAGGTGCACATGTATGTGTGTGAACTCTTGAATGGAGGCTAGATGTCAGTATCATATGTTATCATCTCTCATTCACCAACTTAACTTCTTTTTTGAGGCAGGCTGTCTCACTGAACCTGAGGTACTATGGAGGAAGCCAGAAAACCCCAGGGATATTGCTATCTCTGTCCTCCAATATTATAATTACAAGAAACCGCAGCCATGGCCAGCTTTTCATGTAATTGCTGGGGATGGGACACAGATCCTTATGTTTTCAAGAGAATCACCCAGGTCATTATCTTTCTGTGACAAGCACTTCACAGACTCACACCACTCCTCAGTTCCTATTTTTATAACTTTATCTATTCAGGAAAGCTGAGATCTTTTTAATTATACACTATATTTAAAACTAGTTACCACTATCATTCTGAGCAATTGCAGCTAAACAGTAATGAAGAATGTAGCCTGGAAGCCTGACCTTTTTTGAATACTCTATTATAGCTCATATTTTTCCAGTTGGCTCTACCTTTTAGAGGTTGGAATATTAATGTCGAGGAGAAGAGAGCTGACATTAAATTTTAATTGGACTGAAAACTCAAAACTTTATGTCTCCTTCATTTGCTGACATTGGCATAATGGCTTTCTTTTGTTCCTTTTATTTCCAGATAATTGAGTTAGAATATCTCTGTTAAACAAATCCTCTTTTAGAACGACCTTTGGATCTAATCATAACCTTTGGCAAAATAAGGCTTGTAATAAAGTAAAGAAATGCTTCTTTATCATTATTTGGTGCACAAGTTCTATCATTTAAGGTTCAGAAGCATGGCATAAGAAATAAATAAGTTTTATTACCAACTGGTTGGAATTGCAAGCGTAAGGGTCAAAAGCAACATTTATCACTCACTATACGTTTTCTAAAAGGGTGGATATGATGCCAGAGCTTCCCAGTGTGTAGGGTCGATGTGTTAGGTGGAGTATCAGAGGATTTCATGGGAGAAAGGTATTCCACATTTTTAGTATTATGCACAGATCTCAAGTGGGAAAGCACAACTATTTAAATATGATGAAGTCACTGAGCCATCATTAAGTACTGCACTTGCGATCTGATCACCTTCATGAGGGTGGGGAGGTCAAAAGATGAGTTTATGTATTGTTCTTCAAGTAATTTCTGTTTTCTATTTTAAGACAATCGTTCACTATCATATCTCACCAAGTAGGCTATCCTGGCTGGCCAGCAAGCATCAGAGATCCATCTGTTACTATTTCATTGGTACTGGCATTATTATTGCCATGATAAAACACCATAACCAAAAGCAATATAGGAAGAAAGCATTCACCTGAACTTCCAGCTTGTAGTTCTTCACCCAGGAAAAAGTCAAGGCAGGAACCCAAAGCAGGTCAGAAACTTAGAGGCAGGAATTGAAGATAATGCAATTAGGGGTACTGCTTACTGGCTTGCTCACATGGCCTTTTCAGCATGCATTCTTATACTACCCAGAACCACCAGTGTTAAGATGGCACTGCCCACAGTGATCAGGGCCCTTCCACATCAGTCACCAATCAAGAAAACACCCTACAGGCTTGCCAGAGACCAATACTCTAGAGGCATTTTTATCAAATAACATTTTCTTCCCATTTTCTTGTTTGTATCAAGTTGACGTAAAAACTAGCCATCACACCGTCGTTTCAAAACTTTTTAAATCTGGCCTTTAGAGAGAGCTCAGTGGTTAGAACCTATCTGTGCTGCATGTTCAGAATTCATAGTCTCAGTTTATTTCCCTCCCTCCTTTGATTTCTTTATCTTTAAATTTCATGGTTTTCTACATTAAATTATATTCTTATGTTACCTATATCAACTCTATGAAAAGTTACACAAAGGAGTTCTATTTTTGTTTTCTACTTTGGCACAAGTAAATTTTTGTTCTAATTATTCTTCCTTTGTTTTTCCCTTTCTGTCATTTTGTGGGAGGGCTATGTTTCAATCCAATTTAACAATTTAACATTTCCTACAGTTTTCCTCATTTCCCACACACTCACTTGGTAGAATGATTAATAACCCTTTACTTTGGCCCATGCAACTTTCTATTCATTCTTTTATTTGCAATATTCTAGTCCATTACACTCTGCTTATATCAGACTATTCTGACTCTTTCTTCTATTCACAGGGGTATTTAAACTATATGCCTATACAAAGTCCTGATCATCATTGCTTCATCAACATCCAGTCAGCTTCAATTCAAGCTAGCACATTAATTCATTCTACTTATGAATTAAGAGTATGTAAATATATATATGTATATATAAAATCTCATGATGTATACAAATGTGGCAGAAAGCCATGTACTACACTGTCTCATTCATATGTAGGACCTATGAGAGCTGATCTCCAGGAAATTGAGAGTAAACAGTGGTTAACAGGAGGTGAGAAGAGGAGAATAAGGAAGAGGTTGGGGCAAGGTGATCAGTGGTTGGAGAATTATAGTTAGAAAGAGCTTGCGGTGCTGGGGTGCCATTACATAGCAGAGCAGTTATAGATAATAATAGTGCACTATATAGTTTTTGAAACTGGAGGTAAGATTTGCAAGATAGAAGTAAATATTTGAGGATATTAATGTCTTGAACCTGATTTGAATGTTATGCAATGCATCAGAACAATGCATTGGGGCCAATTAATCTTTTGTTTTGTGTATCACAGAACCTCTATACAAAACTGATGCCAAAAATGGACTTTTAAAACACTGAAAAATAAAAGGAATTTACCGAGGTAGTGGAGAAGATGTGTAAGAGGAAGTCAGTTGAAATATACTCTTCATTGCAAAGTGGGAGTTGTGAATTTGTGTGCCTGCATTTGTAGTCCATACAATCTGAGGACAAAAATCCTAATCCATAAATAGCCACAATATTTAAGGTATGCAAATTGGGCAAACAGTAATCAACACTCTCATGAGCTCGCCATAATTAAAGACGAAACCTTTTTCATGTGATTCGAGATATTGCTATTCAAATGAAGCAACAGTGAGCTATCAAAGCATTTCCACTTACCACAATGATTATCCCATACAATAAATTAACATGCTATGTCGCTTAAGGTTTTGATTCTCATGCTTAATTATAGTTTCTCCCATTTCATTACAAATTAAAGACGCTAATCAAACCTCACTCTGGACTGCTGTCTGAGACTAATGATTTTCCTTTCTGTCATACAGAGAAGTCTCTCTCATCCATTTTCCTACCCCAGGCCAGGTCAAGTAATTTCCTTGTGTGTTCTCATAATATAATGTCTTCCACCTTCACGGCACTTCACATGGTGGAGATTATTTTAAAGATGGATGTCATTATCAACCAAGGGCTGCCTTTCCCCTGCTCCATCCTAAAGTTCACCCTGAACATATATATATGCACTGGTTAGCACATGCCAAGAACAGTCATTTCAGCTCCATATATATTTGTTGAGGGATTGCAGATTTGGGGGTGGGGGAGCAGCTCACAAAAAATGGCATGGAGACTTATCATTAATTATGAAATCTTGGCCTATAGCCTAGGGTTTGTCCCACTAACTCTTATAACTTAAATTAACCCATTTCTATTCATCTATGTGTAGCCATTCATTTCTTTATTAAATCAATCACAGTGACACAGCTTAACACAGTTGAAAGGAATATTCTACCCTATATCCCCAGCTACTGCAAAAAAATACACTAAAAATCTCCTTTATTGGAGAAACTCGTAAATAACACTTGTGGGTTAAATATATAGGATCAAAACATGAGTACCCAACCACAAATATCAAAGTGAAAATTCAGCACCCGCCATATTTCCTACTTGAGTAATAGTGTTTCTTGTTTCAGAAGCTTTGGGTAGGTACTCTTTCGTAAATGAAGTAAATAAGCAAAGATAAGACACTAAAGTTGGTTTTAACTTGGGAATCTTAGTTCATCCCCATTACAGATACTGACTGTGTATGATTAAAGAGATTGACGTTTAAAAGGCAAAGTCGTATTGCACCTTGAAGTAATCACTCCATGGTGCAACTTGCACTTCCTGCATGGTGATTCCATTATGGAATACAAATCATGCCTTATAGCTGGTCACTACAGAGCCATTTGGAGAGAGATTCATTAGCTCTTTTGTGTGGCTTTGCAATGGGCCAAGCGTTCTTGAGGCTTGTCTCTCGCTTTTATGTTATGTGTGTATGAAATCTCAATATAGATGTGTATATAGTTCACTCTATGAAGCACAGCTGTGAGATTGCTGCTTCCTATTACATTAAAGAAAAGAACACAATTGAGAGGCCTGGAAACACTGAATAACTGATGAGAGCTGCGATTGAGATGCCTTTTTTCTCTTCCACATTTCCTAATGCAGTAGCAAAAACGAGGTCATTTGCATATGCTATACAAATAGAATGCAGCCTTAACAATATTTAAACTGGGCTTTATATTATCTTTCTTAATCAAACTGTAAATTCATCAATCCCTGATTTGATTGAGACTCGATTTTATATATTATCTCCATAAATGCTATGCTTATAGAGTACAAAAAAGGTATCACTAACATCTGAGTGTTCTTATTCTTAATAGACAGATAAACTTCATTGTTGAGTTGATTCCTCCCTTTGTGAAATACAACTGAGTATCATGTGTATATGTCAGAAGAAAGAGAACTATGAAGGAAGGAATGAAGAAAAGAAGAGATGAAGAAAGGAAGGGATGTGAGTACAAACAAGAGTCAAAGGAAGGAGAAAAGGAGAGAAGTAGGTAGAGGGGAGGAAGGGAAGGAAGGAAAAAGGGAGGGAGGAGGGCAGGAAAGAAAGATTCTGATTCCCCCACTTTAATTTGCTAATTTAAAACTATAGTTAGCCCTCTGCTGCAACCTGCTGACAGACTGGAGAATTGCAAATAAGAAATTAGTACAGCAAGAATTTTACAGTTATTGCTCATTTTAAATGCAGTATTGTTCATAATTTTACCAAACAATGATCCAACTGAGGTGTTTCTGAAGCAAAGTGTTAGTGTTATTTCCCTTTTAGGAAGGAAAATAACTAAATAAATGAGCAATATAGTGTATAAAGACTGTAACACGTTACCTTGTGTGGAGTAGAGACTGATAGTTCCAATTAACAAACAAGCTGTGGCCTGGTTCCAAGCCAATGAGCAGTCAGATGAAAACGCTACAGAGAGGCTCGTGCCACAAACAGGACCTCAGCAGGGATGGACAGCATCCTCTGTAGCCAGTCTCTGGGCTCTCAGACTCCTGGGAATCTAAATATGACCAGAAGTTCTGAGACTACATCTGATTATATATTGAATAGCCAGAAAATGTGTGTGAGAAGAGCAAGACATTACTATAAAATGACGAAAACTCATTTTATTGTGTTCTGGATAGAAGCAGTAACATATCTCAAGGCAAGCTTCTTGGGTTCCCGAAGTTAATCTCATAGTTTCTATTTGCCATAGACTAGAATCCATTGGTCAACATTGTGAGGAAGCCATATGAAGTTAAATATATATTTAATAATATGAGAAGTATTTCAATACAATGCAAAGAAAGGGGTTCTGTTATACAATGTGTGTGTGTGTGTGTGTGTGGACATATATGTGTGTGTCAGTCATTACATTCTAGAAGATGTACAATAATTGGACTGCATTCTTTAATAAACTTTAGTGTTGTCTACAAGGATGAAGACTTGGGAATCACAGTTTCTTGAAAAGGGAAAGGAAAATATTGAGGGAAAAAGACTGTGAGAAGTTCCTCTAAATCTTTTTATGTCTTCAAGTACTTTGTTCAGTGTTTTGTAATTTTTATTGTAGAAATATTTCACTTTGATGATTAAGTTTGTCCCTAGGGGTATTTCTTTATTTTTTCCTTGTGGCTACCATTAATAGAATTTATTTTATGATTTCTTCCTCATCAGTCCTATTGTTGGTGGGTGGGAATGTAGTTGAGTTTCCAGCATGCTTGCCTAGCATACACAGCACATAAACTGGGAATAGTGCCTGAAATCCCATGTATCTGATAAGGTCACTCATGCTTTTCTTTCCACAGACACTCAAATTGGTATCATCCTTCATGGACAGTTGAACCTACCAAGTCTATTGACATAAAACTTATCTTCAAAACATCTGGTGGGTTTTAAAATGATGATTGGGAAATGAAAAGTTATCAATTTCTCCTTTCAGTTATTGGAGCTGAGTGTGAAGGTTCACTCAATGCCAGGACTTGGAAGTCTGAGTCAGGGGGATTTCTGTGAATTCCAGAACAGTCTAGGCAGCAGAGTGAGACCTTGTGTGTAATATGGGTTTTTCCCCACTTGGAAAAAAATGCCATAAAAATAATCTTAATGAGAAATTGAACAATGAGTTTTGATATGCTTTTTTCCTCCCCCTTAAGTTGGATTACACAGAATAAAAAAAGATAAAACGTACAGGCTCTGCGGCTCTACATGTTATGAAAATGTCAAAGTAACATATCCAGGTTCTAAGAACAAGAAAAGAGACACAGAGGGCAAAGTAGCTCAGAGATGAGAATAACCTGTGAATTTCCAAGGGTTAGAGTGGGTCTCAAACGGGAAGCCTCAGTCACAGGTCCATCTGCCCTTTGCTCCTTCTTCTTTTACTCTGTAGCTCTGTATCAATTGAATACCTAGACTCTGAGTTACAGGTCCTCCAAACATGCGGCAAAGGGTTTGGGTGGCTGCAAAACAGCTTTGATAGGATTCCTGGGATGAATCCTCTGCATACAAAAAGCAGCTTCGCACTGAAGCCCACCCTGTTCTTTTCTTGTGTGAAGATGTAATAGCTGGTATCAGTGATCTGGGCAAGGTTCTCAGTGCTGCTCATGATTCAGCTGAAACTCAGCATCAACTGTAAAGCCTCTTATTGAACATGTGTTGCCACGGGCCGTGCTGTGAGAGGAACAAGCCCCTGAGTGAGAAACATGTTGACTTAGGGGTAGCAAGGATGAATTCCTCAACTCTTGTTTGTTTGAATTTCAATCTGTAGAATGTTTTTTATAATGTCTGCATGTGATTTTTGTGAATCAAAGTATCACTGATACTTCCTCTAGCAAGTTAAAAAATATCCATCCTTACACAAGACCCATGCTATTAAAAAAACATTTAGCTCCTGTATGATTGCCAGACACTCTTCAGGCTATCCAACATGACTGCTGTAAGAAAAATATTCCCCTTGAAGTCATAGAAGTAGGTTTTACTTCTATTTTTACTATCACAAAAATTTGACAAGAATTTTGTTTGTACAATATCATAAATTCCTGTTATGTTTTATCTCTTTGGCTCAAAGTGAATGTTATTTTGGCAAATGATTTTTGTCATATAGCACTCTAAAGCGACAATCCAATTTTTCCACATACTGATTTAAGACTAGGTAATCAGTGTTGATTGCTGAGGTGAGGGTAGGGGAGCACTCTACAAATAAAGTGTGTAAAGATTGGTGTTTGCCAACAACTGGAAATGAGGTCAGTCCTGAACAGCCGAACTGAAAACATAATTACTTTAGCAAATTATTGTGTAACTTCTCCCTTATCTGTGAATTGCTCATATGCTAGGTGAAATGCTGGTTTTTGCAACACGGTCCACCTTACAAGTGATGCATCCAATCAACACATGCCCAATGGTAATGCTTGTCTTTACACACACTGTACCAGTGATGCCACACAATGTCCACAACATCATCAGACAAGGGAAGTCACCATCAGCTCCTTCTCCTTAGGTTGGAAGGTAGTAGTCTTATAAACTTCTTGACAGTGCTGTAGCTTGAGACTATCTCTGCAAGGAGAAGTCCAATTTTAGATAGTGCCATTGGTAGCTTTTGTTGTTTTCCCTCTTGTGGGAAATATAGATTAGATCTTGGCTTTTCACTTGGTTCATCCAAACAGTTTTGATGAACTTGTCAAAAATGTTGTTTTGCAATTTTGTGGAAAGGAATCATGAGAAAAGACCTCATTCCATTCTGACCAGAATCATAGTAGTGAGAACATTGAGAATAGAGAAGAGTTCAAATTGTTTCAGATTCGAGATCCTCACACTTATAAATTGATTTGTCCCATAGCTACAGATACTGTATTTCCTAGAGTTCTGGCTGTTCTTTCATAATTATTACCTCAGATTACTACATCCATCACCACTTCCTACTTCATTGTTATTTGTTGATCCATCAATGAAAATTGTTCTGTGATGCAAATAATAGAACCTAAAATTAGTCAGGTGATGCATGCCTGAATTCTAGCGTTCAGCAGATATAGTAAGGAGGATCAGGAGTTCAAGGTTACACTTTTTCCCTTACCAAAATCTGCATTGAGATCCCCCTATTTAACTCTATTCTTGGCTTGCAAAGCAATCTGAGAACTGATTGGATACATACATAATTAAATGTTTTTTTAAAAAGACCAATTGAAATTCCTTTCAAAATGCATGATTGTTCACATGGAAGACAAATTAATACATTTTACCAAAGGCATAGATGTCATAAAGGAATTAAAACTTAACACTATTTGTAGTAGAAGCTAAAAAGCTGAATTCATCCTTGTGGTGACTTTCATCACATTCTATTGTCATAGCATCATGTGACAAAAGACTGGTCCAACCTAAAATTTGAGCTAGTACAAGCCTTTCTGTTATCATCAGGAGAAAATGGAGGACATTTGACATTAACTAACATGGAGAACTGCAGTTAGGAAGCAGAGCTAGTGAACTGGAAGATGGCTTGGTCATAAAGGCACACACCACAAAAGCGTGACAGTGTCAATTTTAAACCTTAGGAATCAAGTAAAGGTGAGGTGTCATAGGGCATGCTCCTGTCATCCCAGTGTTCCTGACGGAAGTTGGGGAGCAGAAACAGGAGACTCCTAGAAGCTCATGAGCCAGATAGCCTACCATTCACAGGGGTAAACTACAGAGACCCTGTCTCAAATAAGGTGGCAGGCAAGGACCAACACCTGAGGTTGTCCTCTGATCTTTATACATGTGCCCACCTTCACACATAGCAGTACACATGCATGCATAGAGACACAAGAGAAAACAATATTAGCCAACACATATCAAAGAGGAGGAAGCAAATGTGCTATTCTATAGAAGATAAAGGACTAAGGCATTTCTATGAAACTCCTGAATTCATTGTGAGCTCTGCATTGCCTTACAGAATAATCATCTTCTCTGTTCTTTGTGCATCCTCTCTCAATCAGCTTCTAAGGGAAGCATAAGAAGATACTTTAAGGAAAACGTTTATATATATATATGATCTGAACAAATATTTTTTAGTGAGACCTACTGAGTCAGCCCTCAGGACACTGATTTTTCAGGGAAACCTTATACAAGCAATGACATATTTCAGTTATATCCTTTTGGGGAGTCTTGTCATTGTCAAAGGAATAATAACTCATAAAAATGATAGACTCGGACAAGTTTGGGATGTTTCTTCAACGTATAATGTTTGATCTGGGACCATATTCAAGCATCAGCAGTTTATTTGGGAGGTATCGTTGAGATGTAAGATACAGAAAAAAATCAATGATATATTTTATTAAGCCAATTACTGCAGGAGATAAGCAGAATTTACTCTCAATGGCAAAAGCATTTCAGAATTACTCTGTTGAGGAAAGCAAAACTTGAGAGTACTTATACAATAATTCCTGGCAACTGATGACTGAGAACTAGGGAAAACAGGGATTGAAATACCTAGGACTTCCAACTATAACCAGTTGAACAGAGTAGCCATCTTGGGAACCAGTAGAAGCCCTTTGACTTAAAGAAACAGAACCCAGATGCTGGTGTTGTCTCTAGTAAACTGAATGGCTTAGATGCCATGTCAGACGTGAGAGGGGTTTGTAAAATACTAGACTGGGATATGAACAAGCCAGCTAAGCCAACAATGACTAAGTTTTGGCTATCCTTTCAAGCACTGGATTTGGTTATGCTCACATAGGGAGGAACTAGTATAATATTAACAATGTGACAAAGGAATATTATGGAGAAACAGCCTCAGGTGGCTGAAAAAAATGCAACATGCTTCCCAGAAATGAGTAGAAGTATCTAGCTGACACTATGAAAAGAACTAAGATGTATTGACATCATGCTTGGTCTCCAAAAATTATGGTTTTAAAACTATTGGAAACAAAGCTTTATTTGAAAACACTGGTGAGTATCAACAGAAAATTGTTGACATTTTATTATCTTCCAAATTCTGTAAAGAAAATGGACTATAAAAGCTAATCAAGAGCACCAATCAATGTATTTGCAAATATTAGATAGTGGCATTCAGAATTCCTTTGGCTTCTCAGAAATGAATATTAAATTTTGATAATCTAATGGGATTGATAAAAATTTAAATTAAATCAGTAAATCAACAATGTCAAGTTATTTGTGTTGGGTTTTAGACTGTAGAGAGGCGTGGCCTTGAGTTAAATACAGTTGCTGTCTTACAGCTTTCCAAAGGGAACACTGGGGCCCAAGAGAGTGCCAACCACATTTGAAGCATCCATTGCTTTAAACAGGAGAAATGAAATGAAAACAAAGCTTTGTGTGTGTGTGTGTGTGTGTGTGTGTATCTTTTCCTTGTCTTGGTTTCCATCTCATTATCAGTAAAACAATTCAATGTATTTGAAAAATAAACATAAAAAGAAAAGTAACAGAATTTTCTGGCCACATACTCAGCCTTGGCTTGAAGCATTATTGCTAGTTATTTTCCCTTTTCCTCTTCAATATATCAGCTGACAGCTAAAATTGGCCTACAGGCTCCTCCCACCTGACTCCTCTCTGACCTAATTCAGGCTCCCTAGCGAGGAAGGCACAGAAGCCTAGCCAGCACTGGGCACTTGTTTATGTCTTTGTCTCAGCACAAATGATGGTAGCACTAGAAAGCGGCTGGGAAATAATGTTTCTTTGTTGTGGTGTGGCGGCACACCTGCAGGGTCAGTGCATGCTTTGTCTTGGTTTTGTTGTTATTGTTCCTCCACCAGACCCCCATGCCAGGCCAGATGAGAAAGCAATTCTTGTAATTGCTTTGTGATTCAATTTGTCGTCCCCTTCTCACCCACGCTAAAATGCAAGAAGGATTAGACATGCAACTCAGCGCACGCTGCAGAACTCAGGGCAGTTACTACATTTTGTTTGTTTTACACTCTCTGGCAGATGTTGAATATGAATATTCTGGACTGACATACTAATTTGAGTGACTATGGGATCACTTTAGGAAGTGCTGGTTTTACAATTATGGCATGAAAAGTTGCTTCTGAGAAAAAGTATGGAAGTGTGCATAGACTTTAATGAATTTAAAGTAATTTATAAGACTATTTTTCCCAGAATTCTCTTTTCTAGGTTGACCAAATAAAATGATTTCAAGCTAGAACAGAATTATCTGGAAATACACTTCAAAATCTTGAAAATATTGTGCATTTATTCTTCTACAATTGCATTATATTGTTCAGACAAGCATTGACCTGTGGGAGCACGTAATTTATTATCTGAAATACTGCAATTTCTGTTGAAGCTCACTGGATGAAACCCAATTATAGCTAATATGCTAAACACATCAGTGGTAAATAATTATGAATGCAGCATTGTTGTACTGTGAAAGATGACAAACTGCTCCATAAAGTCACTGTGAGTGTGACACAGACCAATGTGTGGAATTCCAGAGGGATTACACAGAAAAAAAAGTCCTGATATGGCCACCAATTGAACATTTAAACTCACTTTACCTAACAAACTTCAGTTGTAGTTGAATCCATTTAAAATTCTAAACAATTTCCTTGTGAGTTTATTTCTGTGCTACAAATTGCTGTCCTCTCAGGAGGGATTGAAAATGAATTGTTGTGGTATGGTACTTGGGGGAAAGCATCAGGAAATACAGTCCCCCTGTCTGGCAAAAACAGCCAACATTATGCAGAGCATTTCTTAAACAATGTGGCATCTATTTCATTTGTCTCTCTGTTGAATAAACTCTTCTAGATATGGTGGACTTCAATCCCAGCACTTAGGAGACAAAGTTAGGTAGATGCCTGTGTGTTTGCGGCCAGTCTAGTATATATAGAGAATTCTAAAATAGCCAGGGTGGCATAATGAGACCTTGTCTCAAACAAATATGCAACAGCAACAACAACAAAAATTAGTTGGATAGGCTCAGGCCTTGGGGACTTCTGGATAACAGAAGTGACAGAAATCAGAGTGCAAAAGCCTTTGAAACCAAATTGCTGCTTTACTTGCATGGAAGTTGCTGCACATACATCTATAATTCTGTATTCACATCTTTTAAAGGAGATAGCAACGATTTGATTTTGTTAAGTGTATCAATGCATAAGACAGTGTTTGGAATTATTCTGTGCCATTCTCAAACTCAACTCCGTTGGATGTAGTTTAGTGGGACAGCCCTGCACAAGCTAGCCAACAACCTGAGCAATGTTTTCATAGGAGCTCTCACACTGAATAGGAGGTTTTTCATGTAGAAAGTTTTTTCTTTGGGTAAGATGCTTAACCTTTCAGAAAGTGTAAGTCCTTTCATTTTTATCTGTTTTTAATGAATAACAGATTTAAGGGGATCATTAGGTATTACTATGTAATAGCACACAGTGTTCTAAATTCATATAATACATTAACTGTGAAGAATAAGAATCTAAATAAGTAGTGTACACATACCTGTATAAACACACATTCATACACACACACAGAGAGAGAGAGAGAGAGAGAGAGAGAGAGAGAGAGAGAGAGAGAGAGAGAATACCCTGACAGTAAGTATTTGAAGAAGACAAGGCTTCCGTGGAAAGTGGCATTCCTTTCCATGGGGAATGGTCTAAGTGTCATAAAAGGTAATGCCTGTAGCATAAACTTAAAGCATATGTGAAGATGGAGGTATTCCAAAGTCCCTGCAGAATTAACTTCAAGAAAGTGGAAAGATATCCTTTAAAGTATAATATCTTGATTTGACATTTTTTAAAAAATGAAGTCTTCCCTATGCATGGGCTTGGAAGGCCAGAGTTTGAGCTCTGAATGTGCTGTGTTGATGGGACTGAAAAGGAAAACACCTGTAATCATGACCAATTACACAGGCAGAAGTATAAGGACAAGTAAATGATGAAAACGCTGAAACTAACAAACTTTCTGATTCTGCTGCTGGGTTTCAGACACATTTGTTTTGTTGCCCAATTTAAATGATTTTCCATTGAATTATAGTATGATTTTTCTCACCACCATCTCTTCGTGTTGGTAATCTCTAGAACCAGAGGAAGAGAGAGAAAGAGAGAGAGAGAGAGAGAGAGAGAGAGAGAGAGAGAGAAGCTGAGAGAGAGAGAAAGAGAGAGAGGAAGAGAGAGAGAAAGAGACAAAGGGAGAGGAATGTCATGCCAAAGGGCACAAATTACAGGAGAATTGAAGGCATTCCAGTTGTAGTGAGTTCCAGTAAATTTAATTTTAATTTAAGAAAATCATAATATACTTCAAAAATAAGAAATAGAAGAAAATCCTGAATTAATTAGTTGGTTGAAAGGCTTCCTTGGTGTTTATCCAAATACTACTTTGTCGGTGAAAAAGTTCTACTGGATTTGTAACTACACAGAATAGAAAAGAAAGTGGCAACCAGATTCTGCAGAGGCCCCTCCCAGGCTTTAGCATTATTTCATTCCATCATTATCACGGGTTCTCCTGCATCACAAAACTCAGAGACTGAGGGAGGTGGAATAATGAAGAATAGCTCAACACCATTCCTCTAAAATCAGGAACAAGACAAGACTGTCCACTCTCTTCATATCTCTTCAATATTGTACTTGAAGTTCTAGCTAGAGCAATAAGACAACAAAAGGAGATCAAGGGCATACAAATAGGAAAGGAAGAAGTCAAACTTCCACTATTTTCAGATGATGTGATAGTTCACATAAGAGACCCAAAAACCTCTACCAGGGAATTCATATAGCTGATAAACACCTTCAGCAAAGTGGCAGGGTACAAGATTAACTCAAAAAAAATCAGTAGCCCTACTATATACAGACGATAAATGGGCTGAGATAGAAATTAGAGAAATATCACTCTTTACAATAGCTACAAACATCATAAAATATCTTGGGGTAATGCTAACCAAACAAGTGGAAGACCTATATATCTAGAACTTTGAGTATTTAAAGAAAGAAATTAAAGAAGATATCAGAAAAGGGAAAGATCTCCCAGGTTCTTGAATAGGTAGAATCAACATAGTAAAAATGACAATCTTGCCAAAAGAAACCTACAGAGTCAATGCAATCCCCATTAAAATCTCAACATAATTCTTCAGAGACCTTGAAAGAATAATACTCAACTTTATGTAGAAAAGCAAAAGACCCAGGATAGTCAACACAACCCTGTACAATAAAGGAACTTCTGGAGGCATCACCATCCCTGACATCAAGCTCTATTATAGAGCTATAGTCCTGAAAACAGCTCGGTATTGGCACAAAAATAGACAGTAGACCAACAGAATCTAATTAAAACCCCTGCTATTAACCCACACACCTATGAACTCCTGAATTTGACAAAGAAGCTAAAATTTTACAATGGAAAAAAGAAAGCATCTTCAACAAAGGGTGCTGGCATAACTGGATGCTGGTGTGTAGAAGACTGCAGATAGATCCATATCTATCATCATGCACAAAACTTAAGTCCAAATGGATCAAAGACCTCAACATAAATACAGCCACACTGAACCTCTTAGAGAGAAAGTGGAAGGTACCCTTGAATGAATCTGTATAGGAGACTGCTTCCTGAACATAACACCAGTAGAACAGACACTCAGACCAACAATTAATAAATGGGACCTCCTGAAACTGAGAAGCTTCTGTCAGGCAAAGGACATAGTCAACAAGTACAAAACAACAGCCCACAGAATTGGAAAAAATATTCACCAACCTCACATCTGACAATGGGTTGATTTCTAAAATATACAAAGAACTCAAGAGTCTAGTCACAAAAACAGCAAATAATCCATTTTAAAAGTGTGGTACAGAACTAAACAGTGAATCCTCAATAGAGGAATCTAAAATGGCTGAGAGACACTTAAGAAAGTGTTCAACATCTTTAGCCATCATGGAAATGCAAATCAAAACAACTCCGAGGTACCATCTTACTCCTGTCAGAATGGCTAAAATCAAAAACACCAGTGACAGTTTATCCTGGAGAGGATGTGGCGAAAGGTGAATATTCCTCCACTGTTGGTGGGAGTGTAAACTTATACAGCTACCTTGAAAATCAGTATGGTGGTTCCTCAGGAAAATGGGAATAGGTCTACCACAAGATTCAGCAATTCCACTCGGGCATATACCCAAAAGATACACATCCATACAACGAGGATATCTGTTCAACTGTGTTCATGGAAGCATTATTTGTAATAGCCAGAACCTGGAAGCAACCTAGATGCCCCTCAATTGAAGATTGGGTAGAGAAAATGTGGCACATTTACACCATGGAGTACTACTCAGCAGGGGAAAAAAAACATTGGAATCTTGAAATTTGCAGGCAAATGGATGGAACAAGAAGAAACCATCCTGAGTGAGGTAACACAGTTGCAAAAAACAAACATGGTATGCACTCACTCATATATTGATTTTAGACATAGAGTAAAGGATTACCAGCCTACAATACACACTACCAGAGAAGCTGGGAAATAAGGAGACCCCTAAGAGAGACATACATGGTTCCCCAGAGAACAGGAAAGAAACAAGATCTCCTGAGCTAATTGGGAGCATGGGTGGAGGGTAGAGGGAGTTAGGAGAAAGAGAAAGGAAGAAGAGGAAGGGAGAGGAAGACATGAGGGAGCAGGAAGATTGAGTCAGGGGTAGAACAGACAAGAGCAAAAAAAAAAAGAGATAGCATAATAGAGGGTGTCATTATAGGTCTAAAGAAAAATCTGGCACTAGGGAACTGTCCAGAGATCTACAAGGATAACCCCGAACTAACAATCTAAGCAATAGTCAAGAGGCTGCCTTAAATGTCATTCTCTAATAATGAGATTGATGACTACCTTATATGCCATTATAGAGTCTTCATCCAGTGCCTGATGGAATCAGAAGCAGACACCCACAGCTAAACACTGAGCTGAACTCCTGGAATTCAGTGACAGAGAGGCAAGAGTGATGAGCACAGTGGTCAAGACCAGGCTGGAGAAACCCACAGAAACAGTTGACCTGAATAAGGGGTAGCTCATGAACCCCAGAATGATCACTGGGAAACCAGCAATGGACCGACCCAGACCCCCTTAATGTGGGTGTCAGTTAGGAGACCTGGGAAATCTATGGGGTCTCTGGCAGTGAATCAGTATTTATCCCTAGTGTACAAATGGACTTTGGGAGCCCATTCCACTTAGAGGGATACTCTCTCAGCCTAGATGCAAGGGGGAGGGCCTAGGCCCTGCTCCAAATGATATGACAGACTTTGAAGATCTCCCATGGAAGGCCTCACCCTCCCTAGGGAGCAGAATGGGGACGGGATAGTGGGTTGGTGAGGGCATGGGAGGAGTAGAGGGAAAGGGAACTGGAATTGATATGTAAAACAATTTTGTGCCTAATTTAAAGTAAAAAAGTAAAAGAATAATAAAGAAAGCTGGTCCCTTTGACAACAGTCCCAACACCCCAAACCCAGGTTCTCCCCCAGTTCTCCAAGTGAGGAATTCAAGATTAGTTGTGTCCATTACTCAAAAATGTACAGACATTTTCCATCTAACACAAATGAGTTACATCCCATCCCTACAGAGCAACTTCTCCAGAAACTACCAACGTCAAAGATTTATGAAGTGTAATAAATTCACAGGCTTCATGATACTGCTCCACCATTATCAAAAGTGTTAGAAAATATTTCACATCTGAATAACATACAGTAAAGAGATTATTTATTGGCTACTGATCAAATGCCACATAGTGGTTCCAAATCTTTACAGAGATTCCATAATTTAAAACTCAAAAATTTCCATGTGGTCAATATACTTCTGGTGTCTATTTGAAGACAGTGAGCCTTAGAGTGTTATGTAAATGTCCACAGCCACTAAGCTAATAAAGGTGAAAATTCTATCCAGTTCACTCAAAGGAAGCTTTTACTCTTCCTTAAAGTGTCATAATGTGCTTTAGGAAGTACATTAAAACCACAAAAACTTACCTAGGTGCTGAACAAATAGTCTAAACCCAATCATTTTTTCACTGGGGCCCAATCTCTCTCAAACAGAAGAAAAACAGTATTTTGTAGATATTAGCCACAAAATACATAGACAAATAAGGAGCATAAGAAGGGACTCTAGGGGACCCTAACTGAGTTTTCCATCTCACTCACGCTCTAGCTCCCTGTTTACCAGGACTGCAAATGAAGGCCACAGGACTAGCAAAACTCACCCTTGTCACCTACTCACACATCCATCGTTCTTGATTTTTCAGGTTAAACGAACTACAGCTGCAGACCTCAAGCCTGCACAGAAGTTAATCCATATCCCTGCAGAACTGCAAACGGCAGATCATGCCTTCATAAATGTCTGTGTTGAAAGATTTCTTTGTTATTTTGGAAACTCCCCTTAGAAAAAATTAATTCTTCATACCTTGATATGACAACAGTTTTAATTCTTGATATTGACCTGCTCGTGAAAATGATAGAAAGTTTTGTTTCTATTTCTTCACAGAGGCTTAATTATGTGGCTCCTGAGTCTATTACCAATATTGTCAAAGCTATAAATTATGTAATTGTCTCAAGATAGCAAGAATTCCCTGTGGAGGTACACATTGGCCTCTAACTGGATGCCCTTTTGTACGAGACTTCCTATTATCAAATCTCCCTGTGATGTTTAACAAGTTGGCACCGAGTTTTTGTTGCAAACACAGTTTTCTACATTTAAGACATAAATCAAACAGAAAGAGTACATCATCCAGGGCCTTGAGGGTCAAGAAGCCGGCCTCTTTCAAGTAAGGATTCATCAGCATTGTTAAAGCTTTTTCTGTCTGCAGAAGTTCTGCTGATGCTATAGAATAAGAGCAGTGGAGGTGGCTATGACTGACAATGCTGGACATGCATGGTATCACTAGCCAACCTGCCAAATACAACGACCCTCACTCTGGAGCCCTTGGCATCTCACAGGTTTCTTAGCCTGTCATAATCCATACAGAGACTGAAAAAAACAGAGGTACTCCTTGACTTTCTGAAAGCTTTTTGTTCATCGTTACAAATGCAGCGGAAGGGCCGGGCGGTGGTGGCACACGCCTTTAATCCCAGCACTCGGGAGGCAGAGGCAGGCGGATCTCTGTGAGTTCGAGGCTGGGCTGGACCGATAGCCTCCGAACCAATACAGAGAAACCCTGTCTCATAAAAAACAAAAACAAAACAAAAACAAAAAAAAAATGCAGGGGAAGGAAAGCCATACAGTATCCTCCATTACTAATGGTGTGTGTGAATGGGAACTCCCAAGACAAAACTATCAACACAGGTTGAGCGACTGGTTAAAACTTCCGTGGCTGTGGGGAGGCTGGAATGTTGCAGCTCCAGAATCTAATTACAATTTCTCTCAGGCACTCTTTGGCACTCTTTAGCCCCTAAAGAGGCATTCCTGGCCTACCTGTGTTAGACCTAACAGCCTGTTAACAGATTAAAAATATTTGGAATGTATTAACCTAATAAAACCCTGTTCTCTGCCAATCAAAAGATTAAAAATGGTGTTAGACAACATTTGAGGACTATAGCTGAGATTTCTCTGCCTGGCTGAAATCCACATGTATGAAGTTTCCACAGATGACATTTTATGAAGTCCTTGGTTTATAACTTTATTTGATCTGTTACCACAACGACTTCAAGAAACTGCTTCCACATTGGAACAATAGAACTTGGGCTAACCTAAACCCTTATACCCTGGTCATGGTCACACAAATTTGGTCACATCATCATACATGAGGCTCACACACAGCAGCCAGTGTCCAGACTGTTTCTTAGGACCCTACAGTTAAATGTGCTCCCCTGAGTGTTAAAACAATCAGACTAAATGCCAGTGCTGTTTGCAAGGTCTGCATGATCTTCAAGTTAGAACATGAGCCTACAGTCACAGAGTCTCTCTTCACCTTCATACTGGAATAGACAGTATGAGCCAGCCTCCCGGAGAGGAGCATGATGATTTAGGACCTTCAAAGCATCCAGATGCAGGAAGACAGGTACCCTGCTGACGCAGAACATTCACCCTTTCTGTGTATTTGAGGCCATTGTTAAGAGAACTTGGGCTAAGTGCATTCATTGATATAGAGCTAAATATTAATGAGGCATACATCATCCTCACTGTTTTTATTCTTAAAAGCAATTAAAATTGTGTGAGATTTTATTGCCCCTGATATTATTAAATAATTATATTTCCTACATTTTTAGAGTCTATCTGAGAGCTGAGTAAGCTATTCAAAGCACATGGCATCATAAAGCCATTTCTCAAGCCGTGCTATCACTTTTGCTGTCAACTAATTTCTTTAAATTACTATAACAAGAAGAAATTTTTAAAATACTTCTTAGCAAATGAAATTAATTTTATGTGTAAGAGAAATATTTTGGCAAAAAATATATTGTTAGTTCCTGCTTTGAAAATATAAGTTTAAGGTATTTTATTGAAGAAATATCACTTGAAAAATTATCACTCAGGTTAGATGAATGAGTATCTGAGAACTGTATATGTAACTCAATAAATGAATATGATAAGAAATGCAAAGAAGAAAAAGCTTTGGGAAAAAGCCTTCTAGGCTTGTGTATGTGTGTGTGTGTGTATGTGTGTGTGTGTTGTATGCATATATTACACACAGTGAATGTGTGTATGCCTGCGTACATATGTGTAGGCCAGAGGAGAACATTAGGTCTTTTCTCTCTCATTCCCAACCTTGTTCACATGAGACAGGATTTCCCACTGAACCTGAAGTTAGGTTGGCAATCAGCAAGCACAAGCAGCAGCATCCCGTCTCAGCTCCCGCAGTGCTGGGGTTATAGAAATATGTAGCCATGCCCAAGTTTTTGTATGGGTTTCAGAGGATCTGGACTCGGTTCTGGACAATTTCATATCAAGTGTTCTTACTCACAGAGCTGTATTTCCTGGTGCAAATACATTATCTATAAAACAGCAATTTATTAAGCCTTATTCATCTTGAAAGTGTAGATGCTGTGCAGAAAATATCTAAATACCACTAAAAATAGTGAAACATATTTCAAACGCATCTTAACAGCAGAAAGTCTACTCTCTTTCTCATTATGAGAAATAAGTTACAACACATTATATATAAGTATATATGTATACATATGTTATATGCAATTGTATGGTAATTTAATGTGATTGATTTATATTCCAGGGGACTTCATACCAATACTAGCATGAAAAGAACACATCAATCACATTTAAAAGTATCTCTTAGGCCACAGCTCTTGAGCAATAATTATAACTAATCTTATAATCCAATCCTGTAAAAAATTCAGTGACCTGCATTTATTTACAATTGATTTGACAGCATAGAAATCACACTTACTTGATTTCACAGCTGGTGTGTCAGAGAGTTACTAATGAAATTAAGTTTTCAATATCAAATAGAATCTGCCTCCTTGATATAAATACCTTCAATATTCTATTCAACCACTGCTTCCTTAATTTACCTGTGTAGAAGTCGAAATTCATAGGCATTTAATCAACTCTAAAACCATCTAACATGCCTAATATTCATCTCTATGTCCAATAAAATTTTATGGACACTGAAAGTGTCCCAGGATGTGTTGACAAAAGTTCTGCTCTCATAGACGTGCACGTGGGGCTGGGGGAGCAGATTTTTTAAAACTATGAAATAGCAAAGTAGCAAGGATGTAAATACTAATTAATACAGAAACAGAGAGTCTGATGTTTAAGGCAATTTTGCCTGAGTCTTGCCGAAGGTAAACACACTAGGCGAGCAAGCATCTACACACTTACACAGAGGAGTGGGAGTGTGGGGTATTACAGTGAGGAAAAGTCGAGTGTGCAACCCAGAAATAAAGAAAGAGAATGGTCAAATGACTTGACTTGTCCATAATCTCTGAACAGGTTTGGGGATATATGATTACAACAGAGTAGAAAGTATGAGAATACAAAATCAAGTCATATTGCTCCTTCACAAAATTGGCTGTTTGTATGAATTGTGCATTTTAGGAGGAGCAGAGTCTCCCAGCATGTACTAAATCAAGCCAGAAATACAAATAATTATGGAAAAGAACATGCTAGAAAGCACAGAGGTGTATAAAAACCTGTGGCCATGCTGTTGATTCTCATAGCTCAAAGCAGTAACATCAGAAATCATGAACATGTCATTTATCATTTTCTTATCATTTGTTTATATTTGTGATCCTTTCTGACAGATGAGTCAGTCATCCATGGGTAACAACTAAAGCAAAAACTTGATTTAAGAACAAATCATGAATATGTGATGTGTCATTAGGCAAATTAGAAAGTAGTGGTCAAACAGCACTCAGCGACAACAATAGACAAATCACCTGGGAAATTCATCATACTACATTGCTCCTTTTACCAAGAATGTGAATTTGATTTTAGTAGGTTCTTGTAATTATTGATAGATTTTAAAATGGCATTATAAGTTCTCATACTCATCAGGGAACATACATGTATGTATATACATATATAATGTGTAAATTTAAAAATAAGATATTTTAATCAAAACACTAGATTGCAGTCTTCTAAAGCAGTTATTCATGAGACTGAACCAATTTGTTGGTGGAGAAAGAGATAAATGTTTACTTGGTGCTAACTGTCTATAGAGGCCACCATGGTTTGAATGTGATTTGGGTGGCCCATTATTGACTCAGAGCTTGGTCTCCAGGTATCCCTTAATCCTGTAGGAGATGGTAGTGGTAACAAAAAGCTATCACTTCATCCTTTGGGCGACTTTGAAACTTCTCAAAACATGATTTACTTAAAAGAGTAAGCCTGGTTCACCCAACTCGTTAGTTCTGGGCCAGGATAAAATCTTACTTTCTCATACACTGCCATCATTACTATCTGCACCGAGGAACAGCCTTCATGATATAACCTGTGTTGTGCCATTTAGATTCCCAACTTCTAAAAGTGCAAGCTGAATTGAACTCCTTTTCTTCACAAGTAAGCTTGTCAGGTATTTTGTTACAATGACAGAAGGCCTCTATGGTACCCTCCATTTCCTCTCACATATCCCTAAGTAAACACCCATACCTCATTCCTTCCCATAAATATATTGCAACAAAACTGGAGTGAAATATTTTGAATTGTCTCTATATAACAAAATAAGTATGGTCAAGCTGTGTACAGGAGAAGTGGTGTTTTAAAGAAAGATCCATTCACAAAGTTGCTAAGCATACTAGCAAAATGAGTTTTGTGAAATACATCTTTAACAAAGATCTGAGTCACTGCTGCTTATTGTGCTACTAATAATGTATATTAACTCACAGAATCCTTAGCTCAGGCTTTTCTAAGCCAGTGTCTCTCCATCTGTGGGTCACCACCCTTAGGGGGTCAAACAATTCTTTCAGAGAGGCCACTTAACACCATTGGAAAACAGAGATATTTACATTACAATTCACAACAGTAGCAAAATTACAGTTATGAAGTAGCAACAAGAATAAGTTTATAGTTAGGGGTCACCACAACATGATCTGTGATGTATTAAAGGGTCACAGCATTAGGAAGGTTAGGGAACACTGTTCTGAACAGCATACAGACCAACATATCACAGCTTGTCAGGGACTGGATGTATTCCAGCCATGTGAAACTTTCAGTCTTAAAAGCTAGACAGTCTTGGTCAACCTGACACTAGTCAGCCTTCTATAAGGAGCTGACCATGTTTATCTGAAATGCTTACTTCTCAGAACCACGCAAAGAAAGAGATGACTTTCTTGTACTGTACTGTCTATAGCACATCCATGTGTGAGACATAGTCAGAGAATATGAAAATTTGTCAGAAAATATTTGGCATTTACAAAAAGAGGATAAAGTAGCAATGTGGAAAGAATTTTGAGATGTGTTGGACTTCATTACAGACTTAGGGTGAGGAGTTCATGATCCCATTTCTAATCCATACTGGAATGTTCACTGGCTTCATCTTGTGTGGGATTTTTGTGGGCAACTGCAGATGCTGTGAGTGTGTGGTACTGTAATATCCAGAAGACACTGTTTCACTCCCCAAACACACACACACACACACACACACACACACACACACTCTCTCTCTCTCTCTCTCTCTCTCTCTTCTGGCTTTTACATTCTTTCTATTCCCTTCTAAGATGATACATGAGCCTCAGGCCGTGGGAGTCATATAAATGTCTCATTTGTAGCAGAACATTCCACAGTCACTTATTCTCTGCACTTTGACCAGCTATGACTTTTTGTTTTAGCATCATCTACTGCCTAAAGAAACTTCTCACTTCTCTGATGAGGTCTGGCAGTTGCACACATTCTCTGGTGAGATCTGGCAGTTGCATGCATGCACTGAGCCAAGCTTTTCTTGAATCTTTTCCTGAATCATATCAGACTGATCACCTCAAAATAATAGCAAACAATAAGTTAATAAT
Source organism: Mesocricetus auratus (assembly GCF_017639785.1). Taxonomy (NCBI): domain Eukaryota; kingdom Metazoa; phylum Chordata; class Mammalia; order Rodentia; family Cricetidae; genus Mesocricetus; species Mesocricetus auratus. The sequence continues at coordinate 28,294,947 of NW_024429194.1, forward strand.
CTACATCTACCCACATCACATGATACAAACACATGAAAGTTGAATATCGGGTGGAACTTTTATTATTAATTATGAATATATTTTAATGGAAGTTTAGAAATAAGAGAAAATGGAAGAAAGAGGACAATTTAAATTCTGTTCTTTGGGGAAATATTCATGAGGTTGTGCTGATTGTGACTTAGATAATCACCTCAATTACCAAGGTACTTGGCTGGGACTTTCTACATATTTTTAAATAATATTTAAATTTTAATTGTTTTTGAAAAGCTCCCCCCAACTGATAGTCACTAATTTGAAAATTCTGCAGACACATATTTACCAAAGTCAACGTTAAGAGTTATGAATAAACATGAATTTGAATCTGGCTTGTTTGAGATCACTCTTAGCTCCTTTACTTCCGAATCATCTAGTCACGATCTCTGCACTCACAATGAGGCTTTGACCTTTAAATACCCATCGTATTTGATCCTTGATACATTAAGATTTCCCCTGTAACTTGAAAACTGCAATATTGCAAAAGGGTAATTAGGTGACAGGACAAGATACAGTTTAAGAAAATATAACTTGTAAAACTCTAATAAAAAATCATAAATTCTTGCCATGAAGCAAAAAAATACCTGGAATTAAGATAACAAACAGCCCAGTGAACTGAAATAAGCATAAATGAATGTCAAAAACTGAGTTCTAGCCCTCATATTATGTCATAAATTAACTTTTTGGTTTTCCAGTCTTTCTGTTTGTTTGTTTAATATCTCTCTAATCATTAACTGAACTATGAAATTCATAAAGTTTTGCATTGAATGTTCTATAAGATTATAGATAGCCTTAAAGGAAAAGTGTCATATTATAATTGAGCAAAGTTTTAATGTGTTAGTATGTTATAGCATGTAATGTTTCCAGCTTTGCTTCTGGTTTTACTTGTATAAATTGATTGTTAAAAGAATTATTATCATATAAGACCACATACTTTTTTAGTTCTGTTTAGCCCTACCTACCCATCTATGGGTCTTACACAGACAGTAAGCATTCAGCTAACTAAAGACTTGAAAGTCATGGGGGGGGGAAGCATCCCAGAAAGTTTAGAAGCAAGACATTTCAATTTTCCCCATGAAAATGTTACATGTAATCTGTATGGTATCAAAAATGCCAACGGAATGTCACTCCCATCCCAATGACCAGACCCTAAGTCATGCACAGAATGGAACTCTCTTTATAAGCCCTTCAGGGATGATGTCTTGTGACACAAGGATGAAATGAGCACAAACAAGCCCAGGCCCTCGATAGAAGAGATGGAAGAAGGAATTATCCCACACGGGGGCAGAAGAGGTGGAGGGAAACCCTAAAACAGCTAAGAACAATAATGGAAATTTTCATACCTTTCAAATGTCTGTGTGAGCTAATGAGACAGGTAAAAAATGCCAAAGTGTTCCAAAGCTTACATTCACAAACACCCATAGAGAGTAATGTATCTCTCGGTTCTCATCTAAGAATCTTCTGATAGCAGTATGTGGTAATTAGCAGAGGCCCACCACTAGCAAGATAAAGAGAATAAGAAAGAATAAGAAACTGCAGAATTTCCTGCCCTAAATCTATCACTGCCTCCTCCCAAGGCTCAGGCATACATTGCAGAAGAGGGATGGAAAGAGTATCAAAGCCAGAGGCAGTGAATGACTACAAGGAAACATTATCTTCTGGACAACGGGAGCACCTGCATGTATGAGCTCACAGCAGTCCCTACAGGATGCATCAGACCATACAAGTCCAAGCCAGACCAATTCCCAGCTTAGAGATGGAAAATGGGGATGAAATTCCATCCCTGGTCATGAAGCTTTTGGCAATTGGTAGTCTATCTCTCTCTCTCTCTCTCTCTCTCTCTCTCTCTCTCTATATATATATATATATATATATATACATATATATATATATATCGTGTGTGTGTGTGTGTGTGTGTGTGTGTGTGTAAAAGAGAGAGAGAGAGTTTTCTATAAGAACATAAGTCAGCTTGTCTGGTTTTCCAAGGACAAGCAACACTCCCCGGATCTTCCAGGCTTACAGCACTAGTTTAGAAATACTGAGACACCCGGTTCTGCAAACTTAGCAACTGGAGATTTCTATTCTCCAGAGTGTGAGTAGTCATTGTAGGACTGTCCAACCCCTGTCGTATAAGCCAGTACAGTGAATCCCTCTTCGTTATGTATAGACTGCATCAATTCCGATCTTCTAGAGAGCCTTGATATGCTATACATATCCACTGATGGGAGGGTAGTTGTTGCTTCTCTGGGGCAAGAATATACCTGCTGTGGTCCAAATATTTGGGTTCCCTGATGAACCCATATGATGAACTCTTAACCACTAGAAAGGTATTAGGAGTTATGGCCTTTGGAAAATAATTAAAGTTCTTAATTACTTAGGGTGAGACCTCATGAGATTAGAACTGTCACAAAGAGACACTCAAGAATGGTCTTGTCCCTTTTCATCATGTGAGGTCACAGCTGGAAACCTTCATCTAAGAATCAGAAATAGGGCTCTCACCAGACACTGAAGATGCCAGCGTTGGACCTAAGCAGATTGCTGGGGCTGTAATTGGTTTAACCTGTAAGTCCTTCAAATGGCTCTTAACAAGGAATAAATCTATAGTATTGTCATTTTCTTAGCTTCATAAACTGATTCCTTTGTTTTTTCCTTAATTTCTTTAATATACAACTCTGTCTTTGCAGGTACTACATACATTCTCAAAAGATTTTCTTACATAGCTATCACTCTGAAAGACAGATGAATGTGCTTGTTACTAGTTCTCCCTCAGCCGAGGATTTGTTTTGGGTTTCATGTTTTGCTTTGGTTTTGTTTTCTGATTTGGAGTTGAAAGTTGCTTTGATTTTTATCAGCTTTCAGTTTTATTTCTTTATTCATGTACCAAGGACATATTAAGATCCAAGTTTTTAAAAATGAAATACATGCTTATATTTCTTATTCTCTTTAGTCTTATACTATTTTTTCTTTGTTTTCAGCCATTGTATAAACTGAAAGGGGGAAGAGGGAGGCATTAAAAGTCACTCCCAATCCCATCACTACTACATAATTTGCTTCAGGTTTCTCTGCTACTCTCCATTTAAAGGTACAAGAATTAACACTTAGCAATATAGGTCTAATTTTCCTGTGCTATTTGTAACTTAACATTGCATCAGAAAGCACCACTGATTGTTGAAGAGCCACTCAGCAAATCAACCAGCTTCTCATTTGCACAGTCAGTCATTAATATCTCCCTACCCACGTTACTCTAATGACAAGAAAATGGGATCTCTGTCTGTGACTCCAAACTCCTTATTACAATTATTTTCTGATACAAAATACATGGTGTATACTCTCCCAAGTTCCTTTCAGCTATCTCAGCCCTCTTTACTTAATTCAGATGTCACTCAATAATGATTTGAGGAACTGCATCCCTCAAAATATGCAATGGGCAAGAAGATACATATCTACAGCTGTTAGTCTTCATCATGATTAGTATTTCACTAATTAGTTAATTATTCCTCCTACAACACGTGCTGCAACTTGTCTATCTTCCTTAACAGCATTTTTGGGAAATGCTCATTTGATCTTCTTATTTACCTTCTATATGTCACATGATGTGTTTAAGTAGCTAAAACATTTGGGTGACTATTAAGGATCCTCTCCATTATATTTTCCATATAGTCAATGTATATAAAATTCTCAGAAAATGTGTATTGAAATTCGTATTTCCAATAATAAAAGGTTTAAAAATATGAAAGGATAAACTAAATCAAAACAGACATTTGTATCCCTAGTAAACTAATGGACTTTGGGAGCTCATTCCACAAAGAGGAATACTCCCTCAGCCTAGACACATGGAGGAGGGCCTAGGCCCTGTTCCAAATGATATGACAGACTTTGAAGATCCCCCATGGAAAGCCTCACTCTCCCTAGGGAGCAGAAAGGGGATGGGAAAGGGGGCTGGTGGGGGGCAGGGGTTGGGGGGGAGGGAGAGGGAACTGGGATTGACATGTAAAACAAGCTTGTTTCTAATTTAAATAAAAAATACGCAGGAAAAAAAAAGAAAGATTGTATCCTGGAGAGAGACTCACTAAGAGTCAGGAAGCAAACAAAACTTACAAGACTCAGGAAGGAAATTTACAAACTTTAGAAACTCCTAAAAGTTAAAAGATGTACAAGGCCCTTTCCCCAAGATTATATGAACAATAAGAATTTCTGGAGAAATGAATTTTGTCCAGTAGGTGAGCTACCTTTGGGTCATGCAGGGCTCCAGGAACAGTTTTCATGAGTGCTCATGCATGCTGAGTTGGGTTCAGCATTTTTCTTGGAGCTACTACTTTTGAGTGGCCCTTGATCCTAACAGTAAGCCCTTACTGATACCCTTGTCTGTAATGCTAATAAATTTACTAGTTCACTTATCTCAGGAATTCTCTAACTTCCTAATGCTACAACCCTTTAACATAGTTCCTTATGTTATGGTGACCCCCCCAACCATAAAATTATTTTAGTTGTTACTTCACAACTGTAATTTTGCTATTGTTATGATTCATAATGTAAAGATATATTGTCAGGTGGTCTTAAGCAATCCCTGTGAAGCGTTGTTCAACCTTCAAAGGGGTCTATGACCCACAGGTTGAGAAAAAGTGATGAGATAGACTCAGGTAGTGTGTTTTCCTTGGTCTGCTGTTGAAGAAGATGACACTGCCCTATCACCACCCCACACAGCCCAGCTTCCCTTGGGAACTCTGGATTAAGCACAAACCACACCCAGATGCCTGTCTTCACAGAGGTCCTATATTAACTGGTGTAAGAAGTTGAAGCATCTGCCTTCTGACTCAGGCAGAAAAACAGCAGCAAATGACCTTGCAAGTGTAACTTTTAAGACGGTTGAAAAAGGGGGAGTCTGTTAGAATGGGCTAGGGTGCAGTGGTATGTTTTGATTGGACCTGTTGCCATTCCCAGCACATCCAGGGCCCCATGGCCACATAGGTGGCCATCAGTATTCAGACAAAATGCCTAGTCATCCAGGGCCTTGCATAATCTATGCATATGTGCAGCAGGACCATGTAATCTATGCGCATGTTCTGAGCGACCTTTAAAAGCTGACACACCCACTCACTCCTTCTCTCACCATGTTTTGTTTCTTCCAGACAGTCCTTCAAGCACCCTCTCTTCCCTCTCTCCACTCCTTATTAATAAAACTCTAGTAGTGGGCTTTGTTGTATACCTTGTGGTTTGTTCTCGCACACGGTAATTAACAATGTAAACTACATGACCCAAAGGGGGCTTTGGATAGCTGAATTTCAATACTTTGATAGCTAGACCTTGATAGTCTGCCTAAGGAGGAGGAAGTGGCAAAAACAGGAGAATAGACCTCGGTTCCTAGCTTTAGGAATGTAATTTAACGGGTTTTGGTTTTGGCAAGGCAGAGGGAATGGGAGAGAAGGGCAGGCAGGGCCTGCCAGAACCATGCTTGACAAGTTCCAAGTTCTAGCTGGCCAGAGTCCCTTCAGCTGGTGCCTTCCCTAGATGATTGTTCCTGTGTACTGGTCTAGAGTTACAGAACTTATGGAATGAATTTCAATCTCTCTACCCCTTCCCGCTGTTCTCTAAATATATACAAAGGAAATTTATTGGAATGACTTACAAGCTGCAGTCCAGCTAATCCAACAAAGGCTAGCTATGAGCAGAAAGTCCAATAACCCAGTCGTTGCTCATTCCCACAAGGATGAGTGTCTCAGCTGGTCTTCTGTAGACACTGGATTCTCAAAGGAGTAGGCTCAAATGCCAGTAAAGGAATGAATGTGCTAGCAAGGAGGGGAAAAACCAACAAAGAGCAAGAGTTTCTTTCCTCTGTGTCCTCCTTGCATAGGCTTCCAGGAGAAAGTGTGGCCCAGATTAAAGGTGTGTCTTCCTGCCTCAAGATCTGGATCAAAGGCATGTCTCACAGGTCCAGACTAGAAGTGGATTCACCCACTGCAAACCAAGCAGAAAATATCTCACAGGTGTGCCCTGCATTTCTGGATTGTAGTTCATTTCAGATATAGTCAAGGTGACTACTAAGAACAGCCAATACATCATGTTTTTCCAGGAGAATCCATAAAACATAAGCAAATGAGCCAGGCAGACTCAGAAAGGTGAGTATCACTATTTCTTTTTTTTTTTTTTTTTTTTTTTTTTTGGTTTTTACGAGACAGGGTTTCTCTGTATTGTTTCAGAGGCTATCAGTCCAGCCCGGCCTCGAACTCACAGAGATCCGCCTGCCTCTGCCTCCTGAGTGCTGGGATTAAAGGCGTGCGCCACCACCGCCCGGCGAGTATCACTATTTCTATAATTCATTTGTAGATCTTAAATTTTTTGTAGATATATAAAATTATCAGGAAGAAGAGAGGGGGCTACTTGAGTAAAATGAGATTTATTGGAGGTGTTCTTAGTACTTTTTGTTGGTTTATTAATGTGATAAATATTCTGACAAAACATCTTAAGGAAAAGAGTTACTTTGGATTAATTTAAGAGAAATACAGTCCATCATGGTGGAGAATGTCAGTAGGCAGGGCAGGCACAGTGACAGGAGGAAGAATCTTGCTGGTCACACTGTATCCAGCACCCACAGAGAAAACTGCATGTGTATGTTCATTCACGGTGTTCAAGTAATAGAGCCAACAAAAATGACATTCAGCAGTTGGGTAGATGATAGCAAGTGGTCTATGCACACAAGGAGTTTTTTTTATGCAGCAACAAAGGAGTAAAATTATAACATTGTTGGAAAATAGATACAACTTGAGGTCATCCTGTTAAGCAAATCAAGCCAGACTCAGAAAAGTAATCATCAAGCATTTCTCTCATTTGTAAATTCTAGATTTCATACAGATATATAAAATCACACAAGCACACACATAGATGATAGGAGTCTGACAGGAGGAAGATTAGTGGGAGAGGAGAAAGAGGAGAGAACGCTGAGAGCATGAGAGATGAGTGTGATCAAGGCACATGAAACACTTGAAAGTAGTTGTCATTATGAATCCCAGCTCTATGTTCAATGCACATATAACAATTCATTTGGGGGGGCACAATGGAATATGCACATGCTACCGGGAAGATGTAAATGACCAAATTCAGAATCTCAGTAAAATTATACAATTCTTCAACAAATAAATAACCTTCATAAATAAGAAAGATGAGAGATCCCTTGTCAGATGCTAAAGAAGATTTAAAAGATTAATTAGACAAAAGCAATATATGATCTCTGCTAGATGTTGATTTAAATAAACAAGTATTAAAACATACTTTGAGATAAAAAATGTTATAAACCATGATTTCAAAGATAATCAAAGAAACAAATGCTCTTATTAGTCCTATAATTCTATTTATTAGCATCTATATCTAAAAAGGGCTATGTTCCCTAGCCCAGGCTGAATTTAAACTTGGAGTACTCCAGTGTCAACCTCCAAAGTGCTAGAGTGGAGTACAGTTAAACTACTATTTTTAATGAGTTAGACATGATAATGGAATAAAGGTATATAACTTTAAAATATACTTCTGTGGAGGGGAAAGTATTAATGGTGTAGCATGCAAAATAACATCAGAGATTTGTCTTAAAATACACCATAAATTTTAAAAGTAAAGATAAAGCAGGTAGGATAAGATTAACAAAAATGTCCATGACTGTTTTGATGGGGAAGTCCTGTGTATATGTCAATAAAGCCCTGTTGGCCAATAGGGAAGCAAGATAAGTAGGACTAGGAGTCCAGGAGGATTCTGGGAAATGTAGTGAACTGAGCCATCACTATGTGATCCCCGGAGAAGAAAACACAGTATGGTGTTCTCGAAAAGATAAGTCCTTATAAAAATATATATTGATGATTTTGAGCTAGACAATGAGAAACAATAACAGCCAACAGCTTATAATTAATATAGTATCTTGTGGTGTTATTTGGGGGTTCAGACAGCTCAGCAAGGCCCAGGCAGATGGTGGGGAAAACTATACATTACACTGTTTAAACTGAGGGTCACTTATTATTTTATCTTTGCGGATTTGGGTACTTCTTCAATAAATAATAAATTCAAACATTCAAGTATATAGTTATATTAATTTATAATTCAAGTCTCTTGAAACTCAAAACACGTGTACAATCTGAGATCTATCTATATTGAAGTAGAATGTGAACTTCCAGCAGAGAAAATTTTCTTTCAGATCTTGCATCCATCTCCAACGAAACCACAAAGCAATCCTAACACCCACTGCCCTCCTCATGAATCTTTTGTGTGCCCTAACATGTAGGATCCATTCCTTCCCCAGCTTCAATCATGTAAACCAGCTTAACTCTCTGTCTTCAACAGAAAGTGAGGTTGACATGAGCATAGCAAATGTCCTGTCCGTAGCACACTGAGGATTCCCTCTGTCCTTGCACTCCTCCAGAGAACTGTCAGCTCACATCTGGGAAGCAGGAGGAACCTGAACAGCTGTCCATCTTCATGCAAATACAGCATTAAATTGCACTGCCCAAGGGAATTCAGAAACACCAATATGAACAGTGATATTGATTAAAGAATGTGTTCTTTGTCACTGGAGTCTATGAAAGCCTATGCAAGCAAAAATGGATACTAGTAAGTTTACAAACAGAGGTGAACAAGGACAAACGCCTTTAAAACCACATTTAATAAAGGTGGTGAAATAAGGTTTCTACATCTGATCGTCCATAGTTAATCTGGGGGACAGAAGATGGCTTCCCCTGAGTTAGTCTAAAACACAATTCAAATACAATCTTCACTTCAGTTCTCTTCACAGCTTACATAAATCCACTACCTCACTGTTAATTAAAGTTTCTTATGTGGTGTATATATTTCCCTGTAATTGAACTAGAAGAGCAAGCACTTCAAATGTCAAGTCTTGAGACACACTCTTAGGCAACAAACTCACCAAGTCTTTTATTCTGTTTCTACTACACAAAAACAGGGATTGATGAATCTTTGATTGATTATGCTAAGAATACACGAATGTCACTTCCAAAACTTCACTACTTTTATTTTTAATGTATGTAAAACAGTTTTGCTACAAACAATGCAAACTACTGTCAGTAACAACAAAGCTAAGATCTGTGAGTTCACTGAGAATAATGTCTTTGATTGAAATGTGCTGTTTGTCTCCTATGGCATCCTTTCCCCAGCTGTGGACTCTTGCACAAGATCTGCATACACAGAAAGGCAAGAAAGGAGGAGAGGGGCTGTTAGTAGAAAGAAGGGGTGACAGCAGAAGTTGGGAGGCTAAGAGACCACAATGGGGAGTCAGATGACCACAATACAGTGCATATGTGTGTGAAAACAACCAGAAACTGAAATCAATACCTGTCTTTTAAAGGAAATTTTGTAGAACCCACTTTGCCAAATATTTGAATAATCACATCTCACAGAGCCAAGGATTGCAGACATTTGCCAATTTCTATTGGAGTTATAACAGTGAGAGACAAAAAAAAAAAAAGGAGGGGGCTCACTGCTGTTTAGAATGACATAATTCTTACTGAACACTGGCAACCACATGTTTTCTCTTTCCAAGCACTGTGACTGGGAAAGAAAGCTTGGGTTCACTGGTTTTGGAACGTGGAAGCATTTGAAGAAGGAATCGGTTCCAGCAGGAAAATATAGAACTCACAAGATTAGTTCTGTGAAATAAAATTAATATGTGAAACTAATTCCATAGCCATGTAGAGTGCCCAGCACACAGAGGAGGCAAGCCAGCCCAGAGCATAGCAGCTGCAGATAGCTGCTTTGTCCTCCAGCCTGGAGGGACCAAGGAAGGAGACAGTGCTTAATCCAAATAGCACCTGGTGGAGATCACACTTAGGGGGTAAGAGCTTCCCAGCAGGTGATGACTATCAATGGGTGTCAGCTGCTGCTTGGAAGCAAGCCAAGTAGAAATAACATGGCAGATAGGGGTAAGCTTTTTCTCTTCCTCCATAATTCAACCAGAACACTTCTTTGCCCAACATACACAAGATACTTGGCATATTTTTTTTTACAGAGTAGCTTCCTACAATAAAGAGCAGACAAGGGAAACAGTGCTGAGAGTGATGAGCAAATAGCAGGGAGATACACAATCAAGGTACTTCCTTTTTTTAAATTATTGCTGACATCTTACCCAACGAAGAGCAGATCTTAATAACCATTAGCGAAATTGCATTCCTTATCAGGACACATTTAATTGTGTCAATCTATTCAATCGCAGTGTTCTAGCCACTACATGATCTACAGGGATGATGCAACTGCCTGCCGGGCCTGAAAAATCAAATGGGTTTTTCAAGGTCTTCAATGAACTGTTGCATGAATACTAACGAGAAAAGCCCTGTCCTGACAGTCCTGGGCAACATTCCTCCACCATATCTTGCTGACCTTTCTTGATGTGAGTGTGAATTGTCCATCTTGGGATATCAACGGTAAAATCCGAGCATTTCTCCGGGGCCTTAAACAGAAAACATAGTTAACAACACCTGTGCAAAGTTGCCCTAGCTTTGAAAGTTGTTTGTCATCTTCTGGGATGTCTTTTTTTTTTTGAAAATATATTATTAGAAGAGCATTCCAATCCAAATCTGCATGAAGGAAAGCTATATATGAATGAGAAAACTCTTGAGATGAAAATTTAATTTCCTTGAAGAGTACTGTTTCTGGGTGGCACACTAAAACAAAATGCTTGTGCTTCCTTGTACCTAAAGTAAGTATAACATTATATTTGTAAGATATAAAGAATGAAGAAATTAGCCACTCAGAAGGGGTTAGATGAGAAGGGGGGAGAAAGAGGGAGTATCATAATGCAAGCTACAGCTTCACTAATGCTGCAAACACCTCCCACTCCAAACCACAATATAAGAAGAAATCAGTGTGTGTAAAGACATCAAAAAAGACAACTTTGCCACAGATCTCAGACAAAACGTACAGTTAAATAACCTAAGATGTCACCAGCAGTCCCCGGGTGGTAAATACTACAGTTTGGCACACCCTGCAGCTGTGCCAACACACTTTCCCTTCTTTGTTCTCTAACTTAGGAGAGAGAGGCAAAGTACTTCTTCGCTCAGAAGAAACATAAAACAGACCATAAGGGGATAAGAATATCTGCCAATGAGTTTTGCCAGCAAGACTGGAAAGTCTGAAAGCAGAATGACTTTTTCTGGTGGTTGGAAAGGAGAAAAGATCTTTCTTTGTCTGGGGGAAAAGGGAGGGAGACAGACATGTCATGCATGCGGTTACTTCTCTGTTCTGGAGGCAAAGATAAGACCTAACAGGGGGCAGAGGGAAGGGGCCTGTAAGGGGCCCAGATATGCCCAGAAACCTCTCTAACAGAATGGTTTTGCTTACTAACCCCCTCCACTGTTCAACCCAGCAAAGTCAGTCACACAGGGATCTGGGCTGGCATTGCGGTATGGCATCCTAAAAGAGAAATCTCAGCTCAGTGTCCCTCTTATCTGGTTTTACAAAGCAATGTCTGCCTGTCTGTAAGCCTACATTTACAGAATTCAAAAACACTTCCCCAAATGCATGTGTAAGTACATGTACTAAACCACATGTGTATGGTTTGAATATATGTATGTATGTATGTATATATATATACATATATATATTCATTACTTAATATACATTCTTTATTTAATAATAATGACACAGTCTGATAAAGACACCACTGTTCAATTTCATCACCAGCTAGGTAATATAATATTGTGGAGTTGTTGTCACATGTGCAATCTTCAATGACTGATACCATTATTTACTATATGGCTGCATTTAATATATTTCACTGCACTGAATTTACATATATAAGCATGTGCTATATATAATATCTGTAAGTGTATGTATCCTTATATATTATTAGTTGAATATCGCTTATCTGAACTTCTTGGAAACACAACAATTTCAGATGCAGTGTATTTTCCAGATTTTGAATATTGACATTTTCACCATGAATCTTGGGAATGTGACCTGAGTCTAAAGGCTAGTTCTCATGCATTCTTCTACACATAACCCACAGGTAATTTTATACAATATTTTTGGTGTGGTTGTATTTTCCTGTGACCTGTCACATGAGAGCAAACATAGAATTTTCCACATGTGGTGTCATTTCAGTGGCACATGTGGGGTATATGCTTGTAATCCCAGATCTTAGGACACTGACATAGGAGAATTGCAACAACTTTGAGGTCAGTTGGGTCTTCAACTTGAATTCCAGGACAGCCAGGGCTGACTGATATCCTGCCCAAAAAGAAGGGGGAGGGGGAGTAAGAAGAACGTTGTTTGTGCTACTAGAACTTTTGAGAATTCAAATTCTCTCTCTCTCTCTCTCTCTCTCTCTCTCTCTCTCTCTCTCTCTCTCTCTCTCTCTCTCTCTCTTGCCCTCCCTCCCTCCTTCCCTCTCTCTCTCATGAATGTCACTTCCAGAGGCATCACCATCCCTGACTTCAAGCTCTATTATAGAGCTATAGTCCTGAAAACAGCTTGGTATTGGCACAAAAATAGACAGATGGGCCAATGGAATATAATCAAAACCCTGATATTAACCCACACCCATATTGACACTTGGTTTTTGACAAAGAAGCTAAAATTATACAATGGAAAAAAGAAAGTATCTTCAACAAATGGTGCTGGCATAAATGGATATTGGCATGTAGAAGACTGCAGATAGATACATGTCTGTCACCATGAACAAAACTTAAGTCCAAATGGATCAAAGACTTCAACATAAATCCAGCCATGCTGAATCTCTTAGAAGAAAATGTAGGAGATACTCTTGAACAAATTGGTACAGGAGACCACTTCCTGAACATGACTCCAGTGGCACAGACACTGAGATGGACAATTAACAAATGGGACCTCCTGAAACTGAGAAGCTTCTGTAAGGCAAAGTACACAGTCAACAAGACAAAAAGGCAGCCAACAGAATGGGAAAAGATATTTACTAACCCCACATCTGACAGAGGGCTGATCTTCAAAATTTACAAAGGACTCAAGAAACAAGTCTTCAAAACACCAAAGGATCCAATTAAAAAGTGGGGTACAGAACTAAATAGAGAATTCTCAATAGAAGAATATAAAATGGCTCAGAGACACTTGAGAAAGTGCTCAATATCCTTAGCCATTAGGGAAATGCAAATCAAAACAACTCTGAGATACCATCTTACTACTGTCATAATATCTGAAAATAAAAACACCAATGTCAGTTTATGCTGGAGAGGATGTGGAGAGAGGGGAACACTCCTTCATTGCTGGTGGGAGTGCCAACTTGTACAGCCACTTTGGAAATCAGTATGGTGATTCCTCAGGAAAATGGGACTCAGTCTACCACAAGACCCAGCAATTCCACTCTCAGGCATATACTCAAAAGACGCACATTCATACAGAAGGACATCTGTTCCACTATGTTCATAGCAACATTATTTGTAATAGCAAGTGTTGGGGAGTCCTGTGCATTTGTCAATAAAGTACTGTCTGGCCAATGGGGAATCTAGATAGGAGGGACTAGGAGTCCAGGAGGACTCTGAGAAGGAGAAACACAAGAGAGTCAACATGTAACGCCATGGGGGTAGGAAGCCTGGAACTATTCTCCGTAAGAAACATACTTAGATTAACAATTATGGGGTAATTACTTAAGTCAGAGCTAGCTAGTAAGAAACAAGCAAGGCCAACAGCTTCATAATTAATATAGCCTCCTGTGTGTTTATTTGGGACTGATATGGCTCTAGAACCAGGCTGGCGGGAAAGCGGCTCTGGAACCAGGCAGGCAGAACGGCTTCTCTCAAGGAAAAAGCTTCTCTTTAACAAGAAAGAACCTGGAATCAACTTAAATGCCCCTCAACTGAAGAGTGGATAGAGAAAATGGAGTACTACTCAGCATAAAAAAAAAAAAACAATGGATTCTTGAAATTTGCGGGCAAATAGATAGCACTAGAAGAAACCATCCTAAGTAAGGTAACCCAGTCACAAAAAGACAAACATGGTACGTACTCACTCATATATAGATTTTAGGCATAGATAAGGGGGAGTGCCAGCCTACAATCCCACTGACAGAAAGTCTGAGAAACAGGAAGGACCCTAGGAGAGATAAGCATGGTACCCCTGAGAAGTCGAATGAGCCAAGATCTCCTGAGCACATTGGGAGCATGGGGGGAGAGGAGAGGGAGCTGGGAAAAGGAGAGGGGCAGAGGGGGAGGGGAGAGGAGAACATGGGGGAGCAGGAATGTTGAGTCAGGGGAAGAATACAGGAGAGTTGCCATAACAGAGGGAGCCATTGTAGGTTTGAGGAGAGATCTGTTACTTGTGAGATTTCCAGAGATCTACAAGGTTGACACCAACTTGCAAACTAAACAATAGGGAAGAGTCTACCTTAAATGACCATCCCTGACAATGAGTTTGACGACTACCTTATATGCCATCCTAGAACCTTCATCCAGTGGCCGATGGAAGCAGAGGCAGACACCAGCAGCTGAACACTGAACTGAACTCCTGGAACCAGAGACAAAGAGGAAGGAATGAACAGGGGATCAAGACAGGGCTGGTAAAACCCACAGAACCTGCTGACCTGAACAGGAGGAGATCTTGGACCCCCAACTGATGGCTGGGAGGATAGCATGGGACTGATCCAGACCCCCTGAAGGTAGTTGTCAGCAAGGAGGCCTGGCCAATATATGGGGCCTTGAATAGTAGATCAGTATTTATCCCTGGCATACAAATGGACTTTCGGTGCCCCTCCCACAATGAGGGATGCTCTCTCAGCCTGGACTCTTGGGGAAGGGCCTAGGCCCTGCTCTGAATGAAATTACAGACTCTGGAGATCCCCATGGAGTGCCTCACCTTCCCTGGGGAATGGAGTGGGGATTGGGTGGGGGGCTGGGATGGGCAGGTGGAGTGGTGGGGGAGGAGGGGAGGGAGAGGGAGCTGGGATTGACAGGTGAAGCAAGCTTGTTGCTAATTTAAATAAAAGTAAATAAATTGACAAAAAGAATCTTCAAATTCCAGCACAGGTCATAGAAAAGCTAATAATACCCCAACCCCACCTGAGGCACTGTTAGCAACTGATGGCTGCTGGGTGGGGGTGGGGTGGGGGAACTGTCCTTTTTCTTCAGATGCAATCCCTGAAAGTTTGCCCATGCTCCAGTGGTTGGTCCTTCACCAGCATAGTGGCAGCACTAACCAGACTCAGTAGGTTTAAAAAAAAAAAGAATACATTAAGTTGGAATGAAAAAGTGATGAGGGGTGATTAGGAGATGCTGAAGGGGAGGAGTTGGGGTAGATTTGATGAAAACAAATTCATCTCTGAAATCCTTAAGCAATAAATTAAAATAATATAGACTCTATAGAAAGACTAAGTTTCAATCTCAGGTCCTCACTTAACAATAACACAATGATTTAAAAGTGCTACCTGTCTAAATGCTAAGCATTTACATCCCCAGTAAACCTATATGGTTCCTGTTATAACAAGTATGAAAACCTATTGGCAATACCTTGGGGAAGGGAATAGGAGAATAGGTTAAAAAATGCAAAGAATTAAGCTGAAAAACCTCTCTCCAACTGATGAGATCACTCTGCTACTCTTGAAATATGTTAAATATAATAACGTTTAAGAGGCAGAAATGGCAGCAGCTGATGGAAGGTGGGGTTTTCTGCATCATACCTGGTGAGATTCCAAGGACCAGTAGACCAACATATGGAGGTCTTTGAAGTTAGCTGGCAAACCAACATGTTTCCTGAGAAATAAGGACTCCCACCCCTATTGAACAAAAATAGGAAGAATTAAAAGAAGTTGCCACTGGTTAGAGAATGAGGTAGAGAGAGGTAGAGTGTGAAACTGTGGCTTTTCCTTGCTAGTCCCTCCTAATCATTGGTTATTTTCTTTGTATATTAGTTGATAAAGTGTGATAAACAACTAAAGTGACATTTTAATATGAACTCTGGTGATGTAGTATGGATTCTACTTTTTATTGTATTTTCTTTCTAACCTTGAGAATACATCTTTAAACGGCTTCCACTTTCCCGATGTAATCATTAAAATAATAAGCAATTATGTGGGCAGAGAACATATTTCTACGGGATTGGGAAACTAGAATGAAGTGATTAAAACCTCCAGAGAAAAGCTTGGGTCCTAATTAAGCTGTTCTGTATGCAAGAATTACTCAAACTTTAAACTGTATGCATGTTTAAAAATATTTGTAGAATTTACTGAATTAATTATAAAGTATTGCTTTTCATCAGAGAAATGATTTTGTGTTATATTTAGCCTGTTTATTCATATGTATCTTAAGAGCACATAGAAGGGTTATATTTAAATTGATACAAACAAGAATATTCATAATGTACAAAACACTATGATTAGGTTGAAATAACATGAAGACACCCTTTAACCCATTGGTCAACTTATTGAGAATTCCTCTTGCCTACATCCTCAATGTGAAGAAGGCACCTGAGCATCTTCCCTGAGGCATTCAGTTAGCCCATCCCTCATCTGATACTTTGTGCTGCTAGGTCTTTATGAAACACAGAATACAGTTGGATGTCTCCTCCTCCTTCTCTTCCTCCTTCTCCTCCTCCTCCTCCTCTTCCTCCTTCTCCTCCTCCTTCTCCTCCTCCTCCTCTTCATCTTCCTTTTCCTCCTTCTCCCCCTCCCTACTTCTCTTCTTGAGACATCCAGTCCGATTCAACTTCACACAGTGACTTATGTACATCTCTCTACTCACTGTGATTCAAGACATCCTCCAACCCAGAACCCTGCTGAGTCACACCAAACATTATCCATAGATTTGATCCTTCCTCATAGGAACAGTTCTAGAGTTTTCCCTTATACCCAATCACACTAAAGTTTCTTATAACTGAGATGTTGTTTTACTTTCATTCCCCCAGAGTGACTAGAACAGTTCTGGGAAGAACATGGTCCGATAGGATACAACCATTTCCTCTAAACTTTGTTAGGCTTCCTGGAACCTTACAGCCAGATTCTCAGTCTGTAAAACAGCCCAACCTACCTAACAATTAGCCTCTATTGCTATATAATATTTTCTTCTATAGCTACTTTCTTGACTTTACTTGAGGCTATGAATCTGTTTGGTTTTTTTTTTTCAGTAAATATTTTCAAATATATAACACTTTTGTGAAAACATGATGCTTATTTATTTCCTTTTTCAAAATATCAGATAAACCACTATGTAAATGTGAGTCTAAAATTTGCAAAAGGAACTGCATATGACTATATAATATTGCAAGGTAAGCCCACCAGAGACCACCACACAGACATCTATAAAACCAAAAAGAAAGTTCTCATTACCTGTCAGTGGCTGCATGGTTAACTTGCCCTGGGTCTTACAGCCCATTGTCTTTTATACACACACAATTTCAGACAGATACAGACATAGACAAACAGACAGACAGACACACACACACAAACACACACCCTAATTGTTACATTTCAGTTAGCAAGAAACAGGACTATAGAAGCCAAAAAGCAAGAATAGTATATTTTTCCTACTCAGTAAGTTACCTGTTGATTAGACCTTCAATTCTACCACCTGTTGAGGGTCTACTTACCTCTGGGTAACTTTCCGTATTCTTGGCATGTAAAACAGGGAACAAAGGGGCTTTTCATTGCTCTTACCCCAAACCCGCTAACACTCTATTCGTATCTGTTTCCCTGCATAAAGAACATAAGCAAAAACGAATTGTCTTCGATAAACAGATGATATTGTCTGTATTATTGTATTGTATTATTTGGAGAAACGTATTCTTCCAGTGAACCCATGCCTTCCAATTCCAGAAGTAGTCTGCAGCAAATGCCATCCTGGAGGCCATTCAATATACCTTCCATTTCCAACCGTGGTCCAAATCCTTTAGTCCACAAAGATTTGTTTCCTTCACCCACTCTCTCAAGAGAAACAGCATCACCAATATGTTCATATCCAGACCTGGAAGTGGCCAAAGAGGTCTGGGATCACTTGGAGTTTGGATGGGAGGAAGCATCCAGGAAAGTGTCTGACTTGGTTAGTTCCACTTCACAACTTGCCCTGGGATCTCAACTATTAAAGATTAGTCCGAATCAGACTTTCAGACGGAGACTGATGACATCCCTTTGCGCATCTTTCAGTTGTCCCAAATCTCCTGGAACCTCTCCTTCACCACAGAGGAAAGTATACGCTTCCGTCCTCCCATGGGAAAGAAGGAGCTGAGACAAGGCTGGCTCACCCAGGAGAAGAGACATCTCCATTCTTGTTGCTTTCTTTATATGAGAGTGGGGGAAATATGGCATGGGTGAAGATAGCAACCAATCACACTGTCGTTAAACTGGGTCTCTCTTAGTAAACACAGTTTATCAAGAATAAAGACATTAAATTAAGTATTAAGAATATGTCTGGCTCCAGTTGATGGTTGCTATCCGTGCTGCTTTAAACTTAAAAAGCAGAACTCCTGTACCATTTGTACCCAGTGGCTGACATTTATAGAACTATTGTACAGCTGTAAAAATATCGCCAACATCTTAGCATGTGCACATTTATCATCTATCTATGTCTCTGCAGGAACAAGGGTGAAAATGTACTCACGAAGGCCACAGACCAAGAAATAGGATTATATTGGAGGGAGGAGGAAAAGACAGACTAAAGAGGTATTTTTTAGAGAAGATTCAGTAGGACTAACTGGATCAGGAATGATAGTACAGGAAATATAGGAGACTTCCAAAAATAAATCTAAGACAAATGTCAAAAGTCAACAGTTCATGTCTTACATTTGACTCCTGATCACTTACAAAATTATTTAATGTTATGAAACATATTTAAGAGGCTTGGCAAATATTACTCATTGTGCAGTTTAATGTAACTGTTAATAAAAACTTATTAATCTACTAATTGGTGGATTTTTTCTTACAGATTTTTAAATTTTTTTATTCTGTGTATCCATTATACATGACACTGCTGGTGAGGGCATTTTCATTCAAGTATATATTGTATATTAAGTGTATAATATATAAGATTAAGATTTTTAGATTAATTTTGTGAATTTGTTTTTAAAAAGAGATTTCACAAAGTCAATTTTTTTGGTATGTAGGAGTGTGTGCATGCACATGTGTGTACATGTGTATGGAGGCCAGGACTTGGAATTGGGAGTCTCTCATTGAACCTGGAGCTTGCCAATCAAATAAACTGATTGGCCCTTAGTCCTGGAGTGCTTCCTTTGTCTCTTTCCCCCATGCTAGAATTGCAGGTGCCTGATGACAACCAGACGTTTGCACATGGCTTATAGGGACCAAACTCAGGTCCTCTTGCTTGCACAGCAAGCACCTTACCTACTGGGCCGTTTCCATAACCATTAGTCTTTCTTTTAAAACTAGGAAATCTGACTACACTGAACTGACAATCTTATGTTCCCTGACAATCTTATGGAGCTCAGTTTTGGTTGCCCCTTGATAGGATTTATGTATATCTGCCTGGCTATTACCAGCTTCTGCCACCGCCTTGCACTATTAATACATGATCTTGCCAACTCTACTCTAACAGCCCTGTGCTAGGAAGGACAGAATGACTGGCATCATTGTTGGAAGTAGAAAAGATTAAACTTCAAGAAAGTATTTGTCACAAGACTGCAGGTCGAAGTCTGTTCACAGGATATTGGCTCTGAAGAGAACAAAGATTGTATTCATTCATCCACCCACCAGTATATTCATTGAATTCCTGATTTACTCTGTCCAAACAAATATATCCTAGTAATGTGTTCCATGGGACCTTGGGACTGGCCAGTGGGGATGTAGAGTATATAAGGTAGAAATGGCTTTTGTCTTGAAAGAGTTTTCAATGTTATTAGTCATTTGAACACATTTAAAACTTTAAACACCACACTGGAAAAATTCTTATAAATGTGTCTAAAAAGTCAAAGAAGTTAGAAAGTGGCAACGGCTCAGTTAGAAGGGCCAGAGAAGATTTTTCTAAGAAACTACTAATGACAAATGAGTTGGGATGCATATTGACACAGAAAAAGCTAACAGATCCCGGGAAGCGCAAGCACTATGTGTGAAAGTAAGTCTAAGGCACTGCTTGAGAGTCAGCAGCTCAGGGATGGAGACATTTGAAAGAAACAGATGAGAGACTGAGGCTGAAGGAGTATCATTTGGAGTCTGGCATGACAAGTCCTATAGTCTTAGGGAGGTATTATGTGTCATCTTTACCTAGGTACCATGAGAACTCATTGACAGCTTCATAGTGCTTAACCAGAGGAGCACAGGCTATCAAGATCATTGGATACATGTTTTATATATCATAAACATAATCATAATTTACGTATCCTGTAACATAATCAATGGATGGAGATAGGTAGGAGATGATACAAGGTAAAGTCAATGTATCTTGTGCTTAAGCAGGCAGTCTTCATAGGAATTTAATCATAGGACCAGGAAGTGGACATCTACTGTGTCTTGAATGTGATATGTCTTCCGGCTCATGCATTTGAACACTGATTCCCCAGCTAGTGGTGCTGCTTAGGAGTGTAGAGGCTACTTTTCTTGTGGATGAGTTAAAACACCCTGACAATGGCAACTTAAACTGGGCAGGGTTTATTTTGGCTCACAAATCATGTGTTCGGGCCATAATAGTGGGGAAGGAGCTTGAGACAACTGATCACATTGTATCTGCAATCATGAAGCAGGGGAAGATGAATGTAGTGTTTGACTCATGTTCTCTTGTTTTATTCATTCCAGGGCCTCAACCCAAAGCATAGTGCTGCTACTCACAATTAAGGTGAATCTTCCTGCTTCAATTAACCTAGTTAATCCCTCATAGGCTTGCTCAGAAGCAAATATAAATAGATAACCCCTCACTGGTGTGACCAGTGGCTTGTCTCCTAGAGGATTCTAGATCCTGTCAAGTTGACAATCAATATTAGTCATCACAGGGAAGTCTTGGAACTTTTGTGGCTTAAGACTATCTAACTGGATAACAAAGGGTCATGGTCTATAGGCTGTCTTTTCTCTGGTCTAACTCTTCATTCCATAAGCAATTGAGATGTGAACAAGTTATGCCCCAAGCCCCTGATACACAAGCACTCACACCTTCCCTGACATGATGAACTATTCCCTCCAATCTCTAAGCAAACATAAATATTTCTTCATCCCTTATATTGCTTTTGTCAGTTAATGGTCACAGCAGCAAGGAAAGCAATAGGACAGTCATCAGGATATGGTGAACAAATAATTAGGAAGACAGGACAACAGTAACTCGTGGTACAGAATGCAAAACGTATGGAAGAACACACACAAAAATAAAAGAATCTACAGAGAGGAGCTCAAACCAGGGCCTAAGTGATTGGAAGCTAGAGTTGCAGTGTAGTTCTTAAGAAACTGAGACATGTATCACATCAACAGAAGGAATGCCAGGTGAAAGCTAGAACATCTCTATAGAATGAAGTCCATAGTACTCTATACTAGTCCCTACTTCAGGGCAGAGTCTTTTTACATGACTCTGACTAGGAAAAGAATCAGCTATAAATTGTGGCTCGCCCAGGAATCTCAGAGCAACAATCTGCCATACCAAAGAGGACCTAGCAGTATCCACAACACTGTTAATGTATCCAGGTCCATAGCTGAAATGAGATGCTAATGGGGAAAGCTCTGCAGAGAGTCCCTATTAACATTGGTAATCACACATTTTAGATGCTTCAAACCATCAGCAAGGAACAGAAAGGAAATTATGAGGCAGAATTAAGGATATCTCGAGAGAGGAATGAAAATAATGAAATCTGTGTTGAGTATGAACCAAAACCAATTAACTCTGCAACAGTGCAGCAGATGATAAATTGTACTAATGTGGTTTAAAACAGAAAGGGAGAAAACACTAAGGTTACTCCTTAGCACTTAAACAAGGCAGTCATAGGACAAATAAGTTATCTTATTTATGCCTTGTCAGATCATAATCTGATATTTGAAACAAATAGTCTTTTTTATTTTTGGTTTTACGAGACAGGGTTTCTCTGTATTGTTTTGGAGGCTGTCGGTCAAGCCTGGCCTCGAACTCAGAGAGATCCGCCTGCCTCTGCCTCCCGAATGCTGGGATTAAAGGCGTGCGCCACCACCACCCGGCTACAAATAGTCTCTTATTTATTTTTGTGTTCTGTTAGTGTGTGCATCTAGCTGCCATCACCAGACTATCAGACCCCTCCCACCTTATATGACTCCTCTTCCCAATGTTAGCCTAACACAAGAGAAAAGTAGAAATCTTTAAGTTTTTAGTGATGAATTCTCACTTCCTCCACTTGCTTTATGGGATTTTTTAACACATTTTCCCATGCTTACTATCAGTTGTATGTGCAAAGTCTATTCATTGGATGAGACTACACAGTATAGACTGAGGCTTCTCCTGCAGAGGTTCAAAACCTGTGGGTTGTGACCCCTTTGGGGACCAAATGACCCTTTCATCAGGGTCACATAAAACCATTGGAAAACCCAGATATTCATATTACGATTCATAACAATAGCAAGATTGCAATTATGAAGTAGCCACGAAAATAATTTTATGGTTAGGGTGTTACCCCAACATGAGGAACTGTATTAAAGGCTAGCAGTATTAGGAAGGTCGATAGCAATTGTTCTACTGGCTGGTCCAGAGGAGAGATCACCCAGGAAAACCATAGAAGGAGTGCATGCTGGTGATTACATGGGCTATATTTAATAAGAGGTTGATCAGATGGATTTCTGGCTTTGTAGGAGACTGATGTTAAGGCAGCAGTAGCCTTGCTGTGACCCAAGTCCAGAATCCAGCTGCTGAAGGATCCAAGATGAAAACAGTGGAGCTGAGAGACAGAAGGAAACACAGTCTGAAGCCAGGCATGATTCTGAACTCAATGGCATGAGTCAATGTGTTTTACTTTTTCTGTCTTTTAACTGATAAAGTATATAGCAAATGTAAAGATACGGCTCACACAGTACCCCAAGTATCTCATTTACATAGCACCTATTACTTGTAACAGCCAC
This sequence comes from Mesocricetus auratus, assembly GCF_017639785.1. Lineage (NCBI taxonomy): Eukaryota > Metazoa > Chordata > Mammalia > Rodentia > Cricetidae > Mesocricetus > Mesocricetus auratus. The sequence goes on from NW_024429194.1 coordinate 28,317,931, forward strand.
AGACCTTGACCATGGACTCTGTGCATATGGAATAAACAAGGCCAGACAATGTGAGGAAATACCTAAGAAAAATGATTCTGATGTGAGAAGCATAAGAGACAAGTACAGAAAAGTAAAGCCAGGGGAGCCTGTGGCTGTGAGCCACCGTTCCCTCACCTACAGAGATGCCAAGACAGGCAAACTCCAACAGTAGCGTAATCCTGTATAACCCACTATCTCTGCTATGTGTAGTTCTTCATGTATAAATGAATCGGCTATATTTTGCTTTTCAAACATTGCATAATGCTACAAAACTATAGTCTAAATCAAAATCTCCCTAAAACATCTAAAAATGACCTAAAGCTAATATATACATGCATACATACACACAGACAGACAGATAGACAGATAGTTGGGTTTAATTTCAGTCATGCTGAAATTTTAATTCTGTTTAAGGAAATTATTTTTTAAAACTTCCCGTTCTGAAGTAATCACAGATCAAAAGGAAATTACAAAACAAGGGACCAAGGTCTTGTGTAATCCTAGCTACTTAGGAAGCTAAGGCAAGAAAATTAAGAGAATTAGAAATTCAAGACCAGTGTAGGCTAAGAGCAAGTTCAATCTCAGTCTGAGCAACTTAGTGAGGTTAATGTCTCAAACATTAAATATAATTTGATACATAGTGTATTTATATGTATATATTATTGTGCTGGGGATATATCTTAGAGGCAGGGCACCTGACTAACTTGAACAGGATGTTGGGTTCAGTCTCCAGTACTACGACAGCAACAACAAAGAGCAGAGAAGTCCCATATGTCCTAACACTGTCCACTCATCCTCCCCCAATGACAATATCCTATACAACTATAGCACAATGTCTAAGAAAATGATCCTTAGGTAACTCAGAGAGAATGCTCAGTTTGGGCCAGCATTGCATATCCTCGTGTGTGGGTACACCATATCTTTCCCATCTAGCTAAGGTACAAGACCAGAACAATTTCCATCCCAAGATTCCCTAGTGCTGCTTCAACAGTCACAGCCACAGCCACAGCCACACTCAATCCATGATAACCATCAATCTGTTCTACCTCCTTGATTTTGTCAAAAAATGCCATACAAATGGAGTCATATTGCCTGTAACCCTCTGACATAGACTTTTTTCACTCCACATTCTTCCCCTAGATCCTACCAAATTGTCACATGGACCAGTAATTTTCTTCCCATGCTAAGCAGAATGTCATGGTATGTATGTCACTTCCCACAAAGGAACCATGGTTGCTTTCAATTTGAGGCAATAATGAAAAAAACTTGTATGTGTATTTTGTGTGCATGTTGTTGTGTGAAGATACATTTTTATTTCTCTAACTGAATGCTCAAGAGAGCAATCAGGAAATAATTTTAAAAGAAAGGACCTTCAATCACTTCCCACATCCCCAAATCTTCCCTTCTCTACTCTCTGCCTCTGACATTTCTTGGGCTTCAAAGGGCAATGCTTTTGCTGGTGTCTCTAATATCTACCAGATGCCCATGGCTGAGCTGAGTGGGACAGTATGCTTCTTGGTTCTTTAATTCTGTATACAGAAAGTTTCCAGAATCTGCTGCCTAGAAACAGACTGCTCTGAGAGCAGTGATTATATCTCTTTGTTACGTGGAGAATCTCCAGACACACAATACTCAGTACTTGGTGGATGCTAGCAGCCTCTGCACTGTGATTCATGCTACACAAGCTACTAAATAGTTCATCAAATTGCAATCAGGAAAGGTGATCTTACAAGAACTCCTTAGAAACACTAACATTTGAAATTTCAACACAGCAGGTGCCTAGAAACGTAGTACTTCTTTGTATTGTACTCTGGCAAATTATATTTATGAGAGGAGAAAAGTCTTGAGATGTGATTTAATTATTGAATGTTAATGAATTTCTTATGTATGAGTTGTCAGATTTATTTGTTCCTGAGAGACAGAAAAAAATAATTCCACGAGAAACATATTTAACAGGCTACAGAAGAAGAAAACTATGTACTTCCTGGAGCATATAATCCCTCCTTACTTATACAAGACTCCCATCCTCCATCTTTGTTTGTTTTGATAGTTGTTTCTGAACATAACACATTTAGATGTTACATACACAATAGGGCCCTTGAGTAGAATCTGAACCTTCCAGATTCAGATATATCAGCCCCAAACCCCAGATCATGCTATGTGTTACATGGGACTAGAGAAAACACCAATTCAGTCCTTTCTTCCATAACACTTATGCCAGCAGGCCCCATGATAAACACATGACTCACTGGAGTGGAAGAGTTAGATTAAAACTCCCTTCCTGCAGAGTAGAGTGTCATAAATCCAGATAAGCCACATTCTCATCACAGGGCTGGAAGGGCCACAGGCAGCCTTGAGCCCAGCTACAGAGATGCTTCCCCTATAGGAAATGTAGTCTCACCACTGAGAGATTGAAAAGGAGTAACCAGCTGAACAGAGGAAGATGGAGCAGGTCAGAGAAGCAGTTCAGGTGGAGGACACAGAGCATACTTGTCAGCAAGGAGGCTTCTACCCCCCCCACACCCACACCCACCTCCGCCTCCCCCCTCCCCCCACCTCCCCCCCATCCCCTCCCCTTTTCCCCCTCCCCTGCACTGGGAATGGCACAAAGCCACTGCTGCTCTGAGTTTGAGGTCCTCTGTGAGCTAAAGGGGAAGAGAAAATAGGCCTCAGGGTATGGATGGTCTGGCAAATCGAATCCAGGAACACAACAGAAAAAACATCCACCACCAAGGCCCAGTCTTTAAAAAAACTGAAGTCCAGCAATCAAAGACCCCTGGGTTCACCTAATTAACATGCCCAATTAAAACTAAACACCTCATCCTAACACAGGGTTTTCCATAGATTGCCATTTTTCTATGGGCCACATCTATCTCCTCTCTATCCAGAGGCAGTCCTTTGTCCTCTAAGACAAATATCCCTTTCCCCTCTCCTCCCTTGCTCCCTTCCCCCCCTCTCCTTGGTTTCCTTCCCCTTCTCCCTCTTCCTCTAACTCAGGTCTTTGTCCCTTATCCCTGCCCTCTGTCTCTCTGGGGCAAATATATCTCCTTTGTGCTAAGAACTTGGTCTTTTGGGGTCCTGAGCCGACTTTGAGGTCCCCATCCCACACTAGCAGGGCAACCTATGATCTGTTCTAAATACTCAGTGCTGGCTCCGCTTGCCCTTCTGTAACAGGTGGTCATTTGGAATAGTCTCATTCCAAACAAATCTCCAAGCTGAACTGTGCTCCAGATCTCTAGACATATTTAAAAGTGCATAAGGCATTTATTTTCTGCTTACTGGTGAGGATCACAGAGAAAACTTTGAAACAGATTCTCGGGCACTTTCCCTTCAGAATTTAGCTTCCTGAGCCTGGGTAGGACAAAGACATTCAGGCTGTTTTCCAATGCTCAGGTAGATTTCTCCATCAGTCAGTTTGGGGCGGCATGTTTTCAGCCTACCCCTCCATGTGTCAGGTATTGGTTTCTAGTTTGCAATTAACAGAAGTAGTTAAAAATCTCTATCATGAGTTTAAGACCTTTAAGAAAAGAGACATTTTAGAAATGTTCACATTTCTTTATATTTAGGAAAATCTGTTGTAGTTGCAGTTTTTTTTTTTCACTTTCATGGTGAATGAACAACCCCCTAATCATCAAATTCTCCTGGTCCAGTAGAGACACAAAAATAAACAACTGTCTGTAAATGTGTTTCAAGTTAAGCACTGCACTTATATCACGGCTCCTACCCATGATACAAGCATCATGGAAACATCATGGAGAGGTTCTAAGCACCCAGTGACAGGGAGCTCGGATGTGAATTGCTGTGCTCTGGACAGGAAACAGTCATTGTAACCATGCACTCAACACAGCTGCAGTTGCCTGCACTGGCCCCCCACAAGACTGAGCCTGCCAACAGTCAGCCATAGATGGGAGAAGTGTCCTACTCCTTCCTGTTGCATTATTGGCTGGTAGATGCTGGAGAGAGGGGAGTCATTGCCTTCAGCTGTGTACCCACTGATGAGCTCATTAGCCTATGACCAATATAGTTCCACATCCATAGCTGTGAGGATGGTGCTGCTTAAACTCAGCGGCTCCCAAAACAAAGGAAAAATGACATGACAAAAAGATTGGCAGGAAGAGGGGGATGACAGGGTCGGGTAAGAGAGAAAAATAAGAGAGAGTTGGGTGAGATAATCAGGATGCATTTCATAAATACACAAAGTTGCCAAAGAATAAGTCTTGTTAGCATGAACAACAAAAAATGTTATACATGCTAGAATGCAAATACTGGGTATATTTTACAGAGTTCAGGGAGAAATGCACAGGGAGAATGTGCAAGGCCTCTGGGAGGAAGTAATGTCTGAGCAGATCTGTGGATCCCCTGAGTCTGTTTCCTCATTGCACAAAACGGGAACCCAAACTTTTATTGCTGTGCACCCTTGTGTAAATGAAACAAGTTACCCTAATGCATCATTGGCTCTTAACAAAGTGTTAAAGTGACCACTTCCTTTTTGGCAAGTGTTAAAGAGTCAAAACACAAAAGGCATTCTGGAAAGGAACACAGGGGTGATGGCAGAGCCTCTCCCAATGTAACGTATGACACTCATCATCCATGTTCCTTAAGCTATTATTCTAAATATAAGCACAAATATCCCCAGGAGCTGGCTCCTCCTTCTGGCTTTCATTTGGTCTGAATTTCTTCAGGCCAGGTCTCCTCTGCTTTCTGTGCTGTTTCTTATCCTGCACCCGATGCTCAGTTGAGTGGGACTAGCTGTGTTTTATTTAAATTGAATTGACATACTTACAGAGGCCTCTGTTTTGTAAGTCACACAGAATCGTGACTCAAATCAAGAACCTAGTGCAGAAGGTAGAGTCTCTTGTCCAAGTCTGTCCTGTCCACGCCCCCCCCCTCCCCGCCCGCCCCGGGGCCCATTTAATTATCCTGGCTTTATACTCTATGGTGGAGGAAATCTGGAGTTTGAAGCCCTCTTACCGACCTAATCAGCAGCAGCTAATGAAGATTTAAAATGAAAACTTCCTGCTTTCCTCTCCTGAAATAGAGGTACCAGGTCATATTTCTAGCTAACTAATTTATTAAGAAAAAATAATGTAATGGATGTCAAGTTCTTCCCTTGATGGAACACAAACTGTAAATCACTTAAAGTCACACCAATAAATCATCTCAAGGTTTTTATACCATGAAAAGAAAAATGAAACCTCTAAGATGGGAACACTCATTCCCTCTGGTTATGAAAAAGAAAAGTCGACTGCTGAGTCTAATGAGGAGGTATGCTTGTTAGATTTAAGCATTGGAAGTAGGTGAGGGATTGGGGGATTATTTGATCTTGTCTGCTTTATTTGTTGATTCTAGTTTTTACGGTGTGCTCACATTTGTAAGATATTCTTTAGGAGAGGAAGGAATACATTTATGTACATTTTTTACATGAGAATTGTGCCGAATTGACTGTAGTTAACTGTAAAGTCAATGCTAGAAGATGACCTGCAGCCAGAGCTCCTCATTATGGAACATTACATAGGAGCCCACACAGTCCAGGTTTTAAATTGCTGAAGAATAATCCTGGATACATTCATGGTCTTCAAATAGAGCGATGTATACCCTTAATTAGTCCCTGAAAACATGCTTTGTAAATTCTGCATAATAATGTAGCTGTGGGGACTGGGAAAATGACTCAGCAGGTAATGATATGTGCCACCAAGCCTGACAAGCTCCATTTAACCCCAGGAACTCATACAGTATCAGGTAAAAACAAAGCCCTAAAAGTTGCCCTCTGACCTGCATAATCTTGCAATGACTCTTGCAGCCATACACAGAAACACTAACACAACAATACAACAACAAAATATCAAATCTGGACCTGTAGCTCTTTCCAAACAGAAGGGACACCTATCTGCACCGTCACCATAAACTGAAGTTGTATGGCACCCACACATTTCAGGAAGGGCGCGTGATGTCTCCGAAGGCCATCTTCATGCTCATCCTCGCTTTTCCTTTCTGCCCTGAAGCAACCTGAATTGGGAGCACTAAGAGTCATGTGACAGGGAAGGAGATTTATCTGAGGAAAACAAGAGATATTAGCTTGATGGCCCCGTAACGCTGCATAGCATGCCTTGGAAGCCCAGTCCACTGAACAATGCACATTTGTTTTGCTCCCAGGTCAGAAAGTCAGCTGGATTTCTCCAGGCATGACTTGACTCTGCATCATGTACTCTCCTCCAGGCACCAACAGATTAACCCAGTGAGTTCTTCTCATGGCCAATTCCAGATCTGAAAAGAGGCAAGGCCAAGACCCAACTCCCTGATGCCTGGCTTCCACCACTAGCCCAACATCACAACAAGTGCAGAAAGCAGGGTCATGATGGAACCAGTCCAGGAGTCAAGGAACAAGCTGCCCTAGTAGGTAAGACTTTATTTTATGTTGTTGACAACATGGAAGTCTAGTCCTAGGTTCAATTATTATAACCCATTAAGCCAGACATACTGATACATAATTTTAATCCCAGTCCTTGGAAGGCTGAGACAGGAAGAATATGAGTTTTTGGTAAGTCTGGGCTACAAACTAAGATGGTGCCTCAAGACAAAACAAAAAATAATACAAATATAAAAATTAATATTATAGACACTTCTATTCTCTCTTTGTGTATCCCCCAGTCAAGGTTAGCTTCACTCACTCATTTACCTTTCATTTCTGCCCTATCTGATTTGGAGGTAATGTGTCTAATTTTAGCTGGTAGCAAGCATTCTTGTGTACAGCAAAACAACACCAGGCCCTTGAGAAAAACCTGATTCCCAAGCCAGTGCTTGTTTGCTTCCCAGTTTGCTGGCATGCCATTGTCCAATGTGTGCTAAATAAGCAGCTACTCATAGCTTCACAAGAAGAACTTCAGATTTTGAAAGAACTACACACAAATTTAGGAGATACAAGACATTGTACATGCTAAGCATGACTCAGTCCAGAACTGAGTTACTCTCGTTACTGGGAAAGCTATATTAAATTTCAATAGCAATACATAACTACACAGAAATGTGCTACAGTTCACTCCTTGGATAGGATGTACTTTAAGTTCTCGAAGGAACCTAATAATTGCACTGTATATAATATGGAAATATGACAGTAGACATATCCATTAATGGAAATGAAGGTGTCTGATGAATTGGACAGCTTAATTTGATTTAGGCTGGAGAATCCTAGTGGAATTCCATTTACTCACAAAATTATACTTTTCCTACTTCTCAAAAATATCTAATAAGCCATTAAATTTTAAATTAATCAATAAGGGGAAATAGCTGAGCAAAGATCTAACCGCAACATGTTCATTTGAAATCTTACCCAAAAATGATCACTGGGACTTCCTAACTCTTTACCGTGGAAGCTCCAGTCAAATAGACAGAAGCTCTAATTCTACCAGAGCAAGAGGTTACTGGCCGCTTCTCCCTGCTTGCAGATTTGCCTGGCCACTTCTGCCTCTTTGCTGAACTGCATGAACTGCCTTCCCTGCCTGCAGAACTGCATGGCCTGCCTTCCCTGCCTGCAGAACTGCATGGCCTGCCTTCCCTGCCTTCAGAACTGCATGGCCTGCCTTCTCTGCCTGCAGAACTGCATGGCCTGCCTTCTCTGCCTGCAGAACTGCATGGCCTGCCTTCTCTGCCTGCAGAACTGTGTGAGCTTCTCTATCTGACTGTAGACCTGTGTGGCCTGCTCTCTGACTGCAGGTCTGCCTGACCTCCTTGCACTCAGCTCTCTTTGAGAAGTACACTACAGGCAGAATCTGCAGATCCTTCCAACTGTTTCCCGAGCCAACAGTCAACCTCAAAACTAGGCTTCCAATGTCTTTTCAGGACCTGACCCCACTGCATCACTCACTTTTCTCTTAGCACTTTGCAGAGATGTTGCTGTAATTCCACGTGGAAAAGTGAAGAAGCACTCATGTGGAAACTGGAAGCTCAATGCTATAGCAATCTTAAAAATCCAAAGCTCCCAAGGGCAACATGGTTTGAAAATCACAGTATTGGAGCCAGGGAAATGGTTGGAGTCTCTAGAGGGCCTACCACACAGCATGAGGTCCTGAATTGAGATCCCCAAGATTCACATGATAGAGCTCAATGCCATGGCTTGCATCTGCAACTCTATTGCAGAGTCGACAGAGACAAGCAGATCACCACAGAATGCTGGCCAGCCAGCCTAGCCCATTTGTGAGTGCTGAATTGAGTGAAAGACTCTACCTTAAAAGATAAAGGGAAGAGTGACACAAAGACACCTAACATTGACCTTTAACCTCTATGTGATTATGTATACATATGCACATGTATCTGAACATACATTTGCACACACAAACAAAAACAAAAATTAAAAGTTTACAATATATCATAAATGATACATTAAGACCATGAGAATACACACACACACACACACACACACACACACACACAAAACTGGCTTCAAATCCATTCCCTCTTTTAGACAGATCTCTCCTCGGGTTGTTTTCTTAAGAATCTATGCAGGAGAAAAGGGTAAATGGGGGTTTCCCTCTCCTCTATTCCCTCTATTCCTTTCACATTCTGAGTACATTGTTTATTATGTGCTATAGAATAATATTTATTGCTAGCTTTGCTTTTCAGATCTTCCCTTGTAACCATCACTTGGGTTACACCATGATGTTCCCTGCTGCATATTCTGTGAGTACTTCATGATAATAATGAACCTTCCGAGAGGGAAATAAAGTCTGTAGCACATAGAGAAGTCATCTAATAATGGAATACCAAAGAATTTTACATGTCATATAAATCTCCTTGTATTTCCCTAGCCAGCAGGAATGAAAATCAGATGTATGTTCACAGATTTATTACCACTTAAATCACACAATTACTCTCACAGAAAATTAAAGTAAAGCTTTCCTTTTTGTAGATAAGATATTGAAGGAATTTTACAATGAACAACACAATGCCTTTTTTCAAGGTCAGAGTAAGTAGCCGAGTTTCTGTTATGGTTTGGGATGAGGAACAACATAAAAAGACTTTAGGAAATTGAAAAACCCCTGAGTCTTTCATCAAATAGTTTAATCTTTACTCATGTTAAGTCTTCCCTGTGTATTCTGTAAAAACATGCAAGGAATAAACTTCATGCCACCCTCCACGGCACATGGCACACTTGTAATGTTGCTAGTCTGTTTTTCTGAGCTCATTACAGATCGTATTTTAAAGCTGTTTGGAGAAGCAGAGAAACTGCTAGGCCATATTTTTTCCACCAAAAACAATTCTTTAGGACAAATTAACTGTTACTAAGAAACACAGATTCCAAGAGCAGGATAAATTTCCAGTGTCTTGGTTTCAGATAATTCCGGAGGTTGTGCCAAGAAATATAAAATCTGGCTTCCTCATCTGTGAGAGAGATGGGCAAAATGAGAAGCTGGAAATGTTCAAGTGGCAAAGAGAGGGTCAGGAACGGGTACACACGCATACCGCGCTTCGGAAGAGAGGGTCAGGAACCGGTACACACGCATACCACGCTTCAGAAGAGAGGGTCTGGAACTGGTACACACGCATACCACGCTTCGGAAGAGAGGGTCAGGAACGGGTACACACGCATACCACGCTTCAGAAGAGAGGGTCTGGAACGGGTACACACGCATACCATGTTTCAGAAGCCAGCTGCTTTGCAGCTGTGAAGGGTGAAGAGAGACAACTTGCAACCCAAGTCTCCTGGCAGAGTTGCAGGATGGCGGGAACCACTGCCTGTTCCCAATTTCTTTCCCAGTCGAGAATGTAAAAGGTACTCCTGAAAAAAAAAATAAAGACAAAATTCTCTGGGTTTGATTTTCTTCCCTAGAGTTTGATCTAATTAAACCTCTGCTCTAAAATCTAACCAGAGCCTCCTTATCTGCTACAGTTGTTTGGGAATGCTTAAAAAAAAACTTCCACACACTATATAAAAAATAGCAAGCAGGTTTGCCCAAAAGAACAAGACATACTTTCATACCATGTCCCTATGTAGTCGTTTCCTCTTGATTGTCAGTTACTTGGTGATTACTTCCAATCAAATACTGAAGACTATATGAGATGCTGTCCCAGGAGTCTGCAACACAAGTTAGTGCTATATATAGTTTAAAATAGAGTTCCCCAAAGGTACACGTATTAAATGTTGGTCACTAGAGTTCTGATACTGGGGGATACTGTGGACTTTGAGGTGGCAGTGCCTAATGAGAGGTCTTGTATCACTGGGAGATATTTGGGGATATTTGTGTTTTGTATTATATATATATTATATACATATATATACATATAAATGAGTGTGTGTATATATATATGTGTGTATCATCTATATATGTCATCTCTATCATATATATGTCTCATCTATCTATTATCTATCTATATAGCTAATTCTCTATTTCCTCTTTCTGGCTTTTAACATTCACTTTGAGATCCTCCATAATATACAAGTTTTGGTAGAGGTCCAAACAGATAAGACCACCCACCATGGACTTTACTCTCTAGAACTATAAGCCAAAACAAGTTTATCTTTATTTCATAAGCAGCCTTAGTCATATATTTAGGTATAATGATGTAAGGCTACTATAACTAAAGAGTTCTACCTTGACAGCAGGCTCTCTGTCTCTGTGACACAGTCTTTATAAATGAACAAAAGCTATACAGAGTTCATTAGTCAATGAACAAGGAACTTAGGGTGGTTTTGAACCAGTAATGATCATGGAACCAACACCATTTATTGAATACCCTTCATGGAAATAGATCTTACTAATAACTCAGAGCTTAGATACAGCTCGATCAACCACAAGTTTGAGGTAAGCCCCCAGTGTTTAGCAAGACCCTAGTGAAGAGGTCCTGAATCTGGGACACACAAATAATCTAAGGCTGTATCATTGGCACACAGATCCTGTGACATAATAAAGGTGTGTTATTTAAATCTAACCTCTTTGAAGAGTAATTTGTTATAAAGTAGTAGGTAACTAATATACCAATTTTCCCTTGACCTACTAGTTTCTCTTTCTCTAACACTTCTGAGAATAAAAGTAAAGCCATCTAATTGAATGATGTACAGAAAAATGGGGTTACTTGTGTAAGGTAAAATAAAAAGAGTTTAAAACCTTATAACAGGTGGGGACAATAATAATGATTTATAACATATCAGTGCACTCCCTGAAGGGCTTATTTTTCAACCTTACATCTCATCCTTTCAAAGATACGTGATCCCCAGTTTAGGTCTAGTCTAATCCAGAGAGGAATGGAATTGACAGTGCATTATTGGGCTGCAGTACTCCAAACTGAAGTTTTCCAAGTCCACAGCTCCTCAAGAGCCATGACAAAGGCAGCCACCCCTTATCTCAAAGGACTAACAAATTAATACCCTGGGCTGGAAGTACCTCCACCTGAGTTTGGTTCATAGCTAACAAAACACTTGGTCAACAGGCACCTTCCTAACAGTGTGATAGGATATTATGTGACATGAAGAAAGAAATGCAAAATGCTATCCCAAACTGTCTCCCACACAAAGGGAAAAGGAATGAAGCATTTTACCCCCCCATACACATACCTATATCTGCTGCTTCCTTCCATTGTCTATTGAGTATGTTACTTTGATAAAGACCCTGCAAGCTGCATCAGAACAGTTATCAGCTGGATATCAAAGAATAATTCTGGTTTTTTTTTTCTGCTACTTGAAGGAATCTGAGGCTCCTCCAGTGTTCTTAGGTACGGGTTTATGTCATTGTTTGGACACTGAACCACATGATTCTGTAGAAGAAGCCAAGAAGAGCCTTCTGCTTTTGATACCATTTGATCATCCCGCAACAACGGGACCAGGACGTGCCCATTCGCAGTGTCCCTCTGATGGCAGAAGGCACACTGATTGAGCCCTATGGGCTACTCTAAAAGCTTCCAGACTTTGGGGGCTAAGTTCTTCCAAGGTCACCTTGAGAATGCTAAACTAAAGTGGCCACCTCTGCCATCTCTAATGTTAGAACTTTAAAGGCCTCTTTAACCTGAATGGCCATTGGAGTCCCATGTCCCTGATCCAGAATTTTTATAATTTATAAGTTTTCTCCTGGCATCTGGGACTGATTGGGGAATGAAATACATAACTACTAAAGCCTTTCCCTCCACTGCTTTGTTTTCTAAAAGCTTCATCTACAAATGCACCTGGGTTTTCATCCTCTCCCCAAATGTCATACCTTAACACACCTTGTTAGCTTAATGACCATCTATCTATTCAGAACTTTAATGAAGTGATAGATGAGATGCTTCACCCCAACCCTATGGACCCCTAATTTTAATCCCATTCAAGTTCCTCACCTAGAATCTGCACAGTCCACTTCGTACATTTTATATGCTGGATGACTATGCAACTGTCAGCTCCTTCATTTTCCTTATCAATTATCTGAACTTTCTGCATCTCCACTGAAGCAACCAGCCAAGACTCGCATCATATTTCACTAGGTAAGAAGAGGAGAAGGGATAAATTCAGTTTCATGAACTCTCCTGGCACTCGCTGGGATTTTCCTGAAAACTCCTCTTGATTTTCTTCACACAGCATTATCATGCACAAAAAGGGATGTAAACCCTAGGGAGACACCAGCCTTAGAGAAATACTTCAATAACTTATTCTCATTTTGTTTTCTCTATACACAAAATTTTCCATAAGGACACTGCATAAGATACACGAAACGGCCAATAAGGATGCGACATAAGATAGAGAAATGACATTATTTAACCCACAAAATTACTAAACTTCTCTGAGGTCATAGAAAACCTTTTATGAAATTAACACAGTGAGGAGTGGGTCACACATTTAGTTGTAGGAATGGTAACTACCTTGATTTTTTTTTAAAAAGGCAAGATTTGCTGGGCTGGGCTGCTCAAGGAAGGCATTAAAGGAAACTGTGACTTGTATTGCAATTAAAATAATAGAAGTCAGATGAGCAAAGGAGAAATTCCAAGCCAGGGAGATAACTTTGATCTAAGCTATAGAAATAGAAAACAATGTCAAGTATATGCAGGTAATCACTAGACCTATCGGATAATATATGGGGCTGTAGTATGAGCTACTGAGAGATCTACCCTGCCCTAGATACTGAAAGGTATTTTCTCTTCAGGCCTCAAGGAGCATACAAATGACTAAGCTTTCACAGTTGGTCTTAAAGAAAAAGCCAGGTCATGCAAGCAAGGAAGAGGCTGGAGTTGCCCTACTACCAGGACAGGAACTATAACTTTGTAGGCACCTAACAAAGCAAAATTCACTAGGGAAATTAAATTTAATAAGTTGCTAAATGGTTTTCTTTGAAACTATAAATAAGTTACTCAATTTGTGGATAAGAGGCATCTTTAAAATGTTTTTTCTAATTAATCAATGTTGCATGTCCCTTATATATATAAGATCCCCTTATATATTTTTTAAACTTTTCATCTCAACAACATAAATTTTTACTAGATTTATTATGAGTGCTTTAGTGTTTTATGCTGCTTCAAATGTTTTCATTTCTTCCTCTTTGCTCCTGATGATTCATGTATAGGTTTGTTTCTGATCTTTCTAATTTCTCATGTTAATTATATTTAGTAATTTAATAATTGGATCATTCTGTTGAATCTATCATTACCCAATTATATCCTGTCAGCAATGGCAGTTTCTGTTCCTTCATTACCATCCTTGTACATTTCCTCTGTTATTTGCTTTATTGTCCCACAAAGGATAACAAGTGATGGCTATAAGAATTTACAAATTTATTTAAATATACTTTCAATTGTTTAAATTAAGAAACCCACCTTTTTCTAGTTCACAAAACATCTTAAACATATATCTGCAATTTCATCAACTAACTTCTATGTATCACTGAGTGGACCACATCTTTTTCTCCTTTACTCTGTGACACAATGTGAATTCATTTTCAATTACTTTTCCAAACTCTGTAATCTTAGCATGAACTCTACTTGGACACAGCTGTTTTATATCTGCCTGTGTTTTGATAGAATTTTAAAAATATGTTCTCATATGTCAGATGGATTATTTTATTATTCTCATGCTAAAATTTGAGGTGCACTATGCAACTTGTATTAGCCTGATAAAATATGCTAGAGTATATAACTTTTTTTTGAGTTCTGTAGAGTTGGAAAACTGTCAAAATAAGAATGGATGTATAGTTATCTCTTATGTAAACTAAATTTGTTTCCTGTAGGTGAAATAATTACATTAAAATTGCAACACTTCATTCAAGAATTGTCTCATCGAAACATTTATTAACCTCTTGATTGATGTACCCATTCTTTTGTTGGTAAATATTTTGAGTTCTTTATATATCTTACATATTGGTCCTCTGCAAGACTAAAGGTCAAGGAATATTTTTATGCCATTTTGTTGACTGTTTGTACCATTAGTAGGTTTTTGGGCAGAACTTTCTATTTTGACCTAATTCTATACATCAATATTTATTGATATTTACTGGCATATTGGAGTCCTTTTCTGTAGCAAGTTCTTAGAGTGTTTCTCTGGTGGTTTTAAAGTTTCACATGTCATTGAGGTCTTTAATCTACTTTGAACAGATTTTTGCACAGGGTGAGCAATGGGATTGACTTTAGTAGTCTACAAGCTGATATCTATCTTTCTTAGAGTATCTGCTGAAGAGGCTATGCTTTTCCAATTTGTGTCCTTGGAATCTTTGTATTGGCAGCTTTGACATTCCATAAATTGTAGCAAGATGCCCTAGTCTACTCTATTAACCTATGTGGCTCTTATGTGAGTGTCATGCTGATCTTATTATGATATCTTGGAATTGTGATTTGACACCAGGCAATGTGATCCCTCCAGCATTGTTCTTTCTCCTCAGGATCATCTTAGCTATTGACATCTTTTGTTCTTCCATGTGAATTTTAGGATTGAAACAAAAACCTTTTTGTAATTAATGGAAAAGTGAAAACAAGACTACTGTGTACAAAATACAGTACAGTGATGGTATAGGGAGCAGTCAATGGAATGGAAAGGGTTAAGAAAAGACATCCTAAAAAAATGGAGTCTTGGCATACTCAGAGGGCCAGACAAATGAAAACAGAAAAAGAAAATAAATGAAGAGAAACAACAAGCCTGGCATTGGTGGCGCACGCCTTTAATCCCAGCACTCGGAAGGCAGAGGCAGGCGGATCTCTGTGAGTTCGAGGCCAGCCTGGTCTACAGAGCTAGTTTCAGGACAGCCTCCAAAACAATACAGAGAAACCCTGTCTTGAAAAACCCCAAAAAAAAGAAAAAAGAAAAAAACAGAGAGAGAGAGAAACAACAGAAAGATAAGGTAGGGGCGGAGAAAAGGAGAGAGGGAGGGAGAAAGACAGGGAGACAGGGAGGAATGAAAGAAAAGAGGGAATGAATAAAGGAATGGAGGGAAGAAGAAAGAGGGGGAGAGAGGGAAGGAGCAAGGGAGGGAAAGAGGAAGGGAAAAACAAAAGAGAAACACAGAATAACAAAAATTACAGACATTGTCTCCTTGCTTCTGTGCATGTTGTGTGTGTGGTTCCATGATCTAGGTGCTTCTGTGCTGGTTTTTAGAATACTAACTACCACTTTCCTTTGACTTTCCTCCTTTGCATGCTTCTGGCTTGATGGTAAAACTCTAGTCAAGCGGTCACTGACTAACAGCTGAGATGCAGCCCTTTGCTTCTGGATTGCCATTTCTTTCTTTAACAGGAACACCAACCATCAAACCCACAGGACAAATGACTTAGGTGATTCTATGCCCCTTCTGGTTCTGTCAGCCTCTGTAAGGCTTTGCCTACTAACACCCAAACACAGCTCTAGAAATTCTTACCAGAAAACTCATTCTCTATTTGTCACACTACCTGAACCTGCCCAGAGTGTGAAACAAGAAGAATTCACACCCAACAATAGAACTAAAACCTATTAAATAGATTCGCACACTAACCACTAGGCTAGGCCTTTATGGGCAAATGTCATCAAACGAATCGACAATGGTTAGGTGAATGTTGAAGTTGAGTGAAAACAAGAGGGGTTACAAAATAATATGCCTTTACAGAATGTTCTATTGAAAGTTGTATGCATGTGTTTTTAAGTAGCTCCATTGTAATAATTTCTCTAACATAATATAAGCTTTGTGGCAGTATCAGAAAAGCCTGTTGCTAACACAAGCTTGGTGTTTTATGAGTAAGATGATGCTAATAGGCCTCTTTTAAAAACCACAAAAATACTCTAATTTTATCAGGAATTTTAAGGCAATTTTCATAGTAACTCTCCTATTGCTTTTCATTTTCTTTACAAATAGGGTTTTGTATTTTTTAAAACTTCTCTTTGTCCTTTTAGCAAAGATAAGGAGAAAGGGGACAATACCTGTGATTAGTCAGAACAGAGCACATTTCTAAGCCCTCTCATAAGAAACTGCTAAAAGATGAAAGCTTTGAAAACCCTAATCTAGTTGTATCAATACACACTAATGGCCTTGTGTGGAAAAACAAAGCCTACTAGTCTTGCTTGAATAAGCATCCCCAAGAACACTCCATTTGGCATTTGGGGGACTGCTCGGCAACAGCATGCAGTCTCCCTTGCCTTCCCTCCCCTGACACCTCCCCACCCTTTCACAGACTAAGTCCTGAGCAATGCTGTGAAATTTCTGTTCACTACTCTCTACCACAGGAAGGTACAGAAAATGAGTTCATGCAAATACTGAGCACACCAACACCACAAGCTAGGAAATCGGCTGCAACCACTGAAATCACATGGGTTTTCAAATCTAAGACCAAATGCCTGAAAATAATTGATGTAAAGTACCAACCAGATCTACCTAAAATACATTTTCTCCATCTGTCTCCTACATTAAAGAAAACCAAGGCAGTAAGGCTTTGCAAATCTTGTGTTATAAACTGTTTAAAATTGGTTATTTAACCATTAATCTGATATGTTAGGAACATTGTGTTTCTTTCTGAGACTATCAGGAGAAAATACGTTATCTCTATCTTTTGGAAAATGTCACTTAATGTTTGTTGTAACATTTCTCACTCTATAAGGAAAACTACTAATGATATGATAATTTCTGGTTAGCAATGTGCACTATCGTAAACAAATTACACACATATGTAAAAACACATATATGTTGACAAAGAATTTGTATTAAAACCATCTATGCTAGAAATTCAATTATAGAAACTTGGCCATCACGTTTTAAACTGAGTAAAATTTTGAGTGTGTTTAAGCAAATTTCTCTGGATTTTTTGAATTGTGTGTGTGTGTGTGTGTGTGTGTGCGTGCGTGTGTGCTTGTTTGTACAAGTGTGGACACATGGGAATTGGGATGCACTTAAAAATGTGTACTCGTGCATGCAGAGTCGCAAGGTTGGTGTCTGAAACCATCTTTCATAGTTCTTCCTCCTTATTTGTTGAGACAGGGTCTGTCCATGAAACCAGAGGTCATCTAGATGTGTATTTTGACTAACCAGTTTGTGCTGAGAATCCTGTCTCTTCCATATTTCCAAGGCTGAGATTTCAGGTAGAACAACCTGGACAACACCCTAGACAGCATCTATACAGGATCTAGAAATAAGAACTTTGGTCCAAATGCTGAAATCCATTGAGCTCTCTCCTCAGCCTACTTGCTGATTTAAAGTAATATATCACACATTTCCTATAAGGAAAATGTAAGCTTTGTGCACTTGAACATACTACTTTTTCATACACAAAATGTAGAATATATGCAAAATCTAGTCTTTAATCTCTTGATTAAAATACTCTCAAAAGTTAAGACAAAATGATTCACCTTATTAACAATTAAATAAAAAGTAAAGTTAAACTTATATGTCTAAAACCAACCCCTTAAAGAAACTAACGACTAGATAATACCATTGGAACACCAGTCATGAACAGAGGAAGTAAAGTGTTCCAGATTAGGAAAGAGAGAAGTGGGTGCTAATCAATGAGTAATAAAAGATTTCTTTAAAGCTTTTAGATAAAAAGGAACAAATAAAACGTCAAAAGCAGGGCTGGGACCACTGGCTTGTCCTCTGAATTAGTCCATACCATTATCACAAGGTGAGGGGGATGACTTTCCATTAAGGAAATAAGAAATGCCACAAACAAATCTATTCAGCACCTATGATAAAATACTAGATTGACCAAAGTGGCTATGATGAAAAAGCATTTTATCACAGCCTGTGAGAAATGATGTACAGGATTTTCAAGGTCACTCTGTTAAGTCATGTTGCTGCTGCATAAGGAGACGACATTGTATTTCAGAAATAAGGTCTTACCAAGTTAGAGGTGCAAGTTCAAAACATACTTTAAACACCTATAATATTTTTGAATTTTTGTACTTAAGACGTGTATGATCTCTTATAGTAAAACAGTAGAACACATGATATGTGTTTTAAACACACACACACACACACACACACACACACACACACACACACACACTTTATTCTACCTCTATTCTAAGGCAAGTGTTTCTGGATTCCGGAAAGGTAAGTGTTATTCTTAGTAAAATACAAATTATTATGAAATAGTAGATGTGGGAATCTTGAACATAGACCAACTACCACAGAAGAGATTTAAAACTGATAACATGTCTCCCATTTCAAAAGGGTACCAAAACCAGATGGCTCTGCAGCTGGATACCATCCAACCTGCACAGAACAAATAACCCTGATGTTATTAAAATTATGGTAGCCATGGAAAGAGACAGAAAGCTCTCCTACCCAATTTAGTAATGTCCCTGGCAACATGAAAGAATACCACTCTCACTCGTGTATAGAGGAAAATTTCTCAAGGAAATATTTAAAAATGGATTCATTTTTATTTTTCTCTCTTAAAATAAATTACTATATTATAACTATATTATTATCAAGGTATATAATCTTTAAGAGTGATGAATATTCCAGGCATTGGTGGCACATGTCTTTAATCCCAGCACTGGGGGGGGAGAGGCAGGCAGATCTCTGTGAGTTCGAGGCCAGCCTGATCGACAGAGCAAGTTCCAGGACAACCTCCAAAGCAATACAGAGAAACCCTGTCTTGCAAAACAAAAAACAAAAAACAAACAAAAAAACCCATGAATATTAAGAATAAGCAACTCATCAGTAAAGGAAGCCAAAATGCCTAAGATGAAGATGCAGAGTTTCCTCCTGGGTTTCCTTCGCAAGAACAGAAATATCCCATTGATATCTCAGCATTTTCTTCTCCCTTATATTGACCCAAAATCTGTGTGTTGTAGAGTACTATTTTAAGGTGTATTACTTTCGTTTATGCTCTGGAACATTTGTTTAATGATGCAAAGATGTGTTTGATTAAATAAAATTCACCTGCATTCAGTTAGGAGGCTGGCTCAGCAACTAGCTGACAGGAAGTTGTAGGGAGGAGTCAGGTGAAGAAGTGCTTCCAAGGGCTGGAGGGAAGCAGAAGGTCTCCTTGGGAGACTCTGAGGTGAACTAAGTTATCTGCTTGCTATTTAGCCTCTCTGGGAGGTAGGATTCTACCTCAGCTTCTGAATCTTGAGTTCTGTAGTGGGACAGAGGTTTAAATAAGTTTCCTTAGTAGCTTTGAAAAAGTTAGTGCCCCAGGGAACGAAATTCCCTCAGGCTTTGGCTCTTTTGTCCTAGCCATTGCTAGTGGTGGTGTAGTGATTGTTGCTGAATAGGATAGCCTTATCTTAAAAGGCAGTAACAATCAAAAAAGAAAGCAACAAAATGGTACACCATTGTGGGGCTTGGATTTCTATGTGGGCTTGGATTTCTATGTAGAGCCTAAGAAAGTAAAAGAACACGGTTCCTTTAAGGGTGCTGCTGTTCAGCCAGCAGCACTAAACAGAAGCTAGAAATAGCAAGCAAAGTAAAAACTGCTTGCAGCAGTGCAGGTATGGGCTTCCACAGCTAGAAAGGTTTAATGCAATTCTTGGTCTCGAACCTCTGTCCAGGCTGTGAGATCTAGGCTTAGCTTTCCCCACCCTACCCGGGGTTGGGCAGAACCAGCCAATAGAACCACAGGAGGACCCAGTGTAACTTAACAGTTTAAAGTTTGTTTGTGTGGTCAAAAAAGACTATAGAGATATGCAGTAAAGGAGGTCCAGATTGAAAAAAAAAAAAGAATAAAACTCTCTAAACTGGTCCCAGTGTGCTTTACAATGTATGTAGGCTTAAGAAAAAAAGAAAAAGGGTATAGACAGTCATAGAAAGAAAGAAATAGTTTAAAAGTAATAAAGTAAAGTCTTTAAAGAGAGTAAAAGAAATAAAAAAGAATAAGCCAAGTAGAGATGGGAAATACACGGGGAATCTGGATCCTTCATGCTATTGTGTTGATTTTGAATTTTTTGATTGCTGACAAGCAGAAGACAACTGCTGAGAGACCTGGAATTGAAAGAGGGACTATGGAAATAAACCAGCTTAGATATTTAGGAGTGCCTTAACTTTTAAAATCTCAAAAAAAAATGTGTGTGCCAAATGGAAATCAAAAATGCTTTGAAGAAGTGTTTTCGATTTTGTTTCTACAGGAAACAAGAGGCCATGGATTATTCCTTCCAGGTTGATTTGGTTCTGGTTTGATCAGGGGAGACCTCCTGAATCCTGACAGCTGATATCTATCAACCAAGATTATAACTTGCCTTCCCAGGACGGACATTATCTCCAATTTTCTTCTCAAGGACCCATGGGGATATCTTGGCCCACAGCCAGCAGGAAGTGGTATGGAAAGGACTTAGTCCCCATTCCCAAGAGAAAAGGGGGTATGGGTGGTCTTTTGTTATTCCATGGGTCATGGATATTATAATTTAAAAGAATATGTGATTAAAAAAATTAATCTCAGATACTTTGCCTTGGCATGGATTTTGGTATGTGGATAAAGGGCAGGGGGCAGGGGGCAGGGGGCAGGGCAGATTCAGTGAGCTCTCTATCACTGGTACAGCATGAGTGGCTATGGCATGGTGTCGCTTCTTATGGAAGAGTTTGATCTGTGCCAGCTCAGGTGAAGACAAGAATTATGACTCGACAGTATATAATTGCAACCCATGCAGCCATCTATGTATAGTGAAGCTGGGGTTTGTTCATGGGGAGTTTAACTTTACAACATGTACTTTTTGTCACTATTCTATAGTCTATTAGTTACTTACCCTGTTGGTGTGACAAAATGCCTAGACAAAATTAACTGAAGAAATAATTGACTTTGGCTGACATTTCAAGCTCATCATCCATCACTGGTAAAGCCATGGCAGAGTGTGAGGCAGCTAGTAACATTGGGCCTGCAGTCACACAGAGAGATGGATGCCTGCAGTCACACAGAGGAGAGATGGATGCCTGCAGTCACACAGAGAGATGATGGATGCCTGTACTCAGCTTGTTTGGTCTTTTCCAATCAGTCTGAGACCCTCAGGCGTGGAGTGAGTAGTGCTCAAGCCTCACAGACAAGACTGGAGATTGTTTCCATGGTGATTCCAAATCCAATCCAGCTGACAGTCAAGGTTTACCCTCACGTAGAGTATCTTAAGGTCTTTAAAAGTTTGCTTATTTTAGAGATATGAAAGTGTAATGATTGTGTTCCTACAATGGTATTTTTAAAATAAAAAAGGGGACAGGGAGACTGGAGAGATGGCTCTCCCATTGGAAGAACTGACTCCTCTTCCAAACCACAGGGGTTTGTTTCTGTCACCCACATGGCATCTCCAAACCATCTGTAACTCTCCAGTTCCAGGACAACATGGACACATAATATATATATATATATTAAGAAAAGAAAAAAAGACTAGGATGTAGAATGCAGACTGCAGCAGACTGAGGTGCCTTTTCCTTTTCTTTTTAGAAAAATAAGGACAGGATAAAAAGTTCAAGACAGAAATATGAGCCAAAACTTAACGTACAGATTTGCCTTTACAAATCTTTTCAGAAAACTGAGAAATGGAGCACCAGCAAGACTCAGAGGGCCTCTGTCAGTAAGCCTCAGAACAGGCTTCCACAGCAAAGAATGGCTGTGTCTTCCCAGCAAGGTCTATGCATATGCTGAGGGACAATCAGTTCTCTGTGCTTCCTCTCCCCGGCATCCAGAAGACACCTTCACTAACGCTTACATGACTGAGGCCTGCAAGACTCAAGTGGGACACTGGTAATGGAATCTGAAGGTGAGATGTCTGGTGCTACGCTTGTGTGACACACACCTGCACCTAATGCACACTGCGTGATACCTGCTGCCACAGCTGTATCCATCTTGCTTGTCAGTTGATTCATAGCATTAATATCATGGGTGGGGCAAACAGACACTCGTTCACAAATCCTTCCACACCGGTGGATGGTGGTGGTGGCCTCCCAAGCTGGAGAGGGCAAAATTAGTACCCACAGTGAAAACACGTGATTTTTTAATGTATGATGCAGTTGAAGACTAGGTTGCATATGCTATCCAGTGTATTGTCCTACTTCATTTTTGTATTCAACTGGACACAATGTAGAGTCACCTGGAAAGAAGCTAATCACACACACTATCCGATTGGCCTGTGGCCATTATCAGTGAGAGATTGTCTTGACTAGCGATTAATGCTGGAGGGCCCAGCCCAGTGTGGGCAACATTATCCCTAAGCAGATGGGCCTTGCTGTATAAGATAAAGGGAGCTGAAAGCAAGCCAGAGGGCTAGCCAATGAGCAACACTCCTCTGTGCTTTCTGATCCAGATTCCTGCTTCCACGTTTCTGCTCTGTATTCTGCCCTAACTTCCATTGGTAACCGTCACCTGGGAGTAGAAGCAAAATAAATGCTTTCCTCCTCAACTAGCTTTTGCCGAGAGTATTTCAAAAGAACAAAGTAAGTTCAAAGCTGGCGCATGTTCTGTTTCTATAGCTTTTGCTTCCAGAACACTTTTCTCTTCTCCTTGCTGTGGCCCTGCTTCAGCACTCAAGTCTCTGACTGCACCAGACTTCCCGAGTCTTTGAGAGTCATTCCTAGTCATGGGTTATTCAGTCCCTACCATACACCAGCCAGGTATTCTTCTGAAATTCAGGGAAGTGGTTATGAATACTTTGTCAAGCATTAAAGCAGAGTCACACTGTGTGTAGCCCAGGTTTACTCAAAGGGAGACTGTCAGCCTACCGAGGCCATCACAAGCACGAGCCATATCTCAAGCTAAAACAGTGTTTTTAACTTTAGAAAAATGCAGAGGTCACAGATCCACAAAAACAAACAAATAAAAGCAAAAACAAATAACAACAAAAAAGAAGCATTAAAAAATCCAGAGTGTCCCAACAGCTCTTCCAGGAGCCTTTTTTTTTTTTAACCCACCCACACTGGACAGAGAACCACCAGGCTGCATGTGACTCCAGATAAGATATTTAGAATGCTTAATCAGATAGCTTGAGTCAGGGTAAGTAGGCATTTGGTGAGAAGACAGGAAAAAGACTAAAAACCACCCACCATGCTGGGCTCACTCTACCCTGTAACCCAAGAAGACAGTTCTTACTTACTCATCCTAATGCCATCCTGAAATCTCTTGTATTACTCAGATATACACTAGATTTTCATTCAAATTAGTATGCTAAATTAGGAGGCTCTTGGTAAATCACCCTCTCTAGTCTCATTTTCCAGAGCAGTATAGCTGGAATAGAATAAGAAAGCAGTTTAGGAAAAATTGGAGGCAGGTGTGAATTCATACAGGCTGTCCCAAGACCAAGTAGGGACTCTGGGTCCAGAAAGACTTCAAAGCAAGCTTCCAAGTCACCAGACAGATCCCTAATAAACCTCTAAAGCACCTCCAAAGGTGCGTGGGAAACCTGTGTTCTACCCTTATCCACTCTCTGGCATCAGAATGCAGATCTGAGCCTCAAAACGCCAGGTCCCCAGCCCTCCAAGCGCATCAGGGTTGAGAGCAGAAAGGTGGGGAGGTTCCATCCGGAGTCAGCAGCCGCATCCCGGGTTCAGTACCCAGTCCCGGGTGGGCGGCGTGGGTGGAGCCACCCCACGTGCGCCCCGTGTCTCTCATTGCATATGCGCCTTAGCTGGGCCAAGTTGGCCGCACAGCCGGAGCTGGGCAGAGTTTGCAAAGTCGCCTCGGAGCTCGAGCGGGAGCAGAGGGGGTGGGCAGAGTGGGGGTGCGCGCGAGAAAAACCCGCCTCTTGTGAGTTGAGCGGGGAAGAGGGGGGGAAAGGCTCTAAGTTCCGCTTCCTGAACGGCGGGTGGGTAGAGCAGGCTGGCGCGGCCCGGGGACCGGCGGGACACACTCGCTCCTGGGCCGAAGCTCAAGGAGCACGGCCCGCCATGGCCGGAGAGCGGACCCGCAGGTTCACCCGGAGCCTGCTGAGACCCGGGCAGGCGGCCGAGCTCCGGCACAGCGCCGCGTCCGCAGCCGCGGTGGCCGTCAGCAGCAGGCAGCAGCAGCAGAGGGTGAGTACTGTGCGTCCCCCGCGCAAGCAGCGGGACTTGCCAAGGGACCCCAGGCAGGCCTCCCTCCAGTCCTATGAACCCCAGCTCAGGAGCTAGCGTGTCCTCCACCCCAGCACTCTCTCCTCTGCCACTTGGTAGAGCGACCCAGGAGCCACCTCCATCAGGCAGTGTCACCCAAGAATTAAGGACCAGAGGCACATTTGGGGACTTTAGGGACATGGGACGCTTAGATGAGCAGCTGCTGCGTGGGAGAGGATGTGCCCACGTTTTAAGGAGGGTGGAGGAGGAGGCGGGATTGTATACACAGTGGTGCAAGGTGACAGGGGTGACCAGGACGTGGGACAGGGGAGGGGGGCGGGGGAAGACGGTGCGGGAGTGGTAGTGGAGATGCACATGGATGGAACCTGTAGATCTGAAAGTCTGCGCATCCCTCATCCCTGTGGGAACCTGGAAAAGATGTAGTGAGCACCTCAGCCGGGCTAAAGCTGCAGCTGCCACCTTATATCTAGTGCTGAGACAAATGCAGTTCGCACAGCTCCCCCCACCCCCAAGCTGAAACCCCACAAGCCACTTTATACTGTTGCAGAAAGAGCTGGGGAGACAGGATGGAGGGAACGTGGGCTATTAAGTAGCCGGTGGCTTCTGGTGTTTTTTGAAGCGGTTTCGTGGGGTTCTCCCGCCAGAAGGCTCCACCGGTTACTTCCTTGTCGAAATGCCTTCTAAGTGTTGGGTGATTTCCGCGGGAAGTCCCTGGGCCAAGCAACCAACATCAGATGCCCAAATCATAGCCATGCATCTCCAGATATTCATAAATTCCAGTAGGTGTCACACTACGGGATGGAAGTAGCAAGCTGGGAGCGCACATCCACTGTGTTGGAAAGGGGAAGCAGTAGGAAGCAGCCTTCCAGCAAGAGTGGGGCTCTACCAAGCTTTTGGCTTGACTTTGTTGGACCGGAATCCTCCTCGTTGTGGGTTTCATTTTCCTTTTTGCCAGTAAATACCATTAGGAATTAAACAGCTCTTTTTAAGAGTGTCAAAGAGAAAGTGTTGCTTTTGCCAGTCACCGAAGAGGAGGGAGCCAAAGCTGGTCAGAGCCAGTTCCCACAGCCAGAGCCCTTCTCTAAAGCCAGAGGTCGGGAAGTTGAACAGAGCAGAAGCAAATTGCCTGGCAAAGAGACCAGAGCATCAGATGCCCGAAGGGTGGGGGTGGGGGGGGGAAAGCCTGGGGTGTGAAAGGAACTGGTGGCCAGGCTGCCTTCTCTTCCCTTTCCCTCACCACTGGCTGCAATCTGCAGCCACCAGAGGCGATTCAACTGTTAGCCAATCCCTTGACAGTGCCAGTCTGTGGTTTTGATATCAGTGTGCATATTTTTAGGGAAGAACACACAAACTGTCAAAAACGGGCTATTCTGAAAGCTAAGTGGAGGTATTAGGACATAAGACACACACAAGACAGTAATTTTTACTTTTAAAGCAGTGGTTCTTAAACTTTGGGTGGCGACCCCTTTTAGGGGGTCGAATGATTCTCACACAGGGGTCACCTAAGAGCATCAGAAAACAGAGATCTTTACATTACAATTTCATAACAGTAGCGAAATTACAGTTATGAAGTAGCATGGAAAATAGTTTTATGGTTGGGGGCCCAACAGCATGAGGAACTGTGTTAAAGGGTCGCAGCACTGAAAAGGCTGAGAACCACTGCTTTAAAGGATTGCTCTGGGTTGTGCCTTTGCTATGCTGTCATTTGCTTTATAGTTGGGTTGCTTTGCAGTCCATTCATCTTAGGGATTCTTAGTAATCATATGACAGCGCTTTAGCAGTCATGGCATCCAAATAACTCTTTGTTTTGCTTTTGAGTGGATTCTCATAATGTTTCTGTAGCACTGGAATTTCCATAAATAATATGTGTCCTAGCTGCCCTTCTGTGTGCAAACACACACAGACACACACACACACACACGTACACCTTTCTCCAAGATTATCATACATTTGAAATCCTAGTGACATCTTGTCACAATGGATGAGCACAGTGCCCTTAAGAGTAGTGAGAAGGGGCGCTTCATTGGCACAGGTGCCCTCCTGGCTTCAGCACCTTGGCCAACACTCCAGAACCACTTCTTGCCAAGACATTTCAAGGGATCCTCCACATCTAGGCAGGCAGTGCTGGCGGTGGTTTTGGCAGGAAGACATGAACTTTGCTTTCTCCCTATCACTTCCCTTGGAGGGAAACGGGAAAATTTGGGCTCTTTGAGTCAGCCCTGACATTCAGTGGGACCCGCGGTGACACTGCCCTCAAGGGACTTCCAACCTCATGGTTGGCATACATGGTACTTTCTCATCACAGGCTTTTATTGATCCAGCTTCTTTAACCTCTGTGTTTCTGTGTCTCTATGTTCTCAAAGCCTGTCTGTCAAAGGGGAAGAAAGGATAGTGCAGAAATAGTATGGTTTGTTCACTTTAGTGTAAAGTAGTAGATGTGCATCTGTCTGTTGCAGTAAGCTGTACTCTATTACATTTGAGGGACTCTAGGGATTTTCAAGAAAAAAATCTATCTTCTAAGTGTATAGTGTTTTTTGTTATTGTTGTTGTTGTTTTTCCGGAAAGCCCTTCAGAATGTTGCAGAAAGTGTTGTAAATCTTGGCTTGTGCCTGACTAATAGAGATAGATGAAGGGGTAGATTAATGATATCTGAGAATGAGATGAAGTCTTCCAAATATATTTGGAGTGTGGAGAGCAGAGATCAAGAGAAGCCTACTGAAGGACATAACCAAGGCCAGCTTTGACAGCAGCTACCACAGGAAAAGTAGAATGGATGCCAAAGGAAACTTAACTTCGTTGTCACCCAAATCACTGCATTAGGGATACATGTGTACATAGAGACTCCTAGCTTGAACCTACCACATTTTGCCTCTCTCTAAGAACTATTGTGAACAAAGGCCTAACCCCTTTCATTTTCCTGACTTCTCTTTAA
This sequence comes from Mesocricetus auratus, assembly GCF_017639785.1. Lineage (NCBI taxonomy): Eukaryota > Metazoa > Chordata > Mammalia > Rodentia > Cricetidae > Mesocricetus > Mesocricetus auratus. The sequence goes on from NW_024429194.1 coordinate 28,345,261, forward strand.
GAAATTAATGGCTAATAATTTGATATATAGTCAAATCCTAATATGGTCACATTTAAACTATTTACTAAAATTGTTTGGTCTCCTGTCTTATAAGCAAACTTTTCTACTGTAGAATTTCAGTTCTAATGTAATTGGAAATATGCCTCCAATGTTAGCATCATAGTTCAACACATATATATATATACCAGGTCAGTTTTAAAGTGGTATTGCCACTAGCTTGAAATTCTTTCTTGGTAAGAAACTTCTCTTCAGAAATAATGAGATGTGTCTGTACTTTTTCATGAATTAGTGATATACATAATTTTTTACTATTAATTAAAATATAAACTTAAGGTATATGTACCATTCTGCATACATGTTTGGTGGTGTTGTAAACAAACACCTTTAACAGGGATAAGTAAGTTTTATGAAAGTACCACATCAGATCTGTGATGTGCTTATGGAAAGAACATATTTACGTGTTCAGAAAAACAGAGAAAACAGCAATGGCAGTAAGCACACAGGCCGGTGGACGCTAGCCAAGGACTAAATAAACCATTTGATCAATTTGTACCTGAAGGTATACTGCCTACACTGAAGTACATTAGTTCATTTGTGTGTGCAATTTCATACATTTATGATAGTTTTTCCTTTGTTACACAGAACAGCCTGTGTAGCTCATTCTTATTTTTATATAGTTTGTTATTAATGTCTTTTAAAAAGGAAACAGCCTGCCAGAAGTGTTTGCAGCTAACCATGGTTTTCCTATGCCTACCCACTCCAGAGGGGTAAGGGGTGAAGAGAAGAAAGTGTTCACCTAGTAATCAGAAGAATCCCATCTGCTTGCTTTGATGTCTTCTAAGTGTGGTGTCTACTTAAAATCCTACTCTTGACATTGTAGAGAGCCCTGAATAAATAGAGGCTTTGAATTGCTAAAGGACTTTGATTGAGAAAGAATGAATATCTAAAATGTTTGCATGAGGAATTCCTAGAAGGAAAAAGTCCTCCCTCTGAACTTTGTGACATTTAAATAGTGGAGAGTAGGAAGGATTTTTTTTTTAAAGTTGAGTGGGGAGTCTGGAATTTCCCAAAAGTTAAGCTACAATGATGTTGAAAATGCTATTGAATGAAAACAAAGCACTTATTTTACTGTGAATATCCAGCATCAAAAGCAATATGCAATGTGCCTGTTAACTCAGCATCTAAGGCACACAAAGGCCTTTAAAAAGAAAGATTTGTTGGCTCATGTGTGATTTTCGTGTGTGTGTGTGTGTGTGTGTGTGTGTGTGTGTGTGTGTGTGTGTGTCTGCATGAGTTGATGCATACCACATGTGTGTAAGTGTCCATGGAAACTTGAAGAGTTTCCCTTGGAACAATAGTCACAGGTGATTGCAAGCTGCAATTAGGGTGCTGAGAACCAAACTCCCCGGTCCTCTGAAAGAATAGTAAGTGCTCCCAAACACAGAACCATCTCTCTATTTCCGATATTTTCCTTGTAATAAGGCTCCTTATGACAAGAAGATTTACATTTTAACAGTAATCACTCTTTACTTTTTTTCAATATGAATAAATTCCCTTGACATCTCTCCTTGATGAGGAAGTCACGGAAAACTTCACCAGATCAAGTTTGAATGCTGTTGGTTATGCCAGATAACACTTGGGAAAGTAACTTCAGAAAAGTTTTTGAGGGGTCAAAAATGAAACAAAGAATCAGCTTATAGGATTTGAAGCCCCTCCCCCACCCCATGTTTAACCATTTCATGAAGACTTGCTTGTCTTAGACCTTTAAATCACTGTAACAAAAATAGCTGGCATAAAGAACTTCAGGGAGGAAGGAATATTTTATCGGTTCATGGTTTCAGAGGGTCAGTCCCTTGTGGATAGTAAGAGGGTGTGGCGGACCAGAGCAGCTCACAATTTTATGGGGAAGTTAACTGTTGCAAGTTCCAGAGAGAAGGCCATCAAGATTCCAAGGTTACAAATATCCTGGTAATGTAAACTAATGTAGCCACTCCAGAAATCAGTCTGTAGGATTCCCAAATCTAGAAATAGATCTATCAAGTGACCCAGACATATCCAAATGAAATTTTTTCCTGCTACAGGGTCATTTGCACATCAATGCTCATTGCTGTCCTTTTGGTAATAGTTACAAAATAGCTATCTAAATGTCCATCGGCTGATAAATAGATGATGAAATTGTAATATGAACACGCAATGCAATATTATTTAGCTATTAAAGAAAAATTAAATTGTAAATTTTGAAGGTTAATTTATGGAACTGGAAAAATTATGCTGAGCGTGGTCAGCTGTATCCCAAAAGATAAACAGTGCATGTTCTTTCTCATATGAGGATCACACATTCAAATCTTTTGCTTTGTGTAGTTAATATGAAGCATATGTAGAAGCTAGGAAAATAGAAATAGCCATTGGCAGGGGCAATGCATTATGGAAAGGAGAATAATACAAGTAGATGAGGGAATACTGAGAGTTCAAGGCCTTAAGCAGGTACTGAAATGAAGTGTATGGAGAACCTATGGGTCAGGAAAAGGCTTTAACCAGTTGAAGGCTGCATAAAGAACCTTCTTGGGAACCTATGATTTTGCAATCCAAGTTTTTAAAAAAGAAGCCATGGATTTAAAAGAAAACAAGAAGGGTATATGGAGGAGTTTGAAGAGAGGAAAGGGATGGTGAAATGATGTGATTTACTCAAAAAATAAAATAATTTTAAAAAGAAAAGAGAACAAAAGTTTCCAAGGGTTCAAGGCTGAGTGACTGACATATTTCTTGCATCTTGAATAGCAAACACAGACGGTTTCTCTTCCAACAAACCTCTAACAATTTTTCAATTCTGTGCCTGCTGCAGTAGACCCTCTAATTACTGAGCATGAAAAGCTAGAGTTGCTTGTTTTTGCCTTCTGATCTACACAAGCTACAGCTAGCTCACCTAAGAAACAGGAAATCATGCTTCCCACTCAAGTTTCAGAGTAGCTGCCAGCATTCATGTCAGTGTTCCAGTGAGGTTTGTAGCAGCAGTAGAGTTGTTCCATGTACCTTTGTAATAATAGACCAAGTGAAAGTTAAGTTATTAAATCTATAAAAGTATGGACTCACTCAGCCATCCTCATCATGTCTGTCTGGCAAAGCTTGAGTGCATCTTGTAAGCAGTGGACTTGATCTTTCTCAAGCCCCCTTCCTGGACTACTCATGTCTGTGTTATCCATTTCATAACCCCTATCTATGATGTGTTTGTGCACCCTGAGCACATTTTCCACATATCTAAGTTATACAAGGATTCTTGTCTCTACTTCATTTCTCATCCAAAAGAGCAATTCGAAGTGTAAGAAGCATGTAAGAAGACGACCACTCTAAATATCCAAAGGGTAAAAGAGACAACAGTAGCAAGAATAAAAGGCAGTATTAGGAAAATTAGATACAGTCAGATGTGGCTCTTTGCAATCAAATCAGCATAACCATTAAGTCTGGTAAGTTAGCTAAAAGTTCTTCCTGTGGCCATTTGAAAAGTAAAAAGACCATGACATTTAAAAGGCCTGTAAGTTCAAAGAAATTAGTCTGCTGTAGACATATTCAACATTAACTTATAATGATACTCCAGGGACAATATTTCATTGTTTTTCATAGAGGAAAATAATGCAATTATGGACCCTTGCCATTTAGAGCATATCACCAGGACTAGGGACATTGACATCACTTAGGACACTTAGGAGTTAATTGGAAATGCAGAATCCCAAGGATGCACTTTTTAAAAATCCTCCATTGGGCTAGAGGGATAGATAGCTCAGCCGTTAAAGGCTAGGCTCACAACCAAATAAAAATATCCTTCATTTATTTATTTGTATGAACATTAACATTTGAGCAAAAATGAGATACACCATCAGCCATTATTTTTGGCACACCATCAGGTAAAGGCAATTGTGTGCAAGACCAATGCCAGCTGGTTTACAATGCAACTCTGAACAATTTGCTTAAGACGGAGACAAAGTTTAAACTACCTTTGAGTAAAAATTCAACATGGTGATTGCTAAATGATGTTAGGGAAGTCTCTTGCTTACTTATGCCATATTGCTTTATCTACATCATTGTAGTATTAACTTCATTTAAGTTTTCATTTGAGAAAAACATACCTTAAATAGTGCTGATCCAAATCAGAAAACGTCCTCACCCTGGGTTATCGAATGAGAGTTGACACTGTAAAGATGGGGCAAACCTAGGTTATCATTCCTCAAATCTGAGAACTTTAAATAATCCTAGCCTGTTGAATATCTTTAGCCCCTCCTCACCCCCAGATTCCTGTGTTGGCATTTTAACTTACCCTCAGTATTTGGAGATGGCACCATTGGATGACGTTTTGAGGTAAAGTGAGTCATGAGAATAGGAGTTTCATGGAGGCCATAATGGTTTTAAAGTAAAAGAGAAAGACTTCCTTCCTTCTGCTAGTGTAAGGTTCCTGTCTGCAAATTCATGGCCCAATGATATGGATTTTGCAAGCTCCATATCTGTATGAGCCAACTACTTGTTGTTGAAGCCACCTGTGTTCTCACAGCAGCCTGAACTGATTCGTACAGCTTGCTGCTATGATGACTCCTTGTTGTTTTATATAACCTATTGTGCTGCCATGTTAAAACTTTTAGGAATTTGAAAATAATTATATCAGTAAATCTGGAGGTTACAGTCACAAAATGACAAAGATATTTTTGTCCCTCATCATCACAGATTAATATATATATATGTTTACAAATGTGTATACACACATATATACATATGTAAATATATAAAATCTCCCTCTTCATCTTGGAATGGCCTGAGTATGGGATTCCATGGAGTTAAAACCCTTTATTTCCTCATATACTATAATGGGATCCCTGATGTCTTTGGGTGCTATTCACTACTGTCATGGAATACTCTTTCACTTCCCATCAAAAGTATGCTTATGAAGTTTGGCCATATGGGTTTCTAGTCAATGGGAGATGGTAGGAATTGGCAGGCTCTATGAAGCTGGGGTCTAGAACTCCATATCCAACCTTTGGGCTTGTAGCATGACATTACTTCTCTCTTTGAGCCTCAGATTCTGGGTCTGTAATCATGGACCAGCCATGATAGTGCACGTGTTTAATCCCAGCACTTGGGAGGCAGGGGAAGGAGGATTTCTGTGAATTTGAGGCCAGTCTGGTTTACAGTTAGTTCCAGGCCAGACAGGACTACTAGGAGAAATCTTGTCTCAAAAAATCCTAAAATTAAAATAAATCCAGTCTGGCATTGGTGGCACACACCTTTAATCAATCCCAGCACTCAGGAGGCAGAAGCAGGCAGATCTCTGTGAGTTCAAGGCCAGCCTGGTCTACAGAGCGAGTTCCAGGACAGCCTCCATAACAATACAGAGAAACCCTGTCTCAAAAAAAAAAATACATGATTTGGTCCTTGCATTTGCAGTTCCTCTGCTTCAGAGTTCTGAGTTCTCCAGATGCCCAGTTCACAGATGTGACCTGTTTAGGAAGGTCACCTGAACATCAGATGGAAGTTTGCCATCCACCTCTCTAAGGTCCCATAGTTCCGCTCCATTTATGTCATAGCTCGCAGTGCTACCTACAGTGACCTTTGGAACTCTATCTGTTGCTATTTTATACTCTGCTTACTGTGTGGAAGTGAAAGTAGGGGAGAAGCTTTCTCACTGCATCTGAGGTCCTCAAGGAGAGCTAGGACAAGTGGGCTGGGTGCACTGAGTGGAAGGCTGCAGTGAAGGTGGGGCTTGCTGTTGATCTATGATTCTCATAGTCCTGAAGCATGGACCAAGCAATCAGTCAGGAAGACATTAAGATGCCCTGTGTATCAGGTATTTTACTTACACATCCTACTTATGATGAACCTTTGGTGATGGATTCCTGTCCCCATTTTGTAGTGAGAAGAGATGTTCACAGACGTGAAACTTGCCTCGATTGACAAGTGAATGGTGAATGTAGAGTCTGTTGCAGGCATTCTGACTCCACGGTCTGAGCTCCTCCTGAATGGTACAAATGCCCCCACCAGGCAGGAAGGGAGGAGCAACCTCATGTGATAGGCAGCTGGCATCCAAGAGTAAAGGAAGCCATTCGGTCCCAGTTTCTAGAAGATCCTAACATGAAGCACTGCAGATAATTTCATCCCACTGAACAGTTCACCTGTGACATCCCAGTAGCGTGAGACAGTGGGACTGATGCTCTCTAGAGCCTCTGCCTTGGGGATTATTTCCCAGCTACAGGGTTGACACAGAATGGGTTAAGTTTTGTGAACAAAGGATTTCTCAGCTCTAGAAGGAACAACATTCCATTCTTCTCCTTCTACAGAAATGCATGTTGGCAAGATAAGCATGGAGTGGTTGTATTGCAAATTGCATCTATTACATTGTCTCTTTTAGTCTTGATACAATGTTCATGTTTACAAATAAGGGAGTTCTTCCCTTCAGAGCAGTATTTGTTTCCTTCTTGTCATTCACAACAGCGTCTACAGGATGGCAATAAATGCTGGTGTTTGCTGGACTCAACATGTTGACCTACATTTAATGATGTAGAAATAATAAAATTTAATGAATTTGAATGAGTTAGCAGCAATAGACAAAAACATTTGCCTTGGGAAAGCATTGGCATTCTACAGTTGGACATGTCTGCCTCTAAAAGGAAGAGAATTCATAGAGCTGCATCATTCAAAGTTCCTTTCATTTCTGCTTCTAAAATACGAAAGTTCTTTGTTTTTCTAATTCAATTTAAGCATACCTTTTCTCCTGACACAGAATTTGGGAAGCTAGGCAGCTCTTTAATTTAAACTTAATACCAAAATGGCAAAATTTGACAAAAGACTGGAAGGGAGTCTATTTGAAAAGATGACACCATTTATAATCAACACAATGAGCCCTCCCCCGCATAATGGTTTTAGTAATTACCAATTTAAATGACTAATTAAGGCTGTCAAAATGGCCAATGACTTTTGGCCTTTCAAATCACATGTTCTATAAAAAGAACACAGGCATGAACATTTGACTCTGCAAACAGGCAAACAAAAAACTTAACAGAACTTACCATTCAGTGAGATATGATAATTAAATTATTCTTGAACATGCACTGTGTATTTAATAAGCTTCTCAAGGTCCCTTTGTCCTAACTCTGTGGCATGAGAAAAAAAGGAATTGAATATAGCTACAAAATCTTCACCAAGTGGGAGAGATGTTGGAACTCTGTCACATTGTCAGGAAGAAAATGCAAATGTGGAGAATTAAAATTTAGAGATAATTGCTTTTTATGTTTTTCACATCCTTTGTTTATTTAAAATCAGCCATTTATTCTAAAAGATGTCATTTTTTTCCCAACGAATACAACTATATTCTGATTTACTCTATTATTATAAATCACAGAATGAATAGCCATAATTTTTTTCTAAATCTGAAAGTGCTTCTAATAAAGTTTATTGGCATAACAACATGTAGAGATAAGATTCTTCCATAGCCTCCTTAAGTACCACAATCAATGTGAAAAGCATGTCTTAATTGCTAGCAACTGTGGTTTCCAGGCAATGTAACCTTGACCATGTTGTTAACCTTTGGGTTGCTTCTAAAATAAAATGCTGAGCACAAAGACCTGGAAATATGGAATATCTAGTGAGTTTTTAGTGATTTTGAGAAAGTTTTGTAGAGAATAAAGCTACTCTTGGTTTGTTTTCATTTATCACACCACCAAATTGATTTTAAGATGCCTTAGTTTAACAACTGGAAGAACAGGTTCAAATGGTTTACATCCAAGTAAAAATGCTAATATTAAATATAGTCATCCAGAGCTGTTTACAAGAGTCATGCGACTTGGCAAAACAGGACTGGACCATGGCAAGGTTGAGCAAGTCAGGTTCTTCCAACCTTGCGGAGTGGTCATTGAGGACAAGGAATCAGTCCCATTTCCCTCTTTCTACCGTAACAGAAGGAAAAAAAGATTCATTTCATTCAGAGAGCACCCTTTTCAGGATGCACAGTTTCATGGTCACTGCAGATCTCTGGCTCCAAGGCCTTAGTAAAACCCTTCTACACATGACTGACAGGAAATAAATATGAATGATTCCCCCGCCCAGGTCCCATTCTGCCACCCTGCCCTGCCCTGACAGCCACTGCTAAGGCAATGAAAGCCTCACTTTTTCAAAATCCCCCTCTGTGTGTGTGTGTGCCCCTTCCTGTCTCACTCCCTCTCTCTCTCCTTCCCTCCCTCCCTTCTTCCCTCCCTGCCTATGAAGATTGTTTTTGCCTCTGTGACTCATAAGACTTGTGGTTTCAGAGGTGTTGAGGAGTCCTGCAAGCAGCCATCCCAACCCAGTGTGGGGGTACCCACAGTGTGTTCACTTCAGTGTGGAAATGAACTTTTAGAATAAACCCCCATTGAAGGTGGAGGCTAGGGTACTGGAGGTGATTTTTTTTTGGCATTCTACTGAAAGACTGTTCTACTGGAACTGTCTAAATGAAATATGTCCATCCATAATTTAAATGATGCTTATTTGTGTCACTTCTCCTGGATTAGGAGGGAAAGGTGTAGATTACTCTCTGACACTGTAATTCTTAGAGACTTTCAAGGTCAGATATGTGGTTATTGCCTCTCGTTTTTCCAGGGTAGCAAAACCTAGCACATAGTAGGTGCTTACTAATTGCTCCTCAAATGGGAAAAGAAAAGTCACACGTGGAGATGTAGAAGACAAATGAGGCATATGAAAGGAAACTGAAGTGCCTGGTATGACAGAAACAAAATTCCTAATATGACACTTGTCATAATCCTCCGAGCTAAACTGTCACCATCTTCATGAGATCATCTATGTCTGCTTGTGAGAGCCTATCGAGATCAGGTCTGAAGAAGGCCTGAAGTCTACAGCAGCACCAGTTGGCAGGTCAGTATGGGTGAGGAAATCACATGGATCCTCACCCTTAGATGAAAAGCTACAGAAAACTAAAACCTGCTGAGAGAGTGAGAATTAGTATTCCCCAAAGATGACCACCCCAAATAGTCATTCAATCCAAAATGGTCAGCTGTAAAATGTTATAGAGAAGCAACACTAAACAAACTCAACAGGTTGTATTTTTATGTTATCACACATACACAGACATGTGCACACACACACACACAGACATGTAATAATAATAACTAAAGAATAAGAGGTCATGAATTTGAAAGGTAATCGGGCTATGTAATTATGTTTAGTTCAATTTAAAAAGAAAAAGTGATTAAAGATTGGAAAAGAGAAATAAAGTAGACTGTTGACATTCCCTCATGGTGGAGAGATGACATTGGACTTTCTCCTGAGTATCTACCCACTCTTCCCAATCATTTGTATGTAATTTTGCCTCAATTGCATATGATATTGGAGGGGAAGAGTACATAGCCATGCTTCATGCATGCTGGGTGAAGCCTTCCATGATGGCTGTTTTAGGGGTCTCTCCTGCCAGAATTCCCTCACCCCTGCTCTGTAAATCAGATCAGTGAACTTATTGGCTCCCCAGGGTTAACTGTGGTAGAATCACACTGCGATTTGTCATTGCTCATATCTCCCCAAGGGAAAGAATTCTAACAATAGCTTCTAAACAACAGCGTACATATTCAATTCATTAGTAGCAAGTTGGATAGTAGGAAACCAAGGAGCATGTAATGAAAGATTCCTACAACAAGCCATCAAAGATTAGAAAGCCTAATCTGGGAATGTTGATCCGCATGCACCTAATAGATAAGATGGGGCCACACAAGTGTTAGGTGATTTTGTGCCCCCTGTTGCCTGCCTGAGTCACCAAGTAGCATACACAGGCCTTGTTGCTTGGCCTGGGATGTTGGTGTCTTTTCTGCAGATGCTGTTAGCAGAGAGTAAAATGCAGGGATTGTGGGTGGGGCCACAGAATTTTGATAGCCCTTTGTTCCCAATGCTACACTGGAGAGTGCCTGAGATTAAAAAGGAAGGCGGGTCTGAGAACAATAAATTCCCGGAGTTTTGTGGTTTTATCAGTGAAAACAAATCCTATTTTATTTCTGTTATTTATACTGAAAAGTTGCCTTTCCTGCTTGAGGGTAGAGGATGTTCCTGGATGTTATACTAACTGTACTGGCTCCAGTTTTAAAGTTCTGCCTTTTGATATATTTCAGTCTCTTTTTATATCTTAGAAAATGTTGTGAAGTTTACTTATTTAATAATTAAATATAGAATATAATGAAGAAAAACTTAATAATCACTCATAGTCTCACTGGCCACTTATCACACATCTGTACTCTCAGGACATTTATTTGAAGCACTTGTGTCTTTGCAAAACATCCAGTGACATAAGTCTTAGCTAACATTGAATATTTAATTTTTTTATGTGTGTTCAGTGATTTAAGCTAAGTTTTATGTTAATTCTTTGCTGGCAACTTTATATACATGTACAACCTAAAATTTATGCTGAAAACAACGAGAAAAGTATTGTGAAACTCCTGTTGATATCCTACAGTAAGAAACAGTTTAAACCTAAAGGGAAAATTCATCTGAAAAAGAAAGAAAACTAAGCCACAGGAGGTACAGAGGGAGGGATGTGGTCAGAACCACAGGGTCATGAGACAGTTTCTAGCCCTGTGCCTCTCCTCCATTGGCCAAGTGCACCATTTGTGACAGTGAGTGCAGTTTTGTGTCATAAAATGGAGGTAGGTAAATCCGCTTGCATTTCCTTGGACTATCAGTGAAAGTGGAGGAGCCATCCATCCAGCAGAGGACTGCTTGCCAAGGAGCTTCAGTAGTCCAGGTCCAGCAAAGTTGGGCAAATAGTTCTATCTTACATCTTTAACATCTGAGGGTCCCTATTTCCTGTTGTCTGCTGAGACTCCGTGCATGTGTCTCAAAAATGGGTGAGAACATTTGTCACCCAGTTGAGACCATGCATCTCTCAGTTCATAAATGGGAAAAGACCTAGATGTGCCATTGGGTTTGAGCCATTCCTGTGAGCTGACTTTTCTGCCATCATGTCTAATAACCAAAATGACTACACCTGATCTCAGTATCCTACCAACTGATTGACACTTGACTGGAACTAGCTTAGTAGGATGTGATTTTGTGAATGGATTTCTGTTGCTCCCATAGCCAATAAGTACAATTGTAGTGCTAAACAACACTGATGCTTCATGTAGGTGAGAAGTTGGTGAAGGTCTCACCAGGCTATGATCAAGGTATCAGCCAAGACTGTGTGCTCTTTTGGGTTGCTATGAAATTTACATCTTTGACCTTGTTGGGTGAAAGTACCTGTTTTCTTGTTAAATGTAGATTGAAGTCCACATCTTTGGCCATGACTGCCTTCTATTGTCAAAGCATACCATTGTGGGTCAAGTTCATCATGTTACAATTGACCCTTTCTTCTAGCTCCCTCTTTCACTGATAAGGATTAGTGCCATGGCCAACAAGATAACCAGAATCATCTTATGATATCCAGGTCTTTAATTCTAAATACATCATCAGTGTCTCTTTGTGTGTGTGTGTGTGTGGGGGGGTGTATAAGTAATTACATCCATGGGCTCCATGGATTTTTGTATGGATGTCTTTCTTTGTGAGATCCAACACAAAAGATGCTCAGAAATATACTAAAAAAGAGCAAATTATCCCCCAAGAACTGCTTTCTGATGCTGAGGCAACTTGGAAAAAACAGTAGGACCACAGGCCATTGGATGGAGCAACCTGCAATCAGGGAAGGTCTCCCCTCCTTACTTAAGCCTCTCGGAAGATGCTCTCACAGACATGGCCAGCGGTGACTATAAATCCAGTCCATTTGAAAATGAAAGTTCACCATCACATTTTCAGTATTTACTATTGCCTGTGCAACCTCCCATGAGTTCCTGGTTGGTCTTAGCCCTTTCTTTCTGTTTCCACAGCATTTGAAAATATATTAATTACCCCTAACCACAATTGCATAGCTACTGCCTTGTCTTATCAGTTTTATTACAGCTTCATATATGATCACTGGTTGGATGGACAGGCAGAAATATAGGTATTATTATGGCTGCTTTAAATGCTAGAGCATTTCATTTTTGAAAAGAACATATATCACAAGGATCATAATAAGCATTCCCTTTGTTTCATCGTACTTGCCATGATGAGTATCTGCTTTTTGGAAACAAGAGCTCAGGCCTTCAAGTGAGAAATGCATTTGAAAAAATAAAATAGATTCAGATGCTTTTTAAAAGGACTCATATTAATTATTGCCTTTCAGTGAAATAACAGGACTGTGAAGGAAAAAATGCATCTTTGGTTTGTGATTTCTTTAGATTTTGCAGTACAAAACCTATCATTTCTAATATGGAATTTTTGATTACTTAACATTTCTTTCCTTTTGAAATACTTTCCTCCTAATTGTAATGAACCATTCAATTAGTTATTAAATTAGCGCGTGCGCTAGTGTGTGTGTGTGTGTGTGTGTGTGTGTGTGTTAGTTGTGAGTGTCTGTGTGTGGTGCGTGTGTCTGTGTGTGTGTGAGGTATGAGTGTATGAGTATGTGTGGCTTAGTGTGTGTGTATGTGTTATATATTTGTGTGTGATGTGTCCTGTGTCTATGTGTGTGTGGTATATGCTGTATGTGTGTGAGTGAGTCTGTGTGTGGTTTGATGTATGTGTGATTTGTGTTTGAATTTGTGTGTGGTTTGATGTGTGTATGTGTGTGTCTGAGTGTGTGGTGTATATGTGGTCGGTGTTTGTGTATATGTGTGTGATGGGTGCATATAGATGAAACTGACTAGCCAGTAAGTTTCTGTCTTTGCCTCTTCTGCCCTGGATTACTAGCATACCCACCATTCTTGGCTTCTTTTTAAGGAGTTTCAGATACTGAACTCGGGTCCTCATTCTTGGGATGCAAGGACTTTACTACATGAGCCACCTCCCCAGCCTCACACATTAAATTTCTAGGAATTGAGGGACCAGGAAGGCAGCAATTTTAAAGCTCTCTCACTGAGAGAGTAGAACTTCGGGGCCTTGTAAACACTTCTCTGTGGCTGTAAGGCTAGATTAGTATTAATTAGTCTTAAATTCTCCGTGTCTGTGTGCATCTGTGGTTGCAGGGTGAGGTCCATGTAGAAGATTCATTTTTACTGCCACAGGGGTGCTATAAATGACAAGTGTGACGTGGAGCTGATTAAAGGGCCCCATTACACAGGTTCCGGGTGGCAAAGCAAAACTGTCCAGGAGGAAGTTAAAGGCTCCTGTGTCAAATTCAAAAGGCGATCCCAGTGTGATCCAGTAAGAGAAATGCCGTAGAGCCGTTACGCCACTTGCCCAAGATGGTGCCATTGTAAAGACAAACTTCACAATTGTGCCACTATATTGTAAAATACTGTGTGGGTGCACACCCATGCACATGAGTGTTAAGAATTTGAAGTCGTGGTGGGGAAAATGCATAATTAGGAAAGTGTGATCTAATGTTACTAAGTTTAAAATCTAACTTGGTTTGGAAAAATCATCAGGGCCGGGAGTGTAGCTCAGTGATTGAGTACTTGCTTAGCATGTCTCAAAACCCTGGATATTATCATCAGTTCACCCCAAAGGCAAAAAGGCCAAGCAGTTTCTCCACAAGGCTCACGAGCAGTAACTTATTGGACTAGCAATACTCATAACTTTGTACTGTAAATTATCTAATCTGTGGGTCCCATCTTCAATTTATCCAATGACCTTTATACTGGCCCAATGTGTGACACAATAATCTGGCTCTGGCTCTCAGGAATACTGAAGGGCACAGGCACTGACAGCTGTATGTCCCAGGTCAGAACTGGCGGAGGGACTTTTACAAAGCTGTCTTTGTGGTTTTCTATATTGTGATTAAAATATCAATATTTAGGCAACTTGGAGAGTTTATTTTGGCTTATGGTTCCAAAGGGGAGTAAGATTCCATCATGGCCGGGTGGCATTGACAGCAAGAAGCATGCTTGAAAGCAGGACCAGGCAGCTGAGAGATCACATCTTAACCCACAAAGCACAAAGCAGAGAGAGCAAACTGGAAGTGCCACAGAGCTCTGAGCTCTCAGATGCCACAGCCAGTGATTTACATCCTCAAGCCATCTGCACCATCTCCCCAAACCAGCTGGGAACCAGAGTTCAAATACCTGAGCCTAAGGGGTCATGTCTCATCCAAACTACTACCACATAAGCAAACAGAAGCAACAAAACCATACAGTTCTCTGTCTCTCTCTGTGGGTTTTTGAGACAGGGTTTCTCTGTATTGTTTTGGAGACTGGCCTGGAACTCTGTAGACCAGGCTGGCCTGGAACTCACAGAGATCCACCTGCCTCTGCCTCCTGAGTGATGGGATTAAAGGCATGTGCAACCTACGCCTGGCTTCATATGGTTCTTTCTTTTACTTCTGTCTCAATCAAGTTAGGTGACAAAAGTGTAAATTTGGCAAAACTGAAGACCCTGAATATTTGGGATTCTTAGAGAAACCTGGTGCAAATACTTTGCTGCAAGCTTTCCAAGAAACAGAACCAACCCAACCCTGGAGGGGACAGGGACTTTGTAGAAAAGCTTATGCCTCAACTTCTTTTCCTGACATTTCTTTCACTTTTTTAATAACATGTTTAGCTTTTTAAAAATATCAAAGGCTGCTGGGCGGTGGGGGTGTGTGTCTTTAATGCCAGCACTTGGGAGGCAGAGGCAGACAGATCTCTGTGCGTTTGAAGCCAGCCTGGTCTACAGAGCAAGTTCCAGGTCAGGCTCCAAAGCAATACAGAGAAACCCTGTCTCAAAACAAACAAAAATAGCAAGGGTTGTTTTGAGGAATAAGTAATCTTAATGGTCATCTTGAGTTAGGCAGTGCCACAGATTGGAGCGAGAGAGCAGATGTGTGTGATTAGGAGGTGTGAGTGGGAGAGATTTGTGTATTGATAATTTTCCTGGTAACCAACTGTTAACCAACTGTTTGTTACCTGCCACATCCCATGATGGACTCAAGCTACACTCATTTCTATTTATTGTATTTTAGTTGGAAAATATTGTCAACTGGGATGCTCAAGGGACACAAGTTAAGCTCATCATGTCATTACATGGAGACATGGTTTAGACAAGGGATATGTACTGGATAAGGGCCATACTGCTGAACAAAACAGTGGTGGCTCCTGTCACATCTATGGTTTCCTTTAAGGATAAGGTCTACAAGCCCTGACTTTAGCAAATCCCCTTCAGTATTGTCTAGCTCTCCTCAAAAGTGTAGCTCCTGAAAGCCAATGTGTTGTATTTTTATAGACATGCTGAAAGTCAGTCTATATAAACAATTTTATGTTGTCTTATATGCATTTCAAAATGTTTTAAAAGTTGCTTTCACATAAGGATGAGTGTGTGTGTGTGTGTAGAGAGAGAGAGAGAGAGAGAGAGAGAGAGAGAGAGAGAGAGAGAGAGAGAGAGAGAGAGAGAGAGATTGTGTGTATGTAGTCCAGGATCCTTGCAAATGTAAACCATTTCTCTTCCTAAACAAATATCCTAACGCATGTCAGAAGTTGCATGCCTGAAGGTGCAGTTTTTCTAATGGTGGCTAGTAATGTTCTGTTTATCTCCCATCGAGATGCTTAGACTATAGTTTGGAAAATTGCATCATCTTGTGGCTGCCATTGAGCTGACAAATTGTCCTCCCGGATCTTAAAATAACTACCTGTACTCAGAGAATAGAGGTCCCCAGAGGACATCATAGTAGTCAGGGTAACTTTTGTTCTTTTAAGTAATGTTATAAAGTACAGGGGTTTTTGTATGTTTGTTTTTTTGTTTTGTTTTGTGTTTTTTTAAGTGAACAATCATGAGTGATATTTAGGGAATAGTTTCTTTTCGAAACTTGTAAGCTGCTCATTGAATTGCTTGGCAAGTAGCAGACACTGCTTCACAGTTAGCTCATGGTCCCTCTACTTCTCCACCAATGTGTCAGCCACATTTTATCTGCATCTTCACCATGACTCATCTGTTCTGCACTACAGACTATATTGACAACAGATGAGCATTAATGCGTGTATCATTCTCAATAAAATGTCAAATGCATACAGTTAAAAAGTGTTATGGCTTACCTTTTAAAATGTTTTATATTTTCATATCTATTTTAGACCACTTACTTATGAATCATTAATAGGAATGTTCTAGACTAGGAAAGGAAAATAACAGTATGCTGTTGGCAGCTTTTAAATTACCAAAGGTTGTGGAGCTAAGCATTCTGCGTGTTGAAAAAAACAAATAAACAGGTGTGTGTGGGGTCTCTGACTCTAAGCTGGAGCTGCAAGTCCTTAATTCTTGAGAAAACACATGGGCTGCAAACGTGCTTGAAACTTATACCCACGTTAGGAGCCTCTGCCTGTTGGTACAGCTTTAGCAGTTGGATGCATAGCTGGTCAGAAAGCATGGGAACCACCCGAATTCACACTCTGATGCTGGCTGCTGCTCCTTAGCTTAATAACCGTGAAATCACTACACCAGCGCTTTTCAGAATGAACTTTTGATCATTTCGTTTCACCTTCATATTCCAGCTCAACACAGATATCAGGGCTAAAGGCAGTGTCTGAAGCAGCTTCTAATGAGAGGGAGTAAACACTCAGCTTCAGGACATGGAGTCCAGCAGCAGGAATGAGGAATGGGCTTGAATGCTGACAGAAAACAGTAGGCATGGGATATCTAAGGACCTTGTGAGATATAGGATGGGGCCAGATACCAGAATGACCAAAGGGAGCACAAAGAAGCGGACCAGGCAGAGGCACAGGATCCCGCAGTGGGACTGGGTTGAAGATTTGTGTCTTAGCCAGGAAAACAAATTAAACCACACTCTCGTGAGCTTTGAAGCTGCCAGTCCCGAGCTTATAGGTGTCTTCTTTTACTTAGCCATGAGAGGCTGTTTCAGATCTTGGGAACCCAGACTGTGTTTTCATTGGGGAGTGTGGTATTTCTCCATATCTGCTCAGGAAACAATCCCATCATGTGGTCAGAGTGACAGCCTGGACTCATTCACAGTACCCCCACATAATAGCAGGGGTCCTGAAGTTGTAAACAGAAGCACACAGAGAACCTGAAGAGCAAATGTTGAGGACTGGTCTCCACTGTGGCCCAGCCACGAGGCTATTTTTCCTCTCTAACTGAACTCAAAACATCTTCCAAACAATCAATCTGTTAAGGAGCTTAGAAGATGTACAGCCACTTAAAAAGATTGTTGCTCTCGGTGTCAGAGCTATAGATCAGTCTATATGACATCTTGAAAAGGCCTCGAACTTTTCCACTTCCAATGATAGCTTGTTTCCCTTCTATGAGAACCACTCTCCCTGAGAGGGGCTGATGTTAGTACTGGCCAATCCTTACCAGGAGTCAGGCCTTTGAGAAATGCCAGCTCATGCTATACTAACCCTGGATGAACATTTCTCCCTTCCAGCTGGTGGAAAAACAGGTGTACTATCTGGTCTAATGGTTGATATCACATCCAGGCTAGAACAGAAGAATAAATGCTTGCAAATCAGAAATTATAAAATGTTTCTGAATGCACAGAACTCTTTTTAAAATATACAAATACTGCATTTAAAAAGCACAGTGGATGTCGTGTCATTATAATTTTGCTTAAAGCTTATTTTTTGCTGTTGAAAACTTGTCAGATGAAGGTTGTAGGACACGTATGGGACAACTTTGCTGTCACTGTAAACAGAGTAAGTGATATAGAGGGCCAGGGAATGGGGACTGACAACCAGGCAGTAGCCTCTGTTTTTTTGTTGGCAAGAATAGCGAAGAGCAGATGCAATTATAAATAGAATGATGACCCAAACCAGGATTACCAGGATAACTCAGTCAACACAAGGTTGTGCTTGATTGAATTTTGTAGATGATTCCATCAATGATTAACCTAACTTCATTAGGGAGGTTCTAAAAGGAGAGCGGCCATAAGCACATCCAGCAAGCCCAGCCTAGCATTTCCTCTTCACTTTTATTGCAGTTACTGACTTCTGTGGCTATCCATAGTAAAAACAGAAAAAAAAGATAAGCAATAAGCTCAATTTAAAAATCAAAAGAGAATGGGCAAGCTGCAGAAGTAGCCACGTTGAATAATTAAATTAACTTAAAATGTTTTATGCAAATCCAACTCTCTCCTTCTTTCCCTCTTTCTCTCCCTCCCCCAACTACTCAATGTCATCTTTATTTCTACTTCAATCTATAGAACATGTAGGTCTTTGTATGCATAGCAGGATTTTCCCAGGGGCTAAGAAATCTTCCTATTAGAATTTGGATGGCTGATTCCATCCTAAATTAATTTTTGACGTGTTGGTAATTCAAAACCGTGGAAAACTTATTCAGAAGTCTCCAAGCAGGAGTGGCTGGCCATCTCTTCCCTTGCCATTTCCCAAAGTGAAATTATTGAGTTACAGCTTAGATTAGGAAATCCTTTTGAAGTATTTTTCTTGGTTTCATTTCAGGTCACCTCTTTTGGCTGGAGCTTGGGAAACTTAAATACTATAAGGAAAGGAATTTGTCATATTTGATACTTTAAAAAACATCACCTCCAAGATTTTAATTAGGCATTTGCTTTCTTGTTCACATAACAAGCATTACAATGTTTATTTTAAAATGACTTTAAAAATATTTTATTTGTTTAATGTAGGGGGGCAAGGTTTATGTAGGTCACTATAGTGCCCAAGGAAGCCAGAAGGAAGCTGGAGATAACAGACAGTTGTAGACAGTCAGTATGGGTGCCAAAAATCAAACTTGGATCCTCAGTGAGAGCTTCTTTTTAGCCACTGAACCTGCCTCTAAAATTGGCCCCTATTTAAATATAAAATAATAATTTAAGAACGTTTTTAATTTTCAAATTTTATGTATTTACGTGTGTGCCTGAGTATGTCTGAGCCCCATGTGTACGCAGCACATTCATTGGCCAGAAACGATAATGAGATCCTCATGGGACTGGAGTTACAGACAGCTGTGAGCCACCATGTGCCTGAGAACTGAGCCTGAGTCCTCTGGAAGCACAGCCGGCTCTCTGAACTTGGAAGGCATTTCTCTGGCTCCAAAGAACTTTTATATGTGATGCAAATGTATGAGTAAAATTTGACATCTAGATCAATTATTTTGTTTTTCATCTTCTTGTGTACATTGCTATAGGAAAGCTCATAGTAGGACATTTAAAAAGGAGATGATATAGTAGTGACAAACCTGTCAGGCAGACCCCTTAAAGTCACCTGAGTTTAGATGAAGGGGCCATAATACTCTTTCACATTCACCAGAGTGGTGCATGAGTAGTGTGCAGAGAGCTTTAGCACACAGTGTCTCATTCACGCCTTGCAAATCTCTATGATAGGAAAAAATGTATTTGAAATTATTTGAGTGAAATCTCTAGGTCAGAGGGACTTACCTTTGGTAATAATTTGATTGTACTAACATTTGGATGCACCCTCACCTCTTCTGTGCATACCAAAAGTAAAGATGGGTAAAATATCAAATTGGAAAGAAATATCTATAAGCTACATGTACATCTTCTTGTAGTACTAAGAGTGAAACAGAAACAGCATGAAAAAGTACCAAGTAAAGTCAATAATCAAAAGATTAATTTAGCTCTGATCAGACAGAAATGAATGAGAATCTAGAAAATGTTTCTTTAAAAGCAAAATCTCTGCCGTCATAGAAAATTTTGCTGCGGTCTAGGGACAGTTTGGTCACATAAACTTCAAAGTGGCATTATTCTAAGAATGAGCTATATGTTGGCTATCTTCCAACAACTATAGGGACAATACGAGGAAAATTCTTTGTTTCGTTTTGTCTTGTTTATTGACTTTTATTAGAAAGCTTTTTAAAAGACCATTATTAATAATTTTATAAAATACAATAAACTCACAGAATCGTGGTGAACACTTGGAGTTCAGTTCTAGCATGGAAAGCTCCAGAACCCAAGAGCTGAGAATGCTTTTTTGTTGTTATTTGCTTGGTTCTTGTTGTTGTTGCTGCTGCTGTTGTTTGAGACAGGGTTTCTCTATAGCTTTAGAGACGATCCTGAAACTCAATCTGTAAACCAGGTTGACCTCGAACTCACAGAGATCTGATTGCCTCTGCCTCCCAAGTGCTAGGATAAAGGCTTTTTCTTTATGGGAAGGTCCATTGAAAGAGATTGGTTTAGGACCTTGCTGCTAATTGCTGGAGTTTATGTTAAGATATTTAGGAGGGTTAAGAAGACTACGGATATAACTCAGTTGGTAAAGTGCTTGCCTTGTAATCATGAGAATATGAGTTCAATCCCCAGAACCCACGGTATGAACCATGGCATGGCAGCATGTGTTTATAATCCCAGCACTGAGGAGCTGGAGGCAGGCAAACCCTTCTGCTCACTGGACAGATAGCGAAGCTTGCTTAGAGAACGCCAGTCCAGTGAGAGACCCAGTCTCAAAAACAAAGTGAATAGTCCTGAGGAATGACACCCAAGATTGTCCTCTGGTCTTCACGCGCACGCGCACACACACACACACACACACACACACACACACACACACACACACACACACGTGCGCGTGCGTGTGCCCTCCAAGAAGTGAATTTTAAAACATGTCTGTAAAAAATGGTAACAAGAATGAACACAGACATTCTTAAATGAACCAACTGGATATCATATACAGAACTGAAAATATTAAAGAAATACAAAATCCACACATGATGGTGTTAAGAGTAATCAAAATTCTAAAAGTATGAAAGAGAAGGATTATGTATAACTTTAGCTGTATTAACACTAGCAGGAGAAGGAAAATATTGCACTCCATAATAACAGAAGAGTAAAACAAGAGGAGTGTGTCAAGGTGTGGTGAGTGAACCTCTAAGACTAAAGAGCAGAGCGACCTCTGTACACACACAAACTAAAGTTGAATAGTAATTACATAGTAAACGTAAGATTTAATCTCACCTATTACAAACTACATAGACTTAGCAATAACATCGTCATATACTACACACTTTAAATTTTAAAAACATCTAGCAATAGGAATTTTCTTCCAAATAATTGAAATTTTTTAACCAACCAAACATTTTGTAAGCAAAAAAGTGTCCAAAATTCTATCTTAGTTTTTTTTTCCTTCCTCCCAAAAAATACTTAAGAGAAGTGTTTGGACTGCCATGACATCTGGTATCACTAGGGAAGAAATGACATCATAAAAAATTCCTAGAGACAAAGAATAGCAAAGTTTATAGAGCACATTTAATTTGAGGATTTTTTTCCTTCAGCTGTCAACATTTTTCCTCTGTTGAGTTTTTAAGCTGTATTTCATATTTGTTATTACAAATAACTTTTTTATTATGGCTGACCTCTGTGAAATTTTGAGTTTTAAATTGTTGCTATTATCCAAATGGCAGTTGACTGAAGTACACAGAAAAGAGAATAAAGAACCCAGTGACATATTTTGGATGCTGGCAACTCTTGTCATCATTTAAGTATCACATAAAAGTACCAACAAATGTACTTTTGAGTGATCAGGGATATTTGTAGTTAGGTAACCCTGCTGATTCCTCTCATCCAGTGTGTAAATGGTTCTTTCTTACAGAGAACCGAAATTCTGCTTTTGGAGTAAAAAGGAACATAGTTTGATTTTAAGAAGGAGATGAACTGCACAGTGTCTGTCATATGCATTAACTCAAACTGCTCATCAGGACTGAGATTTCATTTAACCCTATTGTAGTCAGTCAGGAAAATATATTTCTATATATTTTCTTTTCTTTTTTTCTGGTTTTTTAAGACAGGGTTCCTCTGTGTGACAGCCCTGGCTGTCCTGGAACTAGCTCTGTAGACCAGACTGCCTTCGAACTCATGGAGATCCTCCCTCCTCTACCTCCCCAGTGCTGGAATTAAAGGCATGAAACACCACCACCCCCTGGCTTCTATATATTTTCTTGTGTGCCCGGGGCTTCCTGATGACTCCTAGCAACAACAGAACCTGCAACAGCTTCAGTCTTCTCTCTGCAAAAAAAATAGAGGCAATGATCATCGCAGCTTTTTTGGTTTTTCTTTGTGTGTGTGAAGATTAATTTTTAAAAGCAAGGGCTGAGCTACTCTGTCTGCTGTGCATGGCTCCCCATGGCTCACATTATTACGGTAATTAGTTACAGGCATCAAATGAGATAAGTGCTTCCAAAACTGTGAGAGCATCACCAGTTTGGCGTATGCCAGTAACTCCTTTGGTCTGTCTGGTGTAAAATTTGAATTCTTTTGTTGTTCTAGTTTTTCAAGCATGGAATATAAAACAGAGGAAACACATGTTATTTTATAGCTACATTAAAGGGTTAGGGAATTGTCTTATCTCTTATTTTGCAAATAAAGTGAAGGCAGATGGAATTCAGTATGAAATTATGACTGAAGTGAAAATAACTTAGGAACATGTTTTGGTTGCTGTATGTGTTCTCCCTGACTCATTCCAGCACATGCCTGCAAATGTTTTCCAAACCTTTTAAAACAAAAGTATTGTTCAGAGTAATTCTTGCCTTCAGCTGGTGTGAAGGGATCATGTTTCATTGTTGTCTGTTACATTTTGGGCCAGAGTGGTTATAAAACCCAGGTGGAAGGTTTAAACATCAACCTCAGCACAACCCAAGGCAAATACCCAAATCCCAACTTCCCTTCAGTGTGACTAGAGGAGGGCCTAGTTTCATCTTGCTTATAAGCAGCAAGTCTGAATAAATGGAGTGTTTTGTGAAATTTGGAAACAAAGTCTACCTAATATTGGATTCTTATTGTTACAGTGACACGGAAGCATGCAAAGCCATGGACCAACTTCTGCTTCTTCCTCAGTGGCCTTAACTGAAGTTTGCTTCTCTTCTCCCAGACAGCCTGTGTCTGCATACAGTCTGCCCTGCTGTGTTTTTCTCTTTGGGGGAATATCCCAATAAACAGTTCACATCGTTTTGATTCTGTCTCTCATCACATCTCTATCTCAGTTCTGAAGATAGAATCTAGGACTGCACACACTGTGAGGCAAACTGTCTACTGCTGAGCCTTAACCTGGCTCTCGGGGCATCTGCCCCGAAGCAGCTACAGCTTTCTTCCAGAATAATTTAGACCTGCAGAACCTCGTCTACTGATATGGCTTCCCCTCCAGTCGCCTGGTGCTTTAGTTCCTAGCTTCCTTTCATTCAAGCACACACATGGCTGAGTTTCTTTACCAAAGTTCCAAGTCTTCTCTTATTTAAAGCCCAGAATCATGAATGTGTGTCTCTGTCCTAAAGGGTTCATCATCATTCAAACCTCCATTGCATGAGAAAATCACACACGTCCTGAGGTTACAACTGCAGGTGACTTCTGGTGAGCTTTGTGGTCACTGATGGCCTTGAATTTCAGCCCCCACCCCATTCCAACTGATGAGGAAGCAGCCACTTTAAGGATATCTGGGGTGAATACTTCTAGCAGGGTTGTTTGTGTTGGGGATCTGAGCTCTTTCCGTGGGCAAGGGGAAGGAGTTAATGTATAATGTGTATCTTCTCCGCTTTGCATAGAGCCACGAGAGGTTTTGGCAACTATATCAGTCCCCTTTTTGAGCCTCATCTTTTTCTTTGTAGATAATATTTATTGTTGTGAAGCCTTTGAGCTGGTCATTTACCAAGACCTGCTTGCTGGGAGAAGACTCTGAGTGGGACATCTGCTGCGACAGATACTGTATCAATGTTCCCATCACAGTTGTCAGAAAACAGTGCCCTGCAGTGAGCCAGATATGTCTTCCTGGGGATGACTTCTGAAACCTGAAATGCTTTCCCGTGATGTCCCCTCACAGTAATTGATGGATCCCCTTCCAGGCCTTGGGTTTGGTTTAGAAGAGTGGAGGCAAGGATATCAGGATATTGGAGCTGGCCTGTTCAATATGAACTGAATGTTTGCCTGGAAGAAGTGTCCACAGGGGCTTTTACTTGCTGTGAAAGTCCTGCTTGGGATTCTTCCTCTCTTTATTCATGCATATCCATTTCCTTTTCTGCATTCATTTCTCACATTTTAAGCAATGCACTCAACTCTGATTCATTGTTTAAAATGTTAGCTTCCTAAACTGTGTGAACCATCCGACTTGAATGCAGTGCCCTTCCCTTGCTGAAATTCACACCTGCGGAAGAAACTAGTTTCAGGCACGTGTACTGGTGCCCGATACCTTTGTCAGGGTGTTGGATTTGTGTGTCTTACTTCTAGTTGGATGATGTAAAGACAATAGGAGAGGAAGGAAGACAATAGGGATGTGAATGATATACATGTCTTTTGCTTTGGATGTACCATGTTCCCCGCAGGCTCAGTCATTGGAATAGTTGCTCCCGATCTAAAGGTGCTGCTTTGGGGTTTTATGAAACCCCTGGGAAATAGGTCCTCACTGATAGGTGTACGCCACTGGAGATAGAACTTAAGGGTTACAGGTCCTGGCTTCCGGTTCGGTTTTCTGTTTCCTGGTCAGTCATACCATGGGAGAAGCTGTCTCTGAAAATATCACCCCCCACAGACAGGGTTGTCCTAGCTGCCATGAATCCCCTCCATAATAGACAGTATGCATCAAAGCTGTGGTCCAACAGAAACTCTGCCTCCCATGAAGTTGCTTTAACCACATACTATGTCACACCAGTGAGAAAAGTAACAAGTACAATCCATTATGATGAAACTCATTGTTGTTTATGCTAACAAAAATTAATGAAAGAAGATTCCATTTCCTGACATGATGGATTGATCACATGACACTCCCCACCCCCCCCACCCCATCTCTGATCAGTCTTGCCATGTCCTGCACAGTAGGGTACCTTTCCATGCCAAGTGATCGCAGTTATGATGTGCTTTGCCAGATAGAAGTAAACTAAGCACACACACAAAGACAGATACACAGAGAGACAGGGAGACAGGGAGACAGAGATATAGGACTAGAAAGGTCTTCAGCTCCAGAACTGCCCAGACAGCTCTCCAGTTCCCTACTGGAAACAAATTGTTAAAACAAAAAAAATAAATAAAATAAATTATTGCTTTCTGAAGTACTGTGTGGCTTGTTACTAAGCAACAGTCAGTTGATGAACCTGTCAAAGGACTCTAGTGCCTTACCTAAACAGGAAGAGAACCCTCCAAAGGTCCTTCTCTGTGTCCATGAAATCACATCTGCAGTAGCTTGTAGAAATTAATCGTAGTGTTAAGTGTGATAGGAGCCAAGCATTGTATTGGATCTAAAAATAAAAGATAAAAACAATGCGACAGATCTTTTAGTTAGTTTCAGTTCATTGCTGTTGGAGAGGTCTCGGCATAATTGTCTGTTCCCTTCATCTGCTGCTGAACACAGCAAAAAGAGTTGAGGGTTTGGGGAGAGACCAGGAAAGGATTTTACATGAAGGATAACTACAAAGGCCAACTCTAGTTTGCTTGAAGAAAGCAAATGGATAGAAAGGACATTTTATGCTCCGTGTTTTGACTTCTCAGAGAAAGCAATCTTCCAATTATTTTTACTGACAGGAATTCAGTCGAACATGTTTTAATAGCCAGCTTCCTGTGTAAGTTTTGTTTTTATGGGGCTTGATATCAGCTATTGTCAAAAATGTGATACAATGATTAGTGTCTTACTTCTGATACAATGTTATATGAAAATCAGACATGCCTTTTTAGTTGTAAACTTCCTATGGAGACAGAATTGTAACAACCTCCTCCAACTTGACTCCTTACTTGTAAGTTGGCCTAGTTATTCAGGCATTTCTCTCTAGAGGGCGCCAAATCGCCTCCTCTCAGTGTTTCCTGTTGGCCGGTAAAGTCACGTGTGATTGAGAGCCTTTAGGTCCCTAGATATGAGTGGTTTTGTAAACCTCTTAGCAGTAGAGTCTTCACTTAGATGTAATGAGTGCAAAATTTACTGAGAATATTTTGTGTGGGTGTTACAGCAAAGGAGAGCTTACGAGAGAACATAGTAATGTTCCTTTAACATGGTTGCAGCAAGCTGTTCAGTTCAGATCTACCTTGGGCTTAAGGGAGTGTGTGTCAGGTAACCAGCAGACGTTGCTCAGATAGTGGAGTGTCAGATAGAATAGGAGTAGGGTGCACTCAGTGGACCTCTGCTTCCAGTTGGGTTGTGTCACCTTAAACTTAACTCTAAACCCTTAAAGTAATACAGATGAATATACTCACACAGATTCTGTATGATTACAGAACCTCCTAGAATTCTGCCACCATTTACCATCTCTGTAATTCATGATCTCCTGTGCATACCGACAGTTCTGCACACTTTAATAGAGGAAGTGGGATGAGGGCTCCCAATGGGCAATTTAATGGAAATTTAGGTAGTTACCCTGTGAAATTTTGGTGATTATCAGGTGCCCCCTAGGGAGAAATGCTTGAATGAATAAGTTGACTCATAAGTAAAAGGTTGAGCATGACTACATTAAAATGGTTCAATTCTGTTTCTATGGGAACATTTCAAATAAAAGGAATATCTAATTTTTATTTAAGATATAATATTCTGCCTAGCCAAAGTAAACACAAATTACTAAATAAAATATTAAAAAGATGCAACAGAAGATTCTAAAGTTTTGAGGGGAAAGAGCCAGCTAATTATTGAAAGGGATAAATACTAACAAAAATGTTTTGATCTTCTTAGAGTACACACGTTCTTAGTCTATAACGTTGGTATCCTACTATTCAGGGGACAACAATCCTTAATGAGTGAAGATACGTAGCCCCACACATGACGAAAACTCCTTGCTCAAGACATGATTGTTCCTTGTCTGATAGATGAACTGTACCATTCTAGGTAACATTTGTGTTTTTAGGACGTTCTTGATGCCAGAAAAGATCTCATGAATTCCCAGCTGTAGCTTTAAGTCTGCCACTCTGGGGTATGTTGGACATACCAGGTTACCATGCACATCAAGTTTCTTTTGGTTTTTGCTACACAACTACAATGTTAGTAGAATCTCTTAAAGAATGGGGTTCAAATCACTGGCTGTGACCATAGCTTTTTCCAATAAAAAAGAGATGTGTATGAGTGCTTGCTTGCATGTTTGTATGTGCACCACGGGTGTGCAGTGTCCAGGGAGGCAGAGCCCCTGGAACTGGAGTGGCAGGTGGTTGTGAGCCACCGCCACCACATGGATGCTGGAAACTGCACTCAGGCCCTTTGCAAGGGTAATGTTTTAACCTCTGGGTCATCTCCCCAGCTCTTGCCACTTTAACGATTTGAAAATAGGTGACATGTCTTATGCAGGCTTATCTTTTCTGAGGCAGCCATGAGCCTCTGCATTCTACCTCTGTACATTTTTCAGTGCCATTACTTTCCTTGCAGTGAGTTGTTATTTGTCCATACCCATGTTTTTCTGTCTTCAGGAACTAGACCCATTTCAAAGTCAATGACAAAGAAAGCCTTACTGTCTCTGTTATAAAACGTAACTACATTTACTCATTTGTTTATTTACTTATCGTAAGTGGGTGTGGGTGTGTAGATGTGTTTACATCATGATGTGCTTGTAGAGATCATAAGACAGCTTGCAGGAGTTGGTTCTCACCCTCTATCATGTGAATCCTGGGGACTCCATTCAGGTCATCAGACTTGACAACAAGTACGTTTACCTCCTGAGCCATCTTGTCAACCCATTCTTTATCTAAAATACTATTCTGTGAAGACAACTTAGCTTTCTGTTCCTTACTGTATGCTAGTTCTTATTGATCCTCAAGTATCTTTTTTATAAACACACTATTAAATAACATCTTTCCTTTGCACATTTATGATTTTTTTGTTTATTCAAGTTAGCATCTCATTTTAAGACTTCACTGAAGAGCAGAAATTCAGGCTTTGTTTACATATGGGAACATTAAGGATCCAGGTTACATCAGCCTGCTGCTCCCAGCTTCATGCTATCATCAAATGTGTTCGCATGGCCTAGGCTTAGGTTTCATTCATGCATTTGTTTAAATCAATGGCTTTAAGAGACTCATGATGTTTACTGCCATACACCACCCTCCAATGGTGTTTTGAGGAACCAGTTAGACATCTTATCAGATGCCACCATAAAATTCAGACAATCTTTCTAT
The DNA here is from genome assembly GCF_017639785.1 of Mesocricetus auratus. Lineage (NCBI taxonomy): Eukaryota > Metazoa > Chordata > Mammalia > Rodentia > Cricetidae > Mesocricetus > Mesocricetus auratus. The sequence goes on from NW_024429194.1 coordinate 28,373,234, forward strand.
CTTGGGCCAAGGAAAAGGGAAACAAGTTTATCATGACCGGATTTGGTCTCAGTGATCTCTGCTGGTTTCTGGTAACCTCTGTTTCCTTTCCCACGAGCTGACAAGCCATCTTGCCACTGCATCTTCTACAATGAAGCAGAAAGTAAGTTGACAGATCCAAGACTATATTGTTTCATAAATTCTGTGATGGACTGTGTCTTCCCAAGTCTCTAGGCTCTCTCCACATATTCTCAAAGCCTCTGTCTGCAGTTGGTGAGTTTTCTCACCCCCACCAGATAATCTCCTGGCCTTGGCATTTGGGTCCTTGGGGTTGCTGGTGTGCTGTTTTAATTGGGGACCTTGATTTATCTCTTCTCAAATTTGGACTTACAGCACAGATCCCTGACAGTGATGAGGTGCTGGGAACAGCAAGTAATCTGTTCTACTTGAAGTGTACCATCACTACTTTTACTCTTAGAGAGTTCAGGGGGGACATAGCCCTTAAACTACTCAGTTAGAAGATACTAAAATATCAGTCACATGATGCGAAGGTTTAAAGTTTGTTTTTTTTCTAACAAGAATGTGAGGTCTCATTTCTCAATTCACTTCTAGATCTACTGTAATCTATCTAATGACCTCCTTTCTAAAATTAGTTTCATGAGAGGCTTTGATTGAGACCCTCCATATGATTCACTTAATGTTCATCCTCCATTGTATTATTGCCCAGCATGAGTAAAGACGATCATACTTACGAGTAGAGAAATAAAAACGGTCCTCTGGGGGCCAAGTATAGATTCATCTTCTCCATTGGTTGGGAAGCTGGGCCACACATGAACTGAACTGCTGATGTACAGTCTCTAATGGCTCTTCTAATGCAAACAAAGATTGATTCTGGAGGCAGGAAGCTGAAGGATGAGGCTTCCTTGAAAGTCTGCCTCAGCATACACTCAGCATTCTTAATTCCCTCTTAGGTAGACAGGTGCTTTGTAGACAAGAAAGCCAGCATGTGGCTCTGATTAGAGCATAGTTGGAGTAGGGAAATTACCACTTAGAATATATCCCTGCTTCCATTTATCAATGCCAGCCATACAGCTCTGGAAAGGCAGCTTATCCTCTCTGAGTTTCAGGTTTCTCAACTTTAAGGATGCATGAGTTTCCTTCAGCAGCTATAGCCAATGACCACCCTAGATGGCTTTTTTTCCCCTGGGACAAAAGCTGGATGCAAATCAATGGGTGTACACTCTATCAGGGGAGGGACTGTGATGCCTCACTCAGTGTGTTTAGCAGCACCAGGAATTTCTTGGGTTGGACCACATGAGTCTAGTGTCTGCTTCCATCTTCACAAGGCCTTCTCTGCTTCTCTTCTCTTCTGTGGATCTTCTCCTCTGCTCTTACCTTCAGATCATAGTTCATGTCTAAATACAAGTGTTTCCAAAGACAGCCCTCCTGGTTCTGAGTTCTAGATATTAGGACTGGCATGTCTTAGGGGAGAGGGTACCACTCAGCCTACTATAGCAGTAATCATACATTTGCAGCATAGATTAAATAAGGAAGTGGGAAGCATATGGGAAGCTTGAGAAATGTTAGTCATCATTTCATGATTACTAAGTCTCCCTTAATTTTGCTATTATGACACTTACTTTTAGGGGAGCAGACTACAGCCAATAGGAGGTTCTGTGATATCTCACAGATGAGCAGCTATGGGATTCCAGTTTGGATGCTTCAAACAGAGGAAAGATGTTTTTATCTTCCACAGTTTAGAAATCTTTGACCTTACGTTGACAGTTTAACTGCATGTCAGAAAACTTGTAAAATACAGTATACCTTGTAGATTTAGCAAGCTGGAAGCCCACTCATGATCAGCAATGTTAATGAAATATAAACACTGCTCTGTAGAACTTAGCACAAAGATGATCATTAGAAACAACTCATTCAAAAACAAAATGAGTGAAATATGTTCTGTGTTTGGGGCTTGCACAGTGGGTATTTATATAAATACCCAAGCCTTTGTTTTTGTTTTTGCAAGGCTGGCCTCAAACTCCTTATATAGTGGAGGGTAATATTGAACTTCTGATCCTCCTACATCTATCTCTCAAGAGTTGGGATTATAGGCTGTGGTAGTTTGAATAAGCATGGCATCCATAGGTTCATATATTTGAAGGCCATGTCACCAAGGAGTGACTTTATTTGAGAAAGATTAGGAGGTATGCCTTATTGGAGTAGGCATGAGCTTGTTGGAGAAATTGTGCCTCTGAGGGTAGACTTTGGGGTTTCAAAAGCCCATGCGGGGCCCAGTCTGTCTCTGCCTGTGGCACAGGATATATGTAGAACTCTTAGCTACTTCTCCAGCACTATGCCTGCCTGCCTCTCTACACTCCCCACCATGCTGACAATGAACTAATCCCTGAAACTGGTAGCAAGCTCCCAATTAAATGCTTTATTTCCTAAGAGCTGCCTTAGTCATAGCAGTTCTACAGTGGGTACTGAGTTTCTAGGGCAACCCCAGCTCCTCCCACCCTGGAAGCTGTGAGAGGCAGGGGCTGTCACTAGTTCCTCTTCATCTACATATGTGGATACAAATGCAGATTTGAGTGTGTGCACATCCTTCTGAGACGGCCATTGCCAACGTGGCAAGGAACCACTAAAACACTGTGTTTCAATATTCTTATAAGTTCAGGAGAACTGAACAATTGATCCTATCCCTGCCAGGAAAACCAAAATATTAATGATATGTCTGTCCATAATGTACGGTCAGAAGTAGAGGCAGCTTCTTTTGTAAATTACCTGGGAAAGCTTGTTGGTGAATGCTCTAGCTGCCTTTATCAGTGGTGCAGTTGGGGAGTAAGACCTGGATGAATGAGAGCATGAGCAAATGGCACTGGAGATAGCAGCTTGCTTTCTTACTAGAAAGTATGACAAGAATGCTTGCACATGAAGCTTCCTCTCTCCGTGGACACCAGGGGGCGATGCTTATGTGGGAAAGACCAGCATATTTACCTTTTGAAGGCTGTTGCTTCTGAAGCCAGTCTCTCATCTTTAAGGAACTTATGATCTTCATTTTCTACCCATATCTGTTACCCAACTTTCATGATCTACAGTGAATAACTTCTAAGAAACCGCATCTAAACTTCTGAGTGGAATTAACTAGCCCTCCATAGCTACTGTGGTATAAAAGGTTTCTATCCTCTTCAGAATTCAAATGTTAAAATCGTAACACCAAGATGAACCCAGGAGGAGGGATTCTGAGTGTGATAGTTATGGGGCAGAGGCTTCATCAATGGATTCAAACCCTAGGCAGCTCTTTCCAGCATGGGAGGACACAGACTTTGATGTCTATGACCCTGAAAACAAATCCCTCTCCTAACTCTAAATCTACCAGTGCCTTGGTCTGGGACTTCTTTATCCATTGGAAATATAAGAAATGTATTTGTACTGAGTATGACACCTTGTCTGTGGTAGCTATAGCAGTTGGAATGAAATGAGGTTTGTCTTTCCATAGTTCAGTGATTAAAACTCTGAAGATAACACAACAGTGCCCATAAAAGTCCTTGTCTGCCTTTTGTTGACATAAGATAGCATTAAGTCATTTTTAGTAGGCTGACTCTCCAATTGAAAATTCTGAGCCAAATGAACACAGCTTATAGTGGCTGGCTTTTCGCCCTAGTAATAGCTTGAGTTCTCTGTGCCTTTCTCTAATGGGAAGACACAGAGGCACTAGCTGGCATGTCAGCCCTGCTGTTGATATGGACTTCCTTGAGACACTGTGAACATCTTGAAATTCCCTTGACCTCCTGACAAGAGTAGCACTATTGATCTCCATGAAATGATGACAGGAAATGCTCAGGACAGTGAAGTGACTTCTTCCCCTACTGGGGTGTTCTCCGTGAAGTTTTCCTGAAGGATTTTGATACCAATCGCAATGATTCTGTAAGGGTTATGATGAACAAAACATTCATTTCTAGGTACTGGGAGAACCTTAAAATTTAGCAATCTTCCTTCGGGTTTTTAAAAGTCAGCAGGAGATGATTAGAAAGTGCATTAGTGAAGCTGAAGTCAGTTTTCTATGATGTGCAAAACTGGTGTGTGTGTGTGTGTGTGTGTGTGTGTGTGTAGTGATCTCAGTGCTGTTTTGTAGCTGATAAGACATAATCCCCAGGGCTTCAAAAGGCTCATGTGTGTCTTCCTTAGAGACAGAAGCATTTTTGCATAAAAGGAGCATGAAATTGAAAGTTGCATTCTTTTCCCCTTGAAAAGGCTGTGATTTTTCTGTCTCAAGGTCACTTGTGAATCTAACACTAATTGCTTTAGTGCCATGGGACATCAGACAGGATGGAGTCTGAAGGAAGATCCAGAGGATGCTATGATACTGCACAGGATAATGCTTTCAACCCAGGGCTGAGCTTTTCTGTGCATTTGCAGTATGGTTTAGTGTCTGCTGTTAGGGTCTGCAAAATTGAAACTGTCGGGGTAGGGACCTGGGAAAGGTTGCTTTTTTTACACTTAAAATTTTCTTTATCAAAGTTATTACCAAAAAAATCAGCACTATAAGGAATCCATGGAAACAAATGATATCTATGCATAATATTACCTCCCGGAGACTTATTTGATTTGCACCAGTGTATAAGTTGGGAGGGTGAGGGGAAGCTGTCTGTTTCCTTGTGTATATTAATTACTCTGGTCTCAGTGTGCATAGAACAGTATCTAACCACCCCCTCTAGATACAAATTCAATGAGGAAAGGAAGAGAGAGACAACAGAGATGGAAAGCTGATATGGCAGTGTCATAAGACTGAGTATCACTCCCTGAAGTGGCGTTACTAATGCCATTCTAGAGATAATCCTCACCAGAAATTTATTTAGTTCTGTGAGAGTTTGAGCACAATGCTTTGTAGGGTAACGTGCATCTGAGAGTGCCCATGCCCCCTTTTCTATATGAAACCATTTCCTGGGGCTGATCAGAATCCCTTTGATGGAGTTGAGTGTTAGTAGTAGACACCATTGGGTTAAGAGTAAAGGGCAAAGGATTAAGGGAAGAGTGAGGTCTTTAGATGAAAGTTTCTCTTGTTTGCCAATGAGAGGTCAAAGAGTATCACAGAAATCTTAAGATTAAACAGGATGTTATTTTGTTTATTCTGTCTGTGGGAGATGAGTTTGTGTTACCTATCAGAAATATCCAGTAGAGGGGAGGGCAGAGATTGACAGAGCATGACCCTGGAAGACAAGAGTTCACAGGAATGGGGCAGAAGGCACAGAACTTCCCTCTCATCAGAAAGGAGAATGTGGGGGTGGATATATGTAAATATTTTAAGAGAGCAACAATCATACAAATAACACTGCAGTGTGGAGCCAAGAAATCCCAGATGCTTCTGAGACATTTCGGTGATATGTGTTTGCTACTTGTTCACTCATTTTCATTCAGCTGTTAATGTTGACTCACTTAGCAGCAACAGAGGCAAATTTTTAAAGGAATATGTGAAAACCTTATCATGGGTAAAATTCTAACCAGGAATGGGAAGTGTGTTGCCATTTGTCCAGTCCCCTTCATTTTGTTCTTGAAAAGTAGCAGTGACAAGAAGGGGGTGATGTTGAGAACTGAAATATTTGAAACATGGGAGCACACATGCCAGTCACTGGGAAATGTGACAGTATAGAAGAATGTCACAGCTTTGGAACCAGGCATGGGAGAAAACACAGAGAAGAGACAATTGGAGCAATGTATCTCTGCTCAGCCAAGTGTATCCATAGCCTCACACTCATATAACCACCATCTGCTTCCTCTCCTCTTAGTTTGTTCCTCTGTTTCATCTACTAGTCTTCTCTATGAGAGTCTGTCTTCAGGCCTAGCATCTTCCAGCCCTGGTCCACATGCTGTGGAAGCCAAAAGTCTCGTTGAGTTTCTCTTTCTGCTGTTTTCTATGTTGCCTTTTAGATAGTGTTTCAGATGAACTTTTTGGCTAGCCTATCTGGCCAATAAGCCCCCAGGAGGTGCCTGTTCTGCTCCCCAATTCTGGCTATCTACTTCAAAAACCAGAGGGAGAGCTACAGGATGAGAGAATGATGTATCTCATATACAGATGGGCAGGGATAATTTATCTGCTGACACTGGATGTGAACCAACAACCTCTTCCTTGAAAACTTTCAACAGACATTATCAGTAAAGATTATTGGTCAAATCATGCTAACAAAGAAGTCACGAGAAAGGCCACCTTGATGTGGGTGTATTTTAGTGTATTTATTTCTGTGGATGCCTCCCACTTTCAATTTACAGCTGTTTATTTATTATTTAAAGTTATGCCAGACATGGTGGCACACACTTTTAACCCCTGTCCTGAGAAGGCAGAAGCAGGTAGATCTCAAACATAGCTTGGGTTACATAGCTAAGGTTCAGACTAGCTGTAGCTACATAGTGAGACCCTGTCTAAGAATAAATCACATACATTGAATGAATTTTGCAATGACATAACACATCACATCTGATATTGAGAGTTGTGTAGTTATCCATGAACAGTGATGGCCAGCCACAGTAAACTCCTCTGAGTGTCTCTTCATCCCTCTGTTGGGTAGCAACCAGACCCTGGCTAAAGTTCAATTAAAGTGATTTTCAAAGTAGGCTAAAATTGTGTCTTGATCATATCCATGTTTCTAAAAACCTAAGAACATATGCAGCTTGATTTGGGCAATGGTTTGTCCATCCTTGTTTAAGGGATTTTCAAGGTGGAAGCAATACTAGTCTGTTGGACATGTGTCCACTCCCTTCCCATAACCAGGAAGTCTCAGAGAGAAGTTCCACTTGAGCTGTGGCTTTTCCATCTGGCCGCTTGGCGTTGGATCTTTGTTAAGTGGAAGACAGAGAAGGCTTAGGGGAGGGAGGTGGGAGACAGATACTTTCCATGATTAAATTTCAGTTCTCTTTCCTTATGAAAAATGAGCTTCTTCCTGTTTGTTCACTTCTGCACTTGAACAGAAAACAAGATAATGACACTTTGCCTAAAGGGTAAACACCAACATCCTGCATTCTGCCTTGCATTCTTCTCTTCTAAAATGCTGGAAGCTAGAGGTTCTCTCCAATCCTACCGGAGGTTTCTGCTTTCCCAGGACTGCCAGTGCCATTGGCAATGGAAGGCACACTGAACTCATTGGGCGTGTGACTGAAATTTATGGGTGTTTCTCAGTAAGCTCACAAATTGTAGGACTCCTTCTGTTGGGCTTTCCTATCCCAGGTATCTGGGTGGATAATCTTAAGAAATACCCTTGTCCATGGTCTCTCACAACATCAAGCAAGAGTGAAGACTGCACGGTCTCTTGAGAAACAATGTTGGCTTCACATGCCAGCAGAATAAGCTAAATTTTTTAAAAACAAGAGTTTTAAAGAGATGAGCATTTCTTATGGCTACCTCCACACCCTGTCCTGATTCTTGGTTGAATCTTGGCTCGTCTTGTTTCCTCTCAAGTATCCTTATCCGAGGGTAAGATGGACACCTCCCCTGAGTCGGGCAAGCAGCAAAGTTCTGATGTGCTCAAGATGCCAGACTCCTCATCTTCAAAGTTTATTTGGGAGAACATTTGTCAATGGCTTTAAAGACTGTCATCTTTATGTTTGAAAAGCAACTCGTGATCATTGTAAACTAGATTTTAGTAGGTAAGTTTAGGATGTGGGTGGTTAATTCCTGCCACGACTCAAAAGCAAAAGTGAGCATGAGAAATAAAATAGAACAACTGCTGAACTGAAGGTACAGTTAATCATTTATTTATCTGGTGTCATCTGAGAATATTTTTCCCATAGCTACCTTTTGAAAATAGCTCAGTTTACTCAATTTAATCACTTAACTTTTCATAGCTAATCATAAGAAGAACTTGTCATCAACGTAGAAATTCTTTCTAGAATGTCTCATAGACTTCTCTAACACTATATTATGGCTACACTGAATATCATCTGATGTTTCTTGGTATATCAGTGTCATTGTGAGTCCTGGTTATCATGCAGGGTTTAACACTATGCCACTCATATCGACCTTTATTCTGTTTACAGCTCACAACATGGATGAATCCCAGATGCCATGAGCATTGATTTTTTTAACATTTTTATTTTTGGTGGATCGGCTACCAACAGTCCTTTCCTTTGTGATCAATAATTTCCTTTCCAGGTGGTTCATATTTAACTTATCTTCACTCAGTCATGTACTGGAACACATTTCACTGGTGAGGTAGAACCAGGAACACTTCCTGCTCTATCTCTCTTGGCCTTGTATCTTATTCTAATGCTAAGACTTTGCCTTTTGGTTGAGTAATATCTTTGTACCTTGATGTGCAGGACCACTCCTTGCCTTTTAGGTACTTAGTTGGGAGAATGTGGTAACAATAAGCATACTTCCTTTGATAGTAATGGCAAAGGAAAGACTAAGAATATTTATTCCAGTATTATACATAGTCTTTGTTGCAACTCTGATTGGCCAGTTGAGCAAAACTGAAGTCATGTTTCAGATAACAAAACCAGGACTCAAAGTAAGATTGCTTTGACCTCAAAGTTCATATTTATTACTTTGAGCCACTTCCTAAATTCCACAATGGAATAATGCAACTTCCTATATCCTACCAGAAACACAGCCAAAGTCCTGTCTGGCTAATGGTTCTCAGTAGGCTGGCTTGATGGCAGGAATGACCATAATTCTTTGGAGCTATGCATGACTGTCTTCAACAGGAACATCTTCCTATTTCTAACTGGCTGTTCCATATTCCTATTGGATTAGGGGACTAGTAGGAATTGTTTTGTTTCTGACCAAAAGCTACTGCCAGTCCAGTTCAGAAAGTTCTGAAGAGTCCCATGTAAGGTAATAAGGGCAGGGCTTAGCAGTTAAGAGCACTGGCTGTTCTTCCAAAGGACCCAGGTTCAGTTCCCAGCACCCACATGGCAGCTCACAACTGTCTGTAACTCTAAGATCTGACACCCTCATACAGACATACATGTAGGTGAAATATCAATGCACAAAAATCAAGTAAGGTAGTAGTGGCAGTGTGAGGACCTACCCCCTAAACTGCTCCTATAAGCTTTGTAAAATAAAACATGAGCCACTCTTACAAGCTCTTCAGATGCTATGTCTGTTTCTTCCTGGGACTTGGCTACGATTAGAATAGTTGAGGTTGCAAAATGAGAGACCTTAAGCTAGCCATGCACTGCTAAAATGTTTTAAATTTGTTTACTTCTGGAAAATGACTGCATATGCTTCTGGAACTTGTGACCCATTACCATGGAAACTAACTTCAAAGCACACGGGAGGCATATCTAAAATCCTTATTCCCACCATCACTCGAGAAGCAATGAATGTCCATGGACAAAGAAAAGGCAGGCTAGGAGGGGGAAACACTTCTGGAGAAGGTGGGGGAGAAAAGAGTCAATGTCGGGAAATGCTTAGGTCTTCTCTTTTTCAGTTATATGTGATGTACAGGATACTTACCCTGTGTCTGATACTGGGGTGAGCCCTTGCCATATGCAATGGGTCCTCGTGAGTACTCATGTTTTAACAGACAAGGAAATAGGCTTTAAAGTTTTGCTCAGGCTAAGAAAGGCAGCACATGACTCCAGGGCAACTTACATTTTGGCAGTCTGCTTCCTGAATTTTGCTTAACTCCTACATCATTAAGAAATAGAAGAAGATTTACTATGTTCAATGTAACATAGACACCTGAGAAATGTAATACATGATATTAATGGAACATTTAAATTATCCATGCACTCAGCAGGAAGCTCACTTAGAGAGAATGAAGGATAATTCTTTGATGTATCTAAATGTACCAACAAAAGAATAATTGGCTTTTGTGCTGTGCCAATGCCAAAGGGAAGAAAATGAAGATAAAGGAGGGCTTGGCAACCACACCTGTGTTTTTAAAACAAAAGAACCACATGTTTGTTCCCAATGTGAGTAACTGTACAACTCGGTCAGCACATGGGAAAGGCGCCTGGAAGAAGGAGGCCACTATAATTAAGTGAAACTGAAGAGAAAAAGAAGGAAAGGGAAGAACTCTGCAAACAAATCTATGGAAAAAATAGGTCATAGGTTACTACTGAAATGCACCAATTTGCCAAGTCCTGGAGTTGAAGTAGGCATAGGAGAAGCACGTTAGTACCTTAGGGCAAATCACTCTCATGTTTGTATTTTCCTCGTTTCATATAAGGCCCTGATACACACTTCCCAGCCATTTAATTGAGATCCTGTGTGAAAGGACTTACCATCTGGAGATAGACATGGATGAAAATCCTTTTTAATCCCTGCCCTGGAAAACAGCCAAATCCTATGAACTGGTTTTACTGGACTTAGAACTAAAATCTATTTTCTTTTACTCTTTTTGTATGCTCCTCCTTTGGGTCACTTTGACTTGGAAACAGCTGAACTTCAGAGAAATCTAACAAGAAGCCCAGTATAATCAAGAGCTTGGTGATGGTGGTGGTGGTGGTGATGATGATTTTATCTTTATACTTCAACTACTGATTGATTTGTTCATCACACAGATTTCAAAGCATTCCCATGAAAGATCTGCTATAGTTTAAAAAAGTAGATGGGTTTTCTGGCTCTCTGCCTTGGTCTCCGGGTCTGTTCCCACTTTTTTCCATCACAGAACTCAGCAGAGTATAGCACATAGGGGTGAGAAGACAGGTGCACAGTGTCTGGGAAGGAAGTAAGCTCTATTAACACATATAGTGGTCACCATCAGATTGCCATTGTCTCTGAAGGCAAGTAGCTTATGTCCTATATAGATGTGATGTGGCCAGCCTGTTAGCTGAATCTCCAGGACCTCCATTCTGGGGGCACTTTGGTGTTACCCATCTTTATAATATGTCAGCTGCATTCCCACATTCCAGAGACACACACTGGTAGACATGTTGGTTGGATGACTGAAATCATTCCTGATAGTGAATATTTCTCATGATAAACACATTTTTCAAAACTTCTCATATCAAATTTGTTGCATTTAAAGTTATTTAAATCCCCATAAAACATGACAAACCAATCATCACCCCCAATGGTTTTCTAGGACTGATAAATGCCTTCTGCAATTGTGATCCAAGAATTTCACAGTCTTCTGTGGGGGACTGATGAGCCTAAAGGGGTATTTTCTGGGGTTGCTTCCCTGATATGCATCACACCCAAAGTTTGCTGGTATAAACTTGCCTTTGGAAGAGAAAAATGAGAGTTGACATGCTTAACATTCAGCATTGCTTGTAAGATGAGACCCGGAAGCCAATGACAAAATTCAAATTTGAGTCTGCCACTCACTGTAGCTACAATTCTTTGAGCCATTTAGCCTCTCTGTGCCTCAGTTTCCCTCAGTTGCAAAAGGGGGAGGTGATCATAGTGCTCTCTTGTAGGAGGAGGTATAAGTTAATGAACAGGCTGAGCACATAGAGAGGGCTCTGTGCAGCTGTGCCTTCTTGGTGAACCCATCCCATTATCACACACACAGGGTTGACTGCAAGGTGAGCACAGGATGTGTACTCAGCCAAGTAGGCACAGCCTTAGTTTTTACAGAAACATCATTCATTATTAAATCAATCAGAAGATTACAGCTTGTGTGTTGGCACCAGACGGTAGAGTACAGTTGTATGGGTTGAGGCTTAGGGCTGTGAGGTAAAGTCTGTCAGGGAAGGTTTCTGAGGGACAGTATCACTTCCATGCTGAATCCAGAGGCTAAGAAGGGAGAAGAGCAAGCATGCATCACCCCAGCTACCAGAGTAAACACTACTTTTGGTTGTTCAATAACTGCTTTGAGTCAGACTCCATTTCAGTTATATCAGTTATATTAGTTGTAGTAATTACACTAATACAACCAAGTATAAAGGATGTATGCTCATTTTACACTGGTTACCACTGAGACTTGAAAGATTTAGTCAAGTTCCTTGATGATATATTTCCTACTGCTCATGGAGCCTTCAATTCAGCTAGATTCTGAGGCTGAGGCTCCTTTTAACTTTGTACCCTATGCTCACTGACTGCCTTTCCAGCAAGCTATCATCAGGACAAGAATCTCTTTAGACTGGAGCCATGTTGCTCAGACATACTGATTCTATGTATGGTCCACTTTTCTATTAAGTTGGCCATATCTATGGCAAGATCTCCATAATTGAGGTATCTGGTTGTGGAGACAGGTGGGCATTGGAAGGTTCCTTCTTCATTTGGTCAGACTGACAAACTCTGGTAACGCTCTTAGAGTATCCAGCTTGTCAGCAGTAGACTTGGTTCAAAGATGTGTGAACCAGACTGGTAGGCAGACAAGATACTGTCCCTGCCCATGCCAAACCAAAGGGTTTCTGTGGGGTACCCCCACATGGATGCCAGGTGTTGTGGAAGATTTTTCCTCCTTCTGTTAGTGTTGCTAGCTCCTGGTGTGCTGCATGTTGAATGATAAAGAGCTCCTCTACTTGATTCCTCGCACCCTTCACCTGCTTCCTTAAGCTAGGAGCCTTTTCTGGACTCCATGTGCCGCATCTTCGTGCTGAACCTGCATGACTTTTCAATCCTTCACTTTTACTGGTTATTGGGATCACATTTGCTTTTCATATTTCAGTGATACTCAAATTCTCCCCTGCTGGTGGAACACGCACACTCACATCCCTCCCTACACACATACCCTCTCATCAGTCCCTTCGATACTACTCCATGATGTCTTCACATGGTTTGGGGAAGAAGGAAGGTGACAGATGTGCTTTATCTACTGTCAGAGTTCTGGGACTGCAGACTCTGCTTATGGGGAAGCTGAGTTCTGCTGGCTCGAGGGCACATGGCACAGATAGAGAGAGAGAGAGAGAGAGAGAGAGAGAGAGAGGAGACCAACACCCCAAGAATTCTTGCTTTGAGAGTAGGTAGGAGTGTAAGGTTGACTCAACTGAGGGGGCTGAGAGCCTTTCTTTGGGTGAGTGTTGAGTCATTCCCTTTGGACTTTGTTGTTTGAATGTGATTTCCCCAAGCAATATGTTACTGCCAACCAACCACACACACACACACTAGTAGGTTAAACTACATACATTTTCTTGCAGTTCTAGAGGCTGGAAACTCAAACTTCCTTCTCATCTCTATAGCTGCCTTCTTTCCATGTTTTCTGTGGCCCCTTTCCCTCGTATATGTAAAGCCAGAAAGAGAGAAACCTCAGTGTTTCATCCTGTTGTAAGGACACCTGTCTTACTGGATTAGGGCCCCTCAATTATGATCTCACTTAACCTTTAACTGCTGGCTAAATACCTTCTCTCTAAATGTGGCCATGTGGTGGGAAGTCCATCTTCATCATGGGAATTTGCTGATATTACAGTTCAGCCCAATCATCCAAAATCTCAGCATTCACAAGCCGGTCCCACTTATGAAGAAGATACATTCATAACTCACTGCAGTTGAAATACTCTTGAAATAGTGACCTAAAGCTAACATGGAGTAATACAATGAAGGACCAGGATGTCTACAAAATATTAAAACTCATCTCAATTCTTAGCACAAAAGCTTCAATGATTAGTCTTGGTTTACAGTATATTGACGTCCTACAGAGCAGAGTAACAGCAGAAGACCTCAGCTACAGGTCAACATTGCCTATCAGGAAAGACATAGAGGCACCAAGCGTTGGGGAAGGCAAAGAAGCCAGGATTCACCCTCATCAACTACAGCCCTACCCAAGACGGTCAGGATAGATTTAGATATGTGGCAAGATAGATGAGATATATAGGTTTAAACATACAACTCCTACATAATTTAACAAAGTTGGAGAGCTCCAATACTTTCAGTTGGCATTATTTATTTAAATTAAATGTGTTTCCTTTCCTATTAAAGAAAAAAAAGGTCTTTGGATATACTGTTCTTGTGGTAGAAATATCTGCTCCTACACTTAAGGAACTTTTAGGCCAAAAAAAATCTTAAGACAACTACTCTAAACACTCCATTCATTTGTCATGATGAGCAGTTCCCAGGCCATGAGCAGTTTTGTGAGTCAAGGGCGGCACCCTTCTGGAAAGTGGGCTATTTGGTAAATGACTTCTTATCGTGCCCCTTAATTCTCTCATTTTTTTCTTCCTCCTCCTTTTCTTTCCCTCCTCCTCTCTCCCTCCTCCTCTCTCCCTCCTCCTCCTCTTCCTCCTCCTCCTCTTCCCTTCTTCCTTCTCCTCTTCCTCCTCCTCTCTTCCTCCTCCTCTTCTTCCTCTTCTTTCTCCTCCTCTTCCTCTTCCTCCTCCTCTCTTCCTCTTCTTTCTCCTCCTCTTCCTCCTCTTCTCTTCTTCCTTCTCCTCTTCCTCCTCTTCCTCCTCTTCCTCCTCCTCCTCCTCCTCCTCCTCCTCCTCCTCTTCTTCTTCTTCTTCTTCTTCTTCTTCTTCTTCTTCTTCTTCTTCTTCTTCTTCTTCTTCTTCTTCTTCTTCTTCTTCTCCTTCTCCTTCTCCTTCTTCTTCCTCTTCCTCCTCCTCTCCTCTTTGCTCTCCCTCCTTTTACTTCTTATGTTATCTTTCTGCCTCAGATACAGTACATTAAAAATGGCATCTTCCTTCAGCCTTCCTGTTGTTTCCTTTGGAAATGAAAGTTAATCCACATCTATGTAACATGGCTTTCTCTAGTTTTTTTCTCCCGCTATGTGTTGATTTAAGATTTTATAAATACTGGATGAACTGGTACACAGTATTTATTTAACAACTTAAAAATCTTACTCCAAACACTTTGGTAGGCTTAGCAACACACATTTTTAAATGACAATATCACACTAGAAAAAGAAGTTAAAAATATCACCTACTGGGTTTATCATTAGTCAGCATCTAATGAAACCATAAAGGAATGTCCAGCTGAGAGAAGGACATAGATGAAAGCAAAGGGAAGTCTCTATAAGTTATGTACACGTTGGGTCACATTTGAAGCCAAATTAATGGTTCATAGTGAAAAACATCAGACTCCTAATGAAGGGTATATGATTTATTTTAAAATAGTTCCTTTCTGCCCGTGTGCATGCTATGTTGATATGAGGGAGTGTTTCTTTAAGAAGATTTCTGTGTTCCCTCATCAGACTCACCTGTTGCCTCTCTATGAACCTCAGTGCAGTGCTCAGAACTTAGCCCCTTCATTGCCACTTTGCTGCATACTGGCAGTTTTTCCTAGAAGCTATTGAACAGGTGTGATTCTTATTTCCCACTTTTCATCCCTTTTGTTCCCTGTCCAGTGGATAACCATTTTCTACACTGAATTTGAAAGGAACTCATCTTTGGACATTCTCCTAGAATAGAGATTTGGAGTCAGAAGGAGTGGGGAGGGTAGTGCAAGCCCCTCCCTAGCAGCCCATCAATTATAGGGGCAGATTCCTCGGAGGCAGAGAGGATCGATGCAAACAGCCTTCTAATAGCTAGAAAGCATCGAAAGCATCTGCATGTTTCCCTAAGGACTGTGCCATCTGCCAAACATCTGACTCCAAATGCGACCCCAGAGTGTTAGTCAGACCTAGAGAGAGGTGGCCAGAAGGACGTTCAGGAGACAAAGTGTGCCTTTGGACCCTCAGTGTGTGCCTGAACTAGCAGTCACCCCTCTCAGTTCTCTGGCTGGGACCGGGGGTGTGTCCGATAAGCCATGTGAACAGGCAATCATTATCCATGCAAAGGACTGGCCGGAGGTCTGCTATGAGACTGGGAGGAGGTGGGTAGAGTAGGCACCACATTCACAGAGGAGGAGCAGCCACATTTCAAAGGGTACATGCACAAGCATGGGCTCACACTTGGCTCCTGGTTTGCATATTCAATCCCCTTGAGCTGGATGATCTCAACTGTGGCCTCTTGTCAGCAAATGCCCCAGTTGTCTGCAGTGAAATGGTTTACATTAGAGAGCAGGCATGCTGACGGAGGTCCAGAGGAAGTTAAGGACTTGCCAGCACCGCTAGCATTTTTTCCTCTTTCTCTGGCAGCACTAAAATATGTTTGCTCAAAACAGAGAGAGATGAAAACTATTGGCAGTCAGTACTTCTTAAAAGAGGTGGGGGAAAAAGTGAAAAGAAACATGCTTTCTTTCTCTGGCAGACATACCAATTAAAATGATACTGTGTTGTGACAGATTACTGAGTCATTGATGCCTAATTGAGCATTTTGCTGCATGCCTCTGTAAAAGTGACTTGAGTGTAGCTGGGTCAACCACACCTTACAGCAGAACAAACCTTCGCTAAACGTCATACAGTGGCACTCTGTACACAAGGAGCCCCCAAACTAAGCAGAACATTGTTTTGTTTTGATTTTTTTATTTAAATCTCTAAGAGTTGGGCTGAAAGAATTAACTTGGCAAGAAGATCCCAACATTGAAAATCCTCCTGGGGATTTCATGCTTCCCTCGTTTGTAAGCAAAATCCATTTTCCATGAGATATTTTTAGCGCCTGTATCCCCTGCTGCCCTACTCGCTTTCAGTATACCATTAGATCTTGAGGCCATTCCAGATGGGTCACGTGATTTCTAAGCATCCCACTTTGGTTCCCTCGTAAGTAACTAGTCTCACAGAAGTCAGGGAATACTAGACCCTTAACTACCAAAGACCTCGATGTGTTTCTGCAAAGCTTTCATTCTTATTGATAGGATGTTAAAATGTTTTCCAGCTGCCTCTAAGAGGTCAGCTTGGCAGAGTGCACTGGGTGACCTCAGATAGAGACAGAGGTTTTCAGCCTTGAAAACCGCCTATGTAAATGTAAAAATGTATTATGCTGCAGAGCTGTGTGTGTGGGAACAGAACAACTACACCATTGAGAAGAAATCACACAGAACACTGGCATGTCTCACATGGTCTGTTATCGCATGCATACTTTTGATAAATCATCTTGATTTATGGTACTCAACATTTCTGATGCTGATTTCTCTTCCAGAATTTATGTACAGTAAAACCCTGATGACTTAATGAGGTAACCAGAAGAACTTCCTTCTGAAAGTGTTTATATTTTTTGTACTATCATTTGTCAGTCAATATACTTCCTTTGCCTAGGGAGGAGGAAAGTCAGCATAAAGTCCGGTTTTCAGCTGTTTAATTTGAAGAATGACTAATGATGTGTGTGTGTGTGTGAGAGAGAGAGAGAGAGAGAGAGAGAGAGAGAGAGAGAGAGAGAGAGAGAGAGAGAGAGAGGTGGGTGGGGATTTGTATTTACCCAAAGCTCTGAAGCAGGAATCGTAGACAGTCACTGTAAAAAACAGAAAACATGTTTTCAAAATGCATGGAAGAAATGCTCTGATGTCGTTGAGTGTGGATCACATCTTCCCCATCGCTGCATCCAAGCTATTTGGCCGTGATCAGATGATCATAGCTCAAGGAAATGATTGGAGGGTGAGCTGGCTGCAGCTGCCGTGTAGGCTTGTTCTCAGGGACAAGGAGCCACTGTTTTTCAAACATAGCATCAACATAGAAGTTACTCTGTAGGCTCCAGGATGCAGCGATGGGCTGCACTGCCAGCATTGTTCTGCTTCAAGCTTTTCGCTCTGTGATCCAGAGGAGCTGTCCACACATTTGTAGAAGACGCCAGGAGGAACCATCCCATGAAATTGTGCCTCTTGAAAGTGACGATGAGATGAGTAGACCCAGAACCCTCATAATGGTACAGTATTCTTGGCAAACAGACTCTCTTGATTGAACTGTTATTACGGAGATAGACGCTACAATTTGGGAGGGTTTGGTGTTTGGCTTCAGATCAAGATATGTGTGACCTAGAGTTTGCTACCTTATTGTTGCTGTTTGGGGGCAAAGAATCTCTTAGAAGCATTTCTATCATTTAGAGAGACGATTTTCTTTCTTAAATCTGTCATAAAAATGTTTGGTGTGTGTCTGTGAAATTCTCTGCTTCCCAGAATTTGTTTGATGTTAACTCTGCAGCATGGGAAAAAAAGCCAACAAGAAATTTGACATTTAGTTTCAGTGGATTCTGTTATAAGTCTTAATTTGTGTGTCGCCAATAAACAATCATGCTTTGTAGATTCCGGTAGTTAGATCTCTAACTTCAAGAGATCTGGGGTTGTTTTTCTGTCCTTTTCCTGACTCTGAAACGAGAATGTGTTTTCAAAATGCTTAGTTAACTTTGGCACAAAATCAGAGTAACATATTGAGAGTTTTGTGGAATATGTGATGTTTTCATTCAGAAGTTGTTTCTTGCCAATTGTAACATTATATAATTTTTAAGTTTGTATTTCTATTGTATCAGATAGTGTTGTTCCTCTCTGCCTCTGTTTAAGCAGTGAAGATAAAATACAGAGTGCCCTCTTACTCTAAGATTTGGGGAAAAGATCTGCTTAGTCATTGAAATCCCCTGTCAGGATGTAAATAGTGTGCTGAACTTTCCAAAACCGGGCATGTGTTGGAGTCAGGATGCTTTCTCACAGTGTTTTTCTCTTAGACTTAGATGTTCAAGGATATGGTAAATATAATGAAAAATACCTGTTGCACTAACAGTTCTTACCTGAAAGTCAGTTGGCCCTGGATATGCCTCTGAATGACAGGGGACCACAGTGTAACTTTCTATACCAACTCCTTTGACAAATCAAGGTTGGAGTTTTCACAAATCAATATTTCTCTTGAATTAAGGGCTGTGACTGTCTCTTCATAAAAGCATGAAGTTCAAACCATTTCACACTTATTATCCCTATAAAATTTAAAAGTGTTTGAGATTGCTCAAAGGCCAACAAAGTCCTGTTTGCTAACTATAATAATAGCATTAACATATTCATAGATTGTATATAGACATAAGTATATGTTACTAACAGCAATAGTTTTTCTAATTAGATTATAGTTTTTTGAAAACAAGTAAAATACTGTAAAGTATTCAGTAGCAATTTACTATTTTCTAAGTATCCTTTTGATTTATCTAGTTCTTTCACCAGCATTAAATGGAATGATAAAGAATTCACCATGACTAGAGCTACTCTTATCCATATATTTTGAATTTATATACTTTCATATCATGTATCAAACCATTTTTTTCCTACAAATAGATTTTGGTGAGTGAGTGAGTGTGTGTGTGTGTGTGTGTGTGTGTGTGTGTGTGTGTATTGGGGTTGTAAGTGAATGTTTTTGTCATTTTTTTGGCTTCAGTGACTCCAAGACAAATAAAAAGTCCTGAACTCTTAAAACAAAAGGAATTCACTATGTCATAATAACATAATATATATTTAAAATCTAAAAGAATTTTGAATGTTTTCACCACAAGTAAATGACAGATGTTTAAAGAAATAAATATGCTTACTCTACTCTAGACGTCATGCAATGAATACATAGATTGAAATGTCACACGGCAGCCCATAAACATGCACAGTTATCACGTGTCAATTAGAGGGTTTAACAAGAACTTACGGATGACAAACCAGAGGATCAGAAGACTGGACACCTTGTTCAAGTCCTGGAACTGCTAAGTTTCAGCTCTGCAGGACACAGTGCCCTCCCCACTGATTCTGAGAGCCATTGTGATTTCCACCTCAAAGAAAATAAGGATGAAACTGACAGGCGAAGTAAGTTTTTATAAGGAACTCTTGAACCACTTAGGGTAACATATACTGGCAGTGTCCTCCAGGGCAACTCCAGAATTCATACATGCAGTACAGTGAAGAGATGCACCAGGAATTTCTTCCCTGGCTGTGAAGTGTGAAGGTGGTGGTACATTTCAGGAGGGTTTATTTTTTCTGGATGTGTTGCAATAGGGCGGTAATATTGAGTGAACAAATTTGCTAAGGATAACATTGCTAACCTTCCAAGATGGCGCTTCGACAATCTTGGCTTGTTTCAACTTCATATGGAGGCACCTATGCATGTATATCCTTGACCTTTATACTCCAGGAACTTTATATGAGAAGGCCTGGTAGGGATTCTTGGAATCTGGGCTTTCTGTAAGCAGTTCTGGCTTATTCTAATAGAGCAGTGGTTTTCAGTCTTCCTAACACGGCAGTTCCTCATGTTGTAGTGATACCCCAACCATAAAATTCTTTTTGTTGCTACTTCAAAACTGTAATTTTTCTACCGTTGTGAATCATAATGTAAATATGTGATATGCAACCCCTGTGAGAGTGTCATTTGATCCCCAAAGGAGTCGTGAGTCACACATTGAGAACCAGTGCAATAGAGGATCACCTTTGATGCCCCTCTAAAGAGCATGACTTGGTTTTGAAAGATGGGAATCTAAGCTCTTCACCTTGCTCTCTTTCAACCTGATGAATGTGGATTTCAACCCATGAATTAGAGTCTCTAGAAAAGGATCTAGGGCTACAGAAGGCAAACTGAGGAGCAGTAGGAACCTGTTGCAGCGATGCCAGTTAAAGTCCATTATGGTTTTCCCCGGGGTTAGTGAGAAGTGTTTGGATTCTGGATATATTTCACTAGCACAACAACTAGGCTTTGCTGTGAGCTACAAAGTGTGGGAGAAAGAAACCAGTCTCGGCTTTCTGTGTACATTCCTTTAAAGGATATATTTATTATACGTGTATGATAGCTTTGCCTACGTGTGTGTATCTGTGGTACCCACAGAAAGCATCCAGTCTCGTGAAACTGGATTACTGGTGGTTGTGAGCCCCTGGATGCCCCTCTTGGAAACTGATCCCAGGTCCTCTTCGAGAGCAGCAAGTACCCTACACTGCTAAGAGATCTCCCCATCCTCTGCTGTTAAGTTTTTACCTGTACGTTCAGAACCAAATTGTCCTTTAGTGGAAAGTGTATGCGACAGGAACTCAGGAGCAAGATTGTAAGTATATATAAGTGCTGAGTTCCCAGTGCTTTATAGGTCTAAGCTGGCAATGCCAAGGAGGAAGCTAGATATGTGACTCTGTAATTTTAAGGAAATTCGTACAAAGAACTATAACCTGGCCCATTGTAAAAACCAGCAAATGACTGATGAATGGACAAATAATGTCCTGTATTATTTGTAATGTGTAAGCCCATTTCACAGCTAAGGACATATTCTTTTCTAACCTGTATTGGGCTCAACTTTTAACGGCTATTTTTACTAGTTGTATATTTTTTCTTGTATCACTGGTATATATGAAATAAGCAGGGATTAAATCTGGACTTTTTGTTTGGTTGGTTAGTTGGGTTTTTTTGTTTTGTTTTGTTGCCTCAACGGGACCCAGAACAATGCCTTATATTCTTTTTTTTTTTTCAGTTTAAATTTAGATAAGAAACAAGGTTGCTTCACAAGTCAGTTCCAGGTTCCTCTCCCTTTCCCTCCTCTCCTCCCATGCCCTCCCCCCCATTATCCCCTCATTTCCCCAGGGAGGGTGAGGCCCTCCAAGGGGGTGTCCATAGTCTGTCATTTCATATAGGGCAGGGCCTAGACCCTTCCCCAAGAGTTCAGGGTGAGAGTGCACCTCACATTGTTGGATAGGAGTCCAAAGTCCATGTGTATACTCCGGATGGGTACTGATCTGCTGCCCAAGGCTCAATAGATTACCTAGGCCTCCTCACTGACACCCACATTCAGCGGGTCTTGATCAGTCCCATGCTGGATTCCCAGGCTGATGCCTGGGATTCAAGAGTTAACCTTTGTCAGGTCGGCTGTTTCTGGGGGTTAAACCAGCCCAGTCTTAATCCCTTTGGTCATCAGTCCTCCCTCTCTGTTACTGGCTTTCTTGAGTTCAGCTTAGTACTTAACCGAGGGAGTCTGCCTCTTCTTTGATCAGCCACTGAATGAGGATTCTGTTTCCCAGACTCTCTGGCCATGGGATTGTAGGCTAGCACTCCCCAGATCTATGTCTAAAATCCATATATGAGAGAGTACATGCCATGTTTCTCTTTTTGTGACTGGGTTACCTCACCCAGGATGGTTTCTTCTAGTGTCATCCATTTGCCTGCAAATCTCAGGATTCCATTGTTTTTTTCTGCTGAATAGTACTCCATTGTGTAAATGTACCACATTTTCTCTATCCAATCTTCAGTTGAGGGACATCTAGGTTGCTTCCAAGTTCTGGCTATTACAAATAATGCTGCTATGAACATAGTGGAACAGACATCTTTGTTGTATGAATGGGCCTCTTTTGAATATACGCCTAAGAATGGAGTTGCTGGGTCTTGTGGTAGGTTTATTTCCATTTTTTCTGAGGAATCTCCATACTGATTTCCAAAGTGGCCTTATATTCTTTTATAGACTAGAATTAATAATGACCTGTAGACTGACATCTTTGATCAGTCAGCACTGAGATAAAAAGCTTGGTTAATCCCCAACTCTTAATTAAATCTTACAGGAATGAAATAAGGAGGGAGATAAAGACAAGGGTTGAACGTTGATGCCACTCAGAACTTGAACACAGTTGTCTATCCTAAAACAATTCATCAACTTGGGACTTTCAAGATTGCAGTTTGGGTGTGTGATCTAAACTGAAGAGATTTGCTAAATATTAAAATGAAGGATTTAGTCATTTATGAGGGACATATAAATCCTGATGGCTGCGACTATTAAAATTCAGTGGAGACTAACTGACAAAAAAAAAATGAAGACATTTCTTCAAAGTTCTAGTTTGGTTGTAATGCAGAAACTTTCCTGATGGGAGAAATCTGTATGCTGGTGCATGTGTGTTCCTGTGGGTGTGATGTATGCTCCTGTGAATGTGAATTATGTTCCTGTGGATGTGAATTATGTTCCTGTGGATGTGAATTATGTTCCTGTGGATATGATTTATGTTCCTGTGGATGTGAATTATCTTCCTGTGGATATGATGTATGTTCCTGTGGATGTGATGTATGTTCCTGCATATATGATGTATGTTCCTGTGAATATGATGTGTGTTCTTGTGGATATGATGTATGTTCCTGTGGGTGTGATGTGTGTTCCTGTGGGTGTGATGTGTGTTCCTGTGGATGTGGTTTATGTTACTGTGGGTGTGATGTATGTTTCTGTGGGTATGATGTTTGTTCTTGTGGATGTGATGCATGTTCCTGTGGGTGTGATGTATGTTCCTGGGTGTGATGTATGTTGCTGCTGTGGGTATGATATTTGTTCCTGTGGATATGATGTATGTTCCTGTGGGTGTGATGTATGTTCCTGTGGGTATGATGTTTGTTCCTGTGGATGTGATGTATGTTTCTGTGGGTGTAATATATGTTGCTGCTGTGGGTATGATATGTGTTCCTGTGCATATGAAGACAGAAGTCAGTCTTGGCTTTCATTCCTTAGAACATTTTCTACCTTGGTTTTTGAGACAGTCTTTCTCAGTTGCCTGGAACTCAATTGCCTGACCAGCCATCTCCAGTTATCTGCCTGTCTCTCCCTAGCTAGTGCTTGGGTTTCAAGTGTGTATCATCATAACCAGCTTTTTTATGTGGGATCTGGAGCTTAAACCCTATTCTTTGTGCTTGTACAACAACCACTTCACCAGCTCAGCTATCTCCCAGTCACCCAAAATATTTATGAATTATATTCTTATTCCACTTATATCATGTTTTGTTAAAGTTTACAAATAGCTAACTTAATTTCTGTAGATCTGTTCTCTGGTTAATTTCTATAATTTCATATGTCTTATAAGTCATTGCTAATCCCAGAGGTTTTCTTCATTTAACTCTTTTTACCTCCCTCTCAAATAAAGAATGATTCCACTGATATAAGAGGAAACTACAGAGCAAATGTCAAGTAGGCTTCCATCTCCCTCTGGCTGTGTAATGAATGCCCATATAACAGATCACAAGTCTCAACTAGAACATGAAACATTTTCAAAATCCATGAATATTTTGAGATGATTCTGAAACAGTAGAGACCCTAAAATTTATATTTGGGGGATGACAAGGATATACTGGATACATAAAGTCAAATATGGCTTTATCTTTAATATTGCTCAAAGACCAAGAGATATAACAATAGTCTAAATGTGTGGTAAGTCTGGCAGATGAAATCAGTGCTAGTCAACAAGGTACACTTATATGATAAACTT
Source organism: Mesocricetus auratus (assembly GCF_017639785.1). NCBI lineage: Eukaryota > Metazoa > Chordata > Mammalia > Rodentia > Cricetidae > Mesocricetus > Mesocricetus auratus. The sequence continues at coordinate 28,397,070 of NW_024429194.1, forward strand.
ATCATACCGAGTGACTCTCAGTTGTGATTGCTGCCCCAAGATATGTATCATAACCTATCCTTCGATACTGTGGAGTTTTCCAAAGTCAATACTTTTATGAACTATACAGAATTTATGTCAAATTCTATGTTTAGCTCACAGCCCATGAAATTGGGATGATTTTCATAATTTTAAGATGGGATATATTGAAGTGAAGAAACCAAATAAGAGGGGAAGAAAGAGAGAAGAAAGGAAGAGAAAATTCCAGAGAGACACAGAGAAGGTGCCTGGTCTACCATGTCTAAAATACTATGCAATAGTAAAATATAATAGTGACAGAAAAGTTTACTGACCCTTATCTGGTAGATGACAAGTCATCAATTGGGGAATCTTCTTTTTTCCTTAATTTTGATTTCTATAGTATATTGTATTATCTAGTTGATCCAAAGGAACTTGGTGCCTGTCATTTACCCGAGGGTCTAGGAGTTAGTATGTTTGAATAGCAACTTCTAGATATATAGTCAAAAGAATAAAGTTCAAAGTCTCAAGTTATCTATCTTTGACATAATGGAAGGTCTCTCTTCTCCTGTCTGTTGGAGCACCAGAATATTACCTTGTAGAATCACATTGTACACTAATTAACAATTGTGTTAGTTGCTTTTTTAGTGCTATCACAAAATACCTACAAAAGCAATTTGAGTGAGTAAAGGTTTCTTCTTGGCTTACAGCTTGAGGAGTCTTCAGTCCATTACAACAGAGAAGGTATGGAAGTGTTCATGGTGACATGAACACATGGCAGAGACTTCTAATACTGCAAGGACCCAGAGATAGTGTGAGCAACAGTAGAACTAGGGTAGGGCCTGTCCCTCCTGAACTACTACCTGCAGCAAAATATCACGCCTTAAATACTACTTACCCTTTAAAACAGCACCACGGGATTTGGGACCAGAGTGCAAGACTTGAGTTTGTAGTAGACATTTCAGAGTTAACTACTGCGGTGTCCTACAGCTGTGGAAAAGTGCAAGTGTGAAGGCAAGACAAGGAGGCCATTTTCATCAGGAGTTAATGCATTTCTTTCGTATCCATTCTCAGAGAATGCTCCAGAGAGTGTGGCCCCAAACCAGAGGCCAAGTAGTGTGTTGGTACAGTTCTGCTTGACCCTCCTCATCTCAATCTCCTTCCAAGGTATAAGCACAATAATCATTGCTTCTTGCTCAAGTACTTTAAATACCAAAATATGAAACAAGATGAAGGGAGAAAATAATTATTTATAAAAGTAATAATTTCATCTCTCTGGGACTTGTTTGTTTACATATATGCTTAGTGAACAAAATCAAGGCCAAAGAGGAGTTTGATATGGGAACTACTTCAGAGGAAATAAAATAATCTCTTTATATCTCTCTACTAAATAACCTAATAAAACTTTTGCAGAGGGATTCTTTACATTCTTTGCCCAGTTGCACATTTCGTGAAGGCTCTATGAGGAAAAGGCTTTTAAGGTCTCTAAATCCCAAGTTAATGTTCTGCTCTGCTTTAGTGAGAATGGATTTGAATATACCCACTTAAGACTCCCTCCGGAAGGGAACCCTATGTAAATAATGGAAACTGAGTTTAAATGGTGTGCCAGAGATAGTATAACACAGAGCCTAAAAGCCCAGAGAATCTTTGGCAGTAAGTTCTGCATGTGAACTCATTTTAAACTGAACACATGAAGCCATAGAAAAGAGACAAATGCTCTCAGTGCCTTCTCCCTGGGGAGAAGAATTAATTGAATATGCTTGGAGCTTAGTAATTAACAATACAAATCTTTCAGGAAAGGGCTTGCAGAACTCAAATAACATATGGCATCAGCTTGTCCAAATGATAGTACATCATTATAGTTTTCTAAATTGCATCAGTTGAAAATGATAAGGAACAAAAAGTGTTCTAAAATTAAAATCTATAGTATGACAAATAACAGCAGAAAATCAAGGGCGTATTGGGAGATTTGATAACCAGTCATGTAAATCAAAACCAATGAACAGATTCAATTGTATAGATTGATCTAGGTATAAATAAATAAGTGTGTGTGTGTAAAATGTGTAAAATAGTCTACATTAGTTATATAATGCTTTGGGAGAAGCCATGGTATGTAAAGGTTGTAAAATTATATTACCAAGTAGAAATGTTTTGTTATGTGTCTAGAGAAAGAATGAATTTAAATTATTTCTTAATTTTTGAAATATAATTAAATAAAATTTTAAAGTGTGACATGTTTGCTTTCAGCTCAGCGTGTCTTTGTTATGTGGAAGAGTGGGTTTTAGACACATTCCCTCAATTCTAGGATTGCATATGACCCCAACCCTAAACCCTGATCTTAGGAAATAATAGGGATATAATGGAGAAACTGAAAAAAGTAGTGATGCAATTGAAAGTCAGGTCTGTCTTTTGCAAGTCAAATATGAATGTGCTAATTTGCCTTGCTTCTTCTGGGAGGTTTTCCTAAAAAGTCAATTTATTCTCTTAGGTTTTATCTTCATGGAGTTGATTTGCTAAGTTAGGCACTACAGTTTAGGATTACTGAAATCTTTGGTATAGTTTGGATCTGTACCAAGGACCTAGGTTTTACAAATTGGCCATGAGTGCATGGCACTTCCTGGAGGTGGTGGAACCTTTAAGAACTGAGGCCTAATGGAAGTAGTTAAAGCCACTAAGATGTGTCCTTGAAGGTAATGTTGGCAACCCAACTCCTTCTGTCTCTGTTTTGCTTCCTGAATGACAGAAGGTGAACAACTTCTTTCACTATGTGTTCCCACCATGCTGTACTGTGCCACTATAGACCCAAGTGGGACCCAAATGAGCCTTTCCTCCTAAACTGAGTACCTCAGGTTATTTTGTCTCAGCAACAGAAAGCTGACTGATATGATCCATTTTCTAAAATCTTTTTTGTTTTATATTGCATTGTTAAAGGTGCATTCACTCTGCATGTGTTGAATACGTCACTGATTGACTAAACATCAGGAATCTAGTGCAGAACTAGACTGAACAGAAGACTGAGAGACAATATCACAGGCAATATCAGACACAGGTGACATGGTCTGGCTGCTCTCACCTCATGCAATATACAGTTTAGAAGCAGACACAGAACGCAAATGGATGTAAAATCATAATCCTGATTGGTACTTCAGGGAGAGCTGCAGTATTACCTTAGTGATCTAACCTTTGTGCATCTAGCCATATCCAGTGAAATAGCTGTAGTTCAGAGACCTAGGGAATGACAAGATGCTAAGAAGACAACATTCTCAATAGGACATGAGAAAGCTCCATGTAATGTTCTTAATTTTCAAGGTGCTTCTTGAGTTAAGGGTTAGAGTGTGTGTTCTGAATCTATTACCAAACCACCTGCGGTTGTATGAGCCCTGGGTCAGTTTTTCAATGATTTCTGCTGTAACTGCCCAGTCTGTAAAATGGGACTAATGAACATATCCATCTGTATTAGTTTCCTATTTCTAATGTGATAAAATACCACAAAGTCATTTTAAACATCATATGTATTGTCTTTTAATTAAAACAACACACATTCATTGTCTCATATTTCTAGAGCAGAAATCTGATACAGATCTCACTTGGCTGAAATTGGTAGAGCTGCCCTTTGTCCTAAAGGTTCTAGAAAGAATTGGTTATTATTTCATTTTACATTCCAACCACTCTTCTCCATCCTACCTCTCATCTAGCCCTTTCTCACCACCCCTGCCCAGTCCATCGCCCATCCATTCCATCCAAAGGTTAAGTAAGGCCTTCCATAGGGAGTCAACAAAGCCTGGCACATTAAGGAGAGATAGACCAAGCTCCTCGCACCTGAGCATGGAATCCCAACATAGGGATTCCTGGTGCTAGCTCATGCACCAGGGACAGATAGATTCTGGTTCCACTGCCAGGGGCCCCTGAGATAAGCCAAGCTAAACAGCTGTCTCCCAATCTGTCCCTCCCCTAACTCATCAATCCCATTCCCTCATGATCTAATTTCCCATCCCCTCCCCTCTACCGCCCCCACCTCCAGTTTACCCTGGAGATCTCATCTAATTCCCCCTTCCAAGGATGATCTGTGCATCCCTCTTGGGTCCTCCTTGATACCTAGCTTCTCTGGAGCTGTGGATTATAGTCTGGTTATCTTATGCTTTGCATCTAGTATCCACTTATGAATGAGTACATACTGTGTTTGTCTTTCTGAATCTGGGTTACCTTACTCAGGGTGTTTTTTTTCTAGTTCCATCGGTTTGCCTGCAAATTTCATGATGTCATTATTTTTAACAGCCGATTAAAATTTGTATAAATGTACCACATTTTCTTTATCCATTCTTCAGTTGAGGGGCATCTAGGTTGTTTTCAGGTTCTGGCAACTATGAATAATGCTGCTATGAATGTAATTGAGCAAATGTCCTTTTGGTATGATTGAGCATCCTTTGGGTTTATGTCCAAGAGTGATATCTCTGGATCTTGGGGCAGATTGATTCCCAATTTTCTGAGAAACCACCATATTGATTTCCAAACTGCCTATACAAGTTTGCACTCCTACCAGCAGTGGAGGAGTGTTCCCCTTACTCTGTATCCACTCTAACATTAGCTGTCCTCAGTGTTTTTGATCTTAGCCATTCTGACAGGTGTAAGATGGTATCTCAGAGTCATTTTGATTTGTATTTCCCTAATGATTAAGGATGCTGAGCAATTCTTTAAATGTCTTTCAGCCATTTGAGATTGTTCTATTGAGAATTCTCTGTTTAGCTCTGTACCCCATTTTTTAAATTGTATTATTTTGTATTTTGATGTCTAGTTCCTTGTGTTATTTATATATTTTGGAGATCAGCCATCTGTCAGATGTGGGGAAGGTGAAGATCTCCCATTTTGTAGGCAGTCATTTTGTCTTACTTGCTGTGTCCTTTACATTTTAGTTTCAGGAGGTCCCATTTATTTGTTGTTGCTCTCAGTGCTACTGGTGTTGTAATTAGGAAGTGGTCTCCTGTGCCAATGCACTCAAGGCTACTCCCCACTTTCTCTTTTATCAGGTGTAATGTAACTGGATTTATGTTGAGGTCTTTGATGCACTTAGACTTGAGTTTTGTGCATGTTGGTAGCTTCAAGAGGCCATCTCCATTCATTTGGATGTGTGGTAGTTTGAATGAGAATGGCTCCCATAGTTTCATGTAATTGAATTAATGCTTGGTTCCCAGTTGGTGGAACTATTTGGAAAGGATTAGGAGGACTTTGTTGGAGGAGGTGTGTCACTGGGGGTGGGCTTTGAGATTTCAAAAGCTCAGGCCAGGCCAGCCATTCTCCTCTCTCTGTGTGTGTCTCTCTCTTTCTCTCTGTCTCTGTCTCCACCCCTACCCCACCCCTCTCTGCTTTGCGGTTGGTTTCTCAACATGTAAGCTCTCAGCTTTCAAAGCCAGTAGTGAAGTATCGTCATATGGTCCCGGCCCCTGACTCTCAGCCTTCCCTCAGGACCTTGTAATTATGTGGGTAATTTCCTCATCTGTAAATCAGTAACCTTATCTTCCCTTACAGTCTTAACTCCTTCCAGTCATATGAATGATACATGGCTAACTTCCTGAGATTAGAATGTACACATTGTTAAGAAACTATGATTCTGTCTGCCATACTGTCTCAGGAGGTTATTTCAAAGACCCAGTGGGCAAATACAAGTAACATGCATATAATAAATTCTGGTGATTAGGAAGAGCCTGGTAAATTTTAGTTATTTTATTGCTTTTTTCTGTCTTGATAAAATGCATTCACAAATTTCATTTACTTCAGAGTTATTTTAGGAAAAGGGATTAGATTGCCAAGAAGAAACTTAAATTGTGCTTTATAGAATATGAAAAGATGGGAATGGAAGCTTAAATGTTTTCATCTTAGCACTTTAATATTTATTTAACATAATCACATGAATAGATTATTTACAGAAATACAAAAGCATTTGAGTTTTTGTTTTATGTCATCCACCACTTGCTTATTCTTCTGAAATTTATTTCTTCACATGTTTTTAAATCACTTACTAAAGGAGTAGTTCTTTCCGGTTTTCAAATTACACAAGATTTAGAAATAATAAGGAGCAATCATGCAATTGTTAGAAGTGTTTAAAACTGGGGATGGGGAGCTGAAACAACAGGTAAATGTCCGATGCACAGGCATTACGAGCAGGACTTGACTCACCAGCATCCTTATATAATGCTGACCACAATGGCACACATTTACAATCCCAGTGTTAGTACATCTCAGGGGTTTGATGGTCAACCAGCCTAATCAAAGCAGCAATCTCTGAGTTGACTAAGACATGCTCTTTCAAAAGATTAAGTGGAAAGTGATCGAGGAACATTCCCAGTTCCAACTTCTGATTCACACACACACACACACACACACACACACACACACACACACACACACACTGGCAAGCAGACCTGTGTATGTATACATACACATAAAAATACAGCCAGGCGGTGGTAGCGCACACCTTTAATCCCAGCGCTAGGGAGGCAGAGGCAGGCGGATCTCTGTGAGTTCGAGGCCAGGCTGGACCGACAGCCTCCAAAACAATACAGAGAAACCCTGTCTCGAAAAACCAAAAAAAAAAAAAATACAGTGTGCCTTTATACTCATAGCACATTTCAAAGTGAATTCTAAGTTACTATCACAAACATTTTTCTTGATATTTAGAGTTCATTAAAATGTATAATTAAAAGAGTAAATTCCCACACATTGTTTTTGAAATTTAGATGTTTTCCAATAATTAGATTATCAATTGTTAATCTTAAATTACTTAAATTGAATTGAAATTAAGACAAATCCAGTTTTCAAGCATGCCTTGGCCACAGGTAGCTCCTGCTGCTGTATTAGGCAGTGTAGGCACAACAGTCAGTGCACTTGTTCAAAGTCATACATCTCAGGAGGATTTGTCAAACTACTTTTGAACTTAGGGCAGTGCTTGCAGCCACACAACTGCACTACCAAACCCTGTGCATGATCTATAGTGAAGCCTTGCCTACCAATTCACTCTGCTGTCTACTTATCAGTGTTCATTGTTTTGACTAAAACAAAAACTAGATGCAACAACAATTGGCCATTTCATATCTTTAAATTATGTAGAGAAGGCATAAAGGAAAACAGGTCAACTGCTAATCTGTGTAGTTATGGTGAATTAAAAGTGAATTCAAATTCTTCTCCTGACACTAGAATAGTCTTCTAAAGTGGGTAATTGGCAGCATTACCAAGCTGACAAGTGGGCTATAACAAAATAGAAATAAAGGCATTGGCCAGCATGTACCTGCCACTTAGCTTGTTGCTGGCAGTCATCCAGCCCTATACCTTCTTTCCAGTTACAGTGTAATCATACCCAATCCTCTCTTTTCACTGACCAGGCCTTCTCTCATACAGCCTGGCCATATCCACTATTTTTACATCCCTACCTTCTTTCTCACTTCTAGGCTGGTCATGTCCATTGTCCCCTCTTGCATCTCATGTCTTGTCTCAGGCTTGGATTCCTTGCTGCTGTATTGTATAGTGTAGGTACAACAGATAGTGAACTTGTCTGAAGCTATGCCTCTCAGAAGGACATCACTGGCTTTTGAAGTCAGAGCAGTTCTTACAGCCACACTGACAAGTCACATGTCATGCCTGGCTCACCAAAGAGCACAAAAGTGTGCCATTCTTAAGTATGGTGCCCAGTACTGCAAGATGCCTGAGGCTTCTCTTTAAGTTCACAAAAATTTCCAATGAAGATTGTACAGACTAGCAAAATGTTAATAATGTGAGATTATAGATTCCAGGTGCCTTGCTAGAAAGGGAAGATCAAGATTGAGAAGATAAACTGATATGGTGGTGTTTTTTGTAACAGTAGTTCCCAGAATAAGTATATTTGATCAGTTCTGGAAACCAAAAGAGTCACATTCTTTTTAATGTGAGCTAGTCACTGCCCTTTATCTGAGTGACAGTGGGCTGCAGTTCCAGAATGACGTAAACACAAAGACATAAATGCAAGCTACGGAGTGCCATAGTAATAACAATTTCTGTATCTAGGAAACAGTAGCCAGTTTCTGATCATCTTAGGAATAAATCCATTTGGGGAAATGAAAGTCAATTCTGCCTTTCTGTACACAAGGGACTCGTGCTCCAAGTTAATCTCTTGGCTATTTCTCAAGGACTAGATAAAAGAAAAGGAATTCAAATTGATCAGTAGAGGTAATTAATGACAAGAACAGGGGTATCTAAGTTCCAGAAGACAACTGTAGGGACCCATAGGGACCATTACAGAGATGATGGAGGGCTTGGAAGGTAAATTACTTTCTTGTCATTCTTCACATTAACTGCTTACAGATCTCTTTTTGGAGAACAGACATGTATCTCTGTGGCCTCATAGAACTCTGAACCTCAAAGTTCTGTGACAGAAACCAGATGGTCTAATGACATGGCCAGCTCGCTCACTGTTTATGAAATATGGGGCTCTAGGGTAAATGTCTGGTGTAGCACAAGTTCCAATTGGTCTTAATAATAAAAGCCCAGAGTCAGATATTAGGGGTGAAAGCTGAAAGATCAGAGAATCAGAGCAGCAGACACTAGAGTTCTCACCTCTGTGAAATCCTAGACTGAAAAGAGGCCGAGCTCCTGTCTCCTCCCACGTGATATTCCTCTCTCTGTCCAACCATCTCACTTCCTGTCTGTTTGCACAGACTTCTATGGTTAACTAGTGCCTAGCTCTGCCCTCTGATCTTCAGGCAAGATTTATGTGTTAGAGTATTAACAAGATATCACCACATTCTGGGTTCACTGATCCTCTGTGTCCTGAATTGAGACATAAAACTTCATAGTGCCACTGCTGATAGAGATGTCCAGGGTGAAAAATACTCCCAAAAAACACTGTCTAGGTTTCCCAGGGACTTGCTTAATTATGTTCTTAAAATGGGACTATCCACTGCTCTTCAGCACTATAGAAATTAAGGTAATGACCTCTGGAGGTAGAAGCGTGGTCTAGGTGTTATTTTGGGATGGTTCTTAGGAGACATTTTGGCATGCCATTTCCCATTGTTCAGGACACTCAGTAAGTAAAAGAATTCAGTACAAATGGCAGTAGCCTTAGTTAGAGTTTCTATTGTTGTAATAAAGCACTATGACCAAAAGGAAAATTGGGGAGGAAAGGGTTTGTTTGACTTACACTTCCACACCACTGTTCATCAACAAAGGAAGTCAGGACAGGGACTCAAGCAGGGCTGGAACCTGGAAGCGGGAGCTGATGCAGAGACCGTTGAATGGTATGCTTACTGGCTTGCACCCCATGGTTTGTTCAATAGGCTTTCCTATAGGACACAGGACCACCAGCTCAGGGATAGCACTACCCACCATGGGCTGGGCCCTCCACATTTATAAGTAATTAAGAAAAATGCCTTACAATTGGATCTCACAGAGGCATTTTCTCAGTTAAGGTTCTCTCCTTTTAGATAACTGATTTGTGTGTGAAGTTGGCACAAGAGCATCCACAACACCAGTGAAACAAATGATGGTCTCCACCTGGAAACAAATGTGGGAAATGAGACAAAGGCAGAGCTTGGGGACAAGGCGCCATGTAGATCAGGAGGAAAGCTGAACATGGAGGAGGCACACTAACCTGAGACACCAAAGGGCCTACAGCTATTCAATGGTTCTATCATAGACTTGCTTTAAAAGAAATGTGCCCTTGTTGCACTCTAAAACAATCTGACTTTTCCATCCATGTTCTCCCACTCTTTTTTTTTTCTCCTCTAACAAATCAGTTTTTTCATTGTGGCTGCCATCCTTTGTTCCAGTTGTTGCTTATGTCATCAGAGATTGTTAAAATTTCAGTGGAGATTGTATGAATCCCTTTCTTTCATTTTATTCAGAGAGTTAAGGGAAGAATGTCAGATCTGTAAATAACAGCCGAGTGTTGTTAGAGGAATTGGAGATAGTTGTTTTGAACTGTGGGCGTATGAACCAATAGAAATCTTGGAGTAATGGTTTGTGGAAAAAATGAGAAATAAAATATTATTATCAAATGTCTCATTTTGCACCATTAAGACAAAAACAAATTAGAAGACATGCATGGGTTCAAAATGACACAATAAAAACGGCTAGACCCTCCCCCAAAAGTTTACCTTCAGATCTGTTTTTAGGAAAGGGCTGTTTGCTACAGCTGTGGTTAACCTTAGTATGGATCTTCAAGATGTTACATGACTGCCTTAAAGATGGAGATTGGCAGAAGAATCAGGATTGTCGAGTGATTATCACTGAGCAAACCCAAAAGTATAGAAAGAAATCTGTTACTACCTTTCCAGAGAATGCCTGCTGCTTCGCACAGCTCACATGTCAGAAGCTCACTGGACAAAAGCAAAGAGCCCAATCTCAAATTGAGATAAGTAAGAAATAAAGAAACAGCAGTGGGCATTGCCTAAGATTCACGGAAGATGCCCGATTCTCAGTAGCCCTAAGCTTATTAGTTTGGCCAATCCCCTTGACATTTCCCTTCTGCCTCTGGTCTCAGTGTAGGGCATTCTAGCTACAAGTATATACTGTGGCTGTCTTGCAGTCAGTCAAATTCTCAAGGCTTGTTTGTTGATTTGAATCTGTCAGCATAATGTGTACTCAAAGAATGGCCTTAATGTTCTCATATGTGTGCCATGTAGCCATGTGTGGAATAAAGATTCCACTGGAACGTTGCATGCATTGGCCTGACAATCATATTTTTAAGTGGAGTCATATGTACACAGGAAAAGCCATCTGTTACTTTAGTTAGCTGTCTCCAGTGCCTGCCCTGCCTTGATTTGCCTCATGCTGAGATTAATATTTTTTGTGGTTTTATGATTCAAAGGCTTAAACTACTTAGATCCCCTAGAGATTACTTTCTCATTCTTATGCTCATTTTAAAATACTGCATGTGGCTTATTTTGATCATGTGATTTATTTTGATGGTAAAACATTGTTTCCAGTAGCTTTCTCCTTGACATTTTTTCTCCACCTGCTTGATTTCTGAGCAATTGCTGCCTTGTGAGCACAAATTCATGGTCCTAATTCATACTGTCTTACTTTGTTAGTCGTTAGGTAATTCTCCCCACTTCAAAAGCTCAGATTCACAGATTTTTCCATTCAGAATTCAGCTGTGAGGTCACTGAAATATGCTCACAAAATGCGTAGTATCAGAAAACAGAAGTTGCAAAAGCATAGGAAAATCAGCATAAAGTCTCATGTTTCTTTTTTTTTTTGCTTATTAAGATATGACAGCAGGGGGCTACAGAAATGGCTCAGCAGTTAACAACCCTGACTTGTCTTCCAGAGGACCCAGGTTCAATCCCCAGCACCTAAATAGTGCACTCATCTGTAACTCCAGTTCCAGGGAATCTGACACATTCCTCGTATTGGGTAACCAATTAGGGGGCTATTCCTAAAGAAGATTAATTTTCCCCTTTTCCATGGTTATTAGTTGCTTATAGTTCTTTGTCTAGGAGTGGGACCCTGTTATATTTCCCCCTTCCACAGTAGCATGTCTATTGGTGTTGGCATTGTTCAGGTCTTGTTTAGGCAGCCATATTGTTATAGTATCATGGGTGTAGTAGCTTCCTTGTCATTTTTTTCCTTTTTAGTTTTTTTGTTTGTTTCATTGGCTGGTTTTAGTGTGTGTGTGTGTGTGTGTGTGTGTGTGTGTGTGTGTGTGTGTGTTTGGCCTTGAGAATTACAATCAAGAATGTATAGTTCCACTAAACTAAATATTCAGTGAAACAGTCCATAATGAAAATGGTGGCACTTATTTAATATATTTGGAGCAGCATGTTATCATGTAAGACTATATCTTTTAATGAGTAAAACACTAAGGGGGACATGACTCTGAGGAGGAACCATCCATCTATATTTTAAGTTGCTTTCATATTATATATCGGAGAAATGTAAGGCCTTCGGAAATAGCTTTGACAACAATTTGGAGGGAAGGAGAGCTCAGACAGCGGATAATGCCCAGGCTAAGCACTTGGAAATGCTGGTCAAATATCTGAAGGCGTCTGACTGTCTGTGGTCCCCACTGCATTGTGGTGGGGTAATGTTAATCAATTAGTTCAATTCTGCCATAGATAGTAAGTAATTGCACTCACTGGAAGCTACAGTAATCTATTAATAATGCATCCTAATTTCTAAAAGTAGCATTTCTCTTGGCTCTTAGAATTGCTGGTTTCTGTTCTTTGTTTTTATATATAAAACTCATGATTGAAATAGAGTTTATGTATATCTCATAAGTGACCTTATAAGATGAAAAGCACACAATTATGAATAATATTTCTGACCTTTTCTACATAAAATTAGCACAATTTAAGTTTCTTTTTTTAAGAATGCTGAAACACTGTGAGAACCATGCAGGTGCAAAGGATCCCTTTAAAGGACTGACCCTGCCTGCTTACGCTCTCTTTTACTCTCGTCTTCCTCTCCATCTCATCTCCTCTCTCTCTCTCTCTCTCTCTCTCTCTCTCTCTCTCTCTCTCTCTCTCTCTCTCTCTCTCTCTCTCTCTCTCTCAGCTCTGTATGGGTTGGTTACCTCTCACCCCCCTTTCTCTCCCTGTGGGATGGTTGAAAGAAAAAGAATGCTGAAACAACCTTTATGACACAGTGTTTTCGGCTATAATATACCTGTAATATCAATATTTGAGTCAATACTCAAAGTCATAACCATTCTATATGTGAATATATCTCTGACCTTCTTACCACTAAATTGCACAACTTTACATTGTTCCAGAAGTACAAACCAAACAGGGTTCCAGGCCTCTACACAACTTCAACACCACCTTTCCTGTCACAAGGTGAGATGAGTGTGGTCAGGGAGTGAATGCAAGAGAACCTAGTTACCAGAGCTGTTACAATTCAAAACAGTCTCTTTATGTTTAAATATGAGTAACGAACTCACACAACTATGGAACACAGGTGAATCCCAGGTTGCCTGCTTGTCATTCTCATATATAGTCATATTAAAGTTTCACTGCAATTTAGTGACCCAGGTTCAAGGAAACAGTTAACCTCCTGAAAGATGTTACAATTTCCTTGGCTGACATCTGTGGAAAATTATTTCTGATGTTGTGTAAATATTAGGCTAAAGATTATATTTTAATTTCCAAAAACATGCTCTGACTTCTAATTCAGGATTTCTATGTAGGTGAATAAATAACAAGTCAAACTGTTAAACAGTCCAAGGGGAATGTGCTCATACTTTATAGCTGGCAATTTAAATTCATCGGCAAAAGGCCAAAGAAGAATGGATAGTATGGCACCAAAAGCAGCAGATACTCTCAGAAGTCTGTTTAAAATTGAGAAGAAACCTCAGCAGCTACTGTAGAGTGCACTAGAGAGAGTGGACTCAAATGACCAACATCTGCAGCTCAACTGACTCATTAATTATGTCCTTGCTGACATCAGTGCTTACTCAGTATTTACTAAACAACCAGGAAAACCTGCCTGTGCTTCATTCCATTGAGTGGAGATTTCCCAGAGACCTAACAAACCCAAACCCACTTACCTAAACAGATAACTGCTTTTTCCCTAATTCAAAAGAAAATCACTTGATGTGTTTATTTAAAGATGTGTTTCTCTTATATTTTTGGTTGTAAGCCTAGCCATTAACGGCTGAGCCATCTCTCCAGCCGGTATTTCTCAACTGATGTCCATAAGTATCTTGGTCATATTACCATGGAAAGTGACTCTGAGAGAGATGGCTACCTTAGCTGCCTCTTGGAAAGGAACAAGTCAGTACTACAAATGATGCTGAGATCTTGCCCTGAAGTCTGTCTCCTGGTCACCATGTTGATAACAAGAGTACCTTTGCTTTGCACCCTTACAACGTATGTCCTGTGTCTTTACTAAACCCCTGTAATCAAGATGTTGCTGTTCCCTTCTTTTACAAAGATATTTAAAATTCTATATAACCCAGTTATTTGCTATATGTAGGAGAGACAAACCCAGTTCTTGAAACTGTGTCACATAGAACAAGTGTTCTGACGCTGGGCATATTGGTTCCTAGAACACTAGCCCTTAGAAAGTTGAGTCAGGAAGACTGTTGTGAATTCATGGTGAGCCTGGGCAATGTAGGGAGTACAACAAGAATCTTCTAAGGGCAAAATGTGTAAAAATAAGTGTGGGAAATATCAGATACTGCACACTCCAGGAATCTTGTTTGCATGTTGGAAATGCACACCTCTGGGGAATTCTGCACCAGCGAGACCTGGTTAATTATTTTGTGGACTTTGTGAATCTCCTGACTCTTAAGACATTAGGGAACTCTAGAAACAGTGAGAAAACACAAAGATACTGACCAGAGGGGATGCTGCTTACAGCTACTGAACTGGGAATAGCACATTTCAGCCCTTCTTTCTAAAGGAAAATTGCTACAATAAGAGGGGTGGTTAAAACAAAAAAAAATCACATCATTAAAAATTCATGAAGGTTATGCAAATGAGAGGAGGAAATTGAAAGTGTCAAGTCCCCAGCTTTATCTTCTAGGTGAAGGTAATGCCATGCACATGATAAAACCACATAGAAGAAGATTTGGATGATAATATTATGAGAATTTAAAAGAAAATATTAAGGCATATTTTGTGATTGATTTTTGCTGTTTTGTAATGAAAATTTCCCCAACATAGCACTTGTATAACTCTGTCCTTTAAGCTCTGTGTGGGTAAAGAATCTTATCTTTCTGATTATCCTAAATACTTAGTCTAGTATGTGTGCTCATTCATGGAGTAAACAAATGGCTGCAAACAGTTAATAATGCTTGCAAAGAAAAAAACTGTCTTAGCCAATGTAAGAGTAATAATGAACCAGGAAGTAAGTCTAGGCCTCAGGTTGCAGCTAAAGTTCAGGGACAGGCCTGGGAAGCTCAAAGAGGAAGAGAACCCCAGAAACAATGATGAAAACATGTGCAGAAAAGGCTGCTTTGATATAAATTATGTCTTTGTATTTTTTTCATGTCACTTCTTTTGGGCCACAAACCTATAGAAGTGACTGTCTGGTGGGGTAAGGACACTTTGCTGTGCCCTGAGAGGTAAAGGGATTGAGATGTCACCCTTGAGGCCAATCAATGCTCAGTGTTCAATGCTCAATGGGAAAAAGAAAGGAACTCTCCCAGCTATGTTATCCCTGGTGTGCTCTCCTATAGACTTGAGGTTCTGGATTACAAACCAGGTCTGCAATAAATTTTAGTAGTGATTGGCCACAAGGAGTCAATCCCAATGGCAGAGTCGGTAGCATTGAACATCAAGCATCATCCAAAAGTACCAGTTTCAAGTTGAATGTAAGGATAGTGTGTGTGTGTGTGTGTGTGTGTGTGTGTGTGAGAGAGAGAGAGAGAGAGAGAGTCTGTTTTAAGAAACAAGAAACCTGTATATTCAAATCTCATCAAGATAATATGAGAAACTTAATTGAGTGTGAAAATAGGGCTAATACACTTTTCAGTATTTTGTTTACAAGTCTAATCAAAGGCCATGTCATGTCAGAAAGCACACCTGCATTTTTCTGAATGAGCTCTCACAGAGGACAAAGGTAACATCTTTGGGGACACACCATAGGAACTGAGTATGTATAGCAAGGGCTTTTGGTTGGAAATTGTCTTTGTTTTTTTTTTTTTAACTACCACCTGAAACTAAAAATGAGAACAGAGGCTTTTGTTTTTCTGGGCACTAATTTACTTGAAAATAGATGACATGTGCTGTATTATAAAAACACACAAAAATGTGGAATATCAGGGATGAAAGGGTTTTAGGACAAAGACATTCATGGAGACTACTGTTCTGCCCAAGGTCAACCACTGCAGAAGTGAATGGACTGAACCGATGGCTACCTTCCTGTGTAACTCACTGGTAGATTCTGCCTGAAACAAAAGAAGTGACTAATTAAAGACAATCTCCATGCCGTAGCTATAACTGCTGAAACACATAAGTGAACACAAATCCAGGCTGGTTTCTGAACACACACACCTCAATGACTGGTAAAGCAAGAGGAAAGCCAACTTTAAGTCATGCCAATGAGCTTTTGATGCAATCTAGGTACCCTGTCTCCTTCCCAATCTATAACATTCTTGCAGTAGAGTGAGCAGATTAAATGTCCCTTTGTCAGTGTACTTTAATACCTTCCCGTGTCCTTGGAAAGTTACGGAAAGAGCTTAGGGGAAGACAGAAAATGCGAGTGCCATGCCCCCTCCACCCTTTGTCCTGTTCAAACGGGTAATTATAATGTTAGTCCTCATCACATGCCTGTAGACAACCCAGCACAGCTGAGACATAAAGACATAAAGACCATCCTGTTTATTGCTCTGGGAATTCACAGACCTTGTTCAGGCAGGAAAAGAACCATGAAAAGATAAAACAGCATATGATACTAGTTAAAGTGTGGCTTTCTTAACTTCCTTGCTATTTGAGCCTTTTGTGTGGGATAAAGGGAGATGACAGAAATGGGATAATTGAAAACTTTTGTAGTTATGCACCCTGGGGATTTAAAAATGAAATGGCCAGTGTTACAAGAGGCAATAAACAAAAGAAGTCAGCTGTGGACGCTGTGAGTAGGCAGGGGTAGACTGGCTATTTCATCGCATTGTCGTGTTCCTGTCACTGCCTGGTGCAAAGCACTCGGTGCCCTTTTGGTGTCCCTCCCCCCCTTCCTTCTAATGGTCAGATCACAAATATCTAGGAGCTTCTGTACCCCCTCCCAACACAGCTTCAGATCACCTCCTCAAATTATTTTCTCATAGCCATACTTGTAGCTACCATTCATTGAACATATTCTTAAATCCCAGGCACTGTGCTAAATGTTCAACACATACTCACTTACCAAGCCTCACAACATCTAGTGAAGTAGGTATCATGCCACTCTGCATGTTAGCGGGTGACTTATCCTGAGTCCTCTAGCAAGTGAGACTGGGAATCCCAACATGATCTGGCTGACTTAAGATCATTGTAATCTCGCAGTGACAAACGTCATGCTGCCATCTTTATCCTCCATGTGGGTACCCTCATCTACAACTCACATAGGTGGCTAGCTTGTCTCTCACAAGATCTCATCTTGTTATAATGGCTTCCAGTCTTTCCCTAGTAAAACTAGAGGCATACATAACCCCCAAACAGAAACACAAGCTCAGAGACACAAAGAGTGGGAGTTTGAAGTGTTGTGGGTAAGAAGAAGGAGTGGATACCAGTAATCTAGAGGTTCTTTCAAATTGTCAGTTCAGCATTTAAAACACTCTAACTAAGCTTGACATAAAGAGACATATCCAACATCATCCAGATCACTAGCCCAAATGCTGTCATCATAGAAACACCGTGCCTAGATCCTGGCGTGGGACAAACATAGGCTGCCTCACTTCCTAGGGAAACTTGCAGTGTCTGGAGATGGTTGGCTGTCTCAATAGAATACAATTGCATGGTTGGCAAGAGAGGGAGGTTGCAAATGACATCTCACTGGAATAATTCAGCAAAATGTGTCCCTAATCATCTCACAGTACACAGGATTCTCCCTGACAAAGAATGGAGTGGTCCCAAATGTCAGTACCTCAGTCTTAGAAACTGTAATTTAGATAACTTTGAGAGACATGGCAAGCACAGCAATCTGTATTAAGTTATATGCAGAGGGATGGCTCATGAAAAGGAGATGAAGGGAAATCAAAGGTTGGTGGGGCAGATAAAAGGGGAAGCTAGAAGTAGGTCTGAAGCCCAGCTTTTGATGGTTGACTTTACTCCAGGGATTTCTCCTCGTTCACCTCAATGTACAGCACAATCCAACTGGTTAGTTAATTTCCCTGACTGAACATGCATTAGGGAAAGGAAACATTTGGTTGTATAGCGAGACCTCAGTCTAGCATAAATAAATAATTTGTAGAAGGAGGTGGTCCCCATAGGAATACTACTGTCTAAAACACTGTTGGAAGAACTAATTTTCTGGTCACTGTTTTCTTAAGGTGAGGTTTGTGCAGCGTCTATAATGAACAGATGCTCTATGTAACAGCATCTAGATGTTAATGTAACAGCAGGTGACTGGGCCTGCCTAAGACTGCTGAGGCCTGAGGTTGGAATTCACTATTTCATCACCTTTCTGCGTGGTTTGAACATATACCAGAAAATTTTCTTTGGCTCTCATTGCAACAGTGACTTTAAAGCCACCACTTTTCCCTTTATAGAGTGCCTGTTTGTGGGGCAGGGGTGGGGTACATGTGTGTGCAGTTATGGAGACCAGAGGTCAATGCTTTCTGGCTTCCTCAATTGCTTTCCAAGTTATATTTTGAAGGAGTCCCTGAATCTGTAGCTCACTGATTAAGCTAATCTGGTAGCCAGTGAGCCCCAAGAGTCCTCTTTCACATCCCTGGTTCTGGGACTACAGATGAATTCTGCTGTGCCCAATATTTGTAAGTAGATACTGGAGGTCTCCAAGGTCAAATGATGAACACTTTAATGACTGGGCCACCTCCCCTGCCCCTGCCCCTGATTTCTCAAAACATATCCTTTAACAATAACAAAGATCATCTGAGAATGAAATATGTATAATGGTGATAGTCTATAAATAAAGAAAAATTTCCACTGAGACTTGATCTTGTGTACAGTATGAATTCTAGAATCATTATTAAGGAGTGGGCAACATTCATATTGAAAGTTATCAGTAGGCACGGTCATGGCATACCAATTTTAGGTGCTTATTTTATTTTAAAGGGAAAAGACTCTGACCTGTAGTGAACGTTGACAGCAGTAGAATTCTGGAACGGGGTCCAAGCCAGTAAACAGATACCTCTGTCTCTGTGGAAAATCCCAGTGCATGGTAGTCTCTGTCTACTAAAAAATAACTTTAATTCAGAGTTCCTAAGCCCAATACAGCTGAGGCTGTATTTGTATATTTTCACCTGATAGTCTATGAAAAAAAATCATCTGCTCCAATTGAGATTGTCTTTCGGTCCTTTTTCAAAAGATAGAGAAAGGATACTATGATGAAAAATGTACTGCCTTTGCAGGCAGCACATTGCTCAACCCTCATCAGAGAATCTGCCTTTTGTGGTAGAAGGCAGTTAGCCCAGACACCCACATGTGTTCAACCTGCAGACAGTAAGAGCCATCAGAGTACTGAACTTTAAATGTGATGTCTACGTCACGTTCCTCACTTCAAGACTCAAACATCTATGTGGAAAGGGATGCAGAAAGATCGTAAGAGCCAGGGGTGGTGGGTCACTATAAGGAAACTGTTTTCTAGACACCACAGGGCAAGGGACCATATGAACTCATAAAGACTGTGACCATACGCATAAGATGTCCACAAGCTCAATGCAGACAAAATCCCAACATGGAGGAGAGGGCATGAAGTTCTTTTCCTAGCTGAAGAGCTGCTTCATTAGATTGCTCCTGGGAGAAAGAGAGTCAGTTTTCTACAATGGAATGACACCTGGTAGACCAATGACATTCCAGGACAGACTTCATCCCCAAGAGTAGTCAACCTACAGAAACAGGACTAGATAGACTTTTAACAGAGAAGGAGAGACATGAATATTTGTTGGTTGGGTAGGTAGAAAGGTGGGAGAGGATCTGGGAGGAGTTAGGGGAGATGAGTAAAAATAATCAAGATACATCATATGAGATTTTCAAAGAATAAGTAACAATGTTATGAAAAATAAAGAAATCGTATAACTTGGGGGAATTTCGAAGTTCTTTTCCAAGATGAAGGGAGAAGGAGAGGGGTTTATAAATAGGCAAAATATATGTGTTCAAAAATATAGGACATGGAAGAAAAAGTGTATTGTTTTTGGAATAAAATGTGATGGAAAAATAATACTGTGGTCCAGGCAAATAGCAGAGCAGCCCTTTCAGGATAGCACCAGAGACTAAGAGTCCCACATCAGCCGAGGTGTTTTCCAGGTTGTCATCTTTTCATTATTGCTCTGCCCTGGCATCTGAGGATGGAGGCAGACAGAAGTGACTTAGTTCTAGTTTCCATAATAACAAATGGTTGATTCTTACAATGCTTTCGTTTTCAGTAACACCAGACTAATGCTGGACACATTTAAATAAGCATGACTCCTTAAAGCCAGTTGTCACCCACAGGGTGTCAGCCCCACTCTATATAATAAAGCTTCAGAAACTTTAAGATTAGTATTTAATAAACTCTAAAATCACAGTTTTTAACAAAATGAGATTTATGGTAAAATGTACAAATCTACGATGTTATTTCTAAGATGGAAGTCTGTGACCAATGAGGAAGTTCATGATTGAAGACATGTAATCCTTCCTCTGATTGCTATTCAATTCTAAAACAGAATTAAGAACAAGTTCCTTGCTTTCCCTATGCTCTATCCCATCTGACCATGACTCAGAATTTTCATTTGCTCAATGATAGTTTAAATAGATACAATGGAATATATATCGGGATGTAAGTGGATGGGTTGCTGTAAATTATTTTAATGCAATGCACACATGATAAAAAAATCACACAAAACTGACACACTCTAAGCCAACACACTACGCCCACACACACAACATGTATATATGTATTGTTTTGGAGGCTATCGGTCCAGCCCAGCCTCGAACTCACAGAGATCTGCCTGTCTCTGCCTCCCGAGTGCTAGGATTAAAGGCGTGCACCACCACCGCCCGGCTACTTCTATTTTTATCATGTCAAAATTCTCGTTTGGTGTGATGCATATTGCATGGTACTCTTTCTCGTGAATGTACAAGATATTTTATTACAAAATCAATATTATCTGAAGGAGAAGTTCACTAAAGAAAGCAAACAAACAAAAACCCCATTGTTTTCTGCAAACACTGCCCACTGAAAGCATTGTGTGCAGAAGTGTGGTGGGGTGGAGAAGTCCCTGCAATCATTGGTAACTCAGAACTGTGCAGTTCGGCTGACTTTTTATACAAGAAGAATAGACTTGAGTGCTAGTAACTTGAATGGTACTTCTCTCTGGGCCCAGACTCCAGTGAGACCACAGAGGATGAGGAAGTACCGCCTTGTTGCTTGGTTTCCTCTAACTGTACTTCGTGGTGGTAAGCAGTGCTTGCAGGTGCTCCAAACGAGCAGACTCGCTTTTTCCTGCAAGCAAAAAGCAAAGCAGTGAGCTCCCAGCAGGCAAAGGGAAAGCCAACTGGAAACAGAAGGAGGAAAGAAGAAAACAAAACTACAAGATAAGCTCCTCTGCCATTCCACGGCTCTAAGGAAGCAACCAGCAGGTTCTGAAAAGCCCAAACAAACGATGACACTGATAGCATGACATAGGCATGGCAGACAACACAAGTGAAAGTACTTCAACATGTGTTCACATGCAGGCTTGCAGACCCTTGTGGCCTCGTGTGCACGCATACAATGTTCAGCCCCTAAGATTTCAGTTCTATTTTTTTAAGTCATTTTTAGGAAGTGAATTCACAGACATTATCTATGAGATGCTATCAAGTTTCTACCCAATTTTAGGCTCAACAATGATGCGACTAGTAAATTGGGTAGCCTGAATAACCAAATGCAATTGTAATCAAACGTTTTAAAACATAATTGAGTGGGTGAAGGGAGTCTCCTTAAAGCTTCTTTCCCTAGCTCATTGCCTTTGTTGTCTGCTTGTATATATTTGATTGTCCCTAGTATTTCACCTCCTCTCTTCCAATTTTGCTTCTTTCTGCCATATCCTTATTTTTCTCACCTTTATTTCATTGGTTTTGTTTTTTCCAGTAAATGATCTACTCAATTTCTAATCACTCCCACTCATTCTCAACTCATCAGAAACCTGGATCCCACCTAACAGCTCGGTGGAAACCACGTTCAAAGGGCAAGTGTTTTCCTCATCCGCACCTCTTTTGCGGTATAGTCTTAAGTTTAAAAATACTTTAAAAAGTTAAACACACAAAAGGTCAGACTATAGCTGAGGTGGATCATACCCTTAAGACTTTCCAGTAATGCTTGAGCTGGCTCTTAGGAACCTGTTCCTCACCCTGGATTGCCTTGCCCTAACTGAATACAGAGTCGGCTGCTTGGTCTTGATAGGCAGCATGATATGCCATGCTTTGGCCACAGGAGGTCTGCCCCTTATACAGGGCAGGAGAGGGGGAGGTAGGAGAGGAGAGAAGGGAGGGGGAGGCTGTGATCAGGATGTAAAATAAATAATTTTCAAACAAAAGATGTTCCGTTAGGAAAATCAAACACTAATCTTTTAGCACTAATGTGACAGGTTTTTGAAATTATGAATTAAGGTTGTGTAATAATTACTTTTAAATGTCAATTTGCCACAACCAAAAGTAAAGAGCAAAAGAGCCTAATGAAAGAATTATCTAGATTGGGTTGCCTATGGGCATGTGTGTGAGGTATGAGTCTTGACTTAATTAGGGTGGGAAGAGTCACTGTGGGGCACACCATTTCATGGGCTGGACCCTGAGCTGTATCAGAGAAGAAGACTGGAGGACATTAGCAGCAGCAAGCAGGCGGCCTGGGCGCACTTGTTTCTCTCTGCCCTGACTGTGGGTATGATGTGACCGGCTACTTTGAGTTCCTGCCTTGACTTCCTCTCAGTTACAGACTGTAACCTGGAGTCATAAGCCACAGAAACCCTTTCCTCCCCTATGTTGCTTTTGGTCAGGGTATTTTATCACACCAACTGAAACCAAACTACAATGGGTTACTAATCAGATGGCCTGAAAATACAAGAATTTTGTGGATTATCCTAGAAGAGTAAGGCTGCCCTCCCAAAGCCTCAGACTCCCAGAATTCTCCTGCTTTAGAACAAGAGAAGCAGAAGATGGATTAGATAAAGCGCAGCATGAGCCAGTGCACTTTCCGTTGTAAGAGGGGTTCCACTGCTTCCGACTCAGACAGGAACCTTTAGCCAAGGAATGTAGGCAGCCTCTAGAAGCTGACCACACCTCTGTGTGACAGACAGCAGAGACATGGCCACTTCAGGTCTCCAATAGCAAGAAATGAATTTGTCAGCAACATTCCATGAGCCTAGAAACAGATTCCCCCACAAAGAGCTTGAGAAAGGCCACAAAACTGTCTGTCAACATCTAGATTTCTGCCTCCTAGGATTCTAAGCAGGGGTTGGTAAAATCCTATGTGTTCAGATTTTTTTCACTCTTGAAAACTGTGAGATTATAAGTAGGGCTTGATTTCAGTCTCTAGGTTGTGGCAATTTTTTTTACAAGAGCAATGAAAAGCAAAAACAGACTGCTAGCATATTTTCTGAAATTTCTGACATCTCAGTATTCAGATTCCTGGTCCTTTTAAATCATAGTTAAGACTGTCTTAATTGCTAAACAGCTATTGGAAATTGAAAATGTCTGTGAATGCATGCACAAGAATGCATAGCCCCAAGAGTTTCTTACTTTTCACATACAGTGTATGTTTATTAATTCTTTGAGAAATTCATACAATGTATTTTAATCATGTCAGCCACATCCCCCAGCTCTGCCTAGATCCACCTCCCTTTCCTTCCCACTCAATTTTTAATCCTTTTTTTTCAAAACCCCATGAATTTCCATTGACTCTTGGATATGTGGCCTTCCAATGGAGAATGGTGGTCATGCCAGGGGACATATATACCTTTAAAGAGATCTGATTCTTCTGTTGGAAGTGATCAGTTGCCAGTATCTTCCAAGCTAAGGGTAGGACTTTGTGGCAACCTCCTCTTTCCATGCTTGGATTGGGTCTGGCCTGACAGGTCTTACACATGCTCTCACAACCACTGTGATTTCATATGTGCAACTGCCATGCTGAGTCTACAAAATGCTCTTTTTTTTTTTAGATTCAGGCTCTTGTAGTCTTTCTGTCCCCTCTTCCAACATGACGTCTGAGCATTGTGACCAAGCGCTTTGACAGCTATGTCCCATTTAGGGCTGAGAATTCCTCAGTCTCGGTACCTTTACCAGTTGTGGGTCTCTTTGTCAATTGCTACCAAGAGGAAAAAGAAGCTTCTCCAACCAAGGTTGACAGATGCACTATTATATGGGTATAAAATGATGTCACTGAGAGTTTGTTTAATACTCTGTCCATTTAACAGAGTAATAGTAGCAAGTTTTCCTCTAGGGCTCATGGCCTGTCTAGCCAGTTTCTTCGACACAATCATAGTGCCTGTTATGAGTTCCGCCTTATGAAGCAGGCCTTAAATCTAATCAGAAAGTGTTTGGTTACTCCTATGGTATTTGTACCACTATTACACCAGTGGGCTTGGCTTCTCTTGCCAGGCTAGTCATTACTGTAGTTCACAGGCTCCCAGCTGAGCACTCATAGCACCTTCCAGCACTGTGAAAGCTGCCCAGTCAAGAAAGAAGCCTCCAGGTAAATACAAGCTTGATTTCTCCATGTCTTATAACTTGTGTATGTGGTATCTTCAGAAATAGTGTCTTGTCATCAAGTTCTGGAAGGTAACCAAGAGTAATGGCAATGAACTATAATGTTTGGGTGTCTACAGGAACTCACTCGTCAACAACATCATTCCTGGAAATAGCTTTTTTGTTTGTTAGCCTCTGGTACCTAGTAGGGGAATTGTTGCCTTATTATAAGGTAATTCCCTTTAAGTCCCTTTCATATATGTTCATGTGTGTGTATTTTAGGAAGCTTCAACAGTAGTAAGTTTACATATTACTTTTTCAAAATTTCTTTATTATTTCTTATCTCTCCCCATATTCTCTCTTAGACCCTGCCCTCTCACAACCTACCCCAATTTAGCCCTTCCTGTTCTGTTATTCCCCTTTAACCATTTATCCCACCATCTTATATATCTCCTCCTGGAAAGAACCCCCTAACACCTAACTAATTTCCTGAACTCTATGGGTATGCCAAGTAAAACATGTTATTTCTGAAGATTCAAAGCTAACATCCATAAACAAGAGACAAGGTGTGAAGTTTGTCTTTCTAGGTATAGATTATCTCACTCAGAGTTATTATTTTCAGTTTTACTGTTCACATGCAAATATCATAATTTTGTTTTAGCAATGTCTTATGCTAAAGCTCTTCTCAGGCCCTAGATATATCCCTGCTTCAGGTGCCATACAGCCGTATTTATGTACTTCTTGCCAGAGCATCTGGGCTCTGCACTGTGATACTAATCACTGTAGCACCTTAGTATTTTCTGAATAGTCTTCCATATGCCACATTCAGAGCAACTTCAGGATTATGTTCTCTATTCTATGCTAGTTTCTTCAAAATTCAATTTACTTTTGCAACCTCTGAATTGAACTCTATCCATGACTTTTCTTTTCATGTCTCCAACCTGGCTCTGTCATGTATTTTAGGGATACACCTTGCTCTGTGTTCTTGACACAACATTCAGCCTTGAACATCCAATGTAAATAAAGAAATCATCTTTTTTTACTCCCCTGTAATAGGATTAATCTCTCTGATAGCCAAACTCAGGAACCTACAGGATTTCCATCATAGACATTCTTTTAACTGGCTTTGGGACTCCTGTTATTATGACCCCAACTATCTTCAGACAAGGGTGAAAATAGCAATAATAACAAACTTACATCATGGTCAGTTTGTTAGAGTATAAATAAACACTTGGGCCAATGCCCAGCACCTACTGTCTACTCAACAATTCCTTCCATTATTTTCTGTTTGGTTGCTACGTCCTTCTTCAAAGCCTCCTTAGAGTCAATGTTGTAGATTGATACAAATCTTTGGAAATTTAGTCTCTGTAACCTATCCTGCCTGAAGCTGCCCAGGATTCTCCTAAAATCTTATTTATTGCTCATAATGGCCTCAGTAGTCTTTATTATTTTCATATACATATATTATTTTCATATGATGTTGATATTCAGAGCCATAAAGGAACCAAATCTGGTTTCAATTTTCAACCTTCCAATCCTCCTATTTAACTCTTAGCTGTAGGTAACCTTGACTTCCAGCTTTTTCCTAATATTCTGTTTTGCTTTACCCCTTAGCCTCTATGTTAACTAATAACGGTGCTTATGATATAACAGACAAAATAATATATTGAGTTTTTAAAAACACTATCTCAGTTATCCTTACAATTTCTAAAAAGTAGTGTCTATGACATGTTATGATGCCTGCTCATGCTAGATGTCCTTACCTGCAAGATTTGATCCCTTGTACTAACCTTCTTGATACTCACCTGTTATTCAAAAATTCCTTTAAAATGACATTTCTATACAGCTCTCCCAAGCGTCTCCAAACTAGTGGGATTCTCACAGCTTCTTACAGGAAATGCCACACATTTCTCACAAAGCCCAACAATGCTCAGAAGTAGTAATTAATCAATTCTGATAACATACTGAAATCAAGTTTCTCTTCTGATGAACTGGACAGTGACTCCTTGTTATTGGGCAATTATTGGGTTTATATTTATTGATGATTCTTGCTCACTGTCCTCATTATTTTTATCTTCCAATATATTTCTGAAAAGGGGACTTAGAATGGGACAAGATGCCCCAGGATGCTGGTAATGCAGCTTTTAGAGCTCCCACATGGTTCCTCTCCTTTTCAGTCACCAGGAAGTCTGTCTAGTGGACATCCCCAGATGCTCTTTGGTAATGCCTCTTTTTAAGGAAAACTGTGTCCAACACCCAAAGGGATGGAGAAATAAGGTACTCAGGGGTTTTTGTTTTGTTTTTTGGGTTGTTTTTTTTTTTTTTTTTTGCTCAGGCTGGGCATTGAAATCCAGCCTCACACATACATTGCATGAGTTCTTCCATCGAGCTACAGGCCCAGCACAAATGAGCCAGTTTTAGATTGCAGAAGCTGAGGCATGGGAGGGACTCCAGGATTTAGGGCTGTGGCGCCTAAAGAGGAATAGAAGACAGACTATATGCAAAGACGAGAAAGAGAGGAAGTTGCTTAGGAGTCTCTTGAGATTACTATGTGTGTCTTATAAGGTGCCTTGCCTGTCATCTAAAACTATGAGACAGGAATTCAGAGTTCCATAGCTCGGGAAACCCACAAATGCATTTCTAGAGTTATGATCCCCGCCAGGCTTGGCAGTTTCTGAACACTTGACACTGCTCCAATGAGTTGGCCCATAGCTACTTAAGCGACTCCATGATTGAAAAATAAGAAGTTGCAACCCTGAAAATAAAAATAAATCTTAACCCCCCAAAATTACATGATTCATTGGCAGACCCCTAACATCACGTCCTATCATGGGCCTGCTCATCTAATAGGTATCAATGGGTTACATCGAGGGTGGGTTCTGTTAGGGTCATTCATACAAATGATCAGGGGTCTGTGTCGCTGTCTTGCATGGAAGCAGGTGGCTAGGGAAGACTTGTTCACGAAAGCAGCAGTTCCACAGCTGCTAGCTAGCCACTCAGAGGAAGCGGTGACTTGTGGGTTTGCCTTTCCTTTCTGTTGAGTTACATAGATGTAGCTCGAACACTTCCCTTCTGAGGAGAGCAGAGACATTTTTTCAGCCAGCTTGACGAAGGCTCGGAGAGAAAAGGTTTCGGGACATCAGGACTTTTCAAGTATTTTATGACTCAATATCAAGGCATATGATGAGCTTCCGAGGAAAGGAATTTTGGAAGAAGAGGCGGACAGTGAAGAGAGTGAACCCAGAAGGAATCCACAGGGTTAGTGCTGTATGTATCTGAGCAAATTTCTTATCCTATCACCCATGCTTTGTCTGAAAAGCAGTGTGCATTAGAATGGATCTCTCTGTGAGTTACTGGACAAAGTGTTCTATACAACAGTGTATTCTGTTTGACTCATAAATAGCCCTTTTAAAACTTCAATATTTATTTTAAAAGTCACCTTGTTTTTGAATTTTATGTAACTGAAACATATTGATACTGGGTTTAATCTGAACATTGCAAGAGTAATCGGAATTCACCTAGGGCTATCCTAGCATTTATGTATTATTGTTTCTGAAATTGCCTCTGTTAGTTTTATTTGTTTGCTTTTAGATTTATGTTTTGGTTTGAGTTTGGGGTTTGTATTTCTGAGACAGAGTCTCACATGGTAATCGAGACTGGCCTGCAATTACTGTTGAGTCCAGGCTGACGTGGGCTCCCAACAATCCCCCTGCTCCAGCTTCTGAGTAGGGGATTACATGTATGAGTTTTATTCTCTACCTACCCTTTGTTCTCAAAGAATAGTCTGAAGTTCCCTAAGTTATGACCCCAATGTACTCATTTGTTTACAATTATATTTTCTTGAGCATTGATGCTCTCTTCTTATCATGTACCACTAACTTAAGATTCTTAGAAAGAATAATTCAAACTATGAAGGGAAGGGTAAAGAGTTTCATTAACAGAGCCAAGGAAGTTTATAGAAGGTCAGAAAGATTTAATTTTATTGTGAAAATGGTTCTTCCTTTTTATTCTTGCAAAATGAAAGGAAAACTATAGACAAACACATGTCCTTATAGATACACATCTAGAATTCTGTAGAACTCGGTGGAGCACCTCCTGTAACAGGGAGGGTTCACTTGATATGGCAGCTGCTGCAGCAATGCCATTGAATAGCTCATTTTAGAAGGTTGATCACTTCTCAGAGTTGATCCAGTTCTGTGTGACATCCTCAGAGCAGTCTTCAACCTCAAAATCATCATCATTTGAAGTCTGAAATTCTTATTGTGGGGTTTCTTCTATGCATTATATGGCATTTAGCAACATCCTTGTTCTTTCTTTATGGAGTCTTGGTGACAGTTGCTCTGAAAGACAACTCATATTAAGTGTCCTTGGTGGGAAATACTGATTGCCTGGCTGACAACTGCTTTTCAAAAGGTTAAAGACAAAACAGAACAACAACAACAAAAAGCCTGATAAAATGCTTTACTAATACAAATGCCTAAGTCTAAAAACAGATGTGACTTCTAATCACACACACACACACACACATATGGCTTTCCTTATATAATGGTTTGGTGGCCATTAAAAAGCAACAGCATTTATTAGCAGCATTTGTTTTCTGGCTTGTAAGATTGGCAGTGTAGAATTTGTTCAACTTCAATCTCAGTATTTCATATCTGTGTTAGGCAAGCTCAAACAATCATGTCCCTTGGCATTGTTACTCAGGCAGGTGACCTGGGGATGCCCCCAGAATTTGCTCCCCATTTCCAGAAATGTGATTCAGTTGTGTCCTCTTGACCAGTTCCCAGTTGGCAAAGGCATTCTCAGTTGTTTCTCTTTAGTCTTCTAAAGAGTTAAATTGTTTCAAAATTTCTCCTGGTGTGTGATGGTTTCAACCTTCAGTCCAGGAAACTTAATTCTCTGGCTGTAGCTCTCTCAGTATTTAGAAACACTGGGTTATGTCACCAAGAGATTTACTCTTTGTTTCCACTCAAAGAGACAACACACGGGAGAAGTCTATCTTACATTCACCACACATGCAGTATTGGCAAGAGGACGGTCCCAGTGTCTCACGGTATAATGAACCTAATCACTCTATGAATTATCTTAATTGAATTTGAACGTATTGCTACTGAGTACTATGGGAGAAGCAGCCAATGAGGACCTGGTGTTTCCCACAGCATTCAGTAGCAATGCATTCAAATTTAATTAAGATCATTCATACAGTGATTAGCTTTCTTCCATAGAAGGCACTAGGGACTTTCCTGCTAAACTTGCCTGGTTTTGGTCTGTCTAAGATAGGGATATCTACTTCCACAGTCTTTCTCTTCTGTCGAGTAGGGAATTATTCAGTCTGTCCTCAAGCATTACCTTAAGATGTGGCTTTCATTTTAGAAAACAGACTCGGGAAAGTGAAACAAGTAATTAGAGTGAGTGCATGAAACAGACACCTCAGGCTCAGCCGGACTCTCGCCCTCTCTGTACTCATGTGCAGATTATCTAAATCACGCTGAACTTCCGTTTCCCCTTTTGAGAAATGTTTCTGTCACACCCATCCCATCTTAAGATTGCTTGTTAGAATTACATACATGCCTTCTGAGCCTAGTTTGAAAGCTGCAAAAGGTAAACTGATTATTCTTTAAGTATCAGTGTTTCCACGGGCAAGAAAAAAAAAAGACACAATTGCAGTACAGGTTCCTTCTAGGTGGCTCGGTTGCAGCCACAGGGTGCAGAGGATTCTGTCATGTGGGAGGAGTAATTTTGATAATACAGCTGCTCAGTGAATACACAACTGGATTGTGTTGAGTTGACTCTCTGGTGCTCTGAGATTCCCGAATTCTGTGTGCAGATGGGATGGGGCTTGCCTCAGAGTGTGCCATCTCCTCTAACTGTGTATACCCAGGTTGGCAAAAGCCTACCCAGAGTCAGGTGGAACTTTCTACTACAGGTTTATCTAAGCTTCTAAACATTCAACTACACCCCTAGATTGCCCTGGGAGCCTCCTGAAGAGGCGGTGACAAGGATGCAAATCAAATGACAGAGTTCCTCAACAAAGACCTAAAGTCATGCTAGGGAACCAAAAAATGTATGCCTTTAAATTGTTTTAACTATTGTCATATGTTGTAGTGAAAGGAAGATAATGATTATTGGATATAATTACCACAATTTCTTTCTCTCCCCCCACCCACCAAAATGATCATGTGAACATTGGCACCACATTCAATCCCTGCTCTCAGGCAAATTTAAAATTTACTGAATTTCATAATAATCTAGAATACTTATTCAGAACCAGGACTTTCTGACACATACCATTCAAATTTTATACTCTCTTGACCCAGACTGGCAGTCTTTGTGCATTCTGTGTCCTTCAAATGCTTCTTAAAGCTGTGTGTTATTATTATATATATTATATAAAGCAATATATGATTATTGTGAGAACTAGAGATATGGCTGAATAGTCGAGGGTTTGCCTAACATGCAAGGCACTGGGTTAGGCCCCCAGCACCTCAAGAAAATAAAACCATCGTTACATTACTCCTTTGCATGAAATTTTAAGTTGTTTAGAAGCTTAGCTTGTTTGCCCAGCTTTCAAATACACTAAGAAATACCTTCGTATATTTTGATCTATGATTCTAGAGGCAGCATACAAGTTAGACAGTACTGTGTTGTGAGAAATGTTCAGAAATGAAACTTACTTGTGAGGTCACCACCTGCCTATGTCCTTGAATCTTAGAGTTGTATGTGCTGTTCTCCAGTTGATTTCTTTTTAAGCTGCATTTTTATGTTTACTTTATTTTTTTGTCAGGATTATTTAGCATGATCTCTAGTGTATAGGGAATTTTAATGAAAAGATCATTTCCTTTGTCAGTTTCACAGCCTTACTTGGAAAGATCACATCCATGATTAAGTTGAGTTATTTCGTCTGTCATCTGCACAGTCAGAAGCAAATGCAGAAGTTTTAAAAATAAATGTGATTCATTCCTTTAAAGTTGACACTGGCTTGTGGATTATTAATCTGCAGGGTTTCTGTGTGTTTGGGAAAGTTTGGATACACGTGACAGTTCGTCTTCTCCTTAGGAATGTGGCCGGTGAGCACTTTAGGCGATGAAAACTATAGGCAGAGATACTAATTGGAGAGACTTCTACTGGGTTCCTACAGTCATCACAGTGCATTGCACGGTTCTGCTGTCTCTCAAGCCAGCTTTAAAGTACTTATTCAGGATAACTTTTGTAGGGTAGCATAAATCATCTCCCTTCCTAGTCACATATCCTCCTTGGCTGTTCCTGCTTGTTGTGTTTGCACATTTAGAGTGGGATATTTATTTATGCCACCTTATAAGCAGCTAGTTAACAAAAACGAAGCACAAAGTAAGGACCAGGAGTGATATGCTAGCATTTTTTTCCATTTCCTTGTAGCACTGGGGATCAAAACCAGGGTTTTGAACATGTTACACACCGAGCATATTACATGAGCACCCTACCATTGGACAGGGAGATGATCAGAGGATAGGAAGGGAGGCTGGGGCTGTATTGAAGCAAAGCTAAATTGCAGGGATGAAACTCACAGAAAGGTACTATGAAAAAAAAACGACGCAGGAGTAGCCAGGGGTTTCTGAGCCCAGACAGACCACACACAACAGAAGTGTGTTGTGAAACTTGACCCAGCCTCCGACTGTGTTTGAAGGCAGATCAGGGGAATGTGAGGGGACCACAGAAAGAGGGCAGGTAGCCCAGGTGCTGGGAAGCTGTAGAAGGACTGCCTCCAAATTGGACTCCAGAGGTGAGTCTGTAATGTAACGGAGAATGACCGACATCCCTCTCCTCCAGTCTGGCTGTTATGGGAAAGAGGAGAATCAATGCAGAAAAGAACCACCTGTCCATCAGAGTGTAAGATGAGTCATTTGATGGAGGAGAAGGTTTATAGTGCTTAGGAAGTAAAGCCATGATACCAAATCATTCCTGATACAGAAATTTTTAAAGGATTCCCTTGAGGGCTGGGGACTTGCCTCAGTGAATAAAGTTCTTGCTGTGTAAGCCTGAGGACCTGAGTTAGGATGGCAGAGAGACTGAAGCTCGGTGAGTAGCCAGCCTAGATAAACAGGTAAGCTTCAGTGAGAGATCTTGTCCCAAAAAGAGTGAGATGGAGAGTCACTGAAAAAGACACCTGACATTGACCACTCACCTCCAAATGTATGCATAAACATATACACCCTCATACAGACATACACATACCTGCATGTACCTGTGCATAACCCATACACACATGCAAACACATGTTTCACTCAGTGACTGGCAATTTCCATTGTGAATCCTGACACAGCACTGTCTTCATTATATAGTTCCTGAATGGATCTTTTCATTTTCTTCTCTTCTTTGCCCTCCCATAAATAAGTTCTTGTCTTCCATCTCTGCCAATTTATTTCCTGAGGGACCCAATGATCTTATGCCATTTTATAGACTTCTAATGCTCTACACTGCTTAAAGAGGGGGGGAGGGAGTGAGGGAGGAAGGAAGGAAGGAAGGAAGGAAGGAAGGAAGGAAGGAAGGAAGGAAGAAAAGGGAAGGAAAAGAAAGGAAAGGAAAAATCATAAAGTTGACAGGAAATAGTACCCAAAACTACAGCTCTATTCTATAATATTCCCATCAGTAAAATAAATTATGGTTTGTGTTTTTGTTTGTTTGCCTGATTTTTTTTTATTTTTTTGCCCTTACAAGTACAAACTGCTGACAGAGTGGATCACTGTCTTCAAGCTTAACTGAACTTAAATATCAGCTCTCCCATCAACTTACTGGTCAGGTTGCACAAGTTTTCAAAAACCAGGGAAAAAGAATAATCAACTGTGATAACCGCTTCTAGAATTAACATAGGTACTCAGTGATAGAGGGATTACATGTATCATAGTCCTTGTCATTGACCATAATAGCACCTATAAGAAAGGAATTATTATTGCCATTATGATAAACTAAATGACAGTGGCTATTGTTACTATTATTAAGTATTTTGATGTATCTATGTTTTTCCTGTATGAATTAGTTTTAATATAAAATTCACCCCAAATGTGACTCCTGAGATAAAAATAATAGAATGAAGAAATGATCTGAGCCTGGGCATGGCTTCCAGAGGCTGTTACAAACCAAAAAGATCTGCCAGCACAAACGAGTGCCTCCTATGGAGAGCAAAATTATAGCCTATGACTGTCAGCACTAAAAGCAAATATGGCCATATACTCTTTTATCTGACTTCAAAATCTTCATCTTCTGGCATCATAGGAAAGTGATGGTTGGATGAGTTTGTCCTGATAGAAAATTAGAAATCAGAGCTGCCCTTCATGTATGACCTTGGAAAGTCAAAAGTTATCGAAACCTCTCACAGGGCATGTAATACCTAGTGAATTCTTTTCACAAGACGAAATGATATTGGGATCTATCAGTAGGTGCAGTCCTGCATCTCAAAGGCAGAAGTCATTGGCTACAAAAGGTTATACATGAGCATTCAAATCAGAAAAAAAAACTTGATAGGCCCTTGTGGTGGATAATTCTCCTTATATTACAGAGTAAATTTCTTTAATTGCAAGAATTAGAAAATTACTCACATAAACAGACAGTGCAGAGAAGGGAGATGAAGGCAGAATGTAGGTAGGCTTGGGGCAGAGCCATGAAGAAAATCAGAGCTACTTAGGTGGTGGGAAACCCTGTTGTCTTGGTCGTTGAACACAATGGATAGTTTTTGTGAAGCTCAGTCTCAGAGATATATAGCTTCCAGCCTTTTGCTCAAACCTGTCATCCCTTCAGTGAAGATTGGGGATTTCAGAGGGAAAGGTTCCATGGGCTTTGATTGGGCTACATCCCCTTTGACCATCAGAAATGATTTTAAGGATCAGACCCATCATGGCTAGTCCTTAAGGAAGAGACTAAAAAGTATGAGCTATCATTTGGAGAAGATTTACTGAAAATAGAAAATCTAGTTGGAAGAATTTTCCACATTTGATTTGTGCTTATGTGTAAGTCCATACCTGCCACACATGCAACAACAACAACTTGACCTGTGAGTGAAAGTTTGTGTGACTTTCAAAGTATTAAGATGGTAACAGAGCAGAAACTGGCAGTGGCTTTTATCACAGACCCCCTATAAATTAATTTAAAGTCCCCTGCAGCTTGTTCTGAGGCATTAATTTCCCTGGTGTCAGGCTTGCTTGTAATTGGGTTGTGATGTATTTTTAATGATATGTATTATCTTTCAAGTGTTTCTAGAAAACTAAATGAGACATGTAATTTAATTTGATTTAGATCTTATTGAATATTTTCTATATCTTTACAAGCACCACCATTCTATGGAGAAACATTTACTGTCATTGATTTAAGTTTTCATTTGCTACACAGAACTGAGGACCTTTTGACACATTCCAAAGAAATACACAGGGTTAGATTTCCCTAAAAAGAAAAAAAACTGTAAAAGTGAATTAAATTTAAGAGTATCCTTTATGTGATAAATTCTTTAAGACTGATTTGTCTTTGATTTCTAATAAATTCTACTATGAAAAATTAATCATATTACTCTCATCTAGTCACTAAAGTTGTATATACTTTATCAGGTTAATAGCCATTCACATTTCTAAAATGGACTAATTCTTAAAGAGCAACTCCTACTTGATTTCTTCTATGATTTGTCTATTTTTGTTGCCAAGGGAACCATTTCGAAACTCGCTTAGTCTGAATTTGCCCAGCTGTAGAGTTCTTAACTTTGATTTAGCTAGTGTTTTTCCATTCTCATTAAACTCTGTGCTTCAGGACAGAAAGAAGGTTAAAGGGTCAGCATAAGATGCCTTGTGCCTTACTTAATCATTTCCTTTCTGGTGAGAAAAAAAATTGGTTTTGTTTGCTGAAGCTTGGGCTTCAGAGATGTTGTCCAATGGAGCTGCCCCTGATGAAAGGCTGAATTAAATCTGTCACATGACCACAGGGTGACAGCTGTGGCCATAGATGCAGCTGTGAGGGCCCTCTCTAATCTTCCCATTTGTTTTTAACACGAATAGTGTAGAAGTTGGCTCCATTCCAATCACGTTAAAGCCAAAGAGTCCTGGGTTCTGTTAGCATCTAAAGAATGCTTGTTCATTTAAACATTTTATTTCTTCTAAGAAATTTGCCTCTCTGTGTGTCTGTCTTTCTATCTCTCTGTCTCTCTCCCTCTCTCTGTCTATCTGTCTCTGTCTCTGTCTGTCTCTGTCTCTCTGTCTCTCTCTGTCTCTCTGTCTCTGTCTCTGTCTCTCTCTCTCTCTTTCTTTCTCTCTCTCTCTGTCTGTCTTTCATTATGTAGCTCTGGCTGTCTTAGAACGTACTATATAGACCAGGCTGGCCTAGAACTCACAGAAATCCACCAGCCTTCCAAGTGCTGGGACTATAGGTGTGTACCACCATGCCCTGCTAGTTTGTTATCTTGATAACACTGAAGTTCATTCTTTTGTTTTACGTGCATTGGTGTTTTACCTACATGCACCCCATGTAAACAGTGCCTACAGAGGCCAGAAGAGTGTATTGGATCCCCTGGAACTGGAGTTACAGACCATTATTAGCTACAATATAGATGTTAAAAATTGAACGTGGGTCCTCTGGAAGAACAACCAGTACTCTTCACTACTGAGCCATCTTGCCAGCTAAACACTGAAGTTATTTGACCACCATGTTGTTTATAAAGTGCTCTAATCAGCTCAAAATAATAAAGTTTATGATTATGATTATGATTATTTTGTGATTCCTCTAAATAGCCAGTCACTGAGAGCTGTTAGCTTTGAATCCTGAATTCTCTTGGGTGCTAATAGAGCTTACTCTACTGGTCCTAAAGTAAACTTTACTTTTGCTTGTTTTTCTATGTCAATATGAAATATTAGTCAATAGTTATATTAGTCATATATTAGTTACATACCCTCACAAAAGGGCATTGATATATGATGTTAATGTTGTGACCGTAAATGACAGGATATGAGAGTAAAGATTCAAATATGTAGAAATGGTGTGTGTGGGGGGGGAACCAGTCAAAGAAGACTGGTAAGTCCCAAGTAGCATCACAGGATATACAGTCTGACACAGAAAGACCATGAAACTTCTCAAACACAGCATAGAAAGACCAGGGTTTAATAAGAAGCAGGAATAGCTACCATAGAACAACATAACTAGAGTGATTTAGAAAGTTCCAAAGGCTCATTTCCCCTGATTACACTTCCAATTTTTGCATATGTAGTCTACAAATACAAAGGTTTGAATGCAGACACTGTCCCACTTTTCCTGATTCTGTCACCCTTTTCCAAACAGCTCCTTACAGTGGACAGATTCACTGGTGTTTATGGAAGTTAGAGCTATAGAATGAGATTCAAAGCATAATTTTTACAACATTGATTTTTCTCTGGAAATTTGTACTTATGAAGCTAAAGAGTTAACATAAATCCAATTCTAAATTAGTTCATTGTCTTGTGATCTGAAAATATAAAAGCAAAAAACATTTCCTATGGTGTTTCTCAGAGTAAACAAAAGGCAGACTTTGGAAGACAAGTTGAATTACTAATAGGCATACTTATAAGGTTCACCTTCCTTTTCCTAAAGGGCATGAAGCAGCCTTACTTGATTTAAGAGATATACAGGGACACCTGTTCCCTTTTAATTTGTCTTTATTACTTCTCTTACTTTGATTAGAATCATTCATTTTCAATATTTAATGGAAATATTGATAAATGAAGAGCTTCGTGTTCTTGGTATAATTGTTTTGTTGGGACTTTATTTGGGAATAAGTTTCTGGGTAAGATAATTTTCAAATAAAACAAGTCTGTATTTTGCTGGTGTCTAGTGATTCATCTACCATGCTGGCATATATCTCCTTGATCTTCACCTTTTATCCACCTTGGTTAACTTCAGCCAAGATTCTAAACTTCCCACTAGTTTCCAACTGGAATCCTTTGCACAAGCACCATTTCAGGATAGTGTTTAAGTAACTCACCAGATGTTTGTGGCTCCCTACTAAGCTAAAAATAGTTCAGTTATTAAGTCGCTAATTGTACCTCTCTGTTTGGCTGGCATGAGCTTCTAGAACCACATGCCCAATCTGTAATTATTTTCTCTGGTCTCTTTTCCCCAGTGTTTTGTGTATCTTTTGTTGTAATTACTTGAATCTGTTAGTGGTTGAATTTTCTATGTGAAGCCCCACTGTGATATTTCTGGGCTTCCTCTCTGGTGGATTTTCAAAGGGTAAACAATTTTAAAATCAAATAACTCCCCAGCGTTTAATGAAGGCTTGATTCTTTTGAAAACTCAAGTTCATCCTTTTAGTATGATGAAAGCAACACATGTTCATCCAAAAACATAAAAAATATCCTGAATATTACAGTACCACCCAAATGCAGTAGGCTAATGATGTTTGAATTTATGTAAATAATTAGTTTCTTTCTAGTTTTAAAGGCTTGTGAAGTTACTCTATTATATAATATTTATTCTCATTCTTATAAACAATAATAAATAAGGAATTCTTGTTTTATTATAAAATTGAGAAAGAAACATCTTTAATAAGTGTTTCATAGGCTTCATCTCTCTTAATTTCCTAATCAGACCATGCCCTGGCAACCTAACTATGTCTTAGAAGTTCAGGTAGTATAGGTTTCAGTTTTGATCTTGTGTGTAGATACAGAAATATCATCAAGATTACCTTGTAATGTTCACATTCTGAGACAGTACATTTCTTTGTCCTTCTTTCTGTAGCAAAACTTGATCACCAACCTTACTTTACTCCAGTTTTGAACAACAAAAGATCAATTATATGCAAACTAACTCTGGAGAAGCAATGAAGAATTTGGTAAACCCATGGCATGTTCACATAGTTCTCCACTGATTTATTCCAGATACTCTCCTAGTCTTAATGTCCTTTCTAGTGCTCCTTACACATTTGTATCTTTCTCCATTACCCACGATTCTTGAAAATTATCTCCTTTGAAAGGCTATACTTTAGCCGAGTGTTGGTGGCACACTCCTTTAATCCTAGCACTCGGGAGACAGAGGCAGACAAATCTCTGTGAGTTCGAGACCAGCCTGGTCTACCGAGCGAGTTCCAGGACAGGCTCCAAAACAATACAGAAAAATCCTGTCTCGAAAATAACCAAAAAGTAAAAAAGAAAGGCTATAATTTAATGTCTTCCCTGGTTAGGCATGGCCACCATAATACTACCTACCTTTCTTGTCATCCTTCAATGACGTTTCTCCATCTTGTAAGAAAGATAATGTTGCAAAGATATCCTCACATATATATTGGACTTTATGTGTGCTTATTCCTCTCAGATAGAATCTAGGTTACCCCTGGATCTGGATGAAGGGATATATGCTTAATTATGGAACACTTGTTTACTGGGTGTGTCCTATACACATTACGGGTGCTTTCAGTTTGCATGTAGTAAAAACTACAAGTCAGTCTTTATCTACTTAACACTCAGCAAAAAGTCTTTTTTTTTCATGTTTTCTATTATACTATATATTTTTCTCTTCAATGTGAGGTGCACTCTCACCCTGAACTCTTGGGGAAGGGTCTGGGCCCTGCCCTATATGAAATGAAATGACAGACTATGCACACCCCCATGGAGGGCCTCACCCTCCCTGGGGAAATGAGGGTATAACGGGGGGGGGTTTGGGGGGAGGGCACGGGAGGAGGGGAGGGAATG
This sequence comes from Mesocricetus auratus, assembly GCF_017639785.1. Taxonomy (NCBI): domain Eukaryota; kingdom Metazoa; phylum Chordata; class Mammalia; order Rodentia; family Cricetidae; genus Mesocricetus; species Mesocricetus auratus. Next base: position 28,435,999 of record NW_024429194.1, read on the forward strand.
GGAGAGGGACCTGGAACTGACTTTGTGAAGCAACCTTGTGTCTTATCTAAATTTAAACTGGAAAATAAAATAAAAAAAAACAAAAACAACAACAACAAAAAAATTTAAATTAGAAGCAACCTTGCTTCATATGTCAATCCCAGCTCCCTCTCCCTCCTCTCCTCCTCCACTCCCCACTAACCCCGACAACACCTACCCAATCCCCACTCTGCTTCCCAGGGAGGGTGATGCCCTCCATGGGGGATCTCCAAAGTCTGTCATATCATCCTGGGCAAGGCCTAGGCCCCATGGATAGGCAGTCTTATAGATGAATATTATTATAAGAAGGAAAACATCATTTCATCTCCCAAGGTGGCCCCTACTAAGTCATTGTACACATATATAAACTAAGGCATGAGGATTTAATCACTATGCCCATAGTCTCACAGCCCATAAGGGTGAGTCAGGCATTCTCACTGTTTTTTTTTTCATAGAAAGCCTATAACCAACCATATCTCCCCATAGACTTTGAACTTTGCTTTAAAAACAAGCCTAAATAGTCTAGGTTAATTTCTAATTGGACTGTACTTTTCTTCTGGAGAAAGGTTGGCAATTCAGTCATGTGGCCATTAAGGGTAATATATTTCAAATACTTTCTTCAATGTCATTCTTCACCAGCTGATTCTGAATTGCTGGAATGAAATGGAGATTTTTTTTGTGATACTATCCTTTACTAGAAATTAAAACCTCCAGTTAAGACACAATCAGTCCACTTGTTCCATGCCAATTGAACAGTCTTGACAGCCTGGACTGTTACCAAGATGGCAGCTTCCCCACTCTGGGGCTTAGACACTTTGTTAGCATACCATTAGACATTGTGGCTAACTACAGAGGAAGAAAGCTTTTGTTAATTGTGTCAGGAGCCCATTCTTCTTCTGTGAAGTTGACTTGGAAGAGAACTGTGGATTTGAGGTCTCACAACAAGCAAATCTCTTAACAGAATTTAAGAAGAATGGGGCTGTTACCACTGTGGCACAACATCCCCATGCTCCAAAATAACAGGTGCTGGTGGGTGCCTTTCCCAGGCATGGTGACTTTACAATAGCTAATGAAATTCATTGCTCATTTGAGAGAAAGAGTAAGAGTAAAAATGCAATCCAATTCAGGGTAATCTTGGCACATACCTTATCCCACTTGGTGTATTTCCAAAAGAAACAGGCCCATTAAATTCAGAAGGGACAGCTCGATCCTTGTTAACACCATAAATCGATGCTGCTTGGTTCCCAGATCCACTCAGTGACTCTGCAGAGAACAAGAGTGGGAAAAGAACTGATCCCACCATCCCTGATGGCTTTGAACTCACCAACCTAGCTTAGGATGACTTTGAACTCCTGTTCCTTGTATCTCTATCTCCTAAGTGCTAGAATTATAGGTGTGTATCACCACATCCAGTTTATACGATACTAAGAGTGGAATTCATGGCCTCGCACATACTCAGCAAATGTTCTGCCAACTAAGCTGTGTCTCTTGCCACCTCAATGCAACTTACTTGCTAAATTAATATGCAAAAACACAAAAAAGTGGGATATCACTCATTAATAAAATCCCTGGAAAGACAAAAGTTTACTAATATATACCCCAGTCAAAGCTTAATAGGAAGATATTCAGGACTTGAGATTTCCTCATGTCAAAATAATTTCAATACAATATCTAAAATAGGAAAGGCCTGGGGGATATCATTCATGAGTTCCCTGATGGGTCATAGGTTGAGCCAGATACATAAAAATTTATCTTTCCAAGTGTTTGTAGTCCATACCTTTTACTGATATATCAAGAACAGTTTGTGGTTTGGTTTGTAATTTGTTGTATCAATAACCTTAGGCTCTGGAACTCTGATGTGCCTGACTATTGTAGTAATTCGAACACAACTAACTTTAGCTAGTTTGCCTTTCAGTGAAAAGTCTTCTTTAAAGGATCATTTTGCCTCCCATTTCTTCTTTATGCTTTGTAGGGGGTGCAACTGTGTGGGGGTGTATAGGAACACATGTGCAGGTGTACAGGAATATGTGCGCATGAGTGGAGGTGCATAGGAATATGTATTGTGTGCATATGTATAGGTGTATATGAACACGTATGCATGCGTCTGTGTGCAGGGGTATATGAACATATTGCCTGTGCGTGTGAAGGATACAGAGCAACCTCAGATGTGATCCTCAGGAATGCTAAGCATCTCCTTTAACACAAGGTCTTTCACCAGGACTCAACAACTAGGATAGACATGGCCAGTGAGCACCAAGGATCCTCATGTCCCTGCTGCTCTGGTGCTGAGATGACAAGTGGGCAAACACCATATGCCCAACACTTTTAACATGGGTTCTGGGAAATCAAACTCAGGACCTAGTGCTTGCAAGGCAAGTACTTTATGTAAGTAAACCAACCCCTTAGCCTATTTTCTTAGTTAACTTTTAAGTTTGGAACTAATGAGACACAACATTTAAACAACGGAGCAAGACTGTAGAAGCCCACTCCTGACATGTCGTTTCTCTTTAAGCCCCTGGGTTGCAATACACTCACACTCATGCACTCCTGTTTACACTGGGGTGAGAAAGGAAAATGACAGAGGGCTAACAGACACTACATGGGCCATTGCAGTGAGCACTGGCCAGCATTACATACTTGTGAAGGAAAGGGCTATAAATAAGCCACCCAGTCTATGGCAAAGATTAGAGCTTTCTTCTGGGTTTCTTCATACAGTTTTGTTTTGATTATATATGTTTCATACTTACATAGTCATGTGAGGAAAGAGAGAGAAAGACAGACAGAGAGAGAGAGGGGGGGGAGAAAAAGAGAGAGGAATAATTGTTTTATGTTTTGAAGTTCCAAAAAGGTAATTTTTCACATAAGTTCAGGTTGTGTCAAGACCAGGGATAATATACAAAAAAACTGAGACCTGGGACTGCCCTGCTAATACACATTTGAGGCCACTTTTAAGATGGACCTCAGGAGATGACTTAGTGGGCAAAGTGCTTGTTGCTGAAGCCTGAGGACCTGTGTTGAATTCCCAGCACTCTTGCCACCTGTCTTTAACCTTAGAAATGAGGAGACAGAAGCAGGAGGGTCTTGGGAGCTTGCTGGCCATCCAGTCTAGCCAAGAGAGTGACCGCTAGGCTCACTGAACAATTCTGTCTTGAAAACTAAGGTTGATGGTGATGTAGGGAGATGCTGACATCAGTCTCCAGCATTCATCCTTACACGTGCATACACACATATGCATACACTGAACACACAATCCTTCTCTATCTGTGGTCATTGAAGTGAGCTTTTGCCTGGGAAATAAGGAATTTTTGAACCAAAAGTAAGTGTGAATGGAAAAGCATCGAGATGCAGCCAACCTAGGAAGAATCTCCAAACTCCCACAGAGCCTCTGTAAACTCTAACCCAAGTGTGCTGTGTTTTACACCACTGTTACAAAACAGACTGTGTCAGGCAACTCAACTCCTCTTCTTCAAATGCCCTAGGAGCAGCCAGATTGTTGACAGGCCCAACCAGTTTGTTGACAGCCCTTCCAGAAAGAACACTCACCTTGTCAGTTTATTTACCCATTTAATAATGTTGTGATTGTTTGTTTGTCTCTTAATCCAGGAAATGGATGGGTATCTTTACTATTGGCCCGTGATCTTTACATTTTGCTGTTTGTGTTATTTGCAAAATCATCAAAACCAATATTGACTGCTATTTTAAGAAGCCCATTAGCAGTTTTTAAAACATTGATGAAAATTTGGGGGACCATGCTTTACCCAGGTGGGGTATCCAGTGGGAGGCTAGGAAATGAATAGGGCAGCTGCTAGTGGCATTAATATTTATAGGATCACTTTAGCATCTGGGTTTCATGGTGATCTTTCACACTTCTAGGAGCCCAACCCCCAGACACACCCAAGAACAGCAGAGTCTTTTCATTTCATTTGCGTGAATACTTCATCAAAGCATTAGGGAACTCCTTTTATTGTGTCTGGGGGCTTCCGTTTTGTAATACTGGTTTTTTAATTTCTTCACGAAAGAGCCCCATTTTTCTCAGCTGATGATCCATGTATGGTGTGGAACAAACACATCACCTCTGTAGTGACACATAGCTTCTCCCTCTAGCCTTCTTTTTCTCACTATGGGGAGGTTTCTCAGAGGGTTTGCAGCTTCTGTTGGGTTCAGGATTTCAATACCTAGTGATTATTTGTGCTTTATTTCAGCCTCACCCATCTTCAGCACAGTGTTGCTTTATCCTGTTAGAGACTGACCCAACTTCTCTCTGTTGAGGCAAAGAAGCTCAGAGACAAGCAATTAATCCTGACAGGAGATCCTTGCTTCAATGACAGCAAAGTCAGCCTGAAGTAGTTTGCTTCCTAGCAGGGTGCCAGCGTTTGCAAACTGACCTAAGTAGAACTCAGAAAGAACGCGATTCAGCAGAAGCACTGACCATTGTTGTAGCACTGTCCTGAGTAAGCAGCTCTTCCTAATGTAGAAAAGGTCACGTCTACATGAACATCTACTGCACCCCCATCAGTACAAGCAGCTTGAATTACTCAGGGAGCTGTCAGGTATTTTAGGGTCCCCTCACTTTATTTCAGCTCGGGAAATAATCTCTAGGGGGTTATGTGGTTTCGTCCCAAATTCCTGGAGGCTGTGTGAAACCGAATTGGAAGGACTGTATGATGTCAACGCCTCAGTGACAGCTAAAAATTGAAACTGAAGCAGTCACAGAGAAGCAAGATGATATACTTAACAGTTAACTCGACTTTGTTTTGCTTTATTTTTCCCACAGCAGGAAAAGCCCAGACTTTTGGAGCCTTTGGATTATGAAACCGTCATTGAAGAACTTGAAAAGACCCATCGGAATGATCCTCTTCAAGATCTTCTGTTCTTTCCCAGTGATGACTTCTCAGTAAGTCTCCTTGAGGCCTTTAAAACTAGCAGGGGTCTTTCCACATAGATTCAGAAAGTGAAGCCTTCTTGAATGTGTTTTTCTTTTACTTTTTGGAGGCCTGACACCCAGTCCTAAATAAACACACAGAGATTTGTTCCTACTTGTGGATGCCCAGCCTTAGTTTTTCTTGTTTCTAGCCAGATTTTCTAACTTAAACTATCCTGCTTCTCTTCTTGTATGATTTACCTCTGGACGTTTTACCTTTCTGTATTCCATATATCTTTCTTTCCTTCTTATTCTGTGGCTGACTGTGTGACTGGGTAACTGCCCCTGGTGTCCTCCTGTCCTTCTCCTATTGTCACTTCTCCCTCCTCTCCTTTTTTTTGAGCCTAGATTTCTCTTCCTGTTTATTCTCCCTATCTGCTACCCTATCTATTTATTTCTCCTACCCTTCAGCTCTTTAGTAGGCCAATCAGGTGTTTTAGTCAGGCAGAGTAACACAGTTTCACAGAGTTAAACATATGAAACATAAAAGAATGCAACACATCTTTGCAAAATTAAAACGAATGTTCCACATCGTAAACAAATGTAACACATCTTTAACTAATATTTTATAACACCTTCTTTCTGTGACCACTCTGTTTCCCATTATAGCAGCAGAAGGCCATTTCCAGCCATAGTATAGGCCCACTGCTTCCCCAGCTTGGAAGAGTAAGAGTGAGGCTCAACAGTGGACGCACAGACCCAGAGCAGTACACGGTGCTGCCTGAGTCTACTTGGTGTTCATTTTCCTGTCAATGTCCAAAGCTCCTACCATGCCTTCCTTTGACTTAGAGTACTTCTTTCCTGAGACTATTTCTAACGAGAAGCTTCTGAGAAGTAGAAATCAACCATATGGAAAAGTAAAATTCTGTTGGTACAAAAGAGGAGATTATTTTTATATTAACTAACTCATTCATTATTCTCTCATATATTACATCCCAACTTCATTAAAACCACCATGAATCTTTGTTGGCCTGTATTCAAATCTTGGGGTCAAAGCAAGAGCATCTTCCTGGAATGATCTATGGTGTGACATATGTTCCCTTTAGGACAGTATACACATAAGATGCTCTTGAAGTTAGTGGAGAGAATGAATGAAAGGGAGGGAGCTAGCCCTCCTAGTTAGAAAAGAACTTGACACATAAGCATAAAGGACCTGATTCCATTCCTCCAGAACCTACATTAAAAAGTCTGATGCAGTGACACACCCCTGTAATCCCAATGCTGGAGGGAGAAACAGAAGTATCTAGCAGCTGGGTGGGCAGCCTAGTATCAGATCCAGGTCAGTGAGATAGACTGAGAGAGAAGGAAAAGAAGTTAATATTGAAGTTAAGAAGGATGACATTGTGGATGATGAACACTAGTGTGCCCCAAGTACTAGATTATGTTACCTGTAGTCACCTGGAGCATTGACACATTGTTAAGAGAACACCTCTGCAAACAGAGGCTGCCCTAGGCAGCGGTAACCTTTTCCATTTGTCTCCTAAAGCAAAGGCAGTCTCAGACATCTCAGACTTCAACCTTGCATATGAAAAGACAGCTGGAGGGTACCCCTGCAGAGCAGGCTCTGCCCCTGAATTTCTCTCTTGGGGAGTATAGATCTCAATTTCCACATTTTACTAACACAGCTTCAATAGCCCCTCTAACCTTTGGGAACAGATCTGGTTGACTTCTGGCTTCGAATTTTGTTTTGTTTTGTTTTCTTCCTTCATGGAGTTAGGAAAAACAAGTTGTTGTAATTTTAAGAAGTAGCATGTGAGAGAAAGATGCCATGTGACAGAGCTTGGGTGGAGGGTTTTTTTAATTTAGGGAAAGTGAATGGGAAAAGGGGGGAGGGGATAGGGGAGACCAGCCTCTGGGGACAGGACCAACAGAAAAGAAGAGAGGAGTATACAGATAGACAGGGGAGAGACAGAGACAGAGAAGCAGAAAGAGAAAGAGAGAAAAATGGGAGGTGGGCAGTGAATGTGCACAAGTGATACTCTTAGTGGCTGCAGCTGAGGGCATATCTTGTCAGAACCCCAAGAGCAGGTTAGTATAGATGCCTGAATACTAACAGAAATTACATGAAAATGGATAGGTTTGTGGATGTAGCTAAGTTGATAGAAGGCTTGCCTGAGATGCATGAAGTCTGTGTCTGATGGAATGCAAACAATTATAGAGGAGACAAAGTTAATACTTCTCTGTTCCAAGTATGGAAAACAGTGGAAGAAAAGAGGCAAGTGTGGACAAAAGAGAAGTAATCCTTTTACTCTATTTTTCAGTGTTTTAAAATGACTCCTACTTGAAACATTTTAAGAAAGATTTATCTCTGTAGATCTCATTTCTGTGGTTGGACTGGGCACTGGGGCTTGAACTGCAACTGGAAGTTGAACTACCTTCTTCTTCTTTTTTAAATTCCACATCCTTATTTTGATTCTTCAGCCTGGGGGTAAACCTACCCAAAAGGCTTTCTGTCAGACAGCACCAAAATTCATGAACCTTGGAACATCTTTTCATCCAGCTCTGTCATCCATAACTATGCCAAGCACCATTTTGAGTGTCTTCCCATCTCAGAAAGAGCATGGGGAAGCACGACTGGACTTCACATGTGTTCTGAATTGACCTCCATTTTTGTCATCTTTTCAGTTCCATTTAAACATTGTCTCTGACTTTTTTTTTACCTTTGCCATCCTTCGCAGTATAAACAGATCCTACAATAGCATATTGCTCTATTTTTCCAATGTGATCATTTCGGTCAGTCAGTTCACAAGACTGTTTTATTATGTGCCTGTTCAAAGCCCTTGTGTGGTTCCTTATTGCCTCCATAATGAAGTTGTAGGGCCAACTAGATGGCTCAGTGAGTAAAGCCTAAGGACCAGAGTTTTAAGTCCCAGAATGCATATAGAGGGAGGAGAAAATATACTCCCACAAGGAGTTTCCTCATCTCCTACCCCAGCCTACTTCATCCCCACAGCCACTTTCCATACCCTCAGAGGAAACACTGGCACAGTTTAACCACGCCATTCTATCACACATCCCTAACCCCTAAGTATTTCCCTTCTTTAAATAAGAATGAGATATAGAATACTGAATGTTAAGCATCGTTTTAGGAATTAAGAGGCAGAAGTTATTGAACAGAAATGTCTTGGTTCTAAGGACAGTGATCATCTTACTGCTATGTGAGGAAAAGAAAACCGATTCACAAATTAATTTGAAATAAAGATTATTTTATAAAATAAAGAAATGGGACAATGTGATGGAAACGGAGTCCCTAGAAGAACTGAATTAGACTGGGTAGTTGGACAGTCCCTGTAAGTGACATTTGAGCTGAGCTCTGATTTCTCAAGGAGGACCAAACACACTAAAAGCCAAGGAAGGACTATTCTGGGCTGATAGAAGAGCAGGGGTAAAGTTGAAATGACTCTCAGGTCAGATGGGTAAGGCTGCTCGGAGAGTAGTCTAAGACAAAGTTGTCCAAGAATGAGAAGGCTTTAGCTTTCATATCTTTTTCTAAATACAAGCTGTGAGACATTGAAATGTTCCTAGAATAAATGACTAGAGTTTAATATTAACAACACATGCAGCGTCTTTGTGGAAGACATGTAATGGGGCTTGGAAGATACCACAGGCTAGCTGGGAGAAAAGCACCCATTAGTACACTCAAGAGATATACGATGGCCTCTAATCTTATTATCAGAAAATGACATTTCCTATAAGTGGCTGGATTTTCATGTATATTGATAGTGGGGAGTACTGGACACTGTATCAGTACAAAATTGCCAGGATTTTTAGTAAAAGTCTGACGTATTTTCCACACTCTTTTCTTCCCTGTTTTTCTCATTCTTGGACTGTGCATTTTGGCTTGGAAATCTAGATCCCACGGGTAGTGTGCTGCCTATTTTTATGTGTCCCATGAGCTAAGAATTGTTATTTAAATAGTTGAAGGGAAAACAATCTAGTTGGTAGCACATGAAAAGAATCTGAAATGAGAGCTCTGGTGTCCGTACACCAACTTTGATTCAAGCACTTGTATCAGTTCATTTGATGGTTGCCAGGGGCTTTCATGGTGCAGACAGGGCTCTAAGTGGTTGCAGAAGTTTAAGTTTGAGAATACGGCAATATTCTAGTTTCATTTCTGTTGCCGTTATAAGATATCCTGACCAAAGGCAACCTAGTGGAGGGAAGGATTGTCTGTCATCCAATTTCAGGTGAGTTCATTTCTGTGGGGGCATCAAGGCAGGAACTCAACGCATGACTTCTACAGTCAGGAGCTGAGAATAAATCCATGGGTCCTTACTTGCTGCTTGTGTTATAATGCACTAGTTTCCTTCACTCTTGAACAGTTTAGGTCCAGCTCATGAAACAGTGCTGCCTGCAATGGACTGAGTTTTTCTATATGAATTAATGACAACCAATAGACATCGATGCCAACATAGACATCTCCCAGGCCACCTTGATGTGGATCATTCCCATTAAGAAGCTTCCCACAGGATTCTAGGTTGTGTCACAATGACAGTTAAAACTAACCAGCACAAGCCCTAAAAACTTACCTTTGATGGCGTGCACACATATGCATGCATGTACAAGCGTGCGCACACACACACACAAAACACACATTGCTGTGATCAAATATGACTGTATTTGTTCTAATCAGTTCTTTCATGCTATATAAAGTATATATAGACTTTATATAGAGTATATAAACTTCTCTAAATCCCCTGCCATCATCGGTCCAATTCACATGCTATGTCACTTATTGTTCCTCGCCACCAAAAAAGTACCATTCTCCTGAAAAATGTATCGTTTCCTTGACTCTGCTGGAGACTTGGGGTTCTCTGTGGTTTGCCCGGACAGCTTTCACTCATCCAAGCAGAAGTGGTAATAAAATGACCAGACTAATCTCAAGGGGTGGAGTATGGAGGATCTTAAAACTGCCACCTGTCCTTCGAAACATCAGTAATCAGAGCCTGCTCCTCGGATGAGGGGACCCAGTTCACATCTCCGTTTCTATGGTTCCAAGCTCCCACGCTTCCTGTGGACATGATTCATTCATTGCTTGCTTTGTTTAATCAATATTTATTCAGCACCCACTGGGGACTGGATATAGAAAAATGCTTCCTAGAGGAGTGAGACTGACAAGGGAAGCAAGCATCTTGTGCCTTACCAACTCATGCCCTAATATGGAGAGAGTAAGGCTGATGAAATTGCTGTGGTTGAATACCAAGAAGTAGCAACTGTTTCAGGCATTTGATACCCCCAAGAGAAAGTGTTTGTTCACCATACAACATTCTTACACTGTAAGCATGAACTTCTTGCTTCTTCACTCTGATGGCATGAGATGCCATCTTCATTTTTGGCCTAGGCCCCCAGAATGACCTTCTTCGGGGTCTTTGTGCTTTCTTCATAAGACATACTTTGATTCGTTCACATTCAGTATTCAATGGAGGCTTTCAGAGTCATGAAGCAGACAATATCATGCCTTTACTTGAATCTTCCTCTGTCCAACCCACTCTTCACTGTTCTCCCTGGCCCATGACTCCTGATGGATCTCCAAGCTCTTGTCTCCTCTACTGTCCCTAGGTCACCACACAGAGCACCTGATGTTGATTCTTTTCTTACACTTAGCAAATGCTTTGCCTCTGTAGGACCTGTGCTCTTCATGAGGCTGGCTCCTGGTTCCTGTGACTGAGTTGTAAATGTGACCTACTTAAAGAATCTTTAAGGTCCTAATCTCCTCCTGCACAACACCCCCTTCTTCACTTTAGAGCACTGGTTGCTACTTGAAAATATCTCTATTTTTGCAAATTTGCTTGCTTCCTTGCTTGCTTGCTTGTTTTTGCCTTCATGGTTCTGAGAAGAAAACCCAGGCTTCCATGTGTGTAAAGCAGGTACTGTGCTACTGAGCTGGACCTTCATGGAAAGGTTCTGGGAGGCATACCCAGGCCTCCAGGCACATAAAGCAGGTACCCTCTACTGAGCTGGACCCTCTCCTTTAAACTTGCTCTTTGTTCACCTTGCTGGCACTCATTTCTCGCCAAATTACAATCCTAGCAATCCCAGAATCTTATCATTGTAAGATGCACAGCAACTATGGTAGTATTTGACAAAGAGCAAATGCAGCAATAAATTTAGGGACTTGAAAGATGGCCCCGTGGATAAGGCGTTTGCCACATAAACATGAGGACCTGAAATCAGAGCCTAGCAAACCAAGTAAACTTCAGGAGGGCATGGTAGTGTGCTAGAAATTCTAACCTTCGCCAACTAAGACAAAACTAGCTATATTGCTGAACTCTAGCTTTGGATATGATATCATGCTTCAACAAAATGCTACAAAAAAAGAAAAGAAAACATAAATAATAAAAATAAATTTCAGAAGAACTTGCGTTGTTAATTTAGGAAATAGCTTCAATTCTGTGAAAACCTTAGGAAACAAACGCCATTCTGACATAAAAATCTTGAGTTAATAAGGGAAGAGTAATTGGCTTTGCTTCATGAAAAGAGATGAAGGTTAATAAGAAGCTCTCCTCTTTGACACAAATCAACATATTGCTTTAAAAAAAGAACCTGAGAAACTTGATCCTCTTTCTAGAGGCTCCTGCTGCAGAGTATAGTACTTGGCACACAGCTGACAACTGCAAAAGTAATCTCCTCCTTCAGGATTGATTTCTCTTACAAGGTAAGAGAAAATTAGTTCATATCTGTATATCAAGTACCCAACATACTGTATGGTTCATGGATATTCAAAAGGGTCTATCAAAAGTGAATTAAAATGTTTCTCCAGAAGCGTTTTCCTTGTCTCTTGGCATACCAGGTAGAAATTACTCTCCTGCGAATTAAACTTCTATACTACTTTCATCATAATCTTGTAGTATGCAAAACCAAGGTACATGAATATATTAATCCATGATTTCAAAGACATGGATAGTTTCATCATTAAATTCACTACTGTTGATTTTATCTTTATATTTGGAAGTTGGCTGTAATAGGACAGACCAAAAATATACTTGGTTATCAATGTGTGACTCAGTAAAGTAGTTAAGGGTTGGAATGGGGGAAGAGGAAGCTGAAGCAAAGTTTCGAGGACACAATGAATCATATTTGATGACTCAGTCTAAGTAGAAACTAAGGCAAAATCACATAACAGAAGGTGACAGAGCCATAAATGACTTTCTTGCTGTGTGAAACGTGCAGAAAGCCTGAGATAGAATCACTTAAATGATGAAGTTGAGGTATGTATGGGCAGTCTGCATTATTGTCTGACAGTGCCCACTTAGACAGAGCTCTATTGAAGCTCAACTTTAAGAACCTCCTTAGTGCCGGGTGGTGGTGGTGCACACCTTTAATCCCAGCACTTGGGAGGCAGAGGCAGGAAGATCTCTGTGAGTTCGAGGCCGGGCTGGACTGACAGCCTCCAAAACAATACAGAGAAACCCTGTCTCGTAAAACCAAAAAAAAAAAAGAACTTCCTTAGTAAGCTAAGCATAAGTATCAAGAACACCAGTATGAATAGGGTACAATGCTTACACTTGAATCATTGGACTTTGTGCTGTAAGAAGGGCCACTTCCAAAATCACAGTTCTCTGCTCTGTTCAGTGGGTTAAGTAGCCAGCTACAGAAGTTGCATCGTCTCCTCCAAGTCCACCTTCTTAGCAGTGGTTCGGAATCAGTGTTCAAGGGCACTCAGGTTGATTGTGGGCTTGTCATTGGCTGACCGTCGAAACTGAATGACAGATTTCATCATGGATCAAGAGCTTACATTTTTCATAGTATATTTTTAGCTATTGAAAGTGACTGGTACTTGGGGACTTCCATGCTTTACCACATGGGTCATTCTATGAGAGGAAGTTCAAAGATCTTGCTATGGTTAAATTGACAAAGCAAAGGTCTTGAGTTGTTTTTTTCTTAATCTGAAACATAGCTTAATATTTTGTAGAACTCTGAAATCTTTTTAATCTGTGACTTTTGAGTGTGAAAAGAAAGCTTTAAATGGTTCATAATGTTAGCTTTAAATGGTTCATAATGTTTGTGCAAGGACACTGCTATTGTGATTTGAAAGCTAAGTAATAAATTATTTCTAAGTTATGACATCCCTCTCATGGGAAGGTCCTTGACCTAGGATGTAAGCCACTGAGGACAAAATTCAAATGTAAGCACTTTGATTTTCACATTGTATCCTTCAAAACAATACTCTGTGTGTCAAATGCTTCCTTAGAAAGTGAGGCATCCAGTCAGGCATAAGTATTAACTCTTCAGATCTCACTGTGAGTGATGCCATTAGTAAGTCAATGTAGTGTTGTTTAATCACAAACAATAGGATGATGTTATTTCCAAGAAAATGCCTAGAAGTGGACATTGCCATGAGTCTCACAAAGACAAGTATTGTATGTTTTCTCTCATATGAAATCTAGAGACAGAAAGATCTGAAATAAAAAGAGAACCATTAGAAATTCAGAAGGGAAAATGGGAGAATAACAAAGGGTGGTAAAGAGGGTGAATATGATGAAAGTATATAATATACATAAATGGAATTGTTTTAATAAAACCTGTTTGAATAATTATACATGTGAATTAAAAATAATAAATGAAAATAACAAAATTAGGATAGCCCAGCAATTATAGCTCTTTATTTTAAAGAGAATATGTAGAGACCCCTCTCTGTGTTTTATTGTACCCAAAATATATATGCACATAAAGCCTTATATCTAAATGTTCAGAAGCATAGCCCCCAAATGGAAACAAGCAAACTGTCTACCAACTAATAGCTACAAGGAATTTGTCATATTCAACAATAATGGAGAAGGGCATATGGGTAGATGATACAATATGGATGAACCTTCAATACCTCATGCTAAACCAGTAACAAAGGACCACTGTTGTAAGAATATTCTCCCTGGCGAGATGAAGTAACATCAACCGTTCCTCATAAGGCCCAAGGACAAAACAAAGTACTATTCTATACATGTTTTCCTTTGGAGCCAATGAATTTATTATGCTCAGTTACAGACCATGAGTGAGAAATGTTTAGTGAAAGTATAGAAGACTCCAAAGAAACTGCTTTGGAAAGTCTCCACACAGTATGGATGATGGTTTCTCCATGGCCACATAAATGGAGCCCCCCTCATAATTTCTCCCACTTAATATCCTCTAGCATGTCTGCAAAACCTATAGACCATATGCAATTAGAACTGAGTTACATACAAATAGCTGGAAGGAGTGGATGGACGTTGGGTAAGGGTCCGCTGAACCTTCCCATGACATCATCTTGAGAGAAAGCCCAATGTTTATGGATTGACTCAGGTAGGCACGGCTGACTTGATGTAGGTGGGAATCTTTTGCCAAGAGGATAATATATAATGATTCCATTTAAATGGAATAGGTAGGCGTCGAAAGCAGACTAGTGGCTGGTTGCCATATACTGAGAAGAAGGGAGTGTGTATAGACTGCTAAGAGATAAAGGGTTTCTTGAGGTGTGATGAAGACATGTTAAATAGTGATGATGATTTCCCAACTCGGAGTATGATCAAAATCTATACAAATTTACACTTTAAGACAATAGGTTCTATGGCATATTAATTATGTCACTCAATAGTGATCTCATTATTTTATTTAAAGAAGGTTATCTAGGTTATGAGGTTAGAAGAGGTGTAGATAGTCAAAAGACAGAGCAACAAAGAGTCATTGTAGCCAGCAGAATGGCTGCTTAAACAAAACCACAAAAACTACCCAGTACAGCATTGAGGGAACTAGAGAGTAACAGAGCTACAGTCAAAGACACTGGATATTGTGAGTCTAAAACTGCAAATGCAGGCTTGGGGCCATCAGTTAAGAGGAGTTTTCCTTTTCAAATGCCTGACAATACACCCCTTATTGCCACCAGATGAGCTCGGCCGAGCTCCAGTGCGGTCTCAGATCTGTTCCATGCTACTGAACTATACGAATCGCGGAACAGAGCTTTATTAAAGAGAACAGGAAGTGTGTTGTGGCCAAGGCAATTTGTCGTGGTATGAAAACACCAACTTCTCAGAAAGGAAATTCTTTTTAAATGTATTAATACCCTTAACAAATAGGATTCTTCATACTTCTATTTTAACCAAGTTACTGGTGTTCCAACACAAGCACTTTAAACAAATATAAAACAAGTGGATGGGTACCAAAGTTTTGAAAGTTCTAACCTCATGGAGGCCTTTTGGTTTTTTTTTAACAAATGTTTCAGCTTTATGCTGAGATCATTAGTATGTCATGGCATGTGGACACATGTGTATTCACGTTCCTTCTCTTGTGCAGATGTTTGTGTTGGACAAGATAATTCCACATGCACAGAACTTGCAAAATAATGTCCTAGATTTATCACATGATTTCACAAGTGTGAGTGAGTCACAGTGATCTTATTTAGTAAAGCATCAGCAGCATTTTGTGACCACAGATCATCATGGGTACTGCATTTTGTGATCACAGAGCATCAGGAGTCCTTTAATGCATTGAAAGATTTCTAGCTTCGTGTGTTGCACATGGCTACTAACTTAAGTATCTGTGTGCCTTCATTATGCTAGATCACTGACGTAATAGCATGTGAGTCTTGATTTGTGATGCTTTCTGAAAATGAAGAAAGTAACCCCTGGGTCACTGAAATCTAAACAATCATCCCCAAGGCTCAGTTTAGACTGAGTTGTTAGTATTCACAGAGAGACAAACAATAAAGAAGCAGCTCGAAGGAGGAAATTGTACAAAGAAGTATAAATGAAAAAAATCTAGATAACTCTAGCCTGGCTTCACTGCACCCTCCACAGAAACAACCACTTCCTGGTCTGTCTGTAGTCCTCTGCTTCATCTGCAAGACCTACGCTTGCTCTCTTTGTCCTCACTTGGTTTAAGTTGGCAGTCCCAGCTCATACATCCTCTTGTCCATAGATGCCATGAAGTTCTGGAGTCTGGTGGCTCGCCCTGTAACTATGTTTTACGTTGAACATTACTTTTACTGAATGGAGTATCTGGAACACTGTGTTTTTCATAATTTTTAATCCTATGATCTTAGATTCATGTGACATTCTTCTTTCACAATGTCAAAACCCATGCTTTCCATGTACATATGCATGTGCGTACTCCCACAAACATATCCACATATCACATGCATTCACATGTGCACAGGAATACACAGATTGACACAATGCAAGCATGCACATATTACCTATGCACAGCACACAAACTTACAGCATATATACACACACTATAATAGCATACTCTTATGCGTAACCACAACCACATGCCCACAGTTACTGTATAGACACACTCATGCATTACACTAATCATACACACACACACTCACTGAGCCATTTACCACATCCATACATAGCAGAGACACTGATGTGCTCGCAAACAATCACACATACTTACCCTGAACATACACTACATACATACACTCAGGAAAAATTCAACAGATAACCGTTTAAGCACCCTACTGAACGTTGAGGTTATGGCCATGAAAACAACCAAATTGTTTTCCTATGTGGGACTTGTATCAGGGGGGAAGGGAGAATTTAAAGAAAATCCCAAGTCTGAAATTAGGATAAAAGGAATAATGGACACAATGCTGCTATTGGTAACAGAGCTGGCTACAACCCCAAGAGCTTATAAGGCAGAACTCCAAGATCTCCCTTATACCCATTTTTCCTAAGATGACAGTAGGTTTTGAGATTTTCATTTGCTTCAGTCACTAATCCAAGAGCATGCCTTCAATGGACCAGTTTATATAAACTGTAGCTTGTATCTCAAAAACTCTGAAGAATCATTTGTGTTTGGGGAATGTGTGGCATGAAAGCTATCAGTGATTGGCACCATGAGGGGTACTGTCATTTTCACCACATAACCATGAAAGTGTACAGAGTGAAGGAAGCTGGTGTCTATGATGCAATCATGTTGGTAAAATTATAAGCCAGAACCTAGAGACTCATCAAACAAAGACAGCCTTTGAAATTCTGTTCTGGATGTTTCAACTGGTACTTACCATATCAGTTTATGTGTACCCATTTACTAGAATGCTATTTGCGTAAATAGATATTTGTTTAAATTTGTGAAAAATCTTTTTTTATTTCAACAGAAAATAACATTTAAAACATGACCTTTTTTCTTCAAAGTGCAAGTTTTTTGTTCTTTCTTCCTCACCCAGATATGTTTGCACACACACACACACACACACACACACACACCCTAGAAGGGACTAAGTTTATGTGTTAACATTTACAATAGGATTATGTAAGCTTTTCAAATTTATTTTAACATGAACAGCAAGAACAGCCACAAAAGATTCTAATGGAAACAACTCACAACCACAGATGTTCACATTTTTTCCTCTCAGTAATAAAATTGGTCTTAAAACCGTGACCTACACAGACAAAGCAATAATTATGGGAAAGCTCATCGTCATGGTTTTAGGGCTACTTGGCTGTTTCTGTTTTTGTAGGGATGAAAATCGTAAGGGTTGTGGAAGCTTCTCCACCCAGCTCTATGACAATCTGCCCTTGTGTTTTGGGATATCTGTCCATTCCACGCTTTCAAGATGTAAGGCTTAATTTCTTTTCCTTCTTCCTCCCAGACAGCCACAGTTTCTTGGGATATCCGAACACTGTATTCAACAGTACCAGAAGAGGCAGAGCACAAAGCAGAAAGTTTGCTGGTGAAAGAGGTAAGTGTGGTGCTATTTTTCCTTGCTCTCTGAAGCTTTTGCTCCGGCCGCCACCCACCACATCAGACAATCACAACACTCTATTCTATTACTCTCCTCCCGCTGGTTCATCTGCAGAATAGATGATCTCAGTCTCCATGTCCATTTCAACCTTTGTCACTGCTGTGTTGTCTTCCAGATTTCTGTAGACATGCTTGATTATATGGTAACTGCTCTGTTTTAGGTCTCTCTTTCATTTGTTCTTTTCTTTAAACTTCCACACTGAGAAGTATTTGACTGTTTTTTTTTAATAGAAAGATCTGGTTTTGTTTTACTTATTCATACTTTGATGTAAAACAAAGGTGGCTGTATTCCATGAGAGTGTTGGAGTGTGGAGTATCTGTTTTTAGAGATATAGTTAGTTTTGCTGGGTGCTATGAAAAGAGCTGATGATAAATTTCTCTGGACAGCTTGAGGGACTGATTTAAAACTCTGTTGACTACATATACTTGAATTCAGTTGGTGAAACAACTTCTTCATCATCTAAGCAGACATCAGGCAGCTTTGGGATTGGGCCAGCATACAGCAGTTAAGTAACAAAACTTCACTAGATGAAATCAGCTCCTCCTTTACACACAGTAGAGGGTAAGAATGCAGTCTAGCATAGGTTAACAGGTAGAGGAAGGGTCTAAATATTTGTTTTATTATAAGAAAGTGGCATGTCCTGATTAGGATTCAGATGGAATTTAATTACCAACTTGGAACATTAAACTAGGTCCTCTTACAGTAAAAACTGCAGTCTCTTTATAAAGACCCTAGATATGATTGCTATATTTAGTTCCTGATACCTTTTGGGCTTGTGGTAGAGAAAATTAGAATGTTCAAGTACATTTGTTTTTCTTAATGTTAATTGCTGGTATATTTAACATCTTTTAAGCTACTAATTTTAATATGAATGACTAATTCATCAAAATCTGCATGGTAATTTCATTTTCAGGTTTGTAGTTATTTGCAAATGATTAGATTTTTCTTCTTTTCAAATAAGCATATTATGTCCTGAGTTTTTGTCTTATTGTATTATCAAATATTCCTAAAATAATGTTGGATAATAATGCTAATATTGAATGTACTGTTTTGCTGTCTGATTTATTTTTATTTTGGGGGGAAGCCAGTATTATCTTTTCCATTTTATAAAATACTGGCTTTCACATTGGTTTCTGATATTGCATAATTGTTTTTCAAAAAATGTCTTTCTTAGTCCCTTTGAAGTGCTTATAAATGGTTCCCTTTCACCAGAGCATCTAACCAGTCTATTGACATTCAGCCTCTCTGATATAATTCAGCACTGAAATAAAATTAATACATTCTTTGCATGTTTATTTGCCTTTCTGATATGAACTTTCTTGTCCATATTGTCTTATTACCCTAGTAAGCTGCTACTTACTTATTACTCTTACTGCTGTTTTATTACAAGCTTTTGTATCTATAGGCATGAGTAAATTTTGTATTTTATGCATGAACAAATTTGTATCTATAGACATGAGTAAAATTTACTTCTGGCTTTCACTTCATTCTGTTGGCATTATAGAAAAATGTAGCTTTAAAAAACAATTTGGGGATACAACTGTAATGTCTATGGTAGTTAAAAGATTAACTAGATACTACTAAAATTATTGGGGAACAAAAGCACAAGTGTATAAAGATGTAATGAATGTAGAGAAGGAATCCCACATAGCTTCAAAAGCCCTGATGCCATGGGTACCACTGGACGGTCACAAATTCATCATACAACAAAGACTGTGTACCAACAGCAGCAACAGTAAAAGCCATGTTGAGTGAGCCAGATTTGCTTGCTGAAAATAAAACCAGTGAGGTCAATCTTAGATTGCTCCTCTCACACATGCTAGCAAAAGAATGCAGTAGTTTAACTACAAGTTTCGCTGGGCCAACAGCTCCACAAGAATCCCCAGTTGCACCCAACATGCTGGCGTCTGCAAAGTTCCCAGAGTGCTAAATGAAAAAAGCTATGACAATATGTTAATGTTTCCAGTACCTACAGTTCAGTTAGCAATGCTTTTGTGTGTGGCCACTGCCTGTGAGGAACTCAACTCCAAAGTTGATCATCTTGCTCTTTTTGTGGAGTTTCAAACTTGTTTGCTTCATCAATGGATTAAACAAGTTTTCATAAACAAGAAAACAAATATGCCAAATCGAAACAAAATGGAGAAATCATACTTTCTCTCTATTACACAGTAAACAAACAAGGGAAACAAAATAGTGCCCGGGGAAGGTGATTGATTAGCTAACCGGAAAGACAGCCCCCAGAGGCCAGCAGCAAAGACCATGCTGGCCATTTTAGGAGGATGTTATGAAAGTCCTGTTGCCCTTATCACATAAGAAGTTCCACCTGAATAAAAATTTGAAATAAAAAAACAAAAGTCACTAAAGTGTAGGAAAACATTTTTAAATGGAAACAAAGAAAAAAGACAGATTTAACTCAGTAAAGTTTAAATTTTTGTATGACAGATGGTATCCTTAAGTAAAAAAGAAGTTCAAGTTATCACCTACAACTCTATGTATTTTTTTCAAATATATGTACAATGCATATACATTCCTAACAGTCAAAATTCAACAAAAGTTTTAAAGGGTTTTTTTTATTTAGTTTGTATGTGTGTATGTGTGCCTGTGTGAGTCGCTATGTAACATGAACATGCAGGTGCCTGGGGAAACAAATAGAAGGCAGCAGACCCCCAGGAACTGGAGTTCTATATAGCTGTAAAATGACTGAAATGGGTGCTGGGAACCAAACCTCGGTCCTCTGCAGGAGCAGTTAGTGCTCCTATCTACTGGGCCATCCAATATCTACAGATTTTTTTTTTTTTGGTTTTTCTTTGTTTTAGAGGCTGTTGGTCTAGCCCGGCCTCGAACTCACAGAGATCCGCCTGCCTCTGTCCCCTGAGTGCTGCAGAATTCTACAGATTTCAATGTGAAAAACACAACCCAGGAGAATATAAGCAAATGCAGTCAGCCAACAGATATATACTAGTGGTCATGGAAGTACAAATAGAAGCAAATTGTATATGTGATAACTGAAAGACAAAAATTAAGATAAAATTATTTTACCATGGCAACAGTACAGGGGAAAATGTCATTACAACAGTGTTCAAGGTATATCTATAGCTTTTGACGTGTAACCCATAAATAACTTTAAAGTGTCAAGTAGTATACACATATGAAATAAGCATAAACATATGTAGATATGATTGTAATCAATGCTGATTTGGAAATTTTGAAGTATCAATAAGAATTCTGTTTAAAACATTTTCTTGCCAGGCATTGGTGGTGCATGCCTTTAATCTCAGCACTCGGGAGGCAGAGGCAGGTGGATCTCTGTGAATTCGAGGCCAGCCTGGTCTACAGAGTGAGTTCCAGGACAGCCTCCAAAGTAACACAGAGAAACCCTGTCTCAAAAAAACAACAAAAAAAACCCCCAAAAAACATTTTTATCATATATATATATATATATATATATATATATATATATATATATAATAAATGGCATTTAAGAGCCAGACGTGGTGGTACACACTATTAATCCCAGAAATCAGAAAGCAAAGACTAGCCTGGTCTACAAAGTAATTTCCATGTTAGTCAAGATTACATAAAGAAACCCTGGCTTGAAAACCAAAAAAAGGGGCCTGGAGAGATGGCTCAGAGGTTAAGAGCACTGGATGTTTTTCCAGAGGTCCTGAGTTCAATTCCCAGCAACCACATGGTGGCTCAACGACCCTCCAAAGGAGATCTGGTGCCCTTTTCTGGCCTGCAGGTATACATGCTGGCAGAACACTGTATGTATATAAAAAAAGAAAAGAAAAAAGGAAAAATTTTATGTGTGTATGTATGTACACATATATATTTACATATATGTGTATTTAAATATCTCAGTTTTGATGTCTGAAAAAAAGCTAGTCACAGATTGTGAAATCTGATATCATTAAAGATATAAAATGCATAAATACATATACTAGTATGCATTCAAAATATTAGGTCTTGTAGGGCAAAAGATAGATATATATGCATATACATATATATGTGCGTATGTATGTATATATCATAACTCTGTGTTGTTATAGCATTAAAAGTGAATTTTTCAATTAAAAATATTTTGTGAGTAATTAATTAGAATTTATTTTTAAATAATGCCAGAATTAGAACCCAACCAAGTCTATGGCCAATGAATCCACATCTCAAATCCCATGGCCAGTTCAAAACCTCCACCACCAACCTCTGATACCATTAAGCGTACACGTTTAACATTATTGCCTGGAAACCAGATCTGCTCAGCATAGGAGAACTCCAAGGAGTGTGGGGCTCCTCACTGTCAGAAGTCCCATGTGTGCCCAGAGCCACTGCACCAGAGCTTTCAGAGCTCTTGCATTTCTCGAAGGTCACCTTCCGTTGCCAACAGACCGCAAATCTGCCTTTCTCCTGTTACTCTTCCTGTGGAGAAACTTCTTACCTTTGCTTTTGTCCCACTTTAATTGTCACCTCCGACCACTTGCAGGCTTCTCCCTCTCCTACTCTCAGGTCCCTCTTCTTCAAAGGGAATTCCTCCAAAGAAGGGAAACTTGGGAGAAATCGTTTTATTTTCTGCTAATTTTTCTGCATCATCTTCTGCAAAAAGGGCCCTGAGTTTGGTTTGAAAGATGGCGATGATGCAGAGCCTGTGCTTTACAGTCTGGGAAGCAGGAAAATCCTACTTACAAGTGTCCCCATTAGCAATGCAGCATCAATAGTCAGGCCCGCCTGTGGGTGGCACATCAAAAGAAAATGGCTTAACAGAGAGCTGCTTTAAGATGGAGAAATGCCCCCAGAGAATTGTGCTGGCAAAAAAAGCTTGACCTCAAATAGTAATAGCAGCCAATCATTATTGCCTACGTGCTTTGTGCCAGATATGCATCTAAATCATTCACTTATAATTACAAAAAATGTTACAACAAAGCAGCATCTTTTAGAAACATTAAGAAACTGGGGCAGGTAGCATCATGCAGATAGTATCTGACCTCAGGCCACTGAGCCCAATCCACTGGACTTTTGATTGACATGCAAACTGCCAATTTCAAATTTCATCCTAGTAACCCCTGGAAGCAACCTGCTCTAGTGACTGGGCTGTAGCCTCTGTCCAGGCTATTCTTGTCTATAGTCAGTAGACTGCATATTTGGGAACACCACTAGAGTTGCTGAAACCAGATAAAACTAGCACTGAAGGGGGATCAGACATTTGCACGGTTTTTGCAGAAGCTCATCTGTTTCACCATGGTTGCTGCATTAAGCTTCCTTCTTGGTCCACCCTGTATTAAATTGCCCAGGGACTCCATGTGGTGGCAAGGACAAATGTCATGGTTGCTAAGCAACAAAATGGAAAGAATCTAGTTTCAATACATCCGGCTCAATAGAAATCTTGAGTTCCCTCTCACATTACTCTACAGTGACAATTCATAGCCTCTTGTCAAAGGCAGCAGGCATTCTTTTCCTTAGTCTTGAATGACTTCATATTTTTAAAGGGAATTAAATAAAATGAAGCGTGTCTCCCTTTTTTGCATTGTCTGTTTTAATATCCTCCCTGCCTAGCAGAGTAAGCTTAGCTGTTTCCCACACAAAAGCATGGGCTCATTTCACATGTACAGTATTGCCAGTTATGCAAACATCCAGACACAGTTGAGCAAAAATATACATATAGGACTGTGTTTAAGCATCCTGTGACACAGGTATTACTAACTCATTTTACAGTCTCATCCCTAATGGTTAACTTGCCCATGTGCACAGAGAGTGATAACTCAACTTCTGCTTACTCTGGCCCTGGACTCCAAATTCCTTTAAACCGTGTTCTTGATCTTTCCACTGATAACAAAGAAACGTACCATTTATTTTGACATGCCTCAGTTTCTCCATCTTTATATAGGACTACTGACCTAGTGATATGATCCTGAAAGTAACACTAGTAACACTAGCAAAGGTAAGGGAAACAAGAGCTTGGGAAAACTATCTGTATCTGCTCCTCCAAATTCCCTTACATCTGCTTCTATAACCATTAAAACCAAGTGAAATCAAGTGCTCCTGGGATACCATTCCCATTAGGGAATAGGGAAGTAAAGGAGTCTATATATAGAATTCAGACTTCCTGAACAAAACTTCTAAAGTAAAGTTTCTATTTAAATATGCACCAAGGAGTAATACAGAACTGGAGGTTGAGCCCACTAATTAAAACTAAGCTGCTGGTTTATTCTCTAGTAGCAAAAGAAAATGAAGAAACAGCAGATTGAGTAATATGATGGCTCAAAAGAAAACGGGCCCTGGGAACACTTTTGATGAGTGGATGAGGGAAATAGTGGCTAAATAGTAAGGTTTCAAGTTGCCTTGTTACCAAAGCCTGTTCAGTTAATGGAACCCAACCTCTCTACAAGAGCAAAATCAACATAACATAAGAAGAAAATTATGAAGTCAAGAATCCACATCTTACATTGATCCTAGCATGCAATACTTAGTAACTAGAGTGTTACAGAAACAATAGTTTAAAACAGAAGTAAATTTCTACATGTCTCTAGCTAGAGTATACCTAGACATAATGGACATGGTCATTATGTGGGCAGTGCTGAGTTACCATGGACAGTTCATATTTTACACAGGGGTTCCTAGCTTAGAAATAGTGGAATTCTCAAGGAAGAGAAGGAAAATTTATGACTGAAGAGAAAATATGAATCATGCTTAAGGGAAGCAAATTTAAAGAAGCTACAGAAACTTCACACTGAAAGCTTAAAGACCTCCTAGGTTGAATTGAAGCACAGGAAATGTCATGCCACAGGGTGTTCTGTAGAAATCCAGTTCATCAAGGTATTACAGTATCACACACACACACACACACACACACACACACACACACACACAGGAGAGAGAGAGACAGAGAGAGAGACAGAGACAGAGACAGAGAGAGAGAGAGAGGGAGAAGGAGAGAGAGAGAGAGAGACTTTAATTAGTGGACATCCACTCAAATCATTTTAGAAGGAAATATGTTATGAACCATTTTCCAGATTTATTTGACCATTGATAAAGCAATCTGTTTTCTCCTAGTACCCTGAGAATCACATCTGATAAACGCTGGCCTCCAGCTGATCCAAAATGATCACCCTGAACTAAGAAAACCCAACATGCAAGCTTGTCTCTGGAGCATCTGCTAATAATGCAAAGGAGGATATTAAAACCTCCAAAGAGCAAACAAGTGGTCATTTCTTTTCATAACCAAACCTCCACTGTTAATTCTTAGTGTTAGTATCAAAACATCTGCTTTTGTCCAAGGGTGTCTTGTTACTAGAACACAATTCCCAGAAAGCATCTGAGAAAGTTGTTCTGTGGACTCTCCCCCATCAAGAGAACTGTGAGAATAAACAGAGCCAGCTCCATGTTTACAGACAATAATAATGACCAGAAAGGCCAGATAAACTTTTTCAGATATTAAATATCTCCTCTCTACCCCGTGTCCAATTAACAACAGGCTTTCTGTTCTCCTAGAAGTAAGTTTGGATCCAGGAACATCAACAAGCCTTTAATGCTAGCATTTGAGAGGCAGGCAGAGCTCTGAGTTTGAAGCCAGTCTGATCTACAAAGGGAATTCCAGGACAGCCAGAGCTATGCAGAGAAACCCTGTTTTGAAAAAAACAAACAAAAAAGAATTAAAGAACTGACTTCTGTTCTTAAATATCAGCCTACAAAAAAATTTTACATTCCTCATTATCTGTGTGAGTTGGTTTTTACGATTGATAGTTTAATTAATGAATGAGATCCTTGATTCCTGCATGAAGGTGTTGCTGGAAGTTGAAAGATGTTTCATTTGGTGTATACTTTTTAAAGGATAATTTATGAGTAAGGTCTATTTTATAGCCTTGAAATTTTAATGGAGATATTAAAAGTCTGTTTTCTATTTTTGGCCTGCTCTCATTTGCATGTGATGGCTATATTTCTATCATAGCTAGACCAAAAAGGAGTAGGGTTTTACAAAGCAAACAGTTAGTGCTCTATTACAAAGCACATAAAATATGAAGGTAAAATAAATGCATATAGAATTCAGTGATATCAGGGCAAAACATACCAGGGAAAGTACTGATAAAAATATTGGAGGCAAATTTGTCATGTTTCACATTAATAGCCTGAAGAAATTAACTTTTCGTTCACTAAAATCTTGAGAACATTAGTTTTGGTAAATACAAAAAACAGGGCCATTCAGATTAAAAATTGGCTTTTTCATCTGCACAATAACCCCCTCCCATAGAATGTTCATCCCTGGATAGAAACTCATATGGACCATTCAGAAACCTTGGAACATGAGACTATACATTCTCATTTTGGGTTGGAATCAAATCTTTTAGTCATGTTGAATTATAACCCGTCTCATGTTTATATAAGAAGATTGGTGGGATAATAAACAATTGTCAAAGTATTTTAACGTCAGCTATTACTCATGCCCTAAAAAGTTACTGGTAAGGTCTTGCAAAGGGATAACAATATGTATTTCTAGGCTAAACTCAAATCTTATTTGTGAAAGTTCATCTGATTGTACTAACAGAATGTGTTTTCGAGAAGAGAAACCAGTATTTTGACTAATTATCAACTTACAATTAGCAGAGCCACTGAGAGACCCTTCGGGCTACTATCAATTTTAAATAATGAAACAAAAAGAAAACAAAATGGAAATGGCATTGATTTCTTTCTCTTGTAGTGAGACATATGGCATTCTGTTCACAACAACCATCCTAAGCTTGCATCCTTACTTATATCTAATATCATGTAATATTTTTAAAAACAGAATTCAAGTTCAGTATATGAGATTGTTCCATGCTGTCTGACGCTATGTCGTGCCTATATCACATTGTTTGTGGTGTCTAAACTCATTGGTTTTTCTTCCAAGCTGTGTTTACAAACTCATTAGCTGTCAAACTTGTTTTTATAAGGCAGAAATTAATTGTTGTGCATAAGGGGAACATATAGTGTGGGTGATCCAACTGAAGAAGCCATTGTTCTCTGTGCCTTTTATTCTGTTTCTACACTAACCATGGATTAGGTGAGCACATATCCTGCTATGTAAGAACAATATCTTGTTCTGTTGACCTGGCTAATGGTACCCATGATCCCCCTGAAAAGTCTCATGTAGGCATTAAATTACCACACCATCCTTTCAATATGTAATTTGCCTCAATTCACTTAATTGCATAATGCTTCGTTTTCAACATGCATTCAGTAGCCACGGCATGAGTATAAAAAAGTTGTATTTTACAAATGTAGAATTACTCAGTGAGAATGAAGAACCACATGGGTACATTTTATGGCTGCATTCATTTTTCTGACAAAAAAAAAGCCTACTTGTGTGATTAAATAAACCTCCAGAGCCAGAAGGGAAAATAATTTTATGACTAATAAGCCATTTGTTTGTTACCTCTTTAGTGCTGTGCAGCCAGAATCTAATCATCAGCCCTTTGAAGAGGTTGACAAATTGTATTGCCAAACAGGAGTTGCTAGTTCAGGAATTGTAACATGATTTGAATTGATCCTGATACTTCTCGGAAGAGGAAGAGAAAGCAAAAAAATGAAATGTTTTCTTTACAACACTTCAGGGTGTCGCCACTAGCTGCCCAATTTTCTAAAGTATTTAGATTCTTTGCTTCAATCACTTTTAAAAGAAAGAGGCTATTCATTGCTTTAGTTTGGATATAAAGGGCTTGTTTGTTTGAAGAGTTGGGACCCAGCAAGTACCACTGGTTTGAGAGGTTACAGAACCTTTAGGAGGTGGAATGAGCTAGAGGAAATGGGTCACTTGGTGACAGGCATTGAATATTGTATGCAATCCCTGCTTCCAGAACTTTCTATGCTTCTTTGTTTATGGAGATGCAAGCATACAGTGTCAAATTGAGATGTGTGCCTTCCTCACCTTGGTAGACTGTGGACTGTTAAACTGTAAGCCAAAATAGCCCAGTCCTCCATTGAGTTTGCCTCTTCTCCTATAATTGGTCACAGTGTGGGGAAAAGTAATTATTATTATGGCTCAAATACACATTAAATATCCCCCAAAAGTAAAATCCTGTGTTAGAGTGGAAACTGCCTATGTGTGGGGGCTGGAGAAACGTCTCAATGGTTAAGAGCATTTGTTGATCTTGCAAAAGATCTGGGTTCACTTCCCAGCACCCACATGACAGTACGTAACTATGTGTAAATCCCATTCCAGAGACTTTCACACTCTTTCCTGGCTTCTGCAGGCACCAGGTAAGTATATAGTATATAGTATATAACTAGGATTCAGGATCATACACATAAAATAAAAAGATGGAGGCTGGAGAGGTGCCTCATCAGTTTAGAGCACTGGGTCCTCTTACAGACTTAGCTCAGTTCCAAGCACCCACACCACAGCTAACAACTACCTGTAACTCAGTTCCAGGGTATCTGATGCCCTCTTCTGGCCTCTATGGGCACTACACACACATGGTTTATACACACAAGCAAAATGGCCACTCACAAAACATAAAATATTTGAAAAATAAATGAGTCTATAATGTGTATGAGTTACTAGAGTCCACTGTTTGAAACTGGGGCCTAGTGACCTGGATGAGAGTAACCAGAACCAGGCTACATTATCACTTGTGATGGATTCTACCTGGTGAAGTGTTTCTTTACCTCATTTGGAATTCACCTGTGGTATTTCTTATGATACACACACACACACACACACACACACACACACACACACACATATATGTTGACTACAACAACTCTACAGAGATTCCAAATTTGTGACATTCAGGTGAAACTCAGCGACCTCAAAGGAATCATGGGCATGTTTATAAAACACTTGTCATAACAGTTAAAAGCCTTTGACCTCGTCAGCTTTAGCTAGGATTTTTGTATCTAAACACAACACAGGCAGAAATGATGAAAACTGATGCGCATCAAACAAAGAGATAAGTAAGGGAAATGTGCAGCAGGACATCTGAAAAACCTCCACCAGCCCTTGCTCAGTCTTCCATTTTGAAGAACACTGTGCCAGCCTGCAAATGAAAGGAGTGGGGAGCTTGTGCTTTGACATGGGACCAGGTACCAAGGGTGAGAAAAGTCCAGAGGGGAAGCAGAAACCACTGCCTGGTTGTAACAGGTAAAACTATTCTGTGACTCTAGATTTCAGCTTTGCTTTTAGTCAAAGAGATGCTGTGGCCACAACCATAACAGTTTTTAATGACCATCTTAGAGTGACTGTTTGGGCTGCAACGAAGAATACAGAGTGATTTCCTATGCATGTCATTTGAAAGTGAAGTGCCATCACTGGGTAGGAAGAAGTGATGTGTTTGTAAAATGTACCAGCTTCCACAGAATCAGAGAGATTGCAGGTTGAGAAGGCTTCTCAAGAGCCATCCAACCAATCGTGTTATACCTACCCACCATGTAAGTGAAACCCGGCCAGTAACTGGAGAAGAAATATGATGAAAACAGAATTCTTCAAGATCACTGCTACTTTATCTCCCCAAACTCTACTTACACAAGCCAAGGAAAGCAAGCTGTTATTGGCAATTGAAATGAATGTGGATTGCAGATGGGATCAAACTGGAAGGAAGAATTGATGTTTTGTTTTGTTTTTATTTAATTTAAATTAGAAACAAGTTTGCTTTAGATGTCAATCCCAGCTCCCTCTCCCTCCTCTCCTCTCCTGCCCCCTTCAACCTTCCCCATACCCCTCGTCCAATCCCCACTCTACTCTCCAAAGAGGGTGAGGCCCTTCGTGGGGGATCTCGAAAGTCTGTCATATGATCTAGGGCAGGGTCTAGGCACTCCCCTTATTTTTTTAAGCAGGTTTTTGTGGAGTACTTTTCCTATGCTAAGTGTTGTACAAGAATTATTGTATTTAGTCCTCGTGAAATCTGTATTATTAGATGAATACTGAAACTTAGAGTTACTAAGCTATTCAATTGAGATGCCCTAGATAATAAATAACACAATGACATTCAAAACCAGACATGTCAGTGTCTGGGACAGAAACAAAACACCATCAAACTTTCAGAATTATGGACCAACTGTAAAGAGAAGCTTTTTCCTTGACAGAAGCCTTCCCGCCAGTCTGGTTCTAGAGCCGCATCAGTCCCAAATAAACACACAGGAGACTATATTAATTATAAAGCTGTTGGCCTTGCTTGTTTCTTACTGGCTAGCTCTGACTTAAATATTTATCCCATAATGGTTAATCTAAATATTTCTCTTACCAGAGAATAGTTCCGGGTTTCCTACCCCATGGCGTTATATCTTGACTCTCTGTGTTTCTCCTTCCCAGAGTTCTCCTGGACTCCTAGTCCCACCTATCTAGATTCCTATTGGCCAGCAGTGCTTTATTGACAAATGCACAGGACTTCCCCCAACAGACCAACAGTTTGCAATGACCAAACAATGCACACATTTGCTGAATGAACTTTGAGAGCCAGACAAATTCATTTGAATTTGTCTCTCTGTCATGAGCAGGTGGGGGCTTCTAAGTTAAGAAACACATCTTCTCCTGTCTCTCTGATCTATTAAGTGAGGAAACCTGTCAAGTGCTGATTAAGATGATGTGCACAGTGCCTAATAGCAAAATGTCTGACAAGCATTGGCAGTGGGAGAAAGGTAAAGATGGAAGGAAGGGATATAAAGGAGAATAAGGGAGGGACAGAGAGAGAGTCTGTTACTATTAGCCAGTAAATTTGGTGAGTAGCTCATCTTAGGGTCAGTTAAACCTATGGCCCATTGTGAACAGTGTGTGTAATGCATATAAGTATACATATTTAGCATGGTTCAAATAGCTACCCATAGGAAGAAAAGTTGAGTGAATCCTGGATCTACGCATCTGTGTCCCACGAACATTTCCAAATCAGTTCTGTAGCAGAAGCATCTCACCCATCTCAGCGTATGCACAGACATGTCTGCTTGTCTGCATTTTGTGAAAACATTGAAAATCCTTTCCCAAGCTTTTTGAAATCACAGTACATATAGTTATGTATGGTCGCCCTCCTGTGTCATGACATGCAGAAAGGTTTTACTTCTAGCTAACTGCAGCTTAGTACCGA
Organism: Mesocricetus auratus; assembly: GCF_017639785.1. Taxonomy (NCBI): domain Eukaryota; kingdom Metazoa; phylum Chordata; class Mammalia; order Rodentia; family Cricetidae; genus Mesocricetus; species Mesocricetus auratus. The sequence continues at coordinate 28,466,699 of NW_024429194.1, forward strand.
CTGATCACTTTCCTTCCCCTTTCCTTCTGTCTCCACAGCCCCTACTCTCAACCTCCATGAGATCAGCTTTGTGTTTAAAGCCTCCTTGGCTCTGCACTCACTCCACCAGCCTCCCACTCCTACCTTTGTCCCCGTCTCATTTGCTTTGTCCTTGGTTGCCAGTTTGTGCGTGGGCACTTCTCTGAAACAAACAAAGCTACTGAGTTGAGAGAAATCAGAACTAGAGAATCCTAGAACAGATAAGGTCCCCTGTACATCTGAAGTCCCCTGCCTCAGACATCTGAATAGGCTCCTGGTCCAAATGGTTTCATTTCAAGCGAAGTTGTCGAGGATTCAGACAGGGAACAGAAAGACCCACATCAGTCCCAGTCAAGGAGCCTCAGTTCTTGGAGTTGTGGTCCTTTTCCATCCTGCTCCCTTACTTTTCTTGCTCCCCTGTAGATCGACATTGGACTACACCCTATTTCCATCTAATTCTATGGAAGCTGTGCTCTTACTTTCTTCTTGGCAGACCTGTGTGATAATGTCTGTCTGTCTTATCCTTGGTTACAAAGAAAG